>NC_053028.1:345698744-346304333 GCF_003073215.2 Triticum urartu
ACTCTTATACCATAGATCGATCGAAGAGAGCCACAAAAACACTTTTCCACCACCGCAACCTTCTGTACCCATGAGATCCCATCTTGGGGCCTTTTTTGGTCATCTGCCGGAGGGGGAATCAATCACACAGGGCTTCTACATCAACACCATAGCCTCTCCGATGAAGCATGAGTAGTTTACCACAGACCTTCGGGTCCATAGTTATAAGCTAGGTGGCTTCTTCTCTCTCTCTTTGATTCTCAATACAAAGTTCTCCTCGATGTTCTTGGAGATCTATTCGATGTAATACTCTTTTGCGGCGTGTTTGCCGGGATCCGATGAATTGTGGGTTTATGAACAAGATTGTCTATGAATATTATTTGGTTCTTCTCTGAATTCTTATATGCATGATTTGATATCTTTGCAAGTCTCTTTGAATTATCGGTTTAGTTTGGCCTACTAGATTGATCTTTCTTGCAATGGGAGAAGTGCTTAGCTTTGGGTTCAATCTTGCGGTGTCCTTTCCCAGTGATAGTAGGGGCAGCAAGGCACGTATTTTATTGTTTCCATCAAGGATAAAAAGGTGGGGTTTATATCATATTGCTTGAGTTTATCCCTATACATCATGTCATCTTGCTTAATACGTTACTTTGTTCTTATGAACTTAATACTCTAGATGCATGATGGATAGCGGTCGATGTGTGGAGTAATAGTAGTAGATGCAGAATCGTTTCGATCTACTTGACACGGACGTGATGCCTATATTCATGATCATTGCCTAGATATTCTCATAACTATGCACTTTTCTATCAATTGCTCGGCAGTAATTTGTTCACCCACCATAATACATGCTATCTTGAGAGAAGCCACTGGTGAAACCTATGGCCCCCGGGTATCTTTCTTATTATTTTGCATCTCTTTTATTTACATCGCATCTCATTTACTATTTTACAATCTTTACTTTCCAATCTACACAACAAAAATACCAAAAATATTTACTTTACTATCTTTATCAGATATCACTTTGCGAGTGACCATGAAGGGATTGACAACCCCTTTTGAGGGAGTCCTGGACTAAGGGGTCCTCGGGCATCCGGCCTGCTGGACATGGGCCGGACTGATGGGCTATGAAGATACAAGACCGAAGACTCTCGTGTCCGGATGGGACTCTCCTTGGCGTGGATGGCAAGCTTGGCGTTCGGATATGAAGATTCCTTTCTAGGTAACCGACTTTGTACAACCCTAGTTCCCTCCGGTGTCTATATAAACCAGAGGGTTTAGTCCGTAGAGACAATCATAATCACATAGGCTAGACTTCTAGGGTTTTAGCCATTACGATCTCATGGTAGATCAACTCTTGTAACTCCCAATACTCATCAATATTAATCAAGTAGGACGTAGGGCTTTACCACCATCAAGAGGGCCCGAACCTGGGTAAACATTGTGTCCCCTATCTCCTGTTAACATAAACCTCAGACGCATAGTTCGGGAGCCCCTACCCGAGATCCGCCGGTTTTGACACCGACATTGGTGCTTTCATTGAGAGTTTCGTTGTGTCGTCATCAGAAGGTTTGATGGCTCCATCCATCATCTACAACAACGCTGTCCGGGGGATGTATTTCTCCCTAGCCAGATCTTCGTATTCGGCGGCTTCGCACTACGGGCCAACTCGCTTGGCCATCTAGAGCAGATCGACAGCTACACCCCTGGACATCGGGTCAGGTTTGGAAGCTTGAACTACATCGTTGATATCCACGGAGACTTGATCTTCGACGGATTTGAGCCCATGGCAGCCGCTCCCTGCCATCGCGATGAACATGACCTAGATCTGTCATCGGACTATACCCACGAGATTGCGCCTGTAAGCGTTATGGCCCTAGATCCAAAGCAGCTTGCGCCATCCGAAGACGGGAGGCTTGACGCCGCCACGGAAGCCGCAGACTCAGTGGCATTGGAGCCACACACAGACCCCACCTCGAGCGGGATCTGCGTCACCGGACCCCCGGATCCATCTCTGGTCACTGGCTCTGAGCTGCGCGCATCCACGTCTACCGAGCCTTACCCAGCGCCGATCGTCGAATTCAGTTCCGCGGACATCTTCCGGCACTCACCGCTAGGCGATGTGCTAAACTCACTAAAACCCCTCTCTTTAGCAGGGGACTCACAGACGAATTATATCCGGTTTGAACTGGGGGCTGATGACGGGGAATTTCGCTTCCCACTTAATAGCCACTATCGAAGATCTAACCGACATGCTCGTCTATGACTTCGGAGACATCAACGGTATGGACGACGATGCCGAAGAGGAGCAGGCCCAAAACCTGCCATTTACCAGGCGCTGGACGGCCACTTCCTCCTACGACGTATACGTGGTGGATACACCCGAGGAAGTTAACGGCGATGACAAAGAAGACCCAGTGGAAGATAAACCCCCCGCGATACAGCCAAAGCACCGACGACAGCGGCGCCGCTCTAAGTCATGCCGTGCAAAGGACAGCAATAACGGCACGGGAGAAAACAATACTCTAGACGATGCCAGAGATAATGAAGACCCCGCTGAGCCAGCTTCCGAACCGGCCGAACGAGAAGGTGGGCGAGTTAGCCCTGACGAACAGGTTGCAAACAAAGACTCGGAGGACAGTACTTATCTTCCACCCTCCGAGGATGAGGTGAGCCTCGGCGGAGAAGACTTTATCGCACCCGAGGAACCTCTCGAGCAGGTGCGCTTTAAGCAACAACTAATAGCCACTGCAAGGAGCCTAAAAAAGAAGCAGGAACAACTTGAAGCTGATCGAGATCTGCTCAATGATAGATGGACTGATGTCCTGGCAGCCGAACAATACAGCCTTGAGCGCCCAACCAAATGTTACCCGAAGCGTAAATTGCTACCCCAATTTGATTACGAGGCAGTTGAGCTCGTACCATCAGCGCATAATGCGATTAATCAACCACCGCGCGGCCAGACAAAATGGCAACTCACGCCGAACACCGGTCCGTCCCACCTCGCCATAAGGGCAGAGACAAAACTGCTCAGGAATACACGTATGATCTCCGGCAGGGCCTGAAGAATAAAGAAGGCCCGGCCAGATCGATCTACGGATCACGGGGGCGTGCCTGGACGCGTGATGACGGCTATCAAGCCGAACATGGCAAGCACAATTATGTCTGAGCCGAAAACCACAGATGGACTCCATCCGAACTACGTCGCAACCTGGCCCGATATAGAGGCGTTGCACACCCTCTTTGCTTCACTGATGAAGTGATGGAGCATGAGTTCCCAGAAGGGTTTAAACCCATGAACATTGAATCATACGACGGAACAACAGATCTTGCGATACAGATCGAAGATTTTCTTCTCCATATCCACAAGGCCTGCGGTGATGACCTCCATGCCATCAAATACCTCCAACTAAAACTAAAGGGACTAGCGCGGCATTGGCTAAACAGCCTTCCAGAGAACTCCGTCGGCAGTTGGGAAGACCTGGAAGATGCCTTTCGTGATAACTTCCAAGGTACATATATTCGGCCACCAGATGTCTATGACTTAAGTCACATCATCCAGCAGCCCGGAGAGTCAGCCAGGAAGCTCTGGACCAGGTTCCTAATCAAACAGACCCAAATTGTCGAGTGTCCGGACGCCGAAGCCCTCGTGTCCTTTAAACACAGCATCCAAGATGAGTGGCTCCCTCGCCACCTGGGTCAAGAAAAACCAAAATCCATGGCAGCCCTTACCGCTCTAACGACCCGCTTTTGCGCGGGAGAAGAGCTGGCTGGCTCATAGAAGCAACAACGCTAGCGATCCGGGCACTTGCGAAGTCTGAGACGGCAACGGCAAGTCACGACACAATAAACACAAACGTCGCAATGATAATGAAAGAGCGAAAGACACGACAGTCAACGCCAGATTCAGAGGCTCCAAACCCAGTCAACGAAAAAAGCAATTAAAGGCAAATAGAGACGGACCATCCAATCTAGACAAAATATTGGATCGGCCCTGCCAGATTCACGGCACCCTTGCTAAACCAGCTACTCACACCAACAGAAGCTGTTGGGTCTTCAAACAAGACAGCAAACTTAATTCTGAACAAAAAGGGAAGGGGCCTCCCAGCGACAGCGATGAGAAGAGACTCGCCAGCCAAATACCAGGGGTCAGAAGCAACTTCCCCCGAAGTAAAAACAGTAAACATGGTATACGTGACGCACACACCCGCAGGGGAATGCAGGCGTGCACTACGGGACACATACGCCATAGGGCCGGCCCCCCAAATTTCGCCATATCCATCCCGAAGGTTCGGCGACCACAATCGAAATACCAAGCAGACTCATTAAGCTGCATTACTGATCGGCCATTTCAACCGACGGCATCTATTAACGGGTACCGATCAATCTAAGAGCTGGATTAGCAGTTCGGCCTCCGTCGTTCACCTCATGTACCCGCAAAGTTTGTACCACGCGTACATAATTGGGTACTTAGAATACCCTGGTCATCGACAAAGGCACACTACGGACAGGCCTACAAGCTCTCTCCTAGCCTTCTCTTCTTTTCTTTTCTAACCATTTTTATTATTATCTTTTATCACAGGTGGTTCAAAGACCGGTCATCTCACAGACTCTGTCGGAGTTTGGCTTTGTTCACCTACCCAAAGGCTATTCCTATTGAGGAGTCCTTTCCCGAGGCAAGTCGGCGCAGACATGCGACAGGAGGTCTGAGTAACTCTCAGTAGACCGCACTCTCTATTTAGAGCCTGTAAAGTGCCTTCTCCCTCTATCATCGACCACTGGCATGTCAAATAGCCTGGGTCATGGCATTAGTATCTGTAAAATGGCAACTGACGCGTCAATCAGGTTCCAGTGAACATAATCCGTATTCGGTATTCACTTTTTTCTAAAAGAACTGCATTTTGCTTCTTCGGTTGTTTCACACATGCACCTCGACACAAATCGCCAGGGTCTCAATACGGGAACAAATAAATTTCCGGCAAGTCCGAACAGCTTTATATCACACTATGGCGTCACGAGTTCAGCCTTATATGCATCAGCTCCGAATCATGTCTTTGGTCAATAGTTGGGTTGCCCGGCTCCTGTGCTTGCTACCTTATGTTCCGCTCTATTGGCTAGGGTAGTAAAGGGAGAACTACTATGATCGTGTCCTGGTTTACCCAGATGAGCACCTCAGTAGAGAAAGCCGAAAGGTGAATGTCATGATGCGGCGAGAGCTGGTCAACCACTCGACGACTTATCAAAATCTTTTGTGATTCCTTCCGTATTACACGAAGGACCGTTCTTCCGGTCACCTATGTAACGCACCGTATTCGGATAGCCGTGTACATCCCAGGGGCTATATCATAGACCCATCGTCAAACTCCTATGGCTAAGTGAAAGTGTTAAAGCCCTATAGTCCGATTGCCTAGTTCACCGCATTGACACCTCCTTCACTGACCAAGACATTGGGTCAAGAGTGATCAAGTGCTTTTTCGAACACCCTCGTATTTTATGCGAGGGGGCTGAAGCCGACGACTTGAAAACATTCAGATTATACAAAAATGGCTGCACAGGAGGAGCCAAAACTTTTAAGCATAGCCTTTAAGTATCATAATATTGTTTTTACAAATTTGGTACATTCACTCAAACACTATATCCTTTGAGCATTGAACCTCTATCAAGCAGGCACCCTCTAGCACGTCCTCAAAATAATGCTCCGGCGGGTGTTTGTCCTTACCCTCTGGCGGACTCTTCACTGCAACATCGGCGGCATTCATCTTCGGCCAATATGTTTTGACACGGGCAAAGGCCATCCATGCACCTTCAATGCACGCTAATCGCTTCACGGCATTGACACGCGGCACCACATCCATAAGTCGTTGCACCAAACCGAAATAACCCTTCGGAATTGGCTCAGTCGGCCACCACCGGACCACGACGTCCTTCATGGCAGAGCCGGATATCTTCTGGAGTTTGGCCCACTGGGACATCTGTTCGTTCAGCAACACCGGGAGCTTTGGCATGCCGAATTGCGCCTAGAAAAGCCTCTCCGTCGCATACCCTTCTTGCGCTTGGTAAAATTGCACTGCATCGGAGGCACTCTTCGGCAAGTCCAAGAATGCGTCTAGAGAACTCGACATTCGATTAAGCGGGGCATACTTCGGATCGCCGAATTTAGTTTGTAATAAGAAAGGCTTACCAGCTGCTATCTCCCCAGCTTGCAGGATCTCCTCTCGAGCCGCCGTAGACTCGAATCGTGGTTCCCTCACCTCTTGTACGGCATTATTTAGAACGGCCATTTTGGCTTGGTTATCCCTCTCAAGGAATTCGCACCGGACATTGGCTTCCTTTAGCTCGCGCGCCATGATAGACATTCTCTCCTCGCACTGGCGCCGAGCATCTTGTTCGGCTTTTAACTCATCAGCTGCCTTTTTGGCAGCCACATTACTCATCCGGGCATGCTCCTTGGCTCGGACAATACACTTCTCCATATATAATAATTCGCATCGTGCTCATATAATTATACATACGTACACTTACAGCCTCAAAACATACCTTGTGCCTAATCGAGCCACCTGTTAATAAGCATGATGTCGTCATCCGCAACACTAACCTTCTACTCCAGATCTGCAACCTCTGCAGCGCGGGCAGTCGTCGCGGATGTAACAACCTGTGTGCCAATTAATTCGATTATTTCCGGAGCATATCTTTTTCGATCCTCTGATTGCCTTCCTTTGAACGACAACCAGACCCTCAGGGGCTACTATCCACACACAGGTGCATTTTGCGTATAGAGCACAATAAAAAAACATTACATCACGTACCTTGAAGCCTCTTAGCAGGCCCGTGAAAGCTTCATTCAATCCGCTTTTCGCGGACACAATCCTCTCAACCATCGTACCCATCAAGGTATGGTGTTCCTCCGAGACGGACGAATATCGCAACATGTCCATCAGTGTATCCGGTGCCTCCAGATCCCAGGAAGCAGTTGTGGGAGTCTAGACTCCCTTTGAAGGGATGTGTTTGTCCGACCTTAGAGTCGTCTCGGGCTGTAAGCCGGATAGTCCGGGGCCCTTATTGTTCGTCTCCACACACCCCAGACCCTGGGCGACCGATGTTTCACCTGGGGCGTTGTCTTCATTATCCTTTGCACCGTTTGTTGATCGGGAGAGATCCTCTGGGACGACACCTCGAAGTCGTCTGCCCTATCGGGCGAGGAATCCCGTGGAGGCATTTTGCTTTCCATCATCTCCGGAAGAAGACCCTCGAAGAGGATTGTTGAGGAAGACTGTGTACCGGACTGCAAAACATATTCAAATATTACCCTTGTGACAGGAAAAGGAACGGGATATGTTTAAGACACCCTTGTACACTTACGATTGGGCTAAGGGCTCGTCCTTATGGAGGAACTGCGCGGCAACGTCGTCTTCCAAACACGAACCGCCTGATAGGAGCGTCTTGCCCCGTTTAGGAGTCTTTACCTCCCGACCTTCGGGGGGGGGGGGCTTTTCTCACCATGGGGAGGAAGGATGTCAGCTTCTCCTTCTCTTCTATCTTCGGAAGAGGGAACCTTAACCTCTCCGGACATAGTGCTTGGTGTACCTTCGGGATGGAGGCCACCTTCGGCCTTCCTGCTCTCCTCATTGTCCTCTTTCATCGGCACCTGGAATGGTGCCAGGACTAGCATCCTTGTTAGCACAGGACTAGCTAAGTCTTCGGGAAGAGGGGCCGAACACCTAATTCGCTCCGCCTTCTTCGTCCAGCCTTGGAAAAAGATGGCTTTCTTAGTACCTTATCATTGGATATTTAATTAAGCTGTGTTCGGAAGTTGAGTGCTTACCGAGGTATCCGGATGGTTGCAGTCAAGGTCGATGTCCTCAGTAGAGTCCGGCCACTGTTTTCGTGTCCTGAAAAATAACTTCCACATTCCTTTATGCGTCATGCCAAAGAAGTGTTGAAGGGTTCATGGTCCTTCTGGATTGATATCCCGCATGCGAAGGGGCCGTCGCTGGCACGGGAGGACCCGGCGGACTAACATTACTTGAATCACGTCGATGTGAGATCAGGGTCCTTCTCAAGGAAACTTCAGATGCGGCTCTATAGAGTCTGCACTTCGTCGATTGATCCCCAGTCCAACCCCTTGTTGACCCATGATACGAGCTAAATTGGAGGGCCGATCAGAATGCAGGTATAGCTACCCACTTGGTACCATGGGGTTCAGTGATATAAAGCCACTCCCGCCGCCATAAGTTGGAAGATTCTGTGAAGGATCCTTTTAACCAAAGAGCATTGGTGAGCTTGCTCACCATGGCGCCACCACACTCCGCTTGTTTCCCTTCGATCACCTTTGGCTTCACATTAAAGGTCTTAAGCCACAAGCCGAACTATGGGTGTCGGATCATGGGTTCCGGCAAAACCCTTAAGGTTCGAACACTGGGGTGCGCGCAAAGACCTCCCCCCTATCGATCCGTGTCCTAACTTAGCCTAGATCTCACGAACTAACTTGACGAACTCCCAACACAAAGGACACAAGATTTATACTGGTTCGGGCCACCGTTGTGGTGTAATACCCTACTCTAGTGTGGTGGTGGTGGATTGCCTCTTGGGCTGAGGATGAACAGTACAAGGGGAAGAACAGCCTCCTCAGGGTTAGGTGTTCTTTGTGCTTGGTGCACTTGTGTGGCTGGGGATGATCTTCGATTCTCTCTTGCCTATGGTGGTGGCTAGTCCTATTTATAAAGGCCCTGGTCCTCTCCCCAAATATTGAGCGGGAAGGGAGCCAACAACGGCCAATTTGAAAAGGGACAACTAGTACAAGCTATCCTGACAAAATATGGTCTTTGCCTGCCAAAGGTTCTGGCGTTGATGCCGTCCTGGGCTCCACGATGACCTCCGTCTTGCCGTCCTTCTGGTCTTGGTCTCGTTGCACCAATATAGAAACATTTGCTTGATGCCTCGGTACTCCGTGCCTGCGCTTGCCCCCTTAGCACTAAAGAGGAAACAAGGACGTTGCACGCACTAGAGCCCGCCTGGCCTCGATCATCATGGCTCACGTCATGAGAATCTCACGAGGTTTGCTCGACCTTGAATTCTCCGCCCCACACGAGCCGGCCTGATGAGGCTGCTCCTGAGGAGGTCTTGTGTCGTCCGCCTCGTGAGGCTTGGACCCTCGTGAGGGTCTTGATTCCTTGTTGATGAAGATGGGCCGTACAGGCCTGCCAGCAAAGCCACGCCATGGGCCGCAGGCAGGCAAGTCTGGGGACCCCCGTTCCCAGAACGCTGACAGTAGCCCGCGGGCCCAAGGCGCGCTCGGGCTTGGCTTCAAGGCGAAGCCAAGGGTCAAGTGCGGAGCACCGTGGGCCCTAATAGCCTGCGGCCTCGATCGACACGTGGCGGTTGATTGGATGTGGGCGTCTGCGCTTCCCCACGCTGCCTCGACAACTGCCCGATGTGACAAGTCCCTGCGACATGCAAGGAAAACCATCATTACCCATGATCGTGGGGGTGCTGGTTGGACTCCTCCTGGTATAAATGGGAGGGGGGCGGAGGCCCCGTCGCCCATCTTTCCTCTGCCTCTCCTGCTTCTTCTTCTTCCTTGTTCCACTTCTTGCTTGTGTAGACATGGCGCCGATCCGGAGGTTTTCGGCCACAGAGAAAGGCATGGCTCCCCTCAACCTGCCCGAGCTGCTCCCGCCGAAGAAAAGGAGGTCTCATCGTTGCGAGGTGGTCGTGAGGCTGGTGGTGTTGAGGCCTTGGTATGAGAGGCCGCCTCCTGGGTACCCACTGCCGTTGTACGCTCGAGCTGACGATTTCGGAGGGAGGAGCAGTGAGCGGCACCGCCCGCGCCAGGGCCATGGTCGCCGTGGCGTGGAGGCGCACGCCGTCGCCCTAGGGGTCCATGCTGCGGAGTCTTCACGCGAGTTCGTGCTATGGGCGGCGATGCCCCCGAGCACCTGGATATGCCTCCCGCTGTTCTTCGTCGCCGAGATGCCGCTGTGGGGCCTTCATGAACTTTGGCTGCAGCATGCCGACTGCAACGCCCCAGCGACTAGGGCGGAGATTGGAACTGCTGCCTCCGGGAAGATCTTCATGACCCAAGGCTGGGGTGAGATTGCCCGAGTCTGCCATGCGGAGGGCGCCGTCGCGATCCACTTCGACTACGACGCCGCCTCCGTGCTGTTCTTCAAGGTCTTCGACGAGGAAGGCCGCCGCCTGGAGTGCCGCCCTAAAGGAGGTCGCCAGGACGATGTTGCGGCGGGCGCGGGGCCCGCCACTGCTCTTGGTTGCAGCTCCTCCAGCGACAATGGTGACTCCTGGTGGTCCGGCGACTCTCCTGAGCTCTTGGAGTCTCCGGAGAGGAGCGACGACAGTTACGTGCCCCCGAGCTCCCGCCGAGCCCGGAGCAGGGCCGTGACATTCAGCCGCCGTCGCCGCTGATCTAGATGGGGTTGGCGCCATCCTCACGTGGCCCACTGTTGATGATGACGTCGGCGACACATGGTGCGTGTAGATAGAACCCCTAGGAATTCCTTCCCTTTCTTCCCTACGAGGAATCAAGAAACGGGCCCCGTGGGGGTATGTAAAGCGTCTGTAATGCGTTTTGTCAATATAGCCGCCGTTATGAAGATTTGTGTGCGCATATCCTGCCGAGGCTCGCCCCCCCGCTTTCCAATCCTGCGGCAGGTTGGTGCTCTACGCTAACAGGTCCCGGTCCCCAGGCAGGCTGCAGCCGTCGCTGGTATGCTAGGTTGCGTGCCGTGGTCAAGTCCAGGACGTGAGTGGCCCGAGGTCCAGTAAGAGCTCCTGAGGCGCGATGCTCTAGAGGTCCCCCTTAGCGCGCAAGCAGCTGTCTTAGAATGGGAAAGGAAGAAAACGTTGCCGCAGCAGGGCAGTGAAGGGAGTGAGCGAGGGTCTCGTGCCACCAGCGGCTGGTGGATCCAGAGCGAGAACTTATCTTTGGCTGTCTGGGATCTCCTTCTTGGGTCGTGCCGGACTCGCTCGCTGGTCGCTGTAGTGTGGCTAGGTATGGCCTGTGCAGGCCTCCCCCTCCCCTCCATGTCCTTCTCGGTGCTCTGCGTCCTCAGGTCCCGGCCCTCGAGCGAGCTCAGCCGCCACTGGTATGCCAGGTCGCGTGCCGTGGTCAAGGCCAGGGGGTGAGGGCTGGAGAGCCAGTAAGAGCTCCTGAGGCACGATGCTCAGGAGCCCCCCTTTTAACGCGCAAGCGAATCGCATGAGGAGAGAGAGAGTCTGTGGTACCGCCTGCTGTGGCCCTCATGAAGTTCCTGCAAGCTAGCACAAGGAAGGGCACCGGTCGCCGTGGTGATTACTGGTTTGCTTCTGGTGCGTGAGTGGGGCCTCCCTACTGCGGAGAGCCCTCGGGGCGTGTACAGCCCCGCCCTAACACATGGCTTGCATGGTAGGGCTAGACGAGGTGTATCTGGGCGCTCTTGAGCCAGCACGGGACTCACGAGGCCCTACCTCAAGGCGGGTTGCACCCGGTCTTGGTTCTTATTTGCTGACCTGGTCCTACGTAATGGTTAGACAACGCGAAGGGTACTGAAGAAAGTCGGCTGGCGTGCGGCTCCCACGGTGGGTGACAATCAAGCAGGCGATAGTCATAGATAGATTAAGCATGGAAAGCAACCTAGCTCAGGTAAGTGCAGGGACGATGCATGCCACCGGGTCCGGCCCGAGCGGCTTGGGGATGATGCAGCCTAAGGGGCGCCCCCAACAGGGTAAGCTAAAGACATAAAAGGAAAGATACATGCCACAGGGACGGACCCACGCGGCCCAGGAATGATGCAGCCCTGGGGGCGCTCCCAGCTCACTGAACCTTGGAAAATGTCACGTGGCCCCATCGATGAAGGAGAGTTGGGGTTACTGAAGGTGTGCGGCGAAGGGCTGCCCCTCATGAGCCACTAGGGCCCTGAGGCTCGGGAGGCCCTGGGGGCCCAGGGGGTTCCTCGAGGACCGTCTTCATCTCCGTCAGCACCGCGTGGTGCCTGGCCTCCTGAGCCACCAGGATGCCCCGCAGGTTGTGATGATAGGCGGCCGCCACGCTTGGCAGACCGAAGGGCACGCGAACGTAACTGTGAGGTGGGCACTCGCAGCGTCCCACGCGCGAAGGCCTGAGAATCTCCTGAGAGGCGGCCCGATTGAGCCCTGGAATGTTGATGTAGACGCGCAGCCTGACATCGTCTCCTGGATGGGGAGCTGCACCTAGTGAGCGGTGGCTGCCGCGCATGGCCCTCACGTCTTGCAGTTACTAAGTGGTCTTGGTGATGAACTCCTGAGCGGTGGGCACTCCTTGCCCTGTGTCCTCCTGGCGAAGACCTCCCCCCTATCGATCCGCGTCCTAACTTAGCCTAGATCTCACGAACTAACTCGACGAACTCGCAACACAAAGGACACAAGATTTATACTAGTTCGGGCGACCATTGTGGTGTAATACCCTACTCTAGTGTGGTGGTGGTGGATTACCTCTTGGGCTGAGGATGAACAGTACAAGGGGAAGAACAGCCTCCTTAGGTTGAGGTGTTCTTGTGCTTGGTGCACTTGTGTGGCTGGGGATGATATTTGATTCTCTCTTGCCTATGGTGGTGGCTAGTCCTATTTATAGAGGCCCTAGTCCTCTCCCCAAATATAGAGCGGGAAGGGAGCCAACAATGGCCAATTTGAAAGGGTACAGCTAGTACAAGCTATCCTGACAAAAGGGGGTCTTCACCTGCCAAAGGTTCTGGCGGTGATGCCATCCTGGGCTCCACGGTGACCTCCGTCTTGTCGTCCTTCTAGTATAGGTCTCGTTGCACCAACATGGAAACCTTTGCTTGATGCCTCGGTACTCCGTGCCTGCGCTTGCCCCCTTAGGACTAAAGTGGAAACAAGGACGCTGCACGCACTAGCGCCCGCCTGGCCTCGATCATCATGGCTCACGTCATGTGAATCTCACGAGGTTTGCTCGACCTTGAATTCTCCGCCCCACACGAGCCGGCCTGATGAGGCTGCTCCTGAGGAGGTCTTGTGTCGTCCGCCTCACGAGGCTTGGCCCCTCGCGAGGGTCTTGATTCCTTGTTGATGAAGATGGGCCGTACAGGCCTTCCAGCAAAGCCACGCCATGGGCCGCAGGCAGGCAAGTCTGGGGACCCCCGTTCCTAGAACGCCGACAGTGGGGGAATACGGAGAAAAGCCTCACACATGACGATGAACTCTGAGATGAGAAGAAAAGAGTCCGGGGCTAGGTCGTGAAAATCTAGCACGTAATAGAACATGAGCCCTTGAACAAAGGGGCAAAGAGCGAACCCTAGCCCTTGGAGGAAGTGGGAGATGAATACAACCCTCTCGCCGGATCTGGGAGTAGGAACAACCTGCCCTTGAGCAGGAAGCCTATGGGGGATTTCCGTGGTCAGGTATCTTGCCGCCCGGAGCTTCGCAATATCCTCCTCTGTGACGGAGGATGCCACCCATCGGCCTTGAGGGCTAGGGCCGGACATGACTAAGGAAGCTCAAGGAAATTGGGTAGAAGCTTGGGTGCTGGAACTCGAGGTCAAAGAGGTTGAGGAAAGGGCCGACGTAAATAATAAAGCCGGGTCGTACCCATTTATAAAGATGATGAATATCGAACGTCTCCTCCTAGGCGTTAAAACCTACCTATTCCTAAGGAATCATACCGGCAGAATAGTTGGGATACCCACACCCGTATTGATGAGAACCCCGTGATAAGGGGACATGATCTCTGCTTCAACAAGACGTGCCAATAAAACCGCGTCTCGAAATGTGAAGCGACAGGTGAAAAGAACAAGAAAACGGTTCGAAATAATAACGGAACAGGGACATGATGGCACGTTGCAAAAAGTTGATAGCAGATTGGACTCGCAAAATATTATACTCTCTGCGGTGTTGTGTGGTACTTATTTTGCAGATCTAGACATGTTCGTTGTGTTTGAAGACATTGTTGGAGTATTTGGTGGAGGAACCCGCCTTGCAATGCCGAAGACAATCTGTGCGCCGGATACCTCTTCATTGAAGCCTGGTTCAGGGGCTACTGAGGGAGTCCTGTACTAAGGGGTCCTCGGGCGTCTGGCCTGCTGGACATGGGCCGGACTGATGGGCTATGAAGATACAAGATACAAGACCGAAGACTCTCACTCTTGTCCGGATGGGACTCTCCTTGGCGTGGATGGCAAGCTTGGCGTTCGTATATGAAGATTCCTTTCTATGTAACCGACTTTGTACAACCCTAGTTCCCTCCTGTGTCTATATAAACCGGAGGGTTTAGTCTGTGGAGGCAATCATAATTACATAGGCTAGACTTCTAGGGTTTTAGCCATTATGATCTCATGGTAGATCAACTCTTGTAACCCCCAATACTCATCAATATTAATCAAGCAGGATGTAGGGTTTTACCTCCATCAAGAGGGCCCGAACCTGGGTAAACATTGTGTCCCCTGTCTCCTGTTACCATCAACCTTAGATGCATAGTTCAGGACCCCCTACCCGAGATCCGCCGGTTTTGACACCGACACCTTTATCGCGTTGGTTGCAAGGTTCTTGATTGTTTGTGCAGGTACTAGGCGACTTGTGCGTTGTCTCCTACTGGAATGATACCTTGGTTCTCAAAAAATGAGGGAAATACTTACGCTACTTTGTTGCATCACCCTTTCCTCTTCAAGGGAAAACCAATGCATGCTCAAGAGGTAGCATGGGCCATTGAGCTCTTACCATTTGAAATAACATACAAGCCGCGCCGAGCAATTAAATCTCAGGTGCTGGCCGATTTCGTTGCTGAGTGGACGGAAGCCGAGCTCCCTAAAGAGTACTGTTCATACTCCAACTGGATCATGTACTTCGAAGGCTCTAAAATGCTAGCAGGACTAGGGACTGGTGTCATCTTGACATCCCCTACGGGGGACATAGTCCGCTACGTGTTGCAAATCATGTATGCGGACTCCAATAACACAGCCGAGTATGAGGCACTTCTGCATGGTCTCCGAATGGCTGTCTCAATGGGCATACAATGCCTAGAGGTGCGCGGTGATTTAAACCTCGCAATATCCCAGATAAATGGAGAGTTCGATGCAAAAGATCCAAAAATGGTGGCATATCGAAACATTGTATTAAAAATATTGGCTCGATTCAAGGGGCTTGAGTTTCATCATATTGCTCGGGACAGTAACCAAGCAGCAGACATCCTTGCTCGAATGGGCACCAAGAGCGACCCCATCCCGCCCAATACCTCTATGGAAAGGCTCTTCAAGCCATTCGTGGTGTGTCAGGACGAGATGACACTACAAAAAAAAGACACATCCGTGAGATTTTGGGCCGAACGAATTTTTTTCCTGTCATACTTATGACACTTCTATGATGATAATTGTGACAAAACCCGGCATCATCATAGATGTGGTGGGCCCCTACTTCTATGAAAAAAAATCATGATAGAAAATGGGCTTTACGTCCTGGGCGGGCCGGAGACGCAGCTGCATGACATTCTTTGTGCCGTCCATAACGGAAAAACCCGTGGTAGAAGCGAGGGCGAGGAACATATCGGGGTGTTCCCGATTACGGTGGGTGGCCGGGGCCAAGCGATGCGCATTTCTCTCGTACACGCACGCGTGTGGGTGTGAGGCGTTGAGCTCTAACTAAACCCGAGCGAGGTGTTCGCCTACTGAACCCGAGCGATTGCACTGCAGGCTACGCATTACTGAACCCGAGCGATCGATGGCTGTTAACTGAACCCGATCGAGCGATTCCTTCGCTACTACTGCTAACTGAAGCTGATAGATGTGCCTCTAGATGAACAGTGAGCGTTCCTGGGGGGGGGGCTGGATGAACAGTTCCCGATGGGGGTGGATGAACAGGACCCCGTGGTGTTGCCTCTGGATGAACGGGACCCCGATCGATCGAGCCGGCTGGGGCTGGATGAACAGGATCCCGTGGATGGCTGGATGAACAGGACCACCCCGTGGAGGGCTGGCTGAACAGTAGACAGTGGAGGGTTGGATGAACAGTAGCCCATGGAGGGGTGGATGAACAGGAGCCCATGGAGAGGGCTGGTTGAACAGTAGCCGGTGGAGTAGTGCGCGGTGGAGGCTGGATGAACAGGAGACCGTGGATGAACAGTCTCAGGTGGAGGCTGGACGAGGTCGACGGTGGATGAACAGTAGCATGTGGAGGCTGGAGGGGGTCGACTGTCGAGATGAACGGTATCCCGTGGAGTCTCGTTTTGCGGTACGCCACACCCCTCCCGATGAACAAGACCCCCGTTTCGACCGTAGCGCTCCAACACAAGTCTGTTTCCTCCGTTTTGCGGTACGCCACACTCCTCCCCATGAACAGGACCCCCGTTTCGACCGTAGGAGGTCTGTTTCCTCCATTTTGCAGTACACCAGACCCCTTCCGAGGAACAGGACCCCGTTTCGTCCATGGCCGGTCGAACACAAGGCCATTTCCTCCATTCTGCGGTACCCCAGGCTTCGTTTCCATCGGCTGTTCCGTCCAAGCCCTCTAGATGAAAACGACGATGCATTCCATTCCGACCCAGCCGGTTGTCTCCCCATGAACACGACGACGTCGCAGTTTCTCCGTTCCGACCCAGCCATTTACACGAGCGCTGGCCGTACGTATGCGCGAGTAGGCGTTCGAGACCCCGCCCGTATGTACGTACGTGGCCCTATTTTCTTTCTTGCACACTGGCTGTTGTACGTGCGTGTACATGCTACATGCGCACCTCTACTACGACATGTGCGCGCTCTACATCAACCAGTATGTACGTACACGTTCGCGACCAGAATGACAACGCTACTTATGCTTCCGCCAGGTGAGTCCCAACTGTCAGGCACTTCCTTGCGTCCGAAGATATATCTGGTGGGTCCCAGCATTCAAGGGGGCGAATCGTTTTTTTTCCCGGACGAACTTCCTTGTATTCGAAGATGTAGCTGGTGGGTCCCAGCAGTCGAGGGGGAAACATTTTTTTCGCAAAATACGGTGGCCCGTCCGGTGGGTCCCCCTGTCAGGTGCAGGAATAATTATTTTGCGCGTAATAAGGAGGCACTTCCTTGCGGCTGCCGTGGACCCAGCTGTCAGCCTCTCCACGTACAATACTGTTTCGATGGAAGTCGGTCGTTGACCACATTGACAACGCCGTGCTGAGAGCACCAAGGCGGTGGACGACGGCGAGGCCTAGGAAGGGGGCGATGCGGAGCCTAGGAAGATGCGCCAGTGGATGCCCACGTGGAGAGGAGTACGAGGGTTCATTGGTTCGGCTGCAGTGTGAGGCTGCCGTCGCCGAAGAATAACTGGGGGTGTGGGTTAGTAGAGGGATGGCCTGGCCAGCGTTGGGAGTAGTAGGGGGCGGTGAGGCCTCCGCTGCATCATAGCCAGCCATGAGAGGCAGGAGCACGCGGCACGACCAGCGCTGGTTTGGGAGGCTGGAGCAAGAAGACCAGAGGTTGAAGAAGCACTACGGCCGTTGGATGGACATCGTACGGTCACTAGAGCTAGAATCGTTCATATATTGACTAAGTTCACAAAGCCCTCTGTCCCCATCAACTTAGTGGGCCACAAGTCAGCATCCCACTGTGGTGGGTCCAAGCTGGCAGGGGGTATTCATTTTTTTGTGCGCAATAAGGAGGCACTTCCTTGCGTGCGAAGATATAGTTGGTGGGTCCGACCTGTCAGCGGAGGGAATGTTTTTTTCACGAAATACAGAGGCCCTTCCGGCGGGTCCCAGATGTCAGGTGGAGGAATCATTATTTTGCGCGTAATAAGGAGGCATTTCCTTATGTGCGGCCATGGACCCAGCTGTCAGCCTCTCCAGGTACAGTTCACTTCCGATGGTTGTCGTTCGTTGACCACGTTGACCACGCCGCGCTGAGAGCACCAAGGCCGTGGACGGCGGTGAGGCCTACGAAGGGAACGATACGGAGCTGGGGAAGACACGACAGTGGCTGCCCACGCAGTGGAGTGTACGAGGGTTGACTGGTTCGGCTGCTGTCACCAGAAAATAACAGGAGGTGTGGGTGAGTAGAGGGATAGACAGGCCAGGGATGCGAGTATATGATGGGGCCGTGAGGCCTGCTCAGCAGCACAGCCAGCCACGGGAGGCGGGAGCAGGCGGTCCCACCGGCGCTAGATTTGGTGGCTGGAGCAAGAAGACCAGAGATTGAAGAAACACGATGGCTGTTGGATTGACATCCAACGGTTACATCTTCTAGAATCGTTTGTTGACGTATATAATAAGTAAAAAAATCTTGCATACGCATCAACTTAATAGGCCCACAAGTCAGACTATTCCCTCTTTTTTTAATAATTTATATATAGCTCATTGCGACTTCTTGTGAAATTTGTTGCAGTCCGTTTTTTTGGTTGGCCAGGGCCAATTTCGCATATTTGTGTGGGTTCCAAACTATTTTTAATACCAAAATGTGGAGCCAGATTTAAAGTACTTTGAAGATATATTTAAATTAGGTTAATGCCCAGTGAAATAGGAATCTGAAAATGTGAAAAAATTCAGAAATTATAAAGTAATTGCCAATTTGTCATCTGTTTTTATATTTACAACCCATTTCATATTACTTTCAAGATTTGCAGGCGTCTTGAAAGAGTTGCAGCCCATCAGGGCGTAGAAAAATAAGTAGGCCTGGATTGGGTATTCTTCAGAAAAAATAAACTGGGCTCATTTTCACAAAGAAAAAATAGCCGGGCTGGTCACATGGTGAACATAAAATATAAGCTTGGGCTAGACGGGCCACAACCCAGTTCAAACCCTATTCCGTCTCAACAATAACCAAAAAATACTGCTCGAGCAGCTACGTCCCAGGTGTCAGCCGTTCTTGTGCTGTTCTATTGTCTATTGAATATATACGCTCACGATGTCATGGGTCCTAGATATTATTAAAACACTAGGAGGAAGCATTTTATTTTTCCATAAACTGACATGGTGGTCCCCTACTGTCATCCTCTCCACGTACTTCTGCCGAGTCCTGTTGTTTGTTGACCATGTTGACAACACGAGAGGGTGGCGCCGCGGCGAGTGCACCAAAGCACGCATAGGACGACGGCGAGGCCTCGGACATTGGCATTAACGATTGAGGAGACGGTGGGGCGGCGATTCGTGCACTGAGGCGCAGCCAGCTGTGGGAGGTGGAAGCAAGCGGCCCCGCTGGCGCTGGTTTGGTTTTGGTGGCTGGAGGAAGACATGACTGAACAAACACGACAGACTGTAAAAGCAACAGGAGTACTTAACAACCTTAACTGAAACCAGCAGGGGCACTTAACAACCATAGCTGAAAGCAGTATGAGTACTTATACAGGTTCAACCGTACAAAGCACGCCTCGAACAGTGCTACTTTGCCTACAGTTAACCAAGGGTGAGGCCGCCAAGCCCCAGGACAAGGCCCAAGCGCCACCCCACGCATCCACAACCTTCTGAAAGCGGCTTCATCTCGCAATGTGGTCAATAAACAGGATATTCTCTTTAGAGCCATGGAAAAGCAGGAACATAATCTTCTGTCCTATTCTCCAAGATGGACGGGCCTTCATTATTTGAGACCACCCATGAATAAGTATCTTTTCACCTCCAAGGGGAATGGTGTAGGTCAACATAAACATCATGTTGTGACCAAGCACAAGTCTGACCCGACCATGGTCATGCATCTGTATAGGAACAAAAGAACTGGCCAGTTTCTATTTCAAGAAGATCACAGCTGTAAAACTATGTATAAGCAATAGTTTATGAACAACATATATAACAGAAAACAACTCGTACCATAAATTTCTCGACACAGTTGGACCTGTTCAACGAGTGCAGCAGTGGCACACATATCCCACGTGGCCTTCCACCATTGAAACGCCCCACAAGGACCTCAAGACGATCAATAAAGTGTAGGAACTTGTGGATGTCATCCCAGTCAACTTCAGTGCCATGAGTAACAGCCGAGTTGTTACAGAATAACAAATGAGCAGCCTACTTAACTCTGAAAAAACCTACACATGCCACCAATTATAAGAAAATATTAGTTAGAAGTAACATCTTCGTGAGAGATTCGTTGCTACTTCTAAAGTTAAATTGTGATTAGTTAGACAGAATAGGTGGATTAATAAGTAATTGAGGCAACAAGCAAGAACCAGATACAAAACTAACATGGATGAACAATTGGAACGATGTCGGGGTGGAAGATCGCAGTGAAGATGAGACTAGGTTCTTCTATTTCCATCAACATTCGTGCGCCAACTTTCAGTCCGTAACACTTGAGAAAGTTTATCCAAGTTCTTCCATAAAAAAGCAGCAATCTTCTTAGTTCATGAACCCAACTTGGAACTTATATCCATGCTTGTCTTCACTGTGACCATTAAACTGGTGTATTCAGTTATGGCAAGGCCGAGCATCTTGAGTACATGTGTTCTGGCAGAGCAAATAATGCACTGCATGAAAAATAATATGAGAAGACAATGTATTCCCTATCCAAATCTAAAAATAACTTCCTCCTTCATGTCAGTGTTGACCATCGTACTTGTAGTACCTTTTATCCAAATATAGCCAAATTTCCAAATTAGTCGACAACATGTTCAAAAAAACCCCACCCTCCCGGATAGAAAAGAGGATTCTAGGAACATATTGTGCGCGTTTTAAAATGAAGTGTTAGGATGAGAAGGAAAAAGTGTGGCGTCTTGCCGAGGGCGCAGAACCTGTAGGGTCCTCGCACTTTGGGCACTACAAATGAAACACACTAGATTCAGTAGGAAGAAAAATGCATCAACGGCAGTGGCTGCCGTCCTAGGATTACCCACGACCAAGGGACTTGGATTTGTCGGGGATGGATGAAGAATTCGTACCTGGTTCTCCATGAGAAAACCCCATGCAATAGCCGAGAGAAGGTTTTCTCTGAACAAGCAGACGAGGGAGAAGGGGATTCAGGCCCAGTGAAATATTGCCACTTCGTCCGTCCAGCTTACTGCTAAAGCTGGAAAGGGGGCTTGTGATTTGACAACTCATTGGGCATTACTGCGGCGCTACGACCGGGGTGTGTCTACCATGCAGTTGTGCAATCTAATTTGTGCATATAGCACGTCGACCCCGTTTCCAGATGCCCCACATATCAGCGAAAGGAAGTAGAAAGACAAGAGTAACTAGTTACACATAAATATATTTTTGACAGAGAGATACTCCCTGAGGGAGCCCTGGATTAGGGGGTGTCCGTATGGCCGGACTATACCTTCAGCCGGACTCCTGGACTATGAAGATACAAGATTGAAGAATTCGTCCCGTGTCCGGGAGGGACTTTCCTTGGCGTGGAAGGCAAGCTTGGCGATACGGATATGTGGATCTCCTACCATTGTAACCGACTTTGTGTAACCCTAACCCTCTCTGGTTTCTATATAAACCGGAGGGTTTTAGTCCGTAGGACAACATATAGAACAACAATCACACCATAGGCTAGCTTCTAGGGTTTAGCCTCTCCGATCTCGTGGTAGATCTACTCTTGTACTACCCATATCATCAATATTAATCAAGCAAGACGTAGGGTTTTACCTCCATCAAGAGGGCCCGAACCTGGGTAAAACTTCGTGTCCCTTGCCTCCTGTTACCATCCGGCCTAGACGCACAGTTCGGGACCCCCTACCCGAGATCCGCCGGTTTTGACACCGACATTGGTGCTTTCATTGAGAGTTCCTCTGTGTCGTCGCCGTCAGGCTTGATGACTCCTACTATCATCGATAGTGATGCGGTCCAGGGTGAAACTTGTCTCCCCGGACAGATCTCTGTCTTTGGCGGCTTTGCACTGCGGGCTAATTTGCTTGGCCATCTGGAGCAGATCGAAAGCTATGCCCCTGGCCATCAGGTCAGGTTTGGAAGTTTAAACTACACGGCTGACATCCGCGGGGACTTGATCTTCGACGGAGTCGAGCCACTGCCGAGCGCGCCGCACTGTCACGACGGGCATGATCTAGCTCTGCCACCGAACAGTGCCCTGGAGGCCGCACCCGCATCGGCTTAGACCCTTAATTCGGAGCCAACTGCGCCGATCGAGGATGGGTGGTTGGACGCCGCCTCGGGGGCTGCGATCCCAATGACGATCGAGCCGAACACCAGCCCCGCACCCCGCGAGACTCGTGACTCCAAGGAGCCGGACTCCTCCCCGGACTCCGAACCTTCCGTGCCCCTGCCGATCGAATCCGATTGGGTGCCGATCATGGAGTTTACCGCTGCGGATATCTTTCAGCACTCGCCCTTCAGCGATATTATGAAATCATTAAAGCCTCTCTCTTTGTCAAGAGAGCCCTGCCCGGATCATGGCCAGAAGGATTGGGATGCGGAAGACGAAGAAACTCGACGCCCACCCACCACCCACTTTGTAGACACTATCGACGATTTAACCGACATGCTCGACTTCGACTCTCAAAACATCGACGGTATGGACGATGATGTAGGACGCGAAGAAGAACCAACGCCCACCTCATCATATGACGTATACATGGTGGACGCACCAAAAGATGACGACGAGGAGTGGAAGGACGCACCGAAGGCTTGTTCCCTCGAGAAGCAGTCAAAGCGGCGACGCAAGCGCCACCCCAAATCCCGCCTCAACAGAAATAACGATCACACAGACCCAGCGCTGGAGCAGGGCGAACCACTACCGAACAATGGCAATCTGGATAATCAAACCGAACAAACAAATTCTATCAAGGATAATGATGAAGCTATGTACCTGGGGTAGGAGCATGGACCCGTCCCAAAGAGTCCTACCCAAGGACATCTCTAGAAGAAATCACCCATCAATCGACTTGAAGGTACTCCACTCGACGGGTTCAAGACACTCGACCAAGAAGCTACCACTCGACCATGAAGCTATTCACTCGACTGCCAGGAGATCTACAGTCACTCCGTAGGCAAACGGTCAGCTGTTAAGTAGTCTTCATGGTCATTACAGCACTCTATTAGAGGCGTTACCAGTAACGCCCCATCTTAAATGTACTTTAAAACCCTGCATTACTTAGGGCAGGAGGGGGTCGGCGAACTCTATATAAGCCACCCCCCTCCTCAGTAGGAAGGGTTCGCACCCCTGTAATCTATACACGCATAATCCAGTCGACCGCCTTCGGGCTCCGAGACGTAGGGCTATTACTTCCTCCGAGAAGGGCTTGAACTCGTAAACCTCGCGTGTAACAACTTCCCAATAGCTAGGATCTAGCCTCTCCATACTCACCCCCCTACATCACTGTCAGAGTTAGAACCACGACAGTTGGCGCCCACCGTGGGGCAGGAATCTTAGCGCTTAGTTGGAGAAGTTCTGATTTTTCTCGATCCCTTTGATCATGTTTTCTTGCGGAGTTTTGGTGGAGTACCGCGAGATCCGTCTCGGCGCGCTCACCTTCATCGTCGACGACTCCGCCTGGCTTCAGGAGGCACCGCTCGACATCGACGCGCTCCCCGCCCGCGGTGCGACACATTTCCGTGCATGCGTTCGTGGCGTCCTCCTGCGGCAACCGTCGACCCAATATGGGTCGGCCCCCGTATCGTCTCCCCGCCCTGTCTCCCACCAGCGCAAGCACTCCGGTCAGTCAAGACTTCAGCGGTGGGTGAGGCACGCCGTGGCCCGCCAATCGGCAGCCCCGCAAGTCGCGGCCATCGAGCCCGTCGAATCCCTCTACGGCCTGTTCGACCTGTCGACTGGCTCCGTGGAGACCGCATCCGAGTGCGACAGCAGCGATCCAGCGGCTGAGGTTCTGGCGGTCGATGGAACACACAGTCCCCCTGGTTTCCCTCGCACTGATGGAGGCGCGGGTGGGGGCGATCCGTCGCATCCCCACGACGAGTATCTCCCCGAACCTCTCACGTCATTGCAGCGAGAGGAGCTTCGCCGCCAGAACATGGACACGCTCTGCACTCCTATCATCGGAGAGACCCCCGAGGCCCGGGCCTTGGAGGACGCGCGTTTGGCCAACTTGGCCGAGCGCGCTCGACTGGAGAATCTCCAGCGAGCACTCGACGAGCAAGCGCGTCAACGGGCTCCTTAGTCTAGTCGACGCCAGCTCTTCCCTCCGACGCAGGTATATCGAACCCCAGTTCAGAATCTGGCCACCGCGGCCCGTATAGCAGAATCAATTCAGCCCTCCCAGTCGGAGGCTGGCAGGGGCTTGTTACAGATCAGAGCATTGCTCCAGGCGGCGGGAGACCAGAATTCCACTGTCTCATAGTCGCGGAATAGGATCCACAGTCGGTCTGTCGCAACAGATAGAGTCAAGTCAGCTCACAGCCCGAGATCGCCCCCGAGGCGTGAGGGACGTGGTGGCCAGCATGATCAGTACAGGAGGAATGAGCAGTATGATCACCGATTCGACCGTGATGATCGACGTCGAGTGCCAACCCCTCCCCCGAGGAGCGGGTCGTATGCGCCTCGACGGCAAGATGACAGACGCCCTCATAGTGTTGGGCAGAGGATTCCAGTCGACCCCAGAGACCCAGGCTTTGATGCGAGATCCATCCTCGTTCAAGGTTTGGTTGACAGGAACAGAGCTCATCGAGAAGGCCACAACATAGATGCGCCTGCCAGCAGCAGAGTACGTGCTTCAGGGCCAGAGTGTTTCAGTCGAGCCATCAGAGCCGCAGTGATACCTCCCAATTTCAGGTTGGCGACTGGAATCGGCAAGTTCACCGGTGAATCTAAGCCTGACACCTGGCTCGAAGATTACCGAGTGGCTGTACAGATTGGCGGTGGCAATGACTAGGTGGCCATGAAGCATTTGCCTCTCATGTTAGAGGGCTCGGCCAGAGCATGGCTAAATCAGTTGGCACCCAGCAGCATTTACACTTGGGAGGACCTCTCCCGAGTGTTTATCACAACCTTTAAAGGAACATGCAAGCGACCTGCAGGCCAAACCGAGCTGCGGTCTTGCGTGCAGAAGCCGAATGAAACTTTGAGGGAATACATCCAGAGGTGGATCACGCTGCATCACTCGGTTGAGAACGTGCCAGACCATCAAGCAGTTTGTGCCTTCAAGGAAGGT
This sequence comes from Triticum urartu, assembly GCF_003073215.2. NCBI lineage: Eukaryota > Viridiplantae > Streptophyta > Magnoliopsida > Poales > Poaceae > Triticum > Triticum urartu. Next base: position 345,723,708 of record NC_053028.1, read on the forward strand.
GTTAAATACAGAGAGTTGAATCTGAAGTTCGGTCGAACTGGAGAGATGTCTCTGAATCGGATGATGAAGATTGCCACCAAGTATGCTAACGGAGAAGACGAAGATCGACTCCGGAGTGGCAAGAAGAAAGCAATCGCCCAGGAAACTGGAGGCAATTCCAGTCGGAAGCAGAAGCGGAAGGCCGAGCCAGCCGCTCCTGGAGAGGCCCTTTCCGTAGCCCAGGGAAACTTCAAGGGAAAACCCAAGGGCACCTGGAAGCCCAAAAAAGTCAAGGATCAAGACAGAAATGATGTTTTAGATCTGCCATGTCACATCCACACCAAGAAGGATGAAGAGGGTAATTTTATTTACCCAAAGCATACCACTCGATAGTGCCGGCTCCTGATCCAGCAGTTCCAAGGAAAACAGTCCAAGGATAAGGAAAAAGAGTCAGACAGAGTCGAGGACAAGGAAGACAGTGACGATGGATACCCCCAAGTCAATTCCACCCTGATGATTTTTGCCTATGTCGAAAGCAAAAGTCGACTGAAAGTGATTAACCGAGAGGTGAACATGGTTGCCCCGGCAACACCCAGTTACCTGAAGTGGTCTCAGACTGCCATCACATTCGACCAGTCTGATCACCCGACGCACATTGCCACCCCTGGGAGGCAAGCTTTGGTGGTCGACCCAATTGTTGAAGGCACTCGACTGACTAAAGTCCTGATGGATGGAGGCAGTGGCCTGAACATACTGTATGCTGAAACATTGAAAGGAATGGGCATTCCGATGTCCAGACTCAGCACCAGTAACATGAGTTTCCATGGAGTCATTCCTGGGAAGAAAGCCCAATCACTCGGCCAGATCGCTCTTGATGTGGTTTTCGGTGATTCAAAGAATTACCGCAAGGAAAAGTTGACATTCGAGGTCGTGGACTTCCAAAGTGCTTATCACGCCATTTTGGGCAGGCCAGCTTACGCACGCTTCATGGCCCGGCCATGTTACGTGTACCTCAAACTGAAGATGCCTGGCCCCAAAGGTGTGATCACTGTCACAGGCAATCGGCAGAAGGCGGAAGAGTGCTTTCAGAAGGGCTAAAAGATTGCAGATGCTCAGATGGCAGTGGTCGAGCTGCAAGAGTACCAAAAGACTGCCGACCCAAGCGAGTTGCTACGAGCCAAGAAGCCTGCTTCAGAATCAGCTTTTCAGTCGTCCGGTGAAACAAAAACAGTCAACATTCACCCGACCGACCCCGACGCTGCCCCGACTCACATCTCAACGACGCTTGACTCCAAATAGGAAGAAGCGCTCATCCAGCTCCTCTGTGAGAACTGGGACATCTTCGCATGGAAACCCTCCAACATGCCTGGAGTTCCCAGGGGGCTGGCTGAGCACCGTCAACGGGTCGACCCAAAATTCAAGCCTGTGAAGGAACATCTTCGACGGTCCGCCGTCCAGAAGAAGCAAGCCATTGGCGAGGAGGTGGCTCGGCTCTTAGCAGCAGGGTTCATCTGAGAAATTTACCACTCCAAGTGGCTTGCCAATGTCGTCATGGTCCCCAAGAAGGACAAGTCACTTCGCATGTGCATTGATTTCAAACATATCAATCGGGCCTGCCCGAAAGATCATTTTCCTCTCCCTCGCATCGACCAAATAGTCGACTCGACTGCGGGGTGCGAGAGATTGTCTTTTCTAGATGCTTATTCCGGGTACCATCAGATCCGTCTGTATGGACCCGACGAAATCAAAACAGCTTTCATCACCCCATTCGGATGCTTCTGTTATGTCACTATGCCGTTCGGCCTCAAGAACGCCGGAGCCATGTTCATGAGAATGATTCAGAAGTGTTTACTCACTCAAATCAGTCGGAATGTGGAGGCATACATGGATGATATTGTGGTCAAGTCACGCAAAGGTTCCGACCTGCGAGCTGACCTTGCCGAAACTTTTGCCAACCTCAGGAGGTATGATATCAAGCTCAATCCATCAAAATGCACATTCGGAGTTCCAGGCGGAAAGTTACTCGGTTTTCTCGTTTCCGAACGAGGGATCGACGCCAATCCTGAGAAAATTGGCACCATACTCCGGATGAAGCGTCCTGTACGCGTGCACGATGTCCAAAAGCTTACAGGCTGCTTGGCCGCTTTGAGTCGATTCATTTCTCGCCTCGGTGAGAAGGCGTTGCCTCTCTACCGACTGATGAAGAAGTCTGACAAGTTCGAGTGGACTCCAGAAGCTGACGGAGCGTTTGCAGAACTCAAAGCTCTGCTCTCCACCCAGCCGGTGCTTGCTGCCCCAATCAGCAAAGAGCCTCTGCTGCTGTACATTGCGGCCATGGGACAAGTTGTCAGTACAGTACTCATGGTCGAGCGGGAAGAAGAAGGAAAGGCCTTCAGAGTTCAGCGCCCAGTCTATTATCTGTCTGAAGTTTTGACCCCTTCAAAACAAAGATACCCTCACTACCAGAAGCTTGTATATGGGATTTACATGAACACGAAGAAGGTTGCACATTACTTCTTGACCACTCCATTACAGTCGTCAGCGACGCCCCACTGTCAGAGATACTGCATAACAGAGATGCAACTGGTCGAGTGGCCAAGTGGGCGATTGAACTCCTTCCCTTAGATATCAGGTTTGAAGCAAAGAAGGCTATTAAGTCCCAAGCAATCGCAGATTTCGTCGCCGAGTGGATTGAACAGCAGCTTCCGACTCAAGTTCACTCGGAGCACTGGACCATGTTCTTCGATGGATCTAAGATGCTGAATGGTTCCGGTGCTGGGGTAGTTCTAGTCTCCCCCCGAGGAGAAAAGCTCAGATACGTCCTCCGGATTCACTTCGATTCCTCCAACAATGAAGCAGAGTATGAAGCACTTCTGTATGGGTTGCGCATGGCCATTTCACTCGGCGTCCGTCGCCTCATGGTCTACGGCGACTCAGATTTGGTGGTTAATCAGGTGATGAAGGAGTGGGACGTCAGAAGTCCGGCTATGACCGGTTATTGCAACGGAGTGAGAAAGCTAGAAAAGAAATTCGAGGGGTTAGAGCTTCATCACATCCCCCGACTCAAAAATCAAGCAGCCGATGATCTGGCAAAGATAGGCTCCAAGAGAGAAGCCATTCCCAGCAATGTGTTTTTGGAACACATCCGCTCGCCGTCAGTCCAGGAGGATCCTTTCACAGAAGAAGCCCCACAACCGAAAAGTGCCACAAATCCGACTGAAGTCGAAGTTCCTGCTGTGGTCAACCTGATCATGGAAGTCTTGGCCATCACTCCCGACTGGACGATACCATACATCGCGTATATCCTAAGGAAAGAACTCCCAGAGGACGAGGAAGAGGCTCGACAGATCGTCCGCCGATCCAAGGCCTTCACAGTCATAAAGGGGCAGTTGTACAGAGAAAGCGCGACTGGAATCGGTCAGAAGTGCATAACTCCGGAAGAAGGTCAGATGATCCTTGATGAGATCCATTCGGGAACCTGCGGTCACCATGCGTCCTCCCGGACCATTGTGGCCAAAGCATACCGAGCGGGATTCTACTGGCCAAAAGCAAATGAGATGGCAAAGGAGATAGTTGACAAGTGTGAGGGGTGTCAGTTCTACTCCAACATGTCCCACAAACCCGCATCAGCCCTAAAGACCATTCCACTCGTCTGGCCCTTCGCTGTCTGGGGATTGGACATGGTCGGTCCTCTGAGAACAGGCAGGAGCGGTTTCACCCATGTGCTTGTGGCAGTCGACAAGTTTACCAAGTGGATTGAAGCTAAACCCATCAAGAACCTCGATGCTGGCACTGATATTAGTTTCGTCAGAGGACTAACATTCAGATATGGAGTCCCTCACAGCATCATCACTGACAATGGGTCAAACTTCGATTCAGACCAGTTCAGAGCCTTTTGCGCCTTTCAAGGCACTCGTGTCGACTATGCGTCAGTCGCCCATCCCCAGTCGAATGGACAAGCTGAAAGAGCAAATGGTCTGATCCTCAAAGGACTAAAGCCTCGGCTAATGCGTGATCTCAAGCACGCAGCAGGTGCCTGGGTCGACGAGCTTCCGTCAGTTTTGTGGGGATTAAGGACCACCCCTAACCGGTCGACTGGAAGAACCCTGTTCTTTCTTATTTATGGAGCCGAAGCCGTTCTGCCAAGTGATCTCCTTCACAACGCTCCCCGAGTCGAGCTTTACACCGAAGATGAAGCAGAACAGGCTCGGCAAGATGCAGTAGACCTCCTGGAAGAAGAAAGAGAGATGGCCATGATCAGATCGACCATTTATCAGCAAGACTTGCGTCGATTCCATGCCCGACATGTGAAGAGTCGAGCCTTCCAAGAAGGATATTTGGTCCTCCGAGTGGATCAACAGAAACCACACAAGCTTGCTCCTACTTGGGAAGGCCCCTTCATCATCACCAGAGTCCTCCACAACGGAGCGTATCACCTCTACAATGTTGATCGCCAGATTGATGAGCCGCGAGCTTGGAATGCGGAACTACTCCGCCCCTTTTACACTTAAGTTCCTTCCCATAAAAGATGTAATAAGAGAAACTTCCGCAGTTCATTTTTATCAAAGTCAAGAGTGTTCCAATGATTGCTATCACTTCTGTTTACATACGAGAACCCCCAGTGGGTGACTTAGCCGCGAACCCGTTTCGCCTAAGTTCAAAAAAAAAATCCTACCGAGTGGAGAGCAAACCTCCCACTCGGAGGCTTAGCTGCAGTCCAGCACTCGCCTAAGTTCTCCTATGCAGAGACTTAGCTGCAGTCAGCACTCGCCTAAGTTTGAAAAATCCTACCGAGTGGAGAGCAAACCTCCCACTCGGAGGCTTAGCTGCAGTCCAGCACTCGCCTAAGTTCTCCTACGCAGAGACTTAGCTGCAGTCAGCACTCGCCTAAGTTTGAAAAATACTACCGAGTGGAGAGAAAACCTCCCACACCGAGGCTTAGCTGCAGTCCGGCACTCGCCTAAGTTCTCCTACGCAGAGACTTAGCTGCGGTCAGCACTCGCCTAAGTTTGAAAAATCCTACCGAGTGCAGAGCAAAACTCCCACTCGGGGGCTTAGCTGCAGTCCAGCGCTCGCCTAAGTTCTCCTACGAAGAGACTTAGCTGCGGTCAGCACTCGCCTAAGTTTGAAAAATCCTACCGAGTGGAGAGCAAACCTCACACTCGGGGGCTTAGCTGCAGTCCAGCGCTCGCCTAAGTTCTCCTACGAAGAGACTTAGCTGCGGTCGGCACTCGCCTAAGTTTGAAAAATCCTACCGAGTGGAGAGCAAACCTCCCACTCGGGGGCTTAGCTGCAGTCCAGCACTCGCCTAAGTCCTCTTACGAAGAGACTTAGCTACAGTCAGCTCTCGCCTAAGTTTGAAAAATCCTACCGAGTGGAGAGCAAACCTCACACTCGGGGGCTTAGCTGCAGTCCAGCGCTCGCCTAAGTTCTCCTACGAAGAGACTTAGCTGCGGTCGGCACTCGCCTAAGTTTGAAAAATCCTACCGAGTGGAGAGCAAACCTCCCACTCGGGGGCTTAGCTGCAGTCCAGCACTCGCCTAAGTTCTCTTACGAAGAGACTTAGCTGCAGTCAGCTCTCGCCTAAGTTTGAAAAATCCTACCGAGTGGAGAGCAATCCTCCCACTCGGAGGCTTAGCTGCAGTCCCGCACTCGCCTAAGTATGAAACGCTTCTCATTTCCCAAGAATGACGAGAGGCAGGTCGACCGCCACCTTCTCCTTCGGAGCTGCACCACAGACACAAAGTTGTTTCGAGTGAAGATCAAATCCCACTCGACGGGTCATCCACAAAGAGATTCAACGACAAGTCAAGTTCAAATAAAGCCTAAAAAATCCGAGAGACCTCAGATCGAAGTACTCGAGCCCACAGCTCGGCAGAGTTTAGCTGTTACACTTCCACTCGGCATTCCGAGGCAAATTTAAGGCAGAGTTTAATGGATTACAAAATACACTCGGCATCCCGAGGCAAGTTTTTTCATTCCTCAGGAGGAGGAGGACTGGCAGGGGCGACAAACTCATCCAAGTCGATCCCATCTGCGATGCGGGTAGCAGCAGCAATAAATGTCTCCATGAAGTCCTGGAAGTTGTGCTTCCTCGTGTTGGCAACTTGGATGGCGGCCAGCTTCTCCCGCACCTCCTTGCAATGGACGCGGACCAGAGATAGAGCCACGTCGGCACCACACCGAGCTGAAGACTTCTTCCACTCTTGCACTCGGTCAGGGATTCTGTTGAGTCGAGTCATCAGAGACTCGAGATCGTTCTGGAGCGTGGACTCTGGCCAAAGCGTTGGGTCGATCCGCGTCATGGCGACCTTCAGTCGAGCCAAGTAATCCACGACGCCGTCAACGCGGGATTCCAGTCGGAGCAGGTTCATGGCAGCTTCATCTTGCACCGGAGAGTTGATTGGATCCAAACCTGTTTTGATCCGCCCGGTCTCCTCTTCGAAGTTCTGGCAAAGTTCTGCATGCACGACCCAAAGATAAGTCAAATTTCATAAAACTGAGTCGACACAAAAAGAACCAGTCGGAACTGATTGTGCACCTTCGAGCTTGATTTACAGCTTCTTGGCAAAGCTCCTCAAGTAGCTCTCCAGGTCGTCTCTCCTGCGAGCGATGCTTTCCATCTTCTCGCTCAGGGAGAGGTGTTCCTTCTTCCAACGCGAACACTCCCTGTTGGCTTCCTTCAGAGCGGTCTTCAACTTGGTGTTCTCCCCTTCTAATTGGTCGACCGAAGCCAGCTTCTGTGCGGCCAGAGCGGTCTTGTCATCAGCCTCCTTACGGGCAGCAGCCAAGTCCTGATCCTTCGTCGCCAGAGCTTCTTTCAGTTTTTCTGCAAAAATGATGATTGAGTCGGAGAAAGCGAAGAGATACTCAAGCCTGAAAACTAACCAGTCGACAAAGGTGTCTTACCTGCGGCGCCGTCTCTGATCTTCTGCAGCTCCGTCCTGGCCAGCTCCAGATCAAGGTTCATTTGAATTTGCTGCTTCTCTAGGTCAGCCAAGCGGGTTCCAAGATCACAAGACTTCTGAAGTCGAAGGGGAGGAGTTGCAATCTCAGTAAAAAAAAGAAGAAGAGCAACAAAGACAATAAATACTAAGACTACAGTCGACTGCCAGCAGTCCACCATAATCTCGGGGACTACACCCAGTGGGTGCACTTAGCGTGCCCCCACCGGTTCCTATCCCACCTGACCGACCCCTGAAGTCGAGTCAAAGACCACCCGACCGACCACTGAAGTCGAGTCAAAGACAAGTTGCTTCCGAGCAGCTGAGAGACAATAAGCCTACACCCAGTAAAAAAAAGAGAGAAAGACGTCGACTGCCCGCAGTCGACTTCCATTCGACATGGCCCGATCAGACAGAGCGAAGAAACTCAACTACGACTCAATTTAAAGACTACAGCCGACCGCCAGCAGTCGACCATAGTCTCGGGGACTACACCCAGTGGGTGCACTTAGCGTGCCCCCACTCGTCAAAAAAAAACACCCAGTGGGTGTACAAACTTAAAGATCTTCGGAAAAGAGATTCTTCAAAGAACATACCAAAACAGACCAAGGGTTGAAGTCGACTGACTTGGACATTGCTCTGAAGAGCCGAGCTTGCGTCGTAAGCCGCCTGGCAAGCCTCCCGAGCCACTTTTACCTGCTCCATCATGACTCCAGCCTGGCGTACAGCCTCCTTCGCAGCAGCCGCTTGGTCCTCAGGGACGGGATACGCAGCAAAAAGCGAAGACGGATCTGCAGTCGACGCTGAAGGCTGCACACTCGTCAAAGGAACAGCGAAAGTCACGGAAGCCCGAGTGGGTTCGCCATCATCCCGAACTGCAGCCTCAGGCGCGGGAGTGGATTGCGGAGCCTTGCCAGCCAACACCTTCTTCTTCCTCTTCACCCTCAGTGGTGTGTTGTCGTCGTCGTCCGGGAGGTCGATAACATGAGGAGGAGCTGCAAGGAAAACATTCAATCGACCAACGCTTCAGTCGACTCGTAAGCAGGACGGCAGTGATCGTACCAGGGTTGGAGGTGACAGCGTCCTCCATCTCTTGGTCGTCGTTCCTGGCGGAGACCTCAGAAGTTGCACCACTACAAATCTCGAAAGTTAGTCAGTTGGCCCAGTGAATCGACCAAGGATCCGTCCACAGTCGACAAAAAGCAAGTGTTGTTGTTACCCCGAAATGGTGGGAACAGCTATCTTCATTTTGGGCAAGGCCTTGGGCGGCTTAGATGGCGCCGTTCGTGGGTGCTTGGGAGCCTTCCCGGTCGGCGGAGGAGAAGAAGTCCGAGGGCGTTTCAACGACTGCCCAACAGGAGCGGCCGCCTTGCCACGTTCCTGCGCTGGATCGTGGGCGAGCTTGGACCGTCCCTCCGGGCGGGAGGGTTCAGCCTCCTCCTCCTCCTCCTCACTGGAGAAGATGTCGTCGCCCTCCTCTCCCTCACCGTCGGACTCCCACTCGACCTGGTCGTCCCCGCTCTCGCCTCCGCTCCCCTCACCTTCCTCGGTCGGCCCTTGTGCCCCATTGGGCGTCGAGCACATCTCAGTGGTAGCCTGGAGGACAACGGACAGGACAAAAGTCAGTCGACTTACACAAAGAAGACTAATACAGAAGGCCAGATATCCGACACAAAGACATACCTGATCCACTTCATATGAGTTGTCGAGTGGAATCACCCTTATGGCTCCTCGGGGGTTGTCTTTGTTCCCCGTGATGCTTGACAGCCACCCCTCCAGCATCTCATCGGTGACCTCCTCCGGGTGGATCCGAGTGGTGTCGTCAAGGCCAGAATACAGCCACATCGGATGGTCTCGCGCCTGGAGCGGTTGGATGCGCCTCTGGAGAAAGACCTCTAACAGGTCCATCCCAGTCACCCCCTCACGGACAAGTTCAACCACTCGACCCGCCAATACCTTGACTTGGGCACTTTCCTCTGGCGTGACCTTCAGAGAGATAGGCTTCTCGGCTCGGTCGAGTGAAAAAGGAGGAAGACCGGTCGACTGCCCGGGGGTCGCCTGGTCCTGGCAGTAGAACCAGGTCGACTGCCAGCCGCGGACCGACTCCGGGAAGGTGATAGAGGGGAAACAGCTCTTCCCCCTCGTCTGGATCGCCAGACCCCCGCACAACTGGATGACTTGCGTCTTCTCGTCACTCGACTTGGCCTTCTTCACCGACTGGGAGCGGCAAGTAAAGATATGCTTGAAAAGCCCCCAATGCGGACGGCAACCCAGGAAGACCTCGCACATGGAAATGAACGCGGCAAGGTAGACTATGGAATTGGGGTAAAGTGATGGAGCTGCTCTCCGAAGAAATTCAAGAAGCTCCGGAAGAATGGATGGGGAGGAAGAGAAAACCCTCGGTCGATGTGGGTGGCGAGGAGCACGCACTCACCGTCGCGGGGTTGCGGCTCAATCTCCCTCCCCGGGAGACGCGCGGCCTCGTGGGGAATGGCTCCTCCCTCGACCATGTCGTCGAGATCTTCCTGCCGGAGCACCGACGGCATCCAATCGCCCTGAATCCAACCCTTGGGCAGGGTGGTCCGGGAGGAAGATCCACCTCGCGAAGACTTCTTTCCTTTCCCCGCCGCCGCCGCCTTCTTCGCGCGCTCCAAAGCAGTGGTCTTGCCCTTCACCATCATCGCCGACGAGGTCTCGCACGGGCTAACGGCGCTAGGGTACGGCCGAGGGTCGCAGGAGAGCTGGAGAAGGGAGAGAGGAAGAAAGAAAGAAGGAAGCAGAAGAGAAGCGCGCGGCTTGGAAACCCCGAGCCGGCAACTTATAAGGGGCTGCTCCCGAGTGACTGACCGGTAGGCCCAGGCAGCCCAGTCAAATCCCGCAACAGACGCGCGCGCAGTACGTGGCGAAAAAGGCGACACGAGGATCGAGGAGTTTCCGCTTTTTCACTTCCGATTACTGTGGCTACTCCCGTCCCGCGCGCTTCCCAAAATCCAAATCCCGTGAGATCCGCGGGCCGCAGAACCGCTTGCCAAAAACAGAGTATCCCGCTCGTACCAGCACTCGGCATGTCGCAAGCAAGGATATTCACTCGACGAAGGGCCTGGAATGGATCAAGGCGACTGAAAGAAGTTGGTGACATCGTCCGCGACAACTGACCCTAAGCGAGGCACTCTTACAACCTCGAAGAACCGGTCGGAAAGGATCCCCAACTCTTCCCCCACTCTAACCTCGATCCATTCGAGGGCTAATGATGAAGCTATGTACCTGGGGTAGGAGCACGGACCCGTCCCAAAGAGTCCTACCCAAGGACATCCCTAGAAGAAATCACCCATCAATCGACTTGAAGGTACTCCACTCGACGGGTTCAAGACACTCGACCAAGAAGCTACCACTCGACCATGAAGCTATTCACTCGACTGCCAGGAGATCTACAGTCACTCCGTAGGCAAACGGTCAGCTGTTAAGTAGTCTTCATGGTCATTACAGCACTTTATTAGAGGCGTTACCAGTAACGCCCCATCTTAAATGTACTTTAAAACCCTGCATTACTGAGGGTAGGAGGGGGTCGGCGAACTCTATATAAGCCACCCCCCTCCTCAGTAGGAAGGGTTCGCACCCCTGTAATCTATACACACATAATCTAGTCGACCGCCTCCGGGCTCCGAGACATAGGGCTATTATTTCCTCCGAGAAGGGCCTGAACTCGTAAACCTCGCGTGTAACAACTTCCCAATAGCTAGGATCTAGCCTCTCCATACTCACCCCCCTACATCACTATCAGAGTTAGAACCACGACAGATAATAGTCTGGACGACATAATGCTGGCCAAGCACCCGGAGCAGCAGAATGCCCGTAAAAGGCTTGTTGCCACCGGGAGAAGTCTTAAAAAGCAGAAGCAAAGGCTCAAGGCTGCGCAAGACACACTCCAAATCAGATGGAGTAAAATACTCAACATAGCAGCGAGGTACAGCGACAATCGCCCCTCCAAGAGCTACCCAAAGCGGAAGCTGCTACCTGAATTCGATGAGGAGGCCTCAGACCCCCCACAACCAAATATCAAAGCAGCCACCTGGCCGGATAGACGACCCCTCTACCAACACAGAGCGGCATACAACGCCACTCACAATACAACACGCGACCCATGCGAGGGCTCGCACCCAAAGGACGGCGCAACAAGATCCATCTATGGACCACGCAAGCGCGCCCCAGCATACAATGCAACACAACAAACATCCGAACAACGCGGTACACCCAGCTACAGGGGTGCCGCACACCCCCTATGTTTCACCGATGAGGTGCTGGACCATGAATTTCCAGAGGGATTCAAACCCATAAACATAGAGACATACGACGGAACAACAGACCCTGGGGTCTGGATTGAGGACTATATCCTTCATATCCATATGGCGCGAGGAAATGATCTCCACACCATCAAGTACTTACCCGTCAAGCTCAAAGGGCCAGCTCGTCACTGGCTTAAAGGCCTCCCCGAAAGCTCCACTGGATGTTGGGAAGAGCTCGAAGACGCCTTTCGGGCAAATTTTCAAGGGACTTATGTCCGATCTCCGGATGCGGACGATTTGAGTCATATAACTCAACAGCCCGGAAGCTTTGGAACATGTTTCTTACTAAAAAGAACCAGATTGTCGACTGTCCAGACGCCGAAGCCTTGGCAGCTTTTAAGCATAGTTTCCGTGACGAATGGCTCGCCAGACACCTTGGCCAAAATAAGCCGAGAACGATGGCCGCATTAACAAGCCTCATGACCCGCTTTTGCGCGGGTGAGGACAGCTGGCTAGCCAGATGCAACACCAGTGACCCTAGTACATCTGAAGTTAGAGATGGAAACGGGAAATCACGGCACAACAACAATAACAAACGTCGGAATAAAGAAGACAACACGAAGGGCACGGCAGTAAATGCCGGATTCAAAAGCTCTCGGCTAGGTCAGCAAAAGCCGCCCTCTAAAGGCACCAGGGATGAACTGTCTAGCCTCAACAAAATTCTGGACCAAGTATGTTAGATCCATAGTACCCCTAGTAAACCTGCTAATCATACCCACAGAGAATGTTGGGTCTTCAAGCAGTCCGGCAAGCTCAACGCCGTACACAAGGGGGAGGATACACCAAGTGAAGACGAGGACGAGCCTCCCAAGCAAGACACTGGGGAACAAAAGAAATTTCCACCAGAAGTCAAAACAGTAAACGTGTTACACGTGATCAAGGGAAAAAACAATGCGGCATTCCCAGGAAAATATACTCAAGTTCCTGTCACCGCGAAGTCCTGCCACTGGTCGTCTCAACCGACCACTTTCGACCATCGCGATTACTCAGCAAGTATACGACGCGCAGGACGGGCTGCCCTGGTATTAGACCCAGTAATTGGCGGATATCACTTCACACGAGTCTTGATGGACGGTGGCAGCAATCTAAACCTAATATATCAGGATACAATCCGCGGGATAGGGTTAGACCCAACAAAAATTTGCCATAGCAATACTAACTTTAAAGGAGTAACGCCAGGCCCAGGGGCTTGTTGTACGGGCTCCCTCCTACTACAAGTTATATTCGGCTCCCCCGATAACTTCCGTCGCGAGCATTTAACCTTCCACATCGCTCTGTTCCAAAGTGGCTATCAAGCACTGCTCGGACGTGAAGCTTTCGCTCGCTTTAATGCAATACCACACTATGCCTCCCTCACACTCAAGATGCCCGGTCCACGTGGCATCATTTCAATGAACGGAAATATCAAGGAATCTTTGCGCGCCGAAGAGAGTGCGGCTGCCTTGGCAGCCGCACACTAAAGGCGCCCGGACCAGCGAAAGCATCCAATAGGTCGTCAAGACCTCTGACACAACTAATCAAGCCCGGCGCCGCTATTTATACCGAATAAATGGTCACACCCGTATTTTTCAATACAAGGGGCTCAACGCGCGTAGACAAGTGGCAATTTTTTCTCATCTTGAATTATACATGGTTTCTTTAAAAACTATCTTTTTGCACGACAACTTTTTCACCTAAATTCCTCTCTTTTATAGACGATCGTCGTGCTACACCTGTCCAGGATACGGCACAATGGAGACACAGGCGCAGATGTGCAGCAGGGACCCGCTCCAAGGATACTTTTTAGATTAAGACCCTGCGTAAACCTTTTTTACTTTCTCTTGTTGATACATATCCACCGTTGAGAAGGATGCTGACATCTTGGCATGTGGCCACGCCAGAACAATGCATGTACCTGGACACAAGGGGCTTCTTACAAAGGCCATTATTTAGGCCTGGTTTTTACCACAAAGACCGAATACCTTAGGGAGTGTTCGGCATCGCGAGTTTGGCCCTATATGCATCAGCTCCGAATCATTGTCTTTGGTCAAATGTTGGGTTTGCCCGGCTCCTGTGTTTTGGTGCCTTACGTTCCGCTTTACCGGCTAAGGTAGCACCAGGAGAACTACTGCGATTGTGCTCTGGTTCATCCGGACGAGCTCCTCAGTAGAGAAAGCCAAAAACTGACTGTCATGATATAGCGTGAGACTCGTCAACCACTCGATGACCTGTTGGAATGTTAGAATTCCTCCGCCTTAACGAAGGGACGTTTTCCAGCCAGGCATGTACGCACCCCAGGATCCGGAGAGTGCGGAGCCACCAGGGGCTATCTAGTAGCCCCACTGTCAAACTCCTATGGCTAAGTGAAAGTGCTAAAGCATTATAGTCCGGTTGCCTCGCTCGCTCCGCTATCACCTCCTTAATAGGACCAAGACATTGGGTTAAGTGTGAACGCGTGTTTTTTGTGAGCACCTCCGCATTATATGCGTGGGGGTTGAAGCCGACGGCTGCAATCTTTCAGGTTATACACATGTATACATAAACGGCCGTCCAGGAGGCATCATATTACTTTCAGGCAAAAGTATAAAATAGCCTTATAAAAATTTATAAAAGCATTTTGCTTACAATGAGATTACATATCACTCAAACATAATATTTTTTGAGCACTGGGTCTCTATCAAACGAGCACCCTCAAGAACTTCTTCAATGTAGTGCTCAGCAGCCATTCGGCCTATGGCCGAATCCCGCGCTGCAACAGTGGTAGCATCCATCTCCGCCCAGTATGCTTTAACACGGGCAAAGGCCACCTGTGAGCCCTCTATTCACGCCGACCTCTTCATCGCATTAATGCACGTCACCACGTCAAGGAACTGCTGCACCAAGCTGAAATAGCTGTTCGGTTTTGGCCTTTCCGGCCATAGCTGATCCACAATAGACCTCATGGCGAGTCCGAACAACCTATTCAGTTCAGCCCATTCGGCTAATTGGTCAGTCAATGAAAGCGGACACTCGGGAGAATGGAATTGTGTCCAGAACAGCTGGTCCACTTCACGGTCCGTCTGACCCTGGAAGTACTTGGCCGCATCGGCAGCGCTCGCCGCCAAATCCATATACACATCCTCCGAACTCCACAGCCGATCCAGAGGGGCACACCATGGATCTCCGAACTTCCTCCGCAACATAAAGGATTTCCCAGCTACAATATCCCCGGCTTCCCGCAGCTCCTCCTTCTTCGCCCTCATAGCAAAGCGGATGTCTTTTCTCGTCGCAGCAGCCTTCTCAAGGTCCGATGCCTTCGCTAGGTTTTCCTTTTCAAGAACCCGGCAACGGTCGGCGGCAGCTTTTAATTCTATGTTCATCTTGGCCATCTTATCCCGGCTCTCGCCATGCGCAGCCTTCTCGGCTTTCAACTCTTCGGCAGCCTTCAAAGCAGCCGCATTACCAAACCTCGCTTGTTCCTTGGCTCGGGCAAGTTTTGCCCGCAAGGCTTCAATAGTGGCAGCTCCATCTGCAGTCACAACATATTAAAGATATTGGCATCATGCTGCTCTTACTATGTGGCGTTTACCAGATAATGACACTTACCCTATGCCTCGTCAAGCCTTTTGTTAACAAGCTCGATGTCGGCGTCTGCCGCATCCAACTGCCATTTTAAATGGGCAAACTCGCTAGTCCGGCTAGCCACTAGAGCTTCCATCACCCGCACATAGAGGCAGTATGGTTATTACCTGGGAATATGATCCTCTGTTCGTCGTCGTTTCCGACGACAACAGAGTCTCAGGGGTTACTATCTACACAGGGCACACCTAGCATGTGCAGGACTATCATACATTATTTTACGTACCTCAAAGCCTGTCAGTAGACTCATAAAAGCTTCATGCAATCCGCTTTCGACGGACGAGATTCTCTCCATCACCGTATTCATCAGCATCTGGTGTTCATCTGAGATGGCCGCTCGCCCCACCAACTCCCTCAGAACATCCGATCGCACACCAGACGGTGCCGGACTCTTTTGTCTGCTCTCTTTGGGAGCCGGACACTGGGAGCTTCGGGGGTTAATGGGATTATCTTCTGGCCTCACCGGACTCAGAGAGGCCCCCCGCGACGACACTTTGGGGTCGCCCGCTTCCGGAGCTGAGGAGTCCGAAGGAGGCGTTTCGCTCTTCATCATCTCCGGAAGAAGATCCCCCGAAGACGAGCTCATTTGAGAGGGGCTAAGGCCCGAACTGCAAAGATATATGCGGTGGTTATTTTCTCAGAAGAAAAAGATGGCATACCTGTACTATTAAAGTATTTAGGGTCACTTATGACTTGCTAGAGAATTGATCCCCCCGCGGACTTTGTGCGGCAAAAGCACCCCCCAAGGTAGGATCCTCTGTGGGAGACTTCTTCTCCCGTTTGGAAGCTTCAGCTTCCGAATCCCCGGGCGCAGTCCTTTTCCTCCTCCGGTCGTCTTCCTTCATGGAGACGCTCGCTCCCTCGGTTAGAATGGGCAGCGTTGGGGGCCCGCGTCCGCCCGTATTATCCTCCCCAGTATCTTCCTTCAAGGGCTCCGGGCAAGGTGTGACCTGGAGCATCTTTTCCAATACCGGGTTGTCCAAACCCTCAAGGAGGGGGGCCGAACACCGAATCAACTTCGCCTTTGTTAGCCAGTCCTGGTCAAAAAGCAAACTCAGAAATAACTTCGTAACAAACGAGAGATAGTATGTTCGGCCGGAAGATTCCTTACCTGTTCGGCGGCGCGGTTACTGCTCAGGCCCACGTTCTCGGTGATTTCTGGACAGTCTACCTGAGGTCCGAAGAATGACTTGTACATCTCCTCGTGCGTCAGGCCGAGGAAATTTTGAATGACACGCAGTCCCTCGGGATTGAACTCCCACAAGCGAAGGGGCCGGTGTTTGCAAGGCTGGACTTGACGAACCAACATAACTTGTATTACCGCAACCAAACTAAAATCTCCATTGAAGAGATCTCGAATGCGGCTTTGCAGTATAGGCACATCCTTGGCTGGACCCCAGCTCAGGCCTCTGCTGATCCATGACATCAGTTGTGGTGGAGGGCCCAAGTGGAAAACAGGGGCGGCCGCCCACTTGGCACTTCTAGGAGCCGTGATGTAGAACCACTCCTGTTGCCACAATTCAGACACGTCTGGAATGGAACCTTTGGGCCATGGAGCTCTCGTCATCTTGCATATTGAGGCACCTCCGCACGCTGCATGTTGCCCCTCGATCATCTTCGGCTTTACTTCAAAGGTCTTGAGCCACAGGCCAAAGTGAGGGGTAACCCGGAGGAAGGCCTCACACAAGACAATAAATGTCGTGATATGAAGAAAGGAGTCCAGAGCTAGATCATGGAAATCTAGACCGTAATAAAACATCAAACCCCTGACGAAAGGATCCAGAGCAAGGCCTAGGCCTCGGAGGAAGTGGGAGACGAACACGATGTTCTCATTGGGTTTGGGGGAGGGGACAGCCTGCCCTTGGGCAGGCAGCCGATGCGAAACCTCGGCGGTCAGATATCTGGCCTCCCTCAACTTTTTGATGTCTTCTTCCGTGACGGAGGAAGGCATCCATCGGCCTTGAAGGCTAGATCCGGACATGATTGAAGGTTTGGAGCACCTGACCTGAACTTTGGGTGTTTGAGCTTGAGGTGGGGGAAGGATTCGATTGAGCACGGGAGGGAAAAAATAAAAGCCTTGTCCCTTTATAAAGAGGGTGAATATCAATCGTCCTCTCCATGGCCGTTTGGACTTGCCTATAGTCTAGGAGTCCTAGAAGCGGTTGGGTTACCCACGCCCGTATCGATGAGAATCCCAGAATAAGGGGACACGATCTCTGCTTTAACAAGACGTGCCAAGGAAACCGCCTCGCATGACACGCTGAGGTGGGATAATAAAACGATTCGAATAAAGGCTTGGCCGTGGTGGTGTCATGCTACGGAATATGTCAGCAGATTAGATTTGTGTAAATATTATTCTCTCTATGGCAATATGTGGAAACTTATTTTGCAGAGCCGGACACTATCTTTGTGTTTAAAATCTTCTATGAAGTACTTGTTGGAGGAACCCGCCAAGACAATCTGCGCGCCGGACTCGTCGTCATTGAAGCCTGGTTCAGGGGCTACTGAGGGAGTCCTGGATTAGGGGGTGTCCGGATGGCTAGACTATACCTTCAGCCGGACTCCTGGACTATGAAGATACAAGATTGAAGACTTTGTCTCGTGTCCGGGAGGGACTTTCCTTGGCGTGGAAGGCAAGCTTGGTGATACGGATATGTGGATCTCCTACCATTGTAACCGACTTTGTGTAACCCTAACCCTCTCTGGTGTCTATATAAATCAGAGGGTTTTAGTCCGTAGGACAACATATAGAACAACAATCATACCATAGGCTAGCTTCTAGGGTTTAGCCTCCCTGATCTCGTGGTAGATCTACTCTTGTACTACCCATATCATCAATATTAATCAAGCAGGACGTAGGGTTTTACCTCCATCAAGAGGGCCCGAACCTAGGTAAAACTTCGTGTCCCTTGCCTCCTGTTACCATCCGGCCTAGACGCATAGTTCGGGACCCCCTACCCAAGATCCGCCGGTTTTGACACCGACACTCCCTCTCTAAAGAAATATACAAATCTTTTATATCAAAACTTTTCACATAAGAAAAATCAAGGGGAATATAAATAACATATATAATTATAAAAAACAGACTTGTTTTTAGCATAGTACAGATGAGTTGGTGATGATGGTGTGCCTGCCATGCTGCAATATAGGTCGTCTGATTTATATCTAACGGATAGGAAGGAAACTATGGCAATTTTGCATAAAGGTACCCACACACCTCTCCACATTTACAAGTAAGGCCTTCCCTCGTTCATCCTTTTCTCTCAAAACATAAAATACTCATACAAATGCATCTTGATGTTACGTGCAACGCACGGGCATTATGGGGGTTCAGCAGAGAATATAATACTCAGACAGGCTCACGGTTCTGGACTTTGGGCCGCAGGCCCACCCTGCATGTTTGGGGGGCCATGTGTTCTACCTCAGCGCTTTTCATATTGCAAGCGATCGGTAAGGCGCTGGTTTTAGATGTTGTCGCAAGGCGAATACACAAAATTGAATAAAGCACGGCCGTTGTTGGAATGAAATCGAATGACATTTCCTAACCGACAATGAGAGTTGCAATTCTATCAACAATATACCATGTGATAAATAATATTGTCATATAACTTATACACATAGGATACCTGTTTCACCATGCCAGATTATTACATCAAAATCTCTCGGAGGATAGATCAGTTCGGAAGTTGCGTGTTGCTACTGAAGAATTTCAAAGTTGATTTGGACCAGCTCTCCTTGCTGAGAAAGTTCGATTTTGAGATCATCCCTATCGGCGTTCTGGGAACGGGGGTCCCCAGACTTGCCTGCCTGCGGCCTGCGGCGTGGCTCAAAGGGGGGCCTAGCACGGCCCATCTTCATCAACACAGACCCAAGACCCTCGCGAGGGGCCAAGCCTCGCGGGGCGGACAACACAAAGCTTCCTCAGGCACGGCCTCACCAGGCTGGCTCGCGAGGAGGCGGAGAGATCAAGGCGGGGTACCTCACGAGGTGCTCGTGACGCAAGCCATGACGACCAAGGGCTCTAGGCGGGCGCCAGCCCGCGCAGTGTCCTCCTTTCCCCTTTGGTGCAAAGGGGGAAAGCCCAGCCGCGAAGTACCGAGGCATCAGGCAAAGGTTGCCATTTCGGTGCAACAAGACCAAGACCAGGAGGACTGCAAGATGGAGGTCATCGTGGAGCCCAAGACGGCATCACCACCAGAGCTTTGTGCAGGCGAGGACCAACTTTAGTCAGGATAAGTGTACCAGATGTTCCCCTTCAAAATGGCCAATTGTTGGCGCCCTTCCCGCTCAATATTTGGGAAGAGGCCCAGGGCCATTGCCTATAAATAGGACCAGCCACCCACAGAGAGGTTAGAGGTTAGAGGTTCGAGGTTCGAGGTTCGAGATCGAGCATCGAGGATCAAGGATCGGATCGAAATTAGAGAGAGAGAAGGGTGACTGAACTCCTCCTAGCAGTTCGTCCCCCCCCCAGCCAAGAACAGACCCTCGCGAGGCTGTTCATCCTTGTATTGTTCATCATCATCAGCCCAAGAGGCAATCCACCACACCACACACTGGAGTAGGGTATTACACCACAACGGTGGCCCGAACCAGTATAAATCCTGTGTTTCTTGTGCTGTTCTTTCCTTAGCTTAGATCTTAGCGAGGCGGAGGGGTGCAGGTAGGTAGGAGGCGAAATCTCCGCGCGCACCCCAGTGTTCGAACCTCAAGGGTCTGCCGGAACCCGAAATCCGACATTTGGCGCGCCAGGTAGGGGTGCGCCGGAATTCGTCTTCCACCACCCCGTTCTCCTCCGACCATCGCGCCCATGTCTGACGCTCGTCGGGCCCGCGCCGAGCGCCGGGCCGCTCTCGCTTCCCGTGTCGCCCAGACGGCTCCTGTCGGCGGGCATCCTCGCTGTTCCCCGTCACCTGCCATCAACGCCGCCACTGGCCCGGCGGGGGACGAGCAGCAAGCATCGTCTCAGCATCTGTCCGTGCGGCAAGACGGCCGCAGCGCTACTCCATCGCTCACCCCAGCTGGTTCTTCGTCCCACGCGCTCCGCGCACCCATGGAGGCTCGAGCTGCGCTCATCGCGGCAAACGAGCTCTTGCGCTACCGTCCCGTCGACGACGTCTACGAAGAATGGCTCGACCACGTCGCCGAGCTCGTCCGCGCCGCAGGGGGCTCTCCTGCGCCGTCCGTTCCGCTACACCGCACCCCGCCCCGTGTGGGCGACGAGGCTCCGGCGGCGCCCCGGCCGCCTCCTCCTCAAGAAGACGCCATGGCTCCATGGCGCGTGGCCCCTAGGCGGAACCCGCTCCGTCAGGTGCCAGCGCGGCAAGAGCAGAGCTGCCAAGAAGTCCCTCGCCCGCAAGAAGCTGCCCGGGCGCTCCCTGCTCCAGCACGTCGCGACCATGCTCCTGCTCCCGCACGTCAAGACCCCGCGCTGCTCCCAGCTGCAGCGCGTGGGGACATGCAAGACCAAGCTCTCCGTCACCCAAGGCCTCCCGTGGCCACAGCAGGCTACCGTGCCTTCACCACCGAGCTACGCAACGTCGCGTGGCCCGGCAAGTTCAAGCCAGACCTGCCTCCTCATTACGACGGCACGGCCGACCCTGCGGAGTTCCTCCAGCTCTATGAGCTGGGCATCGAAGCTGCCAATGGAGACGAGAAGGTCACGGCGAACTGGTTTCCCATGGCGCTCAAGGACGGGGCCCGCACCTGGCTCCTGAACCTGGCTCCAGGCACGATCTCCTCCTGGGACGAGATACGCACCCGCTTCATCGCCAACTTCCAAGGTACTCGTGATCGGCCACCCGCCGTGAGCGACATGCGCCGCATCAAGCAACAACCCGAGGAGACCCTGCAGAAGTACATCCAGCGCTTCAACAACGCACACCTCAAGATTCCCAAGGTGACTGAGGAGGCCATCATCTCAGCCTTCTCCGACGGCGTGCGCGATGTCAAGATGAAGGAGGAGCTGGCAATGCATGAAGACCTGTGCACTTCCTTGGAGCTGTTCAACTTGGCAACCAAGTGCGCCAGGGCTGAGGAAGGGCGTCTCTCCCTCCTCGAGCTGCCTGCTGCAGACCCAGAAGAGAAGAAGCCCAAGGCCAAGGATGTGAAGCACAAGGGGGCTGCCGTGCTCGCGGCAGAACCAGACACCAAGCGGGGCAGAGATCAGCCTGAACCTTCCAAGGGCAGTCGATACTGTGTGTACCACGACCTCCACACCCACAACACCAACGAATGTCAAGAGCTCCGAGCCGTGCGAGAAGGAAGGGTCGGCTATCGCCCCGACCGCGGTGACCGGGGCTACGGTCGAGGAGGAGGAAGGAACGCAGGACGCTGGGAAGACCGTGACCCGTGCCAAGGGTGGCGCGATCAACCTCGCGAGGATCGCTGGCAAGATCCGCCTCGCGAGGGAGACTGGAGGGATCAGCCTCGCGAGGATCGCCTGCAAGGCAATGCAGGCCTCCCTCCGCTGCCGCCGCAGCCAAGGAGAAACGAGGACCGCCACCAGGACGAGGGGGCTGGGGGCTTCCAGGAGCCGCGCGCGATCGCCTGCATCCTGGGCGGGGCTCAAGCCCCAGCCTCTCAGCGCATCTTCAAGCAGTTCGCCCGCGAAGTGAATGCAGTCCTCCCCAAGCTCGAAGCCACGCGCCCTCTCAGGTGGTCGGCATTCACCATCACGTTCAGCTCAGCAGATCAGCTCAAGTGTGCGGCTACAGCCGGAGTCCTCTCGATGCTTTGTTCCCCAATCATCAGCAACGTGGTGGTCACCAGGACCCTCATTGATGGCGGTGCAGGGCTCAACGTCCTGTCCGTGGAAACATTCAACAATCTCCAAGTGCCCTACAGCCAGCTTCAGCCAACCAAGCCTTTCTCCGGAGTCATCGACGGCTCCACGATCCCGATTGGGCAAGTCCGCCTCCCTGTCACCTTCGGGGCACGCGACAACTACCGCATCGAGCTCATCAACTTCGACGTCGCTCACATTCTCCTGCCGTACAACGCCATCCTTGGGTACCCAGCGCTAGCCAAGTTCATGGCCGTAACTCACCACGGCTACAACGTCCTCAAGATGCCAGGAAGTGGCGGAGTCATCACGGTGCCCTTCGAAGAGAAGGACGCGGTGTGTTCCCTGGAACGAGCCTTTCAGGCCGCGTCACTGGAAGACCCGGATCACGGAAGCAGGAGGCTTCCCGAGACCGCCCCCAAGAAGAAGAAGACATCGTCCAGCCCGGCCCCTCAGGAGGCAGGCCCCTCAGGGCCCGCGCCTGCCCAGGGGGAACCTCCTTCCATCACATAGGAAAGCGCGCCCGGCGCCCTCCTCAGGCAGGGCTCGGGGGCTCTCCCCTGGAGGGCCACCGACCTGGCTAAGGTCACGAGGGAGGCGCTTGGGCACCACATGGAGGCGTGTTTCGAAGCACGTTTCCTTCAAGAAGGAGTAAGGCAAGGAGAGCCAGACCCTCAGGAGTTCGTCAGCAAGGCCATTCAGGAGCTACAGGAGTCAAGAGTCATGAAAGGCGGCGGCCGCCTACCAGCAGTGGCTCCCCATCCAGGCGAGGATGGTGGGCTGCGCGTCTGCATCGACATACCAGGGCTCAATCGAGTCGCCTCTCTGGAGCGCCTCTGGCCCTCACGAGTGGGGCGCTGCGGAGGTCCACCCCACAGCTACGTTCGCATGCCTTACGGCTTGCCGAACGCGGCTGCCACGTACCAGCGCCTCATGAGGGGCATCATGGAGGCACAAGAGGCCAGGCATTCCGCAGCGCTGGCGGAGATGGAGATGGTCTGCGAGGAGCCACCAGCGCCTTCGGAGCCTCCCGAGGCCCCTAGGCCTGGGGGCTCGTGAGGATCGGCTTCCGCAGCCCACCGAGTCTGCTACACCAACACTCCTTCATCCTCAACATCATCAGGTGACATCTTTCAAGTTTCACTTCCAGCTGGGAGCGCCCCCCAGGGCTGCATTATTACCAGGCCGCATGGGTCCGTCCCTGCGGCATGTATCCCTTTTATTTCATGTTGTTAGCTTACTTTGTTGGGGGCGCCCCTCGGGCTGCATCATCCCCAAGTCGCTCGGGCCTGACCCAGTGACGTCCACCTTCCCAGCATCTATTTGAATGATTCCACTCCTCCGCGGCTAATGAGTTTGACCTAGTTGCCCGCTCAACTGACGCCAACTGACGGAGCTGCTCCCAAACGGCACGACGCTTGCGCATGGGGCCGTCCCTACAACACCGACAAACCTGAATGGCTGAGCTCTGGCCGCGGCAGCCCCGCATGGCGCCACCTCGTCAAGCCTTCAGTGCCTCATCGCCCCTCGGAAGCAACCAACGGCTGACTGTCAATTGTCATGGCAACCCCTCGTTCTTTCTATGATAGGTCTACAGGATCTCCTAAAGGAGCTGCATCAGGCGAGGCCCTTGCGGTGTCTCCTTCACTCTCATCCATGCGAACCGCTTGCACGTTAAAGGGGGGTGCCTGAGCATCGCGACTCAGGGCTCCTACTGGCTCTCCAGCCCTCACCCTCTGGCCTTGTCCACGGCATCGCGACCTGGCATACCAGCGACGGCTGAGACTCGCTCGAGGGCCGGGACCCGAGGACGTAGAGCAGAAAGGGGAGCAAAGGCGAGAGGGGAGGGACACGTGAGGACCTCGTCGAGCAACCTCACGCCTGCCGATGCACAGACCCGGCGACACACCAGAGAGCGACCCCTGATTCTCGAGATAAGTCACCTCCCGGAAGCACCAGCTACCGTGGCACCATCCCCGCACCTAATGCAATCCCGTGTTAGCAACGCCGCTCTCCTTTCTCACCAAACGACGGCTGCTTGAGCGCCAAAGGGGACCTCCTGAGCATCGCGACTCAGGGGCTCTTACTGGACTCCGGGTCGCTCACCTCCTGGCCTTGACCACGGCATCGCGACCTGGCATACCAGCGACGACTGAAGCCGCCTTGGGACTAGGACCTGTCGGCGCAGAGCACCAAGCCCTCGTGAGGTTCGAAAGGGAGAACTGAGCTAAGATGGAATGAGCAGCTCGCACAATTCTACAAGGGTTATATTAACAAAATAGGATCACAGGCACCTTACAAGCCCCCACGAGACGCGTCTTTGATTCCTCGCAGGGAACAGATCCTAAAAGGACGCTAACTACGCGCGCCCCTGCAAAATACACCATCATAAACAGTGGGCCATCAAGCACCGGCACCAACCCCATCCAGATCAGAGGCGGCGACGGCCTGACGAGCCCGCCCTGCTCCAGGAGCGGCGCCGGCTCGGGGGCTCGTAGCTGTCGTCGCTCGTCTCCAGAGTCGCGAAGAGCTCGCCGGAGTCGCTGGAACCTCCGCCGCCTCCGCTGCCTGAGGAGCCGCCAAGGGAGCTGTCGGCGGGCCCAGTCCTCGCCGCAGCAGGGTCCCGGCCATCTCTCCCGGGGCAGCACTCCAGCCAATGCCCGTTCGCATCGAAGACCTTGAAGAACATCACCGAAGCACCGTCGTACTCCAAGTGGATCGCGAAGGCGCCTCTTGTCCTACAAACCCGGGCGACTTCGCTCTAGCCTCGAGTCATGAAGACCTCGCCCGGGGCAACGACCGCGACCTCTGCCTCGGTCGCGAGGGTGCTGCAACCGGCGTGCTGCAGCCAAAGCTCCAGGAGTTCTCCCTGCGGGACGATGGAGCCGAAGAAGGGAGGAAGGCGAATCCAAGACTGAGGAGGCATGGCGGCGTGGAGCACGAACTCTCCGGAGGAGCCCTCGGTGTGGACCCTAGGGGGGACGACCCACACCTTCGTGACCCGTCGGCGCCGACGGCGGCGCCGCCCATGGCGATCAGCATCAGCTCCTTCATGGCCCTCGTTGTGGGCGTACAAGGGAAGCGGGAACCCCGGTGGTGCCCGCTGGCACCAGGGCCTCGCCACCACCTAATGGGCCCCCTCATCCGGGCCGTGGAGGACGAGCCGTTTCTTCGGCGGGAGCGGGTCTGGTTCCTCTCGGGGAGCCTTTCCCTTCTCTGCCAACGAGAACCGGCGAATCGGAGCCATCGCAGCAAGACGGAGCAAGGACCGGGAAGAAGGAGAAGCAAGAAGGGATGGACTAGAAGGGCGCGCGCCATTCCGTACTTATGGCCGGCGAAGGCCAACCCCCGACCTCCACGATCGCAGGTAATCATGACCCGCTTTGCATGCAGGGACTTGTCCGATCGGTGAAGTTGCCGAGGCGCCATGGGGAAGTGGAGACGCCCACGTCCAATTAACCGCCACGCGGCGCCCAAGACCGCAGGCTGTTAGGGCCCGCAGCGCTTCGCTCTTGCCCTTCCGCCTCCCTACACGGCCAAGTCCGGGCGCGCCTTGGGCCCGGGGGCTACTGTCGGCGTTCTGGGGATGGGGGTCCCCAGACTTGCCTGCCTGCGGCCTGCGGTGTGGCTCAAAGGGGGGCCCAGCACGGCCCATCTTCATCAACACAGACCCAAGACCCTCGCGAGGGGCCAAGCCTCACGGGGCGGACGACACGGAGCTTCCTCAGGCACGGCCTCACCAGGCTGGCTCGTGAGGAGGCGGAGAGATCAAGGCGGGGTACCTCACGAGGTGCCCGTGACGCACGCCATGATGACCAAGGGCGCCAGCCCGCGCAGTGTCCTCCTTTCCCCTTTGGTGCAAAGGGGGCAAGCGCAGCCACAGAGTACCGAGGCATCAGGCAAAGGTTGCCATTTCGGTGCAACAAGACCAAGACCAGGAGGACTACAAGACGGAGGTCATCGTGGAGCCCAAGACGGCGTCACCACCAGAGCTTTGTGCAGGCAAGGACCAACTTTAGTCAGGATAAGTGTACCAGATGTTCCCCTTCAAAATGGCCAATTGTTGGCGCCCTTCCCGCTCAATATTTGGGAAGAGGCCCAGGGCCATTGCCTATAAATAGGACCAGCCACCCACAGAGAGGTTAGAGGTTCGAGATCGAGCATCGAGGATCTCCTCCTAGCAGTTCGTCCCCCCCCCCCCAGCCAAGAACAGACCCTCGCGAGGCTGTTCTTCCTTGTATTGTTCATCATCATCAGCCCAAGAGGCAATCCACCACACCACACACTGGAGTAGGGTATTTCACCACAACGGTGGCCCGAACCAGTATAAATCCTGTGTTTCTTGTGTTGTTCTTTCCTTAGCTTAGATCTTAGCGAGGCGGAGGGGTGCAGGTAGGTAGGAGGCGAAATCTCCGCGCGCACCCCAGTGTTCGAACCTCAACGGTCTGCCGGAACCCGAAATCCGACAATCCCTGACCGCAAGATATGATTTAGATTGGAACATTGACCATCCTTTAGCATCAATCCTCATGCGACCATCCTTTGTACTTACGGTATATTGAGCAGGTTCATTCACACCAAGGCTATGCATGGTTAGAGAAACTTGGCCGCTGTCGCCCGGATTGTTGACTGACTCCCTCGTTGCTCTAGGAATTCAATGTTTGCAAATAATAAGACATACCCAAACAGTTAGATCAACACAGTGAATCATGCGAAACAACATGGAAAGAAAAAAGAACGAAGCACTTGGGCGGCCAATGCTTACCAAGAAGGTGGACATGTTGGTTTTTGTAAGGACTTTGGTATATTAAGTGCAAACTGCAACCCAGTCTGTTGCCGGTGCAACTGCTCGTTCGATTGCCGCTGCACGTGCCGGAGCAAATGCAAGTGCAAGTGTTGGTGCAGGTGCCGAAGCCGCCGCTGCTGCTTCTGCTGCCGGAGATAATGCTCCTTGTAGAGCTGGTGCCGGTGTCGGAGAAGGTGCCAGTGTCGATGCCCGATCCTCCAGTGTATCAGCCTAATCCGCTGACACGGTCGGTGCCCAATCCTCAGCTGGATCAAACTGAGCTGCTGCCATTGTCAGTGCTAGAGCAACTGTCGGTGCTCGATCCATTGCTGATGGTGGTACCGATGTGCGAGACAGCGGCGATCGTGTCTGGTCTGCTGTGATCAGCTTTCTAACTTGGCTAGGCTCCGTGACCATGATCTAGTTTCTTTCTTCATTTCTTTTAAACGCGAGAAGGACTAATTGTGGAGTTTTTGTTAAACCAAACTTCAGTTCATCATAGGGATTCATATTGTACTCAGACAACAGACTGATCCAGTTTTTTCCAGTAATATAAGTGATGGACAGTGCCTTCGTTACTGACACGACATAAGAAGTGAAACCTGCAAAAATAGCCATTGTAGAGCAAACCAAATGGTTTATTCTGTGATGAATGTCATATGGCAAAACCTGCATCGTACAATTGCAGGAAAAGAAAGAAAACATGACATTAAATCAATAAGATTTAGACAGTAAATCAATAAGATTTACTTGATGTGACACGAGTGAATCCTTGCTAGGAAATCTCTATGTTGAAGTACTAAACAGAAGATTGATTGTCCAACTAGGGGTGGCATGCAGGGGCCCCGCCTACTCCCACAAGCAGGACAGTCCAAAGGTCGTGACAAATCATATGGACCGAACATCCATGGGACTGGAAATCCTGGTGGGTGCGATAAACCCTGCAATGCATACATATATTGGAGTGTAACCATAACTGATAAACTGTCCTCACAAAAAAGATGATCTGGACACTTCAAAATATACAGACTGAATTGATTGGATAGACATTAACATAGACCGTTCTCAGGACTGACCAGACACCAAAAGCGGCAGTACTAATAAACAATACAGGGTTCACAAACACAAATCAAGTACTGAACAATAGTACTTACTACAGACAAGCAAAGTTGCACTAATTAAACTCCGCAGACTATTTCTTGCCACCGACCTATGGGATGAACCCCGCATAACTGACTAGGCCATGGACTTCGTGAGAGATATCTACATGCACAATCACCATCTCATGAACCTTGGAGAACCTAACAGAGTGGTCTTTCCACTCATAAACATGATGATGAAGACATGCCACATCAGATTTGTTGGGAAGCTTTACAAGAACCACACCCTTCGTAATCGAAGGCACAACCAGGAAATTGTAGTGGTCAAGTACAGCCTCGAGAACACGCCTGACAACAATGCTACAGGAAAACACTAGTTCAGGACATGTGGTGACAAGGACACCACAGCTGGATAGTTTAGCAGTAGAACTCATCCTCAGGTCTTCCAATTCATGCGGCATGACTTTGAGAACTTCAACTCCACCGTGGACCTGGATCTAATTCAAACAGAATCCATATTTTATTACTACCTCCATTCCGAAATATAAGACAATTTTCGATATTATACTCCATATATGACTACATATACGCACAGAAATGAGTGAACAAAGACACTAGAACATGTCTTCAAAGGCATGAGAGCAGAGGGATTACTTGCAATATCCATAACACAAGTTACTAAGGCAAATATACCCTCTTCAAAGGTAGCATTGATGTTCATAAAGTACTCCCTCCGTCCCAAAATTCTTGTCTTAGATTTGTCTAGATACAGATGTATCAAGTCACATTTTAGTATTACATACATCCGTATCTAGACAGATCTAAGACAAGAAATTTGGGACAAAGGGAGTAGTTGAAAGTAATCTATAAGAAATCGGTGTCAACCTCTCGCATATTCTGGTCAAAAGAGGAATTTAGAACTGTCATTTGGCACACAAAAATCACATGCAAGATCACCCAGAAAGTTGTACTACTAGTACTGTGTGTTAGATGAAAAAATACGATTAAGATCGAGAAAAAGATCATCAAGAAGAGATATTACCTAGACTTGCTTAATGAGGGATCCCGGAGAGGGGGGCTTGGACAGGGCGATGGCTTTGAGCTTGTCTACGGTAGTCTCGGCGGGGTGCTTGCACTTCTTCGTACCATGAGCCTGGACGGTTTTGGCCAGAGCCATAGACATCATTTCGGCCGATGCTCAAGCGTCCATCCAGAAACTGTCAAATAGAAATAAAAGAAAAGAAACCATAATCACAAACCCAAAATAAGAACAAAGAGGGAGTTATAGGATCAGTCTCGGTGTTGCAAGACCGGGCCTGGGCCAGAATCAACACCATTGATGCGCTCACCTTTCCTTCTTTGGGAGAGAAAAACAATGGCTGAAGCAGGTCAGGGTTTTTTTGAAGAAATGAGGAACAAGATGAGGGATATGCGAGTTGGGTAGAGAGGAAGCTGAGAGAGAAGAGTGAAATGATGGTTGTTTCGTCCATCCAACTTACTGCTGGAAAGGAGGGGGTTTTCTGATTTGATGGCTCATTGGGCAGTACTGCGGCACCTCGATCGGGGTAGTCTACCGTCACTCTACTATGGAGTAATTTAGTGCATGGCTGGTGGACCCCGATGCTGGCTGTCCCACACGTCGGCAAAAGTGAGTAATTTAGTGCATGGCTGGAGGAGGATCCACACGGTAGAGCGTGTCCACTATTTTTCTGAAGAAAAAATGATTACAGCAAGCTTTCCACTCTTACGACGGAGGAGTGCGAAACACGGAAGCCACTTGAACATACACAGTGCTCCTACTACTAGGCATGTGAAGTGGTTCATATGTTTGTACTACATAATCTTGTTGCTAGTGTAGTAAGATATGATGACAACAAATGATGTTATGCGCATGTCAACTATATGAAAAGTTATGTAGTAACATAGTACCGCTTTTTCGACTATCCGGTCGAGAACGAACGGTGAGAGCAATGTTAACAGGACTAGGTCTACAGCGCACGGAGAGTACGGTGCTGCAGTACTCCATGAAACATGAACCATATGAAGCACGAATAGTGTTAGGCAGGGCGTATGAAGGGTGCACCGGGTGGGAGCAAAAGTTCCCTTCTCGACCCACTTTTGGGTGTTTGGCAGAGTGCATGAAGGGTGCATGAGTCCACACTAGTAGGTTAACACAAATACATGAAGAGGAAACAACTATATTGAGATGAGAATGCAACCAAACATACCCACACGCTTTGTGCTACAGTGACTGATCTGCACCGTCTGAGTTTGATCCAACGGTCATGTTGCGCCAAGACATGTACATGCCCATGCAGAGGGAGCCTAAACACCACCAATGTCCCTCTACTTCTCGAGGAGCACGACATTGGTAATGTAGGGGGTGAAACGGCTGAAAGGCAATGCAATCTATGGGAAGGCGGACCGAGCCAGCCGAGGAGCGGGGAATCTTTTGGTTTCCACCATGGTAAAACACCAGCCGATGATTTCTCACATCAGGGAGCAGTGGGTTTTACAGGCGGAGTCATCATGACTAATTGCTGTGGCGCCTGCTCCCATCAATCAAAAAATTAAAAATCTTGCCGCGCTTGCTCCTGTTAGTAAAAAAATTAAAAATCCCGCCGCACCCAAACACCAGAGCAACGCCGCGGTGGATATTTAAATTTACCTGCCGGCAAGTAGATAAAAAAGGAGTGCAAAAACAAATGTGGCGGCGGCCTAGCTAATCGGTTGAACTAGCCCAACTAGCTAGCCACCGTGCTTCACTGATGTACTCAGCGGGAAAGATAGTCTTTCGTGATTTGAAGACTCATTTACTTTCTTCGGTGAAAAAACGCACCAATGTCCCTCTACTTCTCGAGGCACACGACATTGGTAATGTAGGGGGTGAAACAGCTGAAAGGCAATGCAATCTACGGGAAGGCGGAGCGAGCCAGCCGAGGAGCGGGGAATCTTTTGGTTTTCACCATGGTAAAACACCAGCCGGCGATTTCTCACATCAGGGAGCAGTGGGTTTTATAGGCGGAGTCATCATGACTAATTGCTGCGGCGCCTGCTCCCATCAATCAAAAAATTAAAAATCTTGCCGCGCCTGCTCCCGTCAATAAAAAAATTAAAAATCCCACCGCACCCAAACACCAGAGCAACGCCGCGGTGGATATTTAAATTTACCTGCCGGCAAGTAGATAAAAAAGGGGTGCAAAAACAAATGTGGCGGTGGCCTAGCTAATCGGTCGAACTAGCCCAACTAGCTAGCCACCGTGCTTCACTGATGTACTCAGTGGGAAAGATAGTCTTTCGTGATTTGAAGACTCATTTACTTTCTTCGGTGAAAACACGCAGTAGGGCGTCCCATGTCAAGAAGAATATATGCGTGCACCACCCAGGAGGACCCCAAAACCGTGCAGTAGGGTGTGCCATGTCTCGGCACAGAGGAAAAATGTGCGTGTAAAAATATACTGTATCAGACGTAGTACCTATGGTTCGACCTCAGGACCCAACCAGTCAGTCGAAAGCACCCCACTAGCCACACAACTTCATCATGCTAACGTGGCATGGAGGATAGTGTGGTTACCTCCGTCTCGACCAGCCACAACGTCTCTTGTTCTAGGCGATTCTTCTATTTTCCAAGCTTTTTTTAGTTGTAATAACACCACGGCAAGCTAGCACCGTTCTTCGTGTGTGCCCGTGCAAAGGTTAGACGATGGAGAGAAGAGAGATATCGCAGACCTGGGACCCACCAGTAAGTGAGCCAACGGTCATGCATGTGTTGATGAGGCACTCCCTCTACTCTACTCAACGTAATACTGCATAAAATCAAGTTATGGGACAAAGCAAACAACCATTGTTGTTTCAGGCTATCGACTTACGCTTTGCAGTCCAGATTGCCCGTTCGAATATCGTCTTTCAGATTTGTTAGTTTTAGGTACAAATTTGATTAATGACAAGTGGGACCCCCATGTGTTGTTCCGATATTTCAGCGTAGGATGGTTTTTTTGAACAAACACTTTGCGCGGTTAGACAAGTAACGACACGAGTTACACGTATTTTGCAAGTTTATGAACAAAAATGACAGCGGCATAGAATATCACATCCACCCCGCAGCTTAGATGCTATGGTGAGACGAGTTTTTACACCGTTGGAAGTGAGATCCAATGGCTTGGGACTAGTCTTTGTAATTATGCGCAATTTCCAAACTCTCCAAAGGTTTTTTCGCAAATAAAACATTCAGGCCTCGTGTGGGACGCTGCATCTTGGATCCAACGGCTCCCCGTTGCTCATATTAGGTGCTCCCCGTAGCTTAATTACCCGCTACGGTGATATGAGCATCTAGGTCGTATGATTAGTGATCAGATGGCGCATGCGTAGTACTTGTTCATACGTCTCCAATGTATCTATAATTTTTTATTGTTCCATGCTATATTATTTTTCGGACCGTGATTTTCAGAACGAACATGATCCAGAGGACTTGGACCCTACGTCAAGACATCAACCAGGAGCCCACGAGGTAGGGGGGCGCGCCTACCCCCCTGGGCGCGCCCTCCACCCTGGTGGGCCCCCTGTTGCTCCACCGACGTACTCCTTCCTCCTATATATACCTACGTACCCCCAAACTACCAGATACGGAGCCAAAACCCTAATTCCACCGTCGTGACTTTCTGTATCCACAAGATCCAATCTTGGGGCCTGTTCTGGAGCTCTGCCGGAGGGGGCAACGATCACGAAGGGCTTGTACATCAATAGCATAGCCCTTCCGATGAAGTGTGAGTAGTTTACCTCAGACCTACGGGTCCATAGTTATTATCTAGATGGCTTCTTCTCTCTTTTTCGATCTCAATACAAAGTTCTCCCCCTCCCTTGTGGAGATCTATTCGATGTAATCTTCTTTTGCGTTGTGTTTGTTGTGACCGATGAATTGTGGGTTTATGATCAAGTTTATCTATGAACAATATTTGAATCTTCTCTGAATTCTTTTATGTATGATTGGTTATCTTTGCAAGTCTCTTTGAATTATCAGTTTGGTTTGGCCTACTAGATTGATCTTTCTTGCAATGGGAGAAGTTCTTAGCTTTGGGTTCAATCTTGCGGTGTCCTTTCCCAGTGATAGTAGGGGCAGCAAGGCACGTATTGTATTGTTGCCATCGAGGATAACAAGATGGGGTTTATTTCATATTGCATGAGTTTATCCCTCTACATCATGTCATCTTACTTAAAGCGTTACTCTGTCCTCTTGAACTTAATACTCTAGATGCATGCTGGATAGCGGTCGATGTGTGGAGTAATAGTAGTAGATGCAGGTAGGAGTTTGTCTACTTGTTTCGGACGTGATGCCTATATACATGATCATACCTAGATATTCTCATAACTATGCTCAATTCTGTTAATTGCTCAACAGTAATTTGTTTACCCGCCGTGAATACTTATGCTGTCGAGAGAAGCCACTTGTGAAACCTATGGCCCCCGGGTCTATCTTCCATCATATTAATCTTCCAGTAGTTAGTTATTTCCTTTGCCTTTTATTTAATTTGCATCTTTATCATAAAAATACCAAAAATATTATCTTATCATATCTATCAGATCTCACTCTCAAAAGTGACCGTGTAGGGATTGGCAACCCCTTATCGCGTTGGTTGCAAGGATTTATTTGTTTGTGTAGGTACGAGGGACTCGTGCGTGGACTCCTACTGGATTGATACCTTGGTTCTCACAAACTGAGGGAAATACTTACGCTACTCTGCTGCATCACCCTTTCCTCTTCAAGGGAAAACCAACGCAAGTGCTCAAGAGGTAGCAACAAGGATTTCTGGTTTCGTTGTCGGGGAGGTCTATGCAAAAGTCAACATACCAAGTTGTGACGCCCCCGATTTGACCGTACACTAATCATACACGCAAATGTGTATGACCAAGATCAGGGACTCACGGGAAGATATCACAACACAACTCTAGACACAAATAAAATAATACAAGCTTTATATTACAAGCCAGGGGCCCCGAAGGCTCGAATACATATGCTCAAAGACACAAGAGTCAGCGGAAGCAATAATATCTGAGTATAGACATAAGTTTTCCTTAAGAAGGCTAGCACAAAAGTAGCAACGATCGAAAAGGCAAGGCCTCCTGCCTGGGACCTCCTAACTACTCCTCGAAACCGAACTCCATGTAGAATCATCCATGGGATCCTCTGGCTCCTAGACTCCATCATCTGGTTGCAACAACCGGGTATAAAAAGGGGAAAAGGGGGGGGGCAAAGCAACCGTGAGTACGCATCCAAAGTACTCGCAAGCAAGGAGCTACACTACATATGCATTGGTATCAATGAAAGGGGTAGTATATGTGGACTGAACTGCAGAATGCCAGAATAAGAGGGGGATAGCTAGTCCTATCGAAGACTACGCTTCTGGAAGCCTCCATCTTGAAGAAGTAGAAGAGAGTAGATGGTAAGTTAACCAAGTATCATCGCATAGCACAATCCTACCTGGCAATTCGCCCCTCGTCGTCCTGTGAGAGAGCGATCACCGGGTTGTATCTGGCACTTGGAAGGGTGTATTTTATTAAGTAGCCGGTTCTAGTTGTCATAAGGTCAAGGTACAACTCCGCTTCGTTCATTTACCGAGGGACACGGCTATTCGAATAGATCAACTTCCCTGCAGGGGTACACCACATTTCCCAACACGCTCGATCCCCTTTGGCCGGACACACTTTTCTGGGTCATGTCCGGCCTCGGAAGATCAACACGTCGCAGCCCCACCTAGGCACAACAGAGAGGTCAGCACGCCGGTCTAAAACCTATGGCGCAGGAGTCTGGGCCCATCGCCCTTTGCACACCTGCACGTTGCGTATGCGACTGGTGAGCAGACCTAGCAACCTCCATCACAAAGGAAGTTGCGTTACGCGGTCCAACCCGGCGGGTGCCGCTCAGTCGCTGACGTCACGAAAGCTTTTGTTGATACCACGACGTCGAGTGCCCATAATTGTTCCTGCGTAGTTGGTTAGTGCCTATAGGCCAGTGGCCAGACTTAGATCAAATACCAAGATCTCGTTAAGCGTGTTATTTTGAAGTAACCACGAACGCCGACCAGGACCAGGCCCACCTCTCACCTGGTCTCAACCTGCCCTGTTGCTCCGCCACAAAGATCCACCCAGAGGGCCGTCGAGACAAAGGTCCTTTCAACCCCCAATCCATGAATCACTCGCGGGTACTCTACGAGTCGACCCGTCTTTAGTCATCACATGTATCATGTATAAGATATATAACATATACCCATGATCACCTCCCAAGTGATCACGACCCGATAGTATAGCATGGCAGACGGACAAGAATGTAGGGTCGCTGATGATAAACTAGCATCCTATACTAAGCATTTAGGATTGCAAGTAAGGTATCAACAACTGTAGCAACATTGACCGGCTATGCAACAGAATAGGATTAACCGAAAGCAGTAACATGCTACACTACTCTAATGCAAACAGTAGAGAGAAGAATAGGCTATATCTAGTGATCAAGGGAGGGCTTGCCTGGTTGCTCTGACAAGTAGGGGACGTCAACAACGTAGTCGATCGGGGCACCAGCAGCGGTGTCAGTCTCGTAGTCTACCGAAGAGAAGAGGTGGAAAAAACAATGAATACAATGCAAACATATGCATTTCGATGCATGACATGACGAGTAATGGTGCTAGGTGTGCCCTAACGCAGTAGGAGGTTATACCGACGAAGGGGGGAAACAACCGGAAAAGTATCCCCGGTGTTTCGCCTTTTCGGACAGATGAACCGGAGAAGGAAAGTTGCGTGTTTCCAATGCTAGGGATGTGTGGCGGACAAACGGCCTGCGCATTCGGATTCGTCTCGTCGTTCCGAGCAACTTCATGTACAAAGTTTTTCCATCCAAACTACAGATTATTTTATATTAATTTTTAAAGTTTTATCTATTTTCTAGAATTAATTTAATTCGAAATTAAATAGTAAATGCTAAATGCATCCAGCCATGTGTACATAGCAGTGTACATAGAGGCTGACATGTGGGTTAGGGGGACCTAGTTAACCAGTCAATGTTTGACTGGTCAACCCGGTGAATAGTGCACATGGACCCTGTGTGTCATAGACTAAATTGTATTATGGATTTATTTAGACTGCTAGTTAAGTGGGGGCCGTATGTAATTGCGCCATTATAGGATAACCTAACCACCAATTAACCTGTGTAATCTAGACTAAGACGCCGGCCTCCTACAGAGAGCCAGCCAGCCATGCCCAAGGTTACATGGCCAGGGCCACGCACGACACAACAAGTGCCAGCTGCCTTAAACACGAGCAACAACACATCTAGCGGATGTAGTAGCTGGAAGGAGCAGCGGCAGGGCTAGCAACAAGCAGCAGTACAACAACGGTAGCAGCAGCGATAGCTAGCAACAGCAGAGCAGCGTGGGCATCAAGCAGCAGCAGCGAACGCATGCGTGGGAAACGGCTCGCGAACAGCAGTAGTTCGACAACGATCCGCATAGGCGCGAGGAGCGGTTGGCGAGGGCGCGTGAGGGAGGCGACAGGGGAGTGGCTGGGCGAGGCAGGCGTGCGCGCAAGCACGCGCGGGCTACAGGGGCGCGGCCAGGAGACGCTATGTCTGCAGAGACACGGAGGTCCGGCCATGGCGGCCACGGGCGGGCGCAGGTCAACGACGCCAAATCGAAGGGGGAGAGGGGGTAATCGGGAGAGATGCCCACCGTGAGCTAAATGGAGAGGTCGGGGCGGCTGGAGGTGGATCGGGGTGGCGGCAATCGACGATGGATGCCGGTGATGTACGCGGCGCAGACGAGGTCAATGGAGAGCGTTCAGGATGGTTCGACTTGATTTGGTGCTCAGAAAGGATGAAGTCGACCGCGACGGTTCTCCTGGACGTCTTGGCGCGATGAAGGGAGGCTGGTAGCCGCGACTACCGCGACGATGAGCACGATCATCGTGCCGAGCTTCGATCTTGAATTGTAGCAGATGAGGAGGAGGTGATCGAGGGGATTAGGCGGGGGCTAGGGTTGACCAGACAACGGGGGAGCTTTATAGGGTGCCGAGGTCACCTGGATGCGCGCCGTGTGGCCATCCACGCCATGGACGCGCCGTCTGCGTCCACGGGGTGGGGGGAACAGGGGAAGGGGAACGAGGGGGTTTCGGTGGGCCGACCTGGCAGCTTCGGCCATTTGGGCCAAGTGGCCCGGGGTGTGGTCTAGCCTCCCCCCTTTGATTCCTTTTGCCTTTTCTTTCTTTTTGATTTCTTTTAATGTTTTATTTTTATTTCATTTTATTTTAGTTTTATAAAATATAAATACAACTCATAAATTAATGTTATAACTTATTCCACTGCCACAAAAAGTTTGATACCTAAATAAAATGGCTTGCATTATTATAATTTTTAAAAGGCATTTAATTAATTGTTATAGTTGTTTTTTTAATTATTTAAGAGCCTTTCATTACTTTGTAGAGATGTGGATTATCCATCGTAATTACCTATGATTTATTTGACACATTTTGAACATTTTAGTTTTAATGTTTGAATACTTTTGTTGTTTGCCTAAAATTCAAATTTGATTATGAAAAGTTTTAATCTAACGCGAGGTTAGCAACTCTAACACAGGTGACGTGGCATCATTAGCGTAGGTTTACTGTAGCATAATTATCCGGGCGTCACAATTCTCCTCCACTACAAGAAATCTCGTCCCGAGATTTAAGAGGCTTAAGGTGGGGAGGTTCTGGTTACGAAATTCTAGCGAGTGTTCTCGGTCTTAGTTGCTCTTCTCGAAGAGGTCGATCCATCATGTTGATGTCTTCATTCCTCTGCTCAGGTCATCATGATGAAGTTATCATCCTTCCTTCAGGATCTTCATCGTACGTACGAAAAGGATAAGGGGTAGCTTCAAAAGAACAGACCTCTACAAGTTTCCTTATTTGGTAGATACTATTAGGGAAGGTGGCGGAAAGTAACTCTCGAGTTGAAACTTAAGAAATTATTGAGAGCAAAGTAAGAAGGTACATCATAGAAGTTTCAAGCGCATAGGCAATCATTCGATGCCTGATACGAAATGTGAAAGGGGTTCAGAGCAATGGGAATAAGTATTGCGTCTGTTACCAGAATAGGTTACTAGGCAGGTGGTCCGTGATTTACATACGAAGTCAAGCTCAAGGAATATCTTTGGCAATAGGGTATACAGGAGAGTCAGGTTTCGGTCTTGTGGAACTGTGGGTTATGGGCCCACCATGTGGGTTAAAAGTAGAAAGGCCGTTGACATCTTACACGGTCATGATAGCAAGACATGTCAGAGGGTAGCCTGCCGATTATGTTGGCAACAACGTTGGTACCAAGGGCGAGGGACGAAGAGAACCATTTTCCTGCTCGTTGAACGAGGCAGACCAATAGGCAAGGTTCTTGTCCATCGGTGGCTACCGGAATGTCATTAACAATAGTAACAGGTCCTTACTGAAAGAGTTGTACACCGAGGTTCTTACAAAAGTAGTGACTGATTACTGCTTAGATCATGTAAACCTCAAGAAGGTTAAACAAAACAATGGAAAGGAAAATGTGATTATAAGATTGAACAGAACAATGGAAAGAAAAAATGTGTTTATACACATAATTCAGGGGTATATCCTTCCCAAGGACAAGCAGAGCATGATATCCATGACAGGATAGAAAGTAGAAAACAATTTAGGTAAGGGGGGAGGAATCTCATGATATTACCCATACAACGGTGTTAGGATAAATGATAAAGAAAATTTAGCATTGTGCTTCAAATGTTCTTATTGAAAATCGGAGTACGACATACATGCCTCAAGAGAGCATTGACATGGCCATTGGGTAAAGATCGGACTTTGGATTCACAAAGGATCCATCCGGAACAACTTATAGAATAAGTCTTACAATTTACTCATGGAAGAATGGCTAACCTTGCTAAAAAGGAAACTATAACAATAGGCCCTCCGGGCAGGTGTGTTAGGATGACATCACCTTATTGGGTTAAAGACCAATGTTATAACTCTTGGGAATATGTTCCAAGCACCGTATCTGACCGAGATCAGGTCCGATTGGTGTCAGGATACCTCAGACTCATGATGCCAAATAAGGAAGGGGTGCAACACAATTTGACGATATGGCGTTGCAAGATTCTCGGGAGATGAACTATGGAAGCAAGTTCTGAATCATGAGTTCATCATTAAACCAAGGAGAGGATGAGGAGGTGGATGATGAA
Organism: Triticum urartu; assembly: GCF_003073215.2. Classification (NCBI taxonomy): domain Eukaryota; kingdom Viridiplantae; phylum Streptophyta; class Magnoliopsida; order Poales; family Poaceae; genus Triticum; species Triticum urartu. Next base: position 345,762,460 of record NC_053028.1, read on the forward strand.
CTCAACGACAATTCATTGAGATTTCCAAAAGATGGATCTCCACAATTAGGTGAACACGGAGATAACATTTGTCAGATCAAATGATATAATGAGGTACGCTCGAGGAAAACATACACAATTAAACATTGGTTGAAAGGTGCACCAAAAATAAGGGCTTAGGTAGCATGATCAATGTTAGAATGGTTGACGATGTCCTGGACTAGGGGGTACTCACCATGTTATCTCCCGGTCAGTTAGATTGGGCAGAGGACCCCCATGGCCGTATACTCATAGGCCAGTTTGGACAGCTGCCGCATACAAGGAAGATTCTACAAGACTTGGTGGTCAAGACAAGGACTCCTCCCCCACCGGCATATTCGGCTAGGACTCTTGTTATCCTAGGCCTCTGGTGCATTATATAAACCAGGGCCAGTCTAGTCAATAGATATACAAACAATCATAATCATAGGCTATCTTCTAGGGTTTAGCGTGTATGATCTCGTGGTAGATCAACTCTTGTAATACTCATATCATCAAGATCAATCAAGCAGGAAGTAGGGTATTACCTCCATCGAGAGGGCCCGATCCTGGGTAAACATCGTGTCCCCTATCTCCTGTTACCATTGATCTTAGACACACAGTTCGGGACCCCCTACCCGAGATCCGCCGGTTTTGGCACCGACATTGGTGCTTTCATTGAGAGTTCCGTTGTGTGATCGGTAAAAGGATCGGTGGCTCGTCTGAAGGTCAACTGCGATGCCGGCATCTTCGTCGCCAGCTCGACTGGTCACCTTGGCTCGACCGAGGACCGCGCTCCATCTCCGATTGTCATGTTCGAACAAGGGCCTTCATCAACATCAACTCCGATCTCTATCATGATCATAGAGGAATCATCCATGGAGCTCGAGGGCTCAACGTCAACATTGCCCTCGGGCGGCCGTGCTGTTTTTCTGGACAGTGAACTTGTACCCGCTGTCACCGCCTCCTCGGGCGTTGGTTTGACGATTGCTTCAGTGGAATAGTACGGAATTACATCTACAATAGCCATGCAAAATTTCGTCGAGTTCCGATGGAGGAATCTCCGACAATCAACAATATACCGGAGCCCTGTCAAATCTGGATGGGAATCTGGACGAGTTTAGGGCGTGGTGTCCAGCTTCTATTTCGGATGTCCTTTGGAATATCCAACCGTTGATCGGCTGCGGAATTCCTATACCTACCACCCCTTAAAATTTCATCTTGATCTGACCGTCCAAACTCCGGGAACCTTCCGACTAGTGCATCACTTTTCGGATCTATTTTCTGCGCGAGATCGAATCCGACCCGAAATCATCTTTTTTATGAATGGGATTTCGGACATCCTATTTGAAGTAAGTTTTGTATGGGGTATTGTGTTTTGTTCCCAAACACATCCCGCTAATTTTGAAGTTTTTCCAATATGATCTTCACCATCGCGCTGGTGTCAAACCAGCCCGATAACGTTGCTCTACGGCTGCCGACCTGCGCTAGACACGTTGTCACTTTATTGAGCCGAGCTCAATTTCTTCGAATCATCATCTCGGCAAGCCAAATAAGAGTTTGGCATCGCAAAGGATAAATCATCACAAACATCGCCGCCCCACGGATTACACGGAGCGGGCACACCGGCATCGCCGCATGGTCACTTCATCAAGCCGGCATTGACCGCATCACGACCGGCATCGGCAGGGCCGCACTGTAGCTTTTTCAAGCCGATGTCCATTACGGCAACCTACGTCGACATCTCGGCTGGACCGGGGGCTTTGCCATCTCTTCATCAACCTACTCCGGAGACTTCGGCGTCACTAGCCGACCAGCTCCGTCACGCTAGCTGGACCGAGGGCTTTGCCTCGGCGAGCCAACCTTTGCCAGCATCGCCATACCGTCGCTTTATCACCCATCAGACAATGGGTGTGCAGATTGAGTCCCAATTTTGGGAATCACCTTTCTTTGGATTGCTACAACAAATAAACCAGGTGCTATTAATCCTAGTATTTTTTGCTTGTTTGGGTTCATTTTTCCCAAGGAATTATTACTCCGGTTTGTCCATCATATATACATATGTCTATCAAATGGTGGCCGCATTAATGACGGTCGCATGGTGGTTCGGTCAGTTTCCGTACATAGTCCGGCGAACGCAGCATCCGTAACTCGGACCGACCTATGAAATCAGGACTTGCCACGCCTTTACCGCATCACGCCGACGCCCTGCATCGACATTGACTTCGGCGCCAGGCCATATTTTTTTATTACTCACTTTGCATAAATTATTTATTATGCAACGATTTTTTAATAATTATTATTAGTATTATCTCCGGTTTGCACTATTTTTTGTGCACAGGAAAATGATCTGGGTTGGGCAGTATCGTCAACTCGACGTACTGACATACCACGTCACCTCGGTTGGACGGGGGCTTCGTCAACACTTCATTACCCCATGCCTGGGACTTCGGCATCACTCTACCGGCCTGCATTGACCGTGCTATGTCACCACTTCGGAGTGCCGAGCTCTTTGCTCTGCCACCTCGGGACCGGCTTGGGGGATGCAACCTTGTCCCGCATTAAGCTCGGACCGCGTGATCAATACCAAACACATTAACCAGCTAAGTTGCCTTCATGCTCAAAGTTTTAAATTTTTAACTTGTGTTCGGTTCGACCAAGCATTATACTTTTTTGGAAAAAAGTTGCTTGTAAAAAATTTCCTTGTCAAAACTTTGTTTGTGACACACAAATTCAAATACCCCGTTTACTTGGGGGCTCCCTTGATGGAGCTTTTACTCTTGCATATGATTATACTTGTATGACTTCGTTCCTTGTTCGTGTATTACGCCACAATATGCACCATATTGACCTAAGAGATTTGCAAGCTGGGTTGCATGGCTCCTGTGCTTACCCCTACGTTCCCGATTGTTCAGCTAGGGAGTAAAGGGAGCACCTCTGCGATTGTCATGACCGGGTCATCCGAGCTCTGACCTCAGACTTGGTGAAGCCGAAAGCTAGTGCTCGTATTGTTTTGAATCATGGTCAGCACACAACGGAACTCATGAGTACAAAAAATCTATTGCACAAGTCTCATAGTAATAATGAGCACCGAAGAAAGGTATCGGCGGGGGTACTATTTTCTTCGAAGATGCTTCTTACACTTCGTCGGTAATATAGCATAAGTTCCTTGAGCGCGCTTTGTCTGTAACAGCCTTATGACCTGATTGCCTGGTCATCGGAAACACCGTCGATACTCTCGACAGGTGGAGTACATGACACTTTTCAGCCCTTGGCCGAAGAGGGAGAAGCCAACGGTCGGTTAAGACGTGTTTAAAGTTCCGGTGAACACAGATATGATATAAGTACTTCGGTACATACACTCATTATACATAAAATTCTTTCACCCAAGTCACTTGGGGGCTCTTAAAATTTATATGATCCGTTTTAGAGTAAATATGTTTTCTTCTTGGTCGTTGCAAAGTCTTTTTCTACCGCTCCTTTTTTGACTCGAGTTTATGGTTAATAGCCGGATAGCCTGTCTTCTCTCTGAAAGCCGCTTGAGTTTAGTTTGCTAAACTGACCTTAGAGAAGTACTCCGCCTTTGGGATAAGGAGCTTGAAGCCGTAGGCTGACCCGCGTGAAGTCTTGAGATCAGATGTGTCATGTTAAAGCACGACAGAAGCACACATTTTTTTTTCCAATTTTCGGATTGGCACTGGACACTTGATCTTGTTCGGACGTCAAGTTTTTACTGACGTTTTTTCGTTTTCCAAGCTTATGGAACTTTCTAACTATTTGTGTGTTTTCAGGACAAGTCTCATAGTGCAACGCCGGACACCTTTAGAGATTCGGCAAAAACATTCTCGGATATTTCTATATATGCATCGGTTTCGAATTGTGGCTTCGGTCAATAATTGGGTTGCCCGGCTCCTGCCCTTGCCTCCTATGTTCCGCTTTGTTCGGCTAGGTGTGCAAAGGGAGAACCACTGCGATTGTGCTTCCAGCTCACATGGTTAAGCACCTCAGTGGAGAAAGCCAAAAACTGACTGTCACAATAAGCGTAAACTAGTCAGCGATCCGATGACTGTGTTAAATGACGGGCCATTCATAACATTGGCCGAAGTGTTTACGGCTTGACCTCGACTATCGCCGAACACTACCGGGTGGTAGTAACTGGCCTCCCAAACTAAATGCTCAATATTTTGCTCTTACATTAGAGCAGGGGTTTCATGATCATGCTTAGCACAACAACCCAAAGAAAGGAACCGATAGCTGTACTATTTTCTTTGGAAGACATTTCTTATGTTAAACAATAATATACATATCTCTCTACGTACCTTTGTTTATAAAACCGTATGGCCAGATTGCCTTGTTTGTCATAAATCTTTTCCCTCATAAAGGCTTTATCAAGTAGGACAAACACTCCTCGGCTACTGGCCGAGGAGGTGGAAGTCGATGGTCGGTCAACAAAATTTTGTACAATGCGGATCCAAGCATTAATGACGTAAAGTACTTGGATACATAGAGTCATTACACATAATTTGTGATTTTACTATGGATATTGATCCTTAATTCGGCCACCCATGCCCGCATTAAGGCTCGGGGCTACTGGGCTTTGGGCTTATTATTTACAAATATTAAAGGGGTACATCGAACTCCTGATCTGGTGTTGCCACCCGACCAGTGTCTCGGGGGCTACTGCATTGCCTGTTTAATGCAGAAAATTTTAAGTGCAATACAGTTTCCGAGGAGATTTTGATCCTCAGGTTGGTCGGCCTGACCCAACCCGAGTCTCGAGGACTCTGCACACCGCTTTTTTTGTCCCGAAGTATTCTGCCGAACTAGGAGTTGATCCTCAGACCGATTTTGCAAATCAACCTGAGTCTCAGCGGCTACTGGGATCAGCGGTCTTATGTCATCCTTCAGGTGCATCTCAGGTTTTAGACCGATACACACCTTGAGGGCTACTGGCTATATATCTCGGGAGAGAATAAATTGCACCAATCAAAAATATTGACAAAAAATCGGCCCCCATTCAGGGTGGTCCACCACCTCGGAAGCAGTCCGGCATAAAGCATGTGCGCTAGTGGCTGGCTCCATAGAGGGCATTTGCGGCATTAAGCTCGGCTAAGCTCCTTCAACTTCTTTGAACCAAGGTGATTTATGACACCTCGGATACATGCCGGCATTGGAGCTTGGATACAGTCCGGCGTTGTAGCTCGGATACATAGTCCGGCGTTGGAGCTCGGATACATTCCGGCGTTAGAGCTCGGAAGCGGTCCGGCGTTGGTGCTTGGCTGCAAAAGATACCTCGAATGCAGTCCGGCGTTGGAGCTCAGAAGCAAGAGGAAGCTTCTGCCCGGGAACAAATTCAAACCCGAGGTGTGGCATAAAAATAACAAGGCATTGATAAAGGCCGAATACTTAAAGGGCTCCTCGGTGTCGGTGTCAAAACCAGCGGATCTCGGGTAGGGGGTCCCGAACTGTGCGTCTAGGATGGATGGTAACAGGAGGCAAGGGACACGAATTTTTACCCAGGTTTGGGCCCTCTTGATGGAGGTAAAACCCTACGTCCTGCTTGATTAATATTGATGATATGGGTAGTACAGGAGTAGATCTACCACGAGATCGGAGAGGCTAAACCCTAGAAGCTAGCCTATGGTATGATTGTTGTTCTATATGTTGTCCTACGGACTAAAATCCTCCGGTTTATATAGACACCGGAGAGGGTTAAGGTTACACAAAGTCGGTTACAATGGTAGGAGATCTACATATCCGTATCGCCAAGCTTGCCTTCCACGCCAAGGAAACTCCCTTCCGGACATGAGATGGAGTCTTCAATCTTGTATCTTCATAGTCCAGGAGTCCGGCTGAAGGTATAGTCTGGCTATCCGAACACCCCCTAATCTAGGACTCCCTCAGTGGCCCCCGAACCAGGCTTCAATCACGATGAGTCCGGCGCGCAGATTGTCTTCGGCATTGCAAGGCGGGTTCTCCTCCAAATTCCATGTACCTATTGAACAAAGTCCAGTTTCTTGTAAATGTTGCGCTCCTTGGCTTCTACGCCCAATAATGGCTGTCTCCCACGTGTCAAACGAATATGAAAAGTCTGAGTGTTTTTACATCCACACCCCTAGCCGCATAAATGAGCCGCCCATTTAAGGGGACGAGGATTTAGATCCAAACCACACCTTCTCCCCTTCGCGAGTGTTCATCAAAGTGCATCCGACAAAGGTCCATTCCACCATGGCCAGCCATCGCAACTCCTCCTTTCGCCCTTCCAGCCCTCAGCCTGGATATTGGGAGAGATGCTCCATCCCTCATAGCGAGCTAGTGACGCTCCAGACCAAGGGATTTCTCCCCCCGGCCTATATGGTCCCGGTTCGAGCCGGTCTTGCCATCTATAACGGCGGAGAGCAAGCGGAGAGTGTCCCTAATTCCTCCAAAGGAGAGCGGGTATGCCTTGTCCCTTATTTAATAAGAGGGCTCGGATTTCCAATCCATTCGTTTCTCCGGGGGCTCCTGGAGTTCTATGGCCTCCAGCTACACAATTTTACGCCTGCCTCCGTATTGCATATCGCGGGCTTCGTAGCCCTCTGCGAGCTGTTTTTGGGTGTTGAGGCTCATTTCGGGCTGTGGAAAGAGCTATTTTGCCTTGTGCCCCGTTCTCAGAAGGGGTCAATATATCAAGTGGGCGGAGCCGAAGTGTGGCGCATCGCCGGGACCGGATATCTATCCGGAACCCCAAAGAAGGCGTCCGAGGACTGGCCTTCGGAATGGCTTTACATAGAGGACGTCCCGCTGCTGGATCCTGTCCGGATCGGCCTCCCTGAGTTCGACAGTGCCCCACTAAAGAAGCGCCTAAGTTGGCGTCCACGGAGCCCTCAGAGGGAAAGTGACAAGGACGTTCTTTACCTGATGGGCCGGATAAGATTGTTAGCTCATTTCGGACTGACCATGATCGGGGTCATGGCCGCATGCATCATGAGAGGGGTGCAGCCGCTACAGTATAGAGGCCACCCCATGTGGGACTTCAACGAGGAGGACGATGCCACATGCTACGGCCGTAAGGGGCCGGATTCGGCTGCGGCTCTAACAAAGACCTTATTCGCTTTGTACAAGGGAGAAGAGGAGGAATTTCTCCGTGTCGACCCACAGGGTGGATTTTCTATGTACAATCCCCCAAGCTGTGTAAGTGGTCACATTTACTTGCCCATCCGTTTTATATTCCCATTGTTAAATATTCAATCTAACGACTTCAACACAGGAACTACGCCAGGCTGTTAAAGAAATGAACAACCCTCCTCCACAACCCGAGGACCCAGGACGGTCCCTCGACCCGGCCTCTCAAGAGGATCCGGACTTATCTGTGGAGCTGATTGATGGAGTGTTCCACCAATTGAGCAAGGACAACGCCTTGGTGGCCATTACGGCCGATTACCCAGGGCTAATCCCGGCCTCCCAGGTAACTGAGATCGAAGTCCCAGTACCGCGAATAGGGGTCCGCCCTCTCGTGTTTTCAGTTTCCTGATTACAACTGAGCTTTGCAAGGGAGGTTTTTGAGACAGGAGGCCGAACCTGCGGTGACAAGCCAACGAGGGGCCGTAGGGCCCCGAGGGCAGAAAAGAGGTGCAGTCCGGACCGAGGCGTCAGCACAAAGGTATGGCGCGCCCCTTACCCCAGGTGTTATACCTTCAAGGCATATTAACACTCGTGCTCTCTTCAGGACAAAGAGACCTCGCCGGACTATATCCGGAGAGGCTGCCAATCGCGCCTCCACCAGCCAGGCTCCAAAGCCTGGTTCGGAGGCGGAGGCGAACACAAGGCGTGCACCGGACGCTCCTCCGACGGAGGATGTGGACTGGTTGTCTGCCACCAACTCTGAGGTGGAGAGTGCCATGAACCACAGGCGTCGCCGGACAATTCTTCGCGACGCTTGTTTCTCCCAAGAGGCATTACATGCCTTCAATTCAGGAGATGCGTACCTCCGTGCCGCTCAAAATGGTCTAGCCAGAGCCACGAAGCAATATGTAAAAGACATACTGCTAAGAAAATTTTGGTAATTATATATATATACCAGTAGCCCCCGAGACTAGAAATAGTTAGAATAACTGATTTAAGGATCATTTGTTATGCAGGATCTTACAGAAAAGAATTCCCTACTGTCCCAGGAGCTGGAAGAGTGCAAAGCCCAACTTGAGGCCGCACTAGCCGCGGTAGGGGAGCCCAAGGAGACCCCCTCTGGTAATATACACTTCAGAAGATACGTATTTTGCGAAGCACGGCATGGGTGCGAATCTGACAAATGAAATTGCAGATGGCGCCGGATTGAGTCCGGAAAGGCAACAACTCCTACGCCAGCTGAAGGCTGGTGAGAAGGTGCTGACAAAGGTGAGGCGGGAGAAGAACGATCTCCAAGATGCCAACACCAAGCTGGGCATCGACCTGAAAGATGTTTGTGCCCAGCTGTCAGACTCCGTTAAGGAGAATCAACGGCTTCGGCGCGGCATATTTAGTAAGTGCTTGAACGAACCTTTGAAAATAGTTCGGCGGGGAAGTCGACTAACAGAGTAATGTCTGTAGGTGTGCTAACAGGTCGTCCTGCAGAGGAGATGCCCGGTTCTACGGGTGACCTTCTTCCCGAGCTCTCGCAACTGCTCGAGCGAGTTCGGCAAGCGATGCAAGGCGTCGCCCAGGCCTTGTGGCCATCCATCTCCATGCCCGAAGGTCTTGGAGAGCTTGGGGAGAAGCTAAAGGGAGCATGGCGGCGCTTCCGATTGTGGAAGATATCGGCCTGCCCTCAAGGCGCTAGGGAGGCCTGGGCCATGGTGAAGACACGGTACACAAAGGCTGACCCCAACCACATGGCCGAGGTCGGTCCTGTGGGGCCCGATGGGAAGGAGATCCATGTAAGCTTAGTATACGGCCAAGTAGAATTGTCCGCAAAGTATTCCCAGCAGGACTGTAAATTAGACAGCCTGTTAGATGGTATTGAAGAGGAATACAATCAGTCAGAATGACTATGTAATTTAATTGACATTTATAATGCCTTCTATCCGGATTGTAGATCGTTTGTCATGGCCGACCTTTTCGCTTCAGCCTTGGGACCTGACGGTCCGGAATGTGTCCGAATTCCCATGCGGTAATATAAGAACCGGGGAATGCATGGAGACCAGGCGTAGGGGTCATTAGTGCGTGAACAGACAAGTGCCCGACTAGTTATGTTATATTACATGGTTAGTAAGAAATATCTTCCAGGGAGAATAGTTCCGTTAGGGGTTCCTTTCCCTGGGAGGCATGCCCTGAAGTGCATGCCCATTCTGCGAAAAAGACGCGGGAAAAAGCATCTGGGGGCTACATAAATAAATAAGTGAAAAGATCATCTTTTAGGTCACCGACCGAATATTCCCTTAAGAACGCTAGCTTTCGGCTTCACCCAGTCTGAGGTACACATCCGGCTGATCCGGCAGTAACAATCGCAGAGGTGCTCCCTTTACTGCCTAGCCGAATAATCGGGAACGTAGGGCTAAGCACAGGAGCCAGGCAACCCAGCTTGGCCAAAACTTAAGTCATATCGATGCATATAATGGTGAAATAAAAGGTACATGCGGAAGTGTAACACATGTGTTGGGCATGAAGCCCGTATAAATAAGCTTCTGTTAAAAGAAGCCCCCAGGTTTAATGAGTGCGAATAGCACGTCATTTGATGAGCCTTTAAAGGCTATAAGGGAAAGGGAGAAGGAGAGACATGTAAGACAGACAGTATATAAAAAATGGACAGAGGAAGGAGACAAACACAGAGTCCAGCGCTAGGCATAGAATCTTTGGAGACGGGCTGCGTTCCATGGGTTCGGCTCGAGTCGGTTATCCGATGCATCTCGCAGGCGGTACGCTCCACCAGTCAGGACTTGGTCAACTATGAAGGGACCTTCCCACTTGGGCTTGAGTTTTTCCTTTTTCTTGTCCAACAGGCGTAGAACTAATTCGCCAACGTTGTAATTTTTGGCCCGTACTTCTCTGCTTTGGTATCTTCGAGCCTGCTGTTGATAGAATGCGGAACGGGCTTTTTCCACGTCACGCTTCTCCTCCAATGCGTCCAAACTGTCCTGGTGATCGAGCTCGGCTTCTCTTTCTTCATACATGCGCACTCGAGGTGAGTCATGAATTATGTCGCAAGGCAAAACTGCCTCTGCGACGTACACCATAAAGAATGGTGTGTATCCGGTGGTGCGATTTGGTGTGGTCCGCAGCCCCCAGAGTACGGAGTCGAGCTCCTCTACCCAGTGCGTGTTAGATTCCTTGAGGGACCGCACTAATCTGGGTTTGATGCCGCTCATGATAAGACCATTTGCAGGTTCGACCTGGCCGTTAGTTTGTAGGTGATAGACGGAAGCATAATCGAGCTTGATGCCCATGTTTTTGCATCAGAGTTTTACCTCGTCGGCCGTAAAGTTCGTTCCGTTATCAGTGATGAGCTGTGGGGGACACCGTAACAGTGTACAACCCCGGATATAAAGTCTATCACCGGTCCGGATTCGGCCGTCTTAACAGGCATGGCTTCTATCCATTTGGTGAACTTATCCACCATGACCAGTAAGTATTTTTGCTTGTGGGTTCCGCCTTTAAGGGGTCCAACCATGTCAAGCCCCCAGACCGCGTAGGGCCAAGTGATGGGGATAGTTTGGAGGGCGGTGGGTGGCATATGGCTTTGGTTTGCAAAGAGCTGGCAACCGACGCATCGTTGGACTAAGTCCTGGGCGTCTGCCCGGGCCGTCGGCCAATAAAAGCCTGTACGGAAGGCCTTGCTTACAAGGGACCGAGCTGCAGCGTGATGACCGGTGAGTCCGGCATGAATTTCAGCCAGGAGGTTCCGCTCTTCCTCTTCGGAGATGCACCTTTGAAGGACTCCGATAGTGCTTTTCTTATAAAGCTCTCCCTCGTGGACTTTGTAGGCTTTGGAGCGCCGCACTATGCAGCGTGCCTCATTTTGGTCCTCGGGGAGTTCCTGCCTAGTAAGGTAGGCGAGGAATGGTTCTGTCCACGGGGCGATGACGGCCATTATTACGTGGGCTGAAGGTGTTATTTCATTGGCAGAGCCTCCGATTGTGTCAGAATGTTCGGTGTCGGGCAGTGCAGTTGGGTCCGGGATGTTATTGTTCGGCTCCCCTTCCCATACTATGGATGGCTTGAACAGCCTTTCGAAGAAGATGTTGGGGGGGACTACATCACGTTTTGCGCCGATGCGTGCCAGGACATCTGCCGCCTGATTATTTTCCCGGGCTATATGGTGAAATTCAAGCCCTTCGAACCGAGCTGACATTTTTAGGGCGGCATTGCGGTAAGCTGCCATTTTTGGATCCTTGGCATCAAAGTCTCCATTTATTTGGGATATTGCGAGGTTCAAGTCCCCGCGCACCTCTAGGCATTGAATGCCCATGGATACTGCCATTCGGAGACCATGTAAAAGGGCCTCATATTCGGCTGCATTGTTGGAGTCTGTGTACATAATCTGGAGTATGTATTGAACTGTGTCTCCTGTGGGGGACGTCAAAACGACACCAGCCCCTAGTCCGGCCAACATCTTGGAGCCGTCGAAATGCATTATCCAATTTCAATATGTGCCGTACTCTTTAGGGAGTTCGGCCTCCGTCCATTCTGCGACGAAGTCGGCCAAAACTTGCGACTTGATGGCTCGCCGTGGCTTATAAGTTATGTCGAACGGGAGGAGCTCAATGGCCCATTTTGCAATCCGGCCTGTTGCGTCACGGTTGTTTATAATATCGTTAAGTGGTACTTCCGAGGCTACTGTTATTGAACACTCTTGAAAGTAGTGTCGTAGCTTCCGGGATGCCATGAATACCGCGTAAGCAATCTTTTGATAATGCGGGTACCGTGATTTGCACGGAGTGAGGACAGTGGACACATAATAGACCGGCTTTTGAAGGGGGAATTTGTGTCAGTTCGTTTCTCGTTCGACGATGAGCACTGCGCTTACAACCTGATGTGTTGCTGCAATGTATAATAGCATTGGTTCGCCAATGTTTGGCGCGGCCAGGACTGGGTTTGTTCCCAATATGGCTTTTATTTTGTCGAGTCCGGCCGTGGCTGCATCCATCCATTCAAAGTGTTCGGTGCGCCAAAGGAGGCGGTAAAGGGGTAGGGCCTTTTCTCCCAAGCGGGAGATAAAGCGGCTTAGAGCCCGCCACGCATCCGGTTAACTTTTGTATTTGTTTGAGATCCTTTGGGATATCCAATTGCGACAGAGCTCCGATCTTGGCTGGATTTGCTTCAATTCCTCTACCGGATACAATGAAGCCCAAGAGCTTTCTGGCTGGAACGCCGAAAACGCATTTTTCCGGGTTGAGCTTGATGTCGTATGTTTGGAGGTTATCAAATGTGAGCCTCAAGTCGTCTACTAGAGATTCGACATGTCTTGTTTTGACGACCACATCATCTACATATGCCTCCACTGTTTTGCCGATCTGGTTTGCCAGACATGTCTGAATCATGCGCTGATATGTTGCACCGGCGTTTTTGAGCCCGAAGGGCATTGTGTTAAAGCAGAATGGGCCGTATGGTGTGATAAATGCCGTTGCGGCTTGGTCTGATTCTGCCATCTTGATTTGATGGTAGCCGGAATATGTGTCGAGGAAACACAACGAATCGTGTCCTGCGGTAGCGTCGATAATTTGATCGATGCGGGGGAGGGGGAAGGGATCCTTTGGGCAAGCCTTGTTAAGGTCTTTAAAATCAACACACAGGCGCCAGGATTTGTCCTTCTTTGGTACCATCACCAGGTTCGCTAGCCAGTCCAGATGTTTTATATCTCTGATGAATCCGGCCTCCAATAGCTTTGCTAGCTCCTCTCCCATGGCCTGTCTCTTAGGTTCGGAAAAATGCCGAAGAGCTTGTTTGACAGGTTTGAATCCTTTTAGGATATTTAAGCTATGCTCGGCCAGCCTGCGTGGGATTCCTGGCATGTCCGAAGGGTGCCAGGCGAAAATGTCCCAGTTCTCTCATAGGAACTCTCGCAGTGTGGCGTCTACATCAGGGTTTAACTGTGCCTCGATGGAATCTGTTTTATTGGGGTCCGCTGGATGGACCTGGAATTTGACTATTTCGTCCGCCGGTTTAAAGGAGGTGGACTTGGATCTTTTGTCGAGTACCACATCGTCCCTATTCACCGTGGAGCGCAGCGCAATCAGTTCCTCAACCACTAGGGCTTCGGATAGTGCCACGAGGGCCAGTGCGGCTGTCTTGTTTTCGGCGCGGAGTGCTATGTCTGGATCACTAGCGAGAGTGATGATCCCGTTAGGCCCGGGCATCTTGAGCTTCATGTACCCGTAATGGGGTATTGCTTGGAAGAATGTAAACTCTTCCCGCCCTAGCAGAGCATGATAACCGCTGCTGAACGGAGCCACATGGAACGTGACCTCTTCGGACCTGTAATTATCCGGCGTGCCGAACACTGCATCTAGTGTGATTTTTCCTATACAGCGCGCTTCCCGACTGGGGATTGTTCCTCTAAAGGTTCTGCTGCTTCGCTCAATGCGGTTCCAGTCTATTTGCATTTTTGAAGGGTTTCCTCATAAAAGAGGTTCAATCCTCTGCCACCGTCCATGAGTACCTTGGTAAGACGAAAGCCATCCACTATTGGACTGAGGACCAATGCGGCTGGGGCTCGGGCTGTTCGGAATTTAGGTTCATCACTGGCGTTAAAGGTAATAGCCGTGTCACTCCATGGGTTTATTGTTGCTACTTGGTAGACTTCGGCAAGGCTGCGGAGTGTCCTTTTTCGCATATTATTTGATGCGAAAGTCTCGAAGACTGTTAATACCGTATTGGTGTCTCTGGGGTGGCTTTCTGTGGCCTCCGGAATTAGGAGATCTTTGCCAATTTTGGCCACCTGCCGGAGTATCCAACATGCTCTAAGGCTGTGAGTTGGTGTGGCGTCCTCTGTATTGTGAATTTTACAGGGTCCATTAAGCCATCCTTCCAGTACGGTTCCATGCCCTGTAGAGGGTTTTTGCTTTTTGGTGTTTGACCCGGGTGTCTGGCGATGATGCACCCTTTTATTTCGGACTGGGTTTGTATTCAGGGCCGGATCATCCCAAAATTTTATTTCGGTTTTCCAGGCGCTTTCCATTGCACAGTACTTTCGTACAATGGACACCAAGTCAGTGAAGCGTGTAATATCACGGTGACTTATGGCGTTGAGGATTCCCTCGTCTGTGCAATTATTGCAGAAGATTGAGATTGCGTCTTCCTCGTGGCAGTCCATTATCCTGTTCCTAACCAGGAGGAATCTGGCCCAGTAATGATGTACTGTTTCTTCGGGCTCTTGCCTGATTTGGGATAGATCGCTTATGTTCGGGTGGGTTGGTGGAATTAAATCCGAAGCCTCACCCAATCTGAGGCTCAGAGGCCGAGGAATTTCCGAACTCAAAAATTTGGATTCCTGGATGTTGTCCAATGAATCCATCCCGTCGCCTGACTCTAAGTTCAGGTCTTGAGTGATATCCTCCCCTCCGTGGGTATCCGGTTTGGAGGGATCGGGAATCCGGACGTAGCTAGTCCTTAAGATAGATGAAGGGTCACTGCACTGTCCTCTACCACGGCAACGTGATGGGTGACTTGGGGAGAGTTAATCTCTCTCAGATCAGGTTTAGGCCCAATGTGGTCGTAATCCGTAGCGACTCCTAGGGCGGCGATGCGATCCAAGAGCTCGTTTATGGAGGAGAGCTCCATTGGATCTAACTGCTCGGCGAGTTCCAAGCTGACATGAAGATTGTTTTCGATGGCTCAAGAGGTCATCGTCGGTGCAGAAGCCGAACAGGCGGTCATAAGAAAACCACCTAGCCGGAGGGTTTGGCCGACAACCAAAGCTCCCTTAGCAATGGTGTCGTCTTTAAAGACGGGGCGAAGCATCCTTCCTGATGGCGACGACACAGAGGAACTCTCAATGAAAGCACCAATGTCGGTGTCAAAACCGGCGGATCTCGGGTATGGGGTCCTGAACTGTGCGTCTAGGCTGGATGGTAACAGGAGGCAAGGGACACGAAGTTTTACCCAGGTTCGGGCCCTCTTGATGGAGGTAAAACTCTACGTCCTGCTTGATTAATATTGATGATATGGGTAGTACAAGAGTAGATCTACCACGAGATCGGAGAGGCTAAACCCTAGAAGCTAGCCTATGGTATGATTGTTGTTCTATATGTTGTCCTACGGACTAAAACCCTTCGGTTTATATAGACATCGGAGAGGGTTAGGGTTACACAAAGTCGGTTACAATGGTAGGAGATCTACATATCCGTATCGCCAAGCTTGCCTTCCACGCCAAGGAAAGTCCCTTCCGGACACGGGACGAAGTCTTCAATCTTGTATCTTCATAGTCCAGGAGTCCGGCTAAAGGTATAGTCCGGCTATCCGAACACCCCCTAATCCAGGACTCCCTCACTCGGATACCCGACGTGTGAGATATTCAGATTTAGCTCGGCAATCCTCAAGATAGAAGATGGGAAGATTTGTTGAACCAGTGTTCAAGACCGACGACCGAAGACAAATAATAGTTCGGAGGAATCAAGGAGCGTCCCCAACTTGAAGACCGGTTCAGGGGGCTACTGACGGTGTCCTGGACTAGGGGGTACTCACCACATTGTATCCCGGTTAGTTAGATTGGGCCGAGGACCCACATGGCCATATACTCATGGGCCAGTTCGGACAACTGCCGCATACAAGGAAGATTGTACAAGAGTTGGTGGTCAAGACAAGGACTCCTCCCCCACCGGCGTATTCGGCTAGGACTCTTGTTATCCTAGGCCTCTGGTGCATTATATAAACCAGGGCCAGGCTAGTCAATAGATATACAAACAATCATAATCATAGGCTATCTTCTAGGGTTTAGCCTCTACGATCTCGTGGTAGATCAACTCTTGTAATACTCATATCATCAAGATCAATCAAGCAGGAAGTAGGGTATTACCTCCATCGAGAGGGCCCGAACCTGGGTAAACATTGTGTCCCCTATCTCCTGTTACCATCGATCTTAAACGCACAGTTCGGGACCCCCTACCCGAGATCCGCCGGTTTTGACACCGACAATAGTGATTCGATAACCAATGGTCTAAGAATGAAATGTCTACCATTAACTTCAAAGCAATAGGGTTTCTAGAAGTTTTCAATTCACACCTCATAGTTCAATTGCCGGTATTCCGGTTGGAACATGGGGACCAAGAAAAGAATGGTGATGGCGAGAAGCATCCCTTCATCAAGAATCCTTAAGAGATGGTGAAACTCTCACAACACCCTTGTCATAACTGACAGTATTACTTCAAGGTAGACTATGGTACAAGCTGGATAGAAAGTTGCATCCGTATCATGAATAAGGATGTTGTCGGTGGTAACTCAAATTACTAAGGGACGAAGATGACACTTATCATCATGAACTCAATTAATATCCTGGAAGGAGTCAAAATATTGACGATGATCACGAAAAATTTGTCGAGAGGCTCCACGAAGAAGCAATCAAACAGTAACTGCATCCAGTAAAAGGACTAATGCAGTGAAAGGTTATTGGATCCACGGATACGACGCCAACTCAGAATAAAGCTTGCTGTTCGAGGTGGAACGATAAGACAGAGAAGATCGACGTAAGCTTAGCTCATCGTCAAAAGTTGTGCTCCGGGATTAAGAACCAGGTAGCACCGATAAAACCAGCACGATAATGATATATCCGATCAGGCTAGGAATGACTTGAAGGGTTATTAAACTCGTAAGCAATGAAAATTACTTAAGAGTTATTGAATCGGAGTGCGGACTTGGTTTAGTTATCAATGTCTTTGGGTGTTTAATAACTCAGATCCCATGAAAAATTGGAATCAATGAGAATGTAGTACTTGATGAAGAAATCATAAGAAGTTATGCAGTTCCATGATAATCTTGAGATACCTGGGGGTAATACTCGACGACAGATCAAAGTAGAGGTTGGACTAGGGTATTCCTCTACAGAAGACAAGTGCTTAAACTTGCATGAGAAATGGTATTTAAAGGAGACCTGGTCGAAACCACGATTGCACAAGGCCAGATCCCAGATATAAGATTAACTTATACCAAGGGAATAATTAATTTTAAAAGAAGCTTCGATGAGAAGATCTACATCGTGTCCATGGGCACGAACACAAGGTTCAAGGTCGACTCGCACTTCTCCAATGCATAGCCTTTCATTCACTTCTCGCGTTCAATGAAGTTGTAGTGTTGAAATTTTATCTGGCAAAATACTAGAAGAGTATGTCTTGTGAAAACTTTCGAGTTCACACATATTAAGGAAGGCATAGGTTCAATCCATCGGGGCAGCGTGGAAACATATACCACAAGCTTCAATAGTAAATATCACCATCTCGAAAGCAGAGTATGGTTGGCCGAATCAGAGAAGAGGATTTAGCAATGGCATTATGTATCAGGGAAAGAACTTCCAAAGTACTTGAATATGAACGACGTTGTCAGATAAAATCCAACAAAGGATCCGATGGTCCTCAAGGGATCTGATGTAAGCATCGGTACTCAACTAGAGGAAGAAGGAATACAAGGAGATCAGATTATAGAAACAACTGACTAACTTAAAGCTCCATTGCAAAGGAATTATGAATTCCAAGACAAGGGATCAGAAGCAATTCTCTGATTAGGGATGGATAAGTTGAATAGCCTTAGGGGTACAATCGATGGCAATTTGGTTGGTCGAGATCCAGCTCATGTTTAAAATGGCGTCTGAGTCGGAAGGATGAATTCTAGGATCTGATTGAGGGTGGAAAGCATTCACAAAATATTGAACCAAGGGACTTGAAATGATAGTGACAAAGGATGTCAACGGAGATTGCTAGAAATATGGAATTAACCATAGTGCCGAAAGGCAAGGAATTCAGGAGCAATAGGCTACTGAGTATTTCCAGAAAATCGAATAGTATTTTGAAGACTTTTATGAAATGCATGAAATCAACTAGGGATGAGCGGATACTCGACAGGTGCGAGAAATTTTCCGTAGGGGTATTCAGGTGGTAAAGAAACGCAAGGCGGTAGGCACAAAGGATTCTCAGACTATCGGACAATTTTTTTTCAGGGTATCAAGTAATATCAAGGGCAACTGGGAATGAAGATATGAACGAAAAGTGTAAGTAGTTATCCACAAGGATTTATCGATGAAAGGGAATTGCAAAAGCGATGGCACAAGTCTCGAGAGAACAGTATCTTCAGAATCTTCTGGTGTAACAGGTGATCATTTATGATAAGGGGCTCTCCAGATGAAAGTGATCATGAGATCCTAATGTTAGATTTGGCAAAATTCATTTAACCCGGGTAGAAGAGAGATGAGAGCCCCATAGTATAGACGACGAATAAAAGATCCTAATACCACCCAATGGCGACGTGGGCCCGTAAGCCACACAGCCATGTTAGTAAAACAATTTTTTCAAAGACTAGACTCAACTTTGGCCAAGGAGTTTGGAAGGGGGATTCCTACAGGCAGTCGACTCTGATGCCAACTTGTGACGCCCCCGATTTGACCATACACTAATCATACATGCAAATGTGTACGGCCAAGATCAGGGACTCACGGGAAGATATCACAACACAACTCTAGACACAAATAAAATAATACAGGCTTTATATTACAAGCCAGGGGCCTCGAAGGATCGAATACATATGCTCGAAGACACAAGAGTTAGCGGAAGCAATAATATCTAAGTACAAACATAAGTTAAACAAGTTTGCCTTAAGAAGGCTAGCATAAAAGTAGCAACGATCGAAAAGGAAAGGCCTCCTACCTGGGACCTCCTAACTACTCCTTGAAACCAAACTCCTTGTAGAATCATCCTCGGGATCCTCTGGCTCCTGGACTCCATCATCTGGTTGCAACAACCGGGTATAGAAAGGGGAAAAAGGGGGCAAAGCAACCGTGAGTACTCATCCAAAGTACTCGCAAGAAAGGAGCTACACTACATATGCATTGGTATCAATGAAAGGGGTAGTATATGTGGACTGAATTGCAGAATGCTAGAATAAGAGGGGGATAGCTAGTCCTATCGAAGACTACTCTTCTGGCAGCCTCCATCTTGAAGCAGTAGAATAGAGCAGATGGTAAGTTAACCAAGTATAATCACATAGCATAATCCTACCCGGCGATCCTCCCCTCGTCGCCCTATGAGAGAGCGATCACCGGGTTCTATCTGGCACTTGGAAGGGTCTATTTTATTAAGTATCCGGTTCTAGTTGTCATAAGGTGAAGGTACAACTCCGTGTCGTCCTTTTACCGAGGGACGCGACTATTCGAATAGATCAACTTCCCTGCAGGGGTGCACTACATTTCCCAACACGCTCGATCCCCTTTGGCCGGACACACTTTTCTGGGTCACGTCCGGCCTCGGAAGATCAACACGTCGCAGCCCCACCTAGGCACAACAGAGAGGTCAGCACGCCGGTCTAAAACCTATGGTGCAGGGGTCTGGGCCCATCACCCATTGGACACCTGCACGTTGCGTACGCGGACGGTGAGCAGACCTGGCAACCTCCATTACAAAGGAAGTTCAGTTACGCGGTCCAACCCAGCGCGCGCCGCTCAGTCGCTGACGTCACGAAGGCTTCAGCTGATACCACGACGTCGAGTGCCCATAGCTATTCCCGTGTAGTTGGTTAGTGCTTATAGGCCAGTGGCCAGACTCAGATCAAATACCAAGATCTCGTTAAGCGTGTTATTTTGAAGTAACCACGAACGCCGACCAGGACCAGGCCCACCTCTCACCTGAGTGGTCTCAACCTGCCCTGTCGCTCCGCTACAAAGATCCACCCAGAGGGCCGTCGAGACAAAGGTCCTTTCAGCCCCCAATCCATGAATCACTCGCGGGTACTCTACGAGCCGACCCATCTTTAGTCATCACATGTATCATGTATAAGATATATAACATATACCCATGATCACCTCCCTAGTGATCACGACCCGATAGTATAGCATGGGAGACGGACAAGAATGTAGGGTCGCTGATGATAAACTAGCATCCTATACTAAGCATTTAGGATTGCAGGTAAGGTATCAACAACTGTAGCAACAATGACAGGCTATGCACCAAAATAGGATTAACCGAAAGCAGTAACATGCTACACTACTCTAATGCAAACAGTAGAGAGAAGAATAGGCGATATCTGGTGATCAAGGGAGGGCTTGCCTGGTTGCTTTGGCAAGTAGGGGTCATCAACAATGTAGTCGATCGGGGCACCAGCAGCGGCGCCAGTCTCGTAGTCTACCGGAGAGAAGAGCGGGAAGAAACAATGAATACAATGCAAACATATGCATATCGATGCATGACATGACGAGTAACGGTGCTAGGTGTGCTCTAACGCAGTAGGAGGTGATACCAGCGAAGGGGGAAAACAACCGGAAAAGTATCCCCAGTGTTTCGCTTTTTCGGATAGATGAACCGGAGAGGGAAAGTTGCATGTTTCCTATGCTAGGTATGTGTCGCGGATGGACGACCTGCACATTCGGATTCGTCTCGTCATTGTGAGCAACTTCATGTACAAATTTTTCCATCCGAGCTACGGATTATTTTATATTAACTTTTAAAATTTCATCTATTTTCTATAATTAATTTAATTCGAAATTAAATAGTAAATGCTAAATGCATCGAGCCCTGTGTACACAGCAGTGTACATAGAGGTTGACATGTGGGCCAAGGGGACCCAGTTGACCAGTCAATGTTTGACTGGTCAACCTTGTGAATAGTGCACACGGACCCCGTGTGTCATAGACTGAAATTGTATTATGGATTTATTTAGACTGCTAGTTAAGTGGGGGTTGTATGTAATTGCGCCAATATAGGATAACCTAACCACTAATTAACATATCTAATCTAAACTAAGAGGCCAACCTCCTACAGAGAGCCAGCCAGCCATGCCCAAGGGCACATGGCCAGGGCCACGCATGGCACAACAAGTGCCAGCGGCCTTAAACACCAGCAGCAACACGGCTAGCGGATGTAGTAGCTGGAAGGAGCAGCGGCAGGGCTAGCAACAAGCAGCAGTACAACAATGGTAGCAGCAGCGATAGCTAGCAACAGCAGAGCAGCGTGGTATTCAAGCAGCATCAGCGAACGCATGCGGGGGAAACGGCTCGCGAACAGCAGCAGTTCGGCAGCGATCCGCGCGGGCGCGACGAGCGGTTGGCGAGGGCACGCGAGGGAGGCGACAGGGGAGTGGCCAGGCGAGGCTGGCGCGCGCGGGCTGCAGGGGCGTGGCCAGGAGAGGCTATGTGTGCAGGGACACGGAGGTCCGGCCATGGCGGCCACGGGCGGGCGTAGGTCAATGACGCTAAATCGGAGGGGGAGAGGGGGTAATCGGGAGAGATGCTCACTGCGAGCTCGATGGAGAGGTCGCGGCGGCTGGAGGTGGACCAGGGTGGCGACAATCGACGATGGATGCCGATGATGTACACGGTGCAGACAAGGTCAATGGAGAGCGTTCAGGATGGTTCCACTTGATTTGGTGCTTAGAATGGATGAAGTCGACCGCGACGGTTCTCCTGGACGTCTTGGCGCAATGAAGGGAGGCTGGTGGCCGCGATGATGAGCATGATCATCGCGTCGAGCTCCAATCTTGAATTGTAGCTGATGAGGAGGAGGTGAGCGAGGGGATTAGGGGGAGGCTAGGGTTGACCAAGCGACGGGGGAGCTTTATAGGGCGCCGAGGTCACCTGGATGCGCGCCGTGTGGCCATTTGCGTCCACGGGGTGGGGGGAACAGGGGAAGGGGAACGAGGGGGTTAGGTGGGCCGGCCTGGCAGCTTCGGCCATTTGGGCCAACTGACCCGGGGGGTGGTCTAGCCTCCCCCCTTTGATTCCTTTTGCCTTTTCTTTCTTTTTGTATTCTTTTAATGTTTTATTTTTATTTCATTTTATTTAACTTCTATAAAATATAAATACAACTCATAAATTAATGTTATAACTTATTCCACCGGCACAAAAAGTTTGATACCTAAAAAATGGCTTGCATTATTATATTTTTTAAAAGGTATTTAATTAATTGTTATAGTGGTTGTTTTAATTATTTAACATCCTTTAATTACTTTATAGTGATGTGGATTATCCACCGTAATTACCTATGATTTATTTGACACATTTTGAACATTTTAGTTTTAATGTTTGAATACTTTTGTTGTTTGCCTAAAATTCAGATTTGATTTCGAAACGTTTTGATCTAACGCGAGGTTAGCAACTCTAACACACGTGACGTGGCATCATTAGCGTAGGTTTACTATAGCATAATTATCCGGGCGTCACACAAGTACCCATCACAACCCTTATCTCTCGCATTACATTATTTATCATTTTCCTCTCGTTTTCCTCTCCCCCACTTCACCCTTGCCGTTTTATTCGCCCTCTCTCTCTCTCTATCCACCCTCTCTATCTCTATTTGCCTCTTTTTGCCCGTTCCTCGTTTGCTTGTGTGTTGGATTGCTTGCTTGTCACGATGGCTCAAGATAACACTAAATTGTGTGACTTTACCAATAGCAACAACAATGATTTTATTAGCACTCCGATTGCTCCTCTTACCGATGCTGAATCTTGTGAAATTAATGCTGCATTGGTGAATCTTGTCATGAAAGATCCGTTTTCCGGCCTTCCTAGTGAAGATGCCGCTACCCATCTAAATAGCTTTGTTGATTTGTGTAATATGCAAAAGAAGAAAGATGTGGATAATGATATTGTTAAATTGAAGCTATTTCCTTTTTCGCTTAGAGATCGTGCTAAAGCTTGGTTTTCGTCTTTGCCTAAAAATAGTATTGATTCGTGGAATAAGTGCAAAGATGCTTTTATCTCTAAGTATTTTCCTCCCGCTAAGATCATCTCTCTTAGAAATGATATTATGAATTTTAAGCAACTTGATCATGAACTTGTTGCACAAGCTTGGGAGAGGATGAAATTAATGATACGTAATTGCCCTACGCATGGTTTGAATTTGTGGATGATTATACAAAAAATTTATGCCGGATTGAATTTTTCTTCTAGAAATCTTTTAGATTCAGCCACAGGAGGCACTTTTATGGAAATCACTTTAGGAGAAGCTACTAAACTCCTAGATAATATTATGGTTAATTATTCTCAATGGCACACTGAAAGATCTACAAATAAGAAAGTGCATGCAATAGAATAAATTAATATTTTGAGTGGAAAGATGGATGAACTTATGAAATTATTTGCTAATAAAAGTGTTTCTTCTGATCCTAATGATATGCCTTTGTCTACTTTGATTGAGAATAATAACGAATCTATGGATGTGAATTTTGTTGGTAGGAACAATTTTGGTAACAACGCATATAGAGGAAACTTTAACCCTAGGCCGTATCCTAGTAATTCCTCTAATAATTATGGTAATTCCTACAACAATTCTTATGGAAATTATAATAAGATGCCCTCTGATTTTGAATCTAATATTAAAGAATTTATTACTTCGGAAAAGAATTTCAATGCTTTGATTGAAGAAAAATTGCTTAAGACTAATGAGTTGGCAAGGAACATTGATAGAATTTCTCTTGATGTTGATTCTTTGAAACTTATATCTATTCCACCCTAAGCATGATATCAATGAGTCTCTCAAAGCCATGAGAATTTCCATTGAGGAGTGCAAAGAAAGAACCGCTAGGATGAGTGCTAAGAAAGATTGCTTTATAAAAGCGTGTTCTTCTAGTTTCCATGGTAATAAAGATGAAGATCTAAAAGTTATTGATGTGTCCCCTATTAAATCTTTGTTTTGCAATATGAATATTGATAATAATGGGACTGAATATGATCCACCTTTCCCTAGATTGCGTTCCAAAAATTCGGAGTCTTTAGATCTTGATGCTAAAATTGTTAAAAGTGGGATTGAAGAACTCAAAACTTTAAATATTGATGAACCCACTATTTTGTATTTCAAGGAATTTAATTATGACAATTTCTCTTTGATAGATTGTATTTCCTTGTTGCAATCCGTGCTAAATTCTCCTTATGCTTATAGTCAAAATAAAGCTTTCACTAAACATATCGTTGATGCTTTGATTTAATCTTATGAAGAAAAACTTGAGTTGGAAGTTTCTATCCATAGAAAACTTTATGATGAGTGGGAACCTACTATTAAAATTAAAATTAAACATCGTGAATGCTATGCTTTGTGTGATTTGGGTGCTAGTGTTTCCATGATTCCAAAGACTTTGTGTGATTTGTTAGGTTTCCGTGATTTTGATGATTGCTCTTTAAACTTGCACCTTGCGGATTCCACAATTAAGAAACCTATGCGAAGAATTAATGATGTTCTTATTGATGCAAATAGGAATTATGTGCCCGTAGATTTTATAGTTCTTGACATAGATTGCAATCCTTCATGTCCTATTATTCTTGGTAGACCTTTCCTTAGAACGATTGGTGCAATTATTGATATGAAGGAAGGGAATATTAGATTCCAATTTCCATTACGTAAAGGAATGGAACACTTTCCTAAAAATAAAATTAAATTACCTTATGAATCTATTATGAGAGCCACTTATGGATTGCCTACCAAAGATGGCAACACCTAGATCTATCCTTGCTTTTTATGCCTAGCTAGGGGCGTTAAACGATAGCGCTTGTTGGGAGGCAACCCAATTTCATTTTTATTCCTTTCTTTTTGCTCCTGTTTAGTAATAAATAATTTATCTAGCCTCTTTTTTGGTTGTGCTTTTTGTGATTAATTAGTGTTTGTTCCAAGTAGAACCGTTGGGAAGACTTGGGGAAAGTCTTGTTAATCTTGCTGTAAAAAACAGAAACTTTAGCGCTCACAAGAACTGCTGCCATTTTTATTTGGAAAGTGCTATTTAGTTAATTATTTTTGAATATGATTAATAGATAAATTCCTCACGTCCAGCAATTTATTTTAGAATTTTTGGGGTTCCATATTTTGCGTTATCTACAGATTACTACAGACTGTTCTGTTTTTGACAGATTCTGTTTTTCGTGTGTTGTTTGCCTATTTTGATGAATCTATGGCTAGTAAAATAGTTTATAAACCATACAGAAGTTGGAATACAGTAGGTTTAACACCAATATAAATAAATAATGAGTTCATTACAGTACCTTGAAGTGGTGTTTTGTTTTCTTTCGCTAACGGAGCTCACGAGATTTTCTACTTCAAGTTTTGTGTTGTGAAGTTTTCAAGTTTTGGGTAAAGATTTGATGGATTATGGAACAAGGAGTGGCAAGAGCCTAATCTTGGGGATGCCCATGGCACCCCAAGATAATCTAAGGACACCTAAAAGCCAAAGCTTGGGGATGCCCCGGAAGGCATCCCCTCTTTCATCTACTTCTATCGGTAACTTTACTTGGAGCTATATTTTTATTTACCACATGATATGTGTTTTGCTTGGAGCGCATTGTATTATTTGAGTCCTTATTTGTTAGTTTTCCACAATCATCCTTGCTGCACACACCTTTTTGATAGAGACACACATGATTCAGAAATTATTAGAATACTCTATGTACTTCACTTATATCTTTTGAGTTATATAGTTTTTGCTCTAGTGCTTCACTTATATCTTTTAGAGCACGTCGGTGGATTTGTTTTCTAGAAACCATTGTTCTCTCATGCTTCACTTATATTATTTTGAGAGTCCTACAAAACAGCATGGTAATTTGCTTTAATTATTTGAGGCATTCAAGATTAAATAAATAAAATTTTCTTTTGAGTGTGTTGAATACAATGAGAAGTTTGGAACTTGATAATTGTTTTGAGATATGGAGATGGTGATATTAGAGTTGTGCTAGTTGAGTAATTGTGAATTTGAGAAATTCTTGTGTTGAAGTTGGTGATTCCCGTAGCATGCATGTATGGTGAACCGTTATGTTAAGAAGTCAGAGCATGATGTATTTATTGATTGTCCTCCTTATGAGTGGCGGTCGGGGACGAGCGATGGTCTTTTCCCACCAATCTATCCCCCTAGGAGCATGCGCGTAGTACTTTGCTTTGATAACTAATAGATTTTTGCAATAAGTATGTGAGTTCTTTATGAATAATGTTGATTCCATGGATTATACGCACTCTCACCCTTCCAGCATTGCTAGCCTCTCTAATACGGCGCACCTTTCGCCGGTATCATACACCCACCATATACCTTCCTCAAAACAGCCACCATACTTACCTATCATGGCATTTCCATAGACATTCCGAGATATATTGCCATGCAACTTTCCACCATTCCGTTTATCATGACACGCTCCATCATTGTCATCGTGCTTTGCATGATCATGTAGTTGACATTTTAGTTGTGGCAAAGCCACCGTTCATAATTCTTTCATATAAGTCACTCATGCATCATTGCTATCCCGGTACACCACCGGAGGCATTCATATAGAGTCATACTTTGTTCTAGTATCGAGTTGTAATCATTGAGTTGTAAATAAATAGAAGTGTGATGTCATCATTCATAGAGTATTGTCCCAAATAAAAAAAGAAAGAGAAAGGCCAAAGAAAAAAAAGAAGGCCCAGAAAAAGGAAAAAAATAAAAAATAAAAAGGGGCAATACTACTATCCTTTTTCTACACTTGTGCTTCAAAGTAGCACCATGATCTTCATGATAGAGAGTCTCCTATGTTATCACTTTCATATAATAGTGGGAATTTTTCATTATAGAACTTGGCTTGTATATTCCAACGATGGGCTTCCTCAAAATGCCCTAGGTCTTCGTGAGCAAGCAAGTTGGATGCACACCCACTTAGTTTCTTTTTGTTGAGCTTTCATATATTTATAGCTCTAGTGCATCCGTTGCATGGCAATCCCTACTCACTCACATTGATATCTATTGATGGGCATCTCCATAGCCCGTTGATACGCCTAGTTGATGTGAGACTATCTGCTCCCTTTTTGTCTCCTCCATAACCACCATTCTATTCCACCTATAGTGCTATGTCCATGGCTCACGCTCATGTATTGCGTGAAGATTGAAAAAGTTTGAGAACATTATAATTATGAAACAATTGCTTGGCTTGTCATCGGGGTTGTGCATGATTTGAATACTTTGTGTGGTGAAGATGGAGCATAGCCAGACTATATGATTTTGTAGGGATAACCTTCTTTGGCCATGTTATTTTGAAGAGACATAATTGCTTAGTTAGTATGCTTGAATTATTATTATTTCTATGTCAATATTAAACTTTTGTCTTGAATCTTTCGGATCTGAATATTCATACCACAATTAAGAGAATTACATTGAAATTATGCCAAGTAGCATTCCACATCAAAAATTCTGTTTTTATCATTTACCTACTCGAGGACGAATAGGAATTAAGCTTGGGGATGCTTGATACGTCTCCAACGTATCTATAATTTTTGATTGTTCCATGCTATATTATATTCTGTTTTGGACATTATTGGGCTTTATTATACACTTTTATATTATTTTTGGGACTAACCTATTAACCGGAGGCCCAGCACAGAATTGCTATTTTTTCCCTATTTTAGGGTTTCGCAGAAAAAGAATATCAAACGGAGTCCAAACGGAATGAAACCTTCGGGAACATGATTTTTGGAACGAACATGATCCAGAGGACTTGGACCCTACGTCAAGACATCAACCAGGAGGCCACGAGGTAGGGGGCGTGCCTACCCCCTGGGCGCGCCCTCCACCCTCGTGGGCCCCCTGTTGCTCCACCGACGTACTCCTTCCTCCTATATATACCGACATACCCCCAAACTACCAGATACGGAGCCAAAACCCTAATTCCACCGCCGTAACTTTCTGTATCCATGAGATCCCATCTTGGGGCCTATTCCGGAGCTCCGCCGGAGGGGGCATCGATCACAGAGGGCTTCTACATCAACACCATAGCCCTTCCGATGAAGTGTGAGTAGTTTACCTCAGACCTACGAGTCCATAGTTATTAGCTACATGACTTATTCTCTCTTTTTGTATCTCAATACAAAGTTCTCCCCCTCTCTTGTGGAGATCTATTCGATGTAATCTTCTTTTGCGGTGTGTTTGTTGAGACCGATGAATTGTGGGTTTATGATCAAGTTTATCTATGAACAATATTTGAATATTCTCTGAATTCTTTTATGTATGATTGGTTATCTTTGCAAGTCTCTTCGAATTATCAGTTTGGTTTGGCCTACTAGATTGATCTTTGCAATGGGAGAAGTGCTGAGCTTTGGGTTCAATCTTGCGGTGTCCTTTCCCAGTGACAGTAGGGGTAGCAAGGCACGTATTGTATTGTTGCCATCGAGGATAACAAGATGGGGTTTATTTCATATTGCATGAGTTTATCCCTCTACATCATGTCATCTTGCTTAAAGTGTTACTCTGTTCTCTTGAACTTAATACTCTAGATGCATGCTGTATAGCGGTCGATGTGTGGAGTAATAGTAGTAGATGCAGGAAGGAGTCGGTCTACTTGTTTCGGACGTGATGCCTATATACATGATCATACCTAGATATTCTCATAACTATGCTCAATTCTGTCAATTGCTCAACAATAATTTGTTTACCCGCCGTGAATACTTATGCTCTCGAGAGAAGCCACTAGTGAAACCTATGGCCCCCGGGTCTATCTTCCATCATATTAATCTTCCAATACTTAGTTATTTCCTTTGCCTTTTATTTTAGTTTCCATCTTTATCATAAAAATACCAAAAAATATTATCTTATCATATCTATCAGATCTCACTCTCGTAAGTGACCGTGTAGGGATTGACAACCCCTTATCGTGTTGGTTGCGAGGATTTATTTGTTTGTGTAGGTACGAGGGACTCGTGTGTGGCCTCCTACTGGATTGATACCTTGGTTCTCAAAAAAACTGAGGGAAATACTTACGCTACTCTGCTGCATCACCCTTTCCTCTTCAAGGGAAAACCAATGCAAGTGCTCAAGAGGTAACTTGTACTTTCTGCGCAATTCCCAAACTCTCTCAGTCGTATATTGCAAAAACATTCAAACCTCCTATTGTGGGCTGTTAGATCTCCATGAACTCGTATCACCATAGAATCTATGGTGCGGGAGCACCTCATATTCTCCCGTGCGAGAAGACATAAGGTGGTCTCGTAGCTTGGATGCTACGGTGATACGAGCTTCGAGGTCGTTTGATCTGAGATCCAATGGCATCTGAGCAGTCTTTGTGCTTGTAAGCAGTGCCCGAACTCTTTGGGGGCTTTTCTGCAAAAAACCATTCGAAACACCGAGGAGGTGTTGGGTCCAAATTCCAATGGATCCGAAGAGCTTGTATCACCAAAGCATCTAAGGTTTTATAGCACATGACATTCTTACATACAGGAGAATATGATGTCCTCCTTCATCTTAGATGCTACGGTGATACGAGCTTCGAGGTCGTTGGATATGGGATCCAAGGGCATCTGAGTAGTTTTTATACAAATTGTGTGCAATTCTCAAACTCATCAAGGTTTCCTATAAAAATATTAAAACATCATGTGATCTGCTATATCTCAGATCTACAAGCTCCAAGCAACTCGTATCGGCATATAGCATCTAAGGTATGGGCACATGATATTCTCCCGGGGAGGAGAGGTGGGGGTGCACAACCTATCGGTGGTTGGGAGGGTGGGGACAAATATAATCTAAAAAACCCTAAATAGAGGTTCACAATTTTATCTAAGGTCGAGGGGTTGGCCCCCGATAATCATAGCTCCGCCTAATTAAACACAACATTTGCATGTACTGTAGTACTAGACTTAATATTCATGTTTCAGTTTCATGTTCATTTTTTAATATTGAATTGAGGACCATGCATGTCTTATATTTTACTCCCTTCGTTCCTAAATATTAGTCTTTTTAGAGATTTCAAATAGACTAGCACATACGGATGTATATAGACATATTTTAGAGTGTAGATTCACTCATTTTGCTCCGGATGTAGTCACTTGTCGAAATCTCTAAAAGGCTAATATTTAGGAATAGAAGGAGTATTTTTGAATTCGTGTCATACATGCATGGTTTGGAAAAATAGATGCACTATAGTTATTGGATTGTTGTTGTGTTCGTGTGTGTGTGTGTGTGTGTGGTTATATGCTTGATACATACAAAGTTTTCTCACCTCCATATTGTTCATCTTTTAAATTTGAATTTGCATTGAAAAACTTACTAGGGATACCATTAAATGTGAAATCAACGTTGAGATCACTATATCACAAACTCACTCTAATTCGACAACTCGTCATAAATCAAGTACCACGTTGAGATTAGTATTTGCAAGGAAAATACGGGCATTGTAATACACATAGATTCGTTTGGCAATTTAAAATGTTCCTTTCATATTCACGAATTGTAGGACCCAACGGCGTACCAGCCAGACCTTGGCTCGTGTTGATCCTAAAAAAAACCGGGCTTGCGTCCTTCTGGTGGCGTGCGTGGTACGCACATTAGGCAACCCCAACCAGTCGAGCCTCCGCGTTTCGAGTCGAAATATCTGGCGGCCAGAATTATAGCCCTAGGAAATTCCCCTCATGTCCCTGGTCCATAATGACTATCGATGAACAACGGAGGGATGCTTTAGTAACTAGACGATGTTACCTACCGTGCCGAGTGTCGGTGTACAAAAGTAGGGGCTCTCCTTTTGCACCCCTTAACTTGTGCACGAGCAGTCAGAGCCGCGCCCATGGCCACAATAAGCAGGGCAGGGGAGGGATGCCGGATCAATGCCAAGACCAGAGACGCAAAGAGAGCAAGAGGGCGAGGTGGACTCCCCCGGCAAGACTCTTGCCAGGGTGGCTTCCGCATCCTCGGCAAGATCCTTGCTGAGGCAACTTGCCTAACGCCAGCAGAGCACGCCAGCCTTGAGCCTAAGGGGTTCCTATGCCATATTCAAACCAAGGCTCGGGAGGCGCCTCTATGGTGGCATGCAGATCTTTGTAGAGATTATAGACACACAAGATCAGAAGGAAACCAGACGACGACGCTCCTTGGAGAGATCCTTGCCATGAAAATCCACGAGACCACTGGCAAGATCCTTGCCGAGGAAGACCATGGTGCCACAGCGAGACCCTTGTCGGGCCCTCGGCAAGACCATTGCCGAGGACGTCTACGGGGCCACAGCCAAGCCCGCGTCTGCAAAAGACTCCACCGCCGCTCCCATACAGCTGCCAGCTCGACCAACTGAACAGGCATCTGCGTGGCAGCACGCGGCCTCTACACCAACTCTGCAAGCACCTGCTTGGTGACATGCAGATCTTCGTGAAGGCTCCACCACCGCGCCATCCTAGCGACCGGCCAACGTGGCGCTACAACGCCTCACCAGCTTGGACGCGCATCGAAGCCAGGCGAGGCGATGACAGCTGGGACGAGCTTCCTTGCCGTCCCTAATAAAGCGAGAGGGGTACATTGGCAGCGCATTAAATGTGTTTGTCCGACGGTGCCAGGGGATAGGCTAAGCCCCTATACACCTTTCCACCACCTGTGTGCCACTGTGGCAACCCCTTTTTGTCTATAAAAGGAGGCCCGAGGCATGCTGGAGGGGGATTCGGATCTTTTCGACTAGAAAGCCACCGCAGCTAGTTCAAGAACACAAGAACACCTCAATACACATACAAGCAGGACTAGGGTTTTATGCGTCTCCGCGGCCCGAACCTGGGTAAACGATTTGTGTGCTGACCGCCAGACCTGCTCTTTCACACAACCCCGTGCCTGCCAACTGTAGAAGGGATCCCAGTGAAGCCATAGGTGTCGATTCCCACCGACATCCCTAGCACGCCAGGTAGGGGGTGCACAGTTGCTCCTCGATTTTCCTCCTGCTGTGGAGAAACTCAATGAGTGGAGAGCCACCATCCGAAGCTTTGTCAGCGTTGCCAATAGAGATGAGCCACGACCGGGGCCTTCTGGCCGGTGCTCCGTCGAGCCACAGCATGCCAGTGGTGGAAGGATCGGGGGCGCTGTAGCCACGAT
Source organism: Triticum urartu (assembly GCF_003073215.2). Lineage (NCBI taxonomy): Eukaryota > Viridiplantae > Streptophyta > Magnoliopsida > Poales > Poaceae > Triticum > Triticum urartu. Next base: position 345,794,371 of record NC_053028.1, read on the forward strand.
GCACTCTCCTCCTCCACGCCAGCCACTGTGGGTGTCGGTCCGTCGTGAGGGTGCTTGTGATATCGTTTTCATAGCGTCGTCCGACCCACGGACCCACCGCGACCAGCGCCAAGTTTTTCGGGAGCGAGCCCATGAAGACGCTCGAACCACCATCGAACGCCGGCGCGACGCACACCACCAGTCAGATAGGCAGGCGGGGCCCACTATGGACCACCCAGCACCGGGGGCCTCTAGCGACCTACCCTACGAGGTGGGTTGCCCAACCTTTACCCGTGAGCTGTGGCACTTCCAGTGGCCCTCCCACTGCACGTTCAAGCTAGACATTGGCGAGAAGTTCAACGGCAAGACCCACCCATCAGAGTTCCTCAGCATCTACACCATCGCGATGCAAGCTGCTGGAGCCCGCGACGACAAGGTTCTTACCAATTACTTCCTGCTAGAGCTCAAACCCAATGTCATGTCATGGCTGATGCACTTGCCGGTGGATTCCATTTCTTCTTGGTTGGACTTGTGCCATGAGTTCGTTGGCGCCTTTACTGGAGGCCACCAAGCTTATGGCCAGGCAAGCGATTTGCATATCATCCCCCAGAAGGAAGGTGAAACCCTGCGCAAGTACATACAGAGGTTCAGTCGGGTGCAATACAACATCCCGGATGTTCATCCCACCGCTGGGATCAGCACATTCCATCAGAATGTGCGCAATCGCAAGATGTGTGAAGAGCTGGCGATGAACAAGGTCAAGGATATGGCCGAACTCTATGTTCTGGCCGATAGGTGCGCTCGAGCGAAAGAGGGGAGGAAGTACCCCAACAAGGACGCCAGCATGGAAACCGACTCCATAGATGAAGACGCGGCCACCCCGACGAGAAAGGGTCGGCGCCACAGCAGGAAGCGCAAGGGCAAGACCGTGCTTGCCGTCAAGGGATCCGAGGACGCCGGCGCTGCCAAGAATGCCAACGCAAACGACCCCGACAAGGAAATTGCCGGGTGCGCCGTTTGCCGGGCCTTGGCGGCGCCGACAAGCTAGGAGGCTCCGACAAGCAATATTGCAAGATCCACCGCACCAAGGGCCACGACCTCCAGAACTGCCGGCAAGTCGAGCTGCTTGCTGAGAAGCAAAAAGCCGAGTATGAGAGGTGGGACAAGGAGAAGGGCCAAGGTGGTGCCAAGGGGTCTGGCAAGAAGCATGGCGGCCAAGGAGGCCACCGCAGGAAGGATAATCAGCAAGGAGGCCCGCTCAGGGCCGCGACAAGAAGCAAGAAGATGATCATGACAAGTCTGGCAAGCACAAATTACAGAAGGCTACGGAGGCCATGTGCATCGACGGTGGTGCCTCGTTGCACACTTCTCACCGCCAACTGAAGCAGTGCGCGCGTGAGATTACAGCAACGGATCCATCCCTCGATGCTCAGAGGCCACTGAAATGGTCCAGCACGCCTATCATTTTCGATGCCGAGGACCACCCCGACCGCACGACTGCAGTCGGGTGTTTGCTGTTGTTGGTCTCACCAACAATGTGCAACCTCAAGGTGACGAAGATGGTTGTTGACGGTGGGGCCGGTATGAACTTGATCTCGCCCGTTGTGATCAAAAGGCTACAGATTCCTGATGGAGACCTTGAAGAGACAGGCACGTTTCTAGGGGTCAACCCGGGGAGGATCCAGCCGAAGGGTAAGGTCACGTTGCACGTAACGTTTGGAGGCGAGTTAAACTACAGGACGGACAGGATTGTTTTCGATGTAGCCGAGATACCCTTGCCCTACAATGGGATTCTCAGCCGCCTAGCACTGTCCAAGTTTATGGCGGCGTCGCATTATGCCTACAACACGTTGAAGATGCTAGGGCTGATGACCATCATCACCATCCCCTCCGACAAGAAGGATGCACTAATCTACGCCGACCAACTCTATCGGGAAGCAATTGCAGTGACTGCCGCCAAGGCATTCGCTACTGCCGCTGGAACCCCGGCAGGGAAGAAGACCTGCAAGACCTCTCGCACCCACATCGGCAAGCGCACCTCTTCAGAGTGTTGTGCTCCCGTCGAAGACGTGCCAGAGAGCTCCACCGGCAAGAGCAAGAAATCCAGAGCTGCGCCACCAGAGACTAAGAGGGTGTGCGTCGAGGAGGATGGCACGGGAGGGGCTTTCACCTTAAGCTCCACCCTGGACAGCAAATAGGAAAGCGCGCTCGTCATCTTCCTGCGGGCGAATGTCGCCGTGTTTGCGTGGCAAGCATCCGACATCCCTGGCGTTCCTAGGGAGGTGATTGAGCACCATCTTGCTGTCTGTCCTCATGTGCGACCTGTCAAGAAGAAGGTCAGGAAGCAAGCTTTGGAACGGCAGGAGTTCATCATGGAAGAGATCAGGAAGTTGGAAGCGGCAGGTTTGGTGACAGGAGTACTCCATCCGACGTGGTTGGCCAATCCGGTAGTAGTGCGCAAGGCGAATGGGAAGTGGAGGCTGTGCATTGACTACACAGATATCAATAAGGCTTGTCCCAAGGACCCTTTCCCGTTTCCATACATTGACCAGATTGTTGACTCCACGGCCGGGTGTGACCTGCTATCGTTCCTTGACGCTTACTCGGGGCACCACCAAATCTTCATGGCGAAAGAAGAAGAAGAAGAGAAGACAGCGTTCATCACCCCATGTGGCACGTATTGCTTTTTACGGATACCTTTCGGGTTGAAGAGTGTTGGCTCGATGTTTGCAAGGGCTCTCCAGATTGGTTTTGAGCCCCAGCTACATAGAAATATGGAAGCTTATATGGATGACATAGTGGTAAAAACCAAAGACAGGGCAACACTTGTACAAGATCTAGAAGAGATATTTGCGAATCTGCGCAAGATCAACCTCAAATTGTACCTTGAGAAGTGTGTCTTCGGTGTTCCATCTGGCAAACTTCTTGGGTTCTTTGTGTAACAGCGTGGGATCGAGGGAAACCCAGACAAGATCAAGGCTATTGAGTAGATTAGGGCACCCAAACGGATCAAGGATGTGCGTCCGCTCACTGGGTGCGTTGCCGCCATGAGCAGATTCATCTCCAGGTCTACTGAGCGTGCCCTTCCCTTTTTCAAAATCTTGAAAAAGGCAGGCCCAATGGAATGGACCCAAGAGGCCGAAGTAGTGCTGTAGGATTTGAAGAAATACCTCTCTTCTACACCGATACTGGTTGTGCCCAAACCCCAAGAACTGTTGCCGCTGTACTTGGCGGCAATGAACCAAGTGGTCAGTGCCGCACTAGTGGCGCAGAGGGAGGTCGACGAAGAGGCAAGGCCTCGGCAGGGCCCAACACTGGCGGAGCAGGGCCTACGCAACCAAACGAAGTGCTGCTGAAGAAGAAAATGATGCAGCACCCAGTTTACTTTGTCAGCTCCCTCTTGCAGGGGGCTAGGTCAAGGTACTCCGGTGTGCAGAAATTGCTCTTCAGCCTCCTCATGGCCTCGAGGAAGCTGCGTCATTACTTTGAGGCACATGAGATCACCGTGGTCACCCGCCTCCCGTTGCAATGGATATTACATAACCCGGATGCAACCGGGAGGATTGTGGAGTGGGCTGTGGAGCTGTCAAGCTTTGGTTTCAAGTCTGAAAGTACTTCAACAATCCAGAGCAGAGTCTTGGTAGAGTTCATTGCCGAATGGACCTTGACGCCATATGAAGAGATCCAGGAGACCACCCTCCCCGGCAAGGAGGCAAGTCGCCACTAGATTATGTACTTTGACGGGCCTTTCTCGCTTCATGGCACCGGCGCTGGTGTGCTGCTCGTCGCACCCACCGGAGAGCACCTCAAGTATGTAATCCAGATGCACTTTCCCATGGAGATGTCCACAAACAACACTGCTGAATACGAGGGGTTGATTGCCGGTCTCAGGATCGCGGCAGACCTCGGGATCAAGAAGCTCATCGTCAGGGGTGATTCGCAGCTTGTTTTCAGACAAGTGAACAAACATTATCAAAGCCCGTTGATGGAGGCCTATGTGGATGAGGTAGGGAAGCTGGAGGAGTGCTTTGACGGTATATAGGAGGAGCATGTTCTCTGAGTGGAGAACGACATCGCCGACTACCTGTCGAAGTGCGCTGCCTTCAAACTACCTGTGGAACCAGGTACTTTTGTGCTTCGGCTAACTCAACCATCCATTGAACCATCAACAGAGCAGAACAAGCAAAGGAAATCAGGCCCCGACAAGTACTTTCCTGCTGAGCTCCCAGGAGCCGCCGGCAAGGATGTTGCCGTGGGCACTGAGCCAGCCATGGGGCAACCAGCTCTGGCGAGGAGTCAAGTCCTGGCTGTAGAGACAGTTGCTCCCATGGTCGAGGAAGTGCCTCTGGTCCTTGCCGCCGAGCCTTAGGCTTCGGCATGGGCACAACATACCATCATATTCCTCCAAATAGGGGAACTCCCTGAGGAGCAGGATGAAGTAGAGAAAGTAGCCCGTCAGTCTGCCATGTATCAGTTCGTCGACGACGTCTTGTATAGGAAAAGACCGAACGGTGTGAAACTGAAGTGCATTCCCCGGGAGGAAGGACTGGAGTTATTGGCAGAGATACATGGAGGCATATGTGGCTCCCACATAGCGTCAAGGGCCCTTGCCGGCAAGGCATTCCGGCAAGGTTTCTTCTGGTCCACCGCCCTCCAGGATGCAATGGCACTAGTAACCAAGTGTGAAGTGTGTCAGTTCCATTCGAAGAAGCTTCATCAACCAGCTCAAGCGCTCCAAACAATCCCACTCTCCTGGCCATTCTCGGTCTGGGGGCTCAACATACCGGGCCCCTTTCCCCGTGCTGTCAGGGGCTTTGAGTACTTGTACGTTGCAATCGACAAGTTCACAAAGTGGCCAGAGGTGGAGACAGTGAGAAAGGTGACAGCACAATCGGCCGTCAAATTCTTCAAGGGACTAGTTTGCCGTTTCGGTGTGCCAAACAGGATCACCACCGACAACGGCACCCAGTTCACGAGCCACACCTTCATGCAGTACATCCAGGAGCTCGGCAGCAAGGTATGTTTAGCTTCTGTTGCACATCCACGAAGCAACGGCCAGGCTGAGAGGGCGAATGCTGAAGTGTTTCGAGGCCTCCGGACAAGGACTTTTGACAGGCTACGCAGCTGCGGACGATGTTGGATTGATGAATTGCCGACGGTTCTTTGGTCGATCAGGACAGCACCAAATCGAGCCACTGGTCAGACACCCTTCTCCCTCATTTACGGGGCAGAAGCAGTTCTCCCCATGAAACTCACATACGGGTCACCTCGAGTGATCACTTATGATGAGCTTGAGCAAGAGCAGTTGCGACAAGATGACGTGATGCTCCTTGAGGAAGATCATCTTCGGGCGGCTGTGCGAGCAGGGCGCTACCAGCAAGCTTTGCGCCGCTACCATAGCCGCAAGGTTCGTGCCTGAAGCTTTGAGGAAGGTGACCTTGTTCTTCGGCACGTTTAGTCGGCCAAGAATGCCAACAAGTTGATGCCGAAGTGGGAGGGCCCTTATCAGGTAATACGAGTCACCAGGCCTGGCGCAGTCCACCTGGAGACCGAAGATGGTGTTCTAGTGAGCAACTCCTGGAACATCAAACATGTTCGCAAGTTCTACCCAGAAGGCGCGGTTGGCGGGCCCCCTGGCAAACCACCTTTTGTATGAGCTCTACCGGCAAGGCATGTAACCCTTTGTACAAAGCCAAGCGCAAACCCTGAGCATAAATAACGAAGCGCTTGTGCCCTAAGTTATAGCATGCATTCTAGGTTGAGTCTCTCCCTCGGTTAGGGTTGATAGTTCTTAGCGGCGGCTAACCCCTAGCTTAGAGGTCGAGTGCGCATCATTCTGTTCCTTTCCGTCCTTTTTGGTTCGCAGGGTACATGGACATTTATGCTGAGCTATTGGGAGGAGAAAGCATGGGCTGGCGCTCCGGCCCCGGCAAACCAAGGTTGCCGAGGGCTGCGGACACGAGGATCCAACCGCGGTAGGTCACGATTGCCGGGGGCTGCAACGTCAGGTAAGTTTTTCTCCCCCCACTCCGTGCGCCCGTGTGAACCTTGAACGTATAAGTCTTCGCTCGCTCTCATACCATCTTGACCCCTCCGTTCCGTGCCCAAAAACTTTACTTTGGGCCGGAACTTGGTTGTAGTGCGGTGGGAAAAGTGTGAGCGAAAGTCCTAATCCTACTCGGCCGCTACCTCTGCCGAGAGCGTGAGCGTAGTCGGGCCATCAAGCAGGAGGACGGCAAGGACCTGTTGCCGGGAGACCATGTTTATCTTAAGATAATGAGGACGCGTTCCTCGGTGTGGCCCTTGCGCACGCGCAAACAAAACCCGGCAACACCCTTCCTTTCATTCGTACGTTGCGAACAAGTGAAATTCATATAGAACGGGTACACGGGAAAGGGGATTACAAATCTTGAAATGTAACAAGTCCCCACAAGCTTACAAACTAGAAAAGATAAGTTCCCCATGATCCTCGTTCTTGCCCCTTTCCTCCCAGGTGCGGCAGGTAAAGGCAAGAAGGAAGGGACGGGGAACGCGCTGATGGAGAGCTTGACGAGGAAGGCCCCTGACAGAGCACACAGTGAAGGGAGGGGCGACACAGTCAGCCAGAGACGAGGTCGACGTGCCCCCGCTCAACACTCTCGTCGTCGCTGTCGCTGTCCTCCTCATCACTCCCGCTTAAGGAGGAGTCTTCATCATCGGAGGAGCTCTCCACGCAGCACTTTAGGCGATTCCTAGAGTCTCCAAAGACCTTGACAAAGAGCAGGCCGTTCTCCATTAATTTGAAATAGAGAACGAGTCCCGCCGTCAGGCTATGGATGCGAGCGAAGATCTTCCACCCGCGGCAAAGATACATGACCTGAGGGGCGGGGAAGTCAACGTCGACCCGTGTGCCACCGTTCCTGCAACCGCTCATGTGCAGCCTCAGGGTTTGGGGCGGATCAAGCTCCATCTCCCGAGCAAATGGCACGGGAAGGCGAAGGTGACGACGCGGTGCCCGACGCAGCTTGATGAAGAACTCGTGAGGCTGGTCCCCGACGTGGCCCTCCATCGAAGGAGGCATTGCTAGCGGATGCACGGCTGGTGCGCCGCCCCGTCCCACTCTTCCCCGAGCGCCACACCGACCTCGGCCTCGCCCCTCCCCATTCCTCTCGTGGTCGTCTCCGCCACCACGAGCTCTTGGGAAGGAGGGACGCACTATCGAGCGGAGACCCTCGCCGCCACCGTCGAAGGACCGGCGCCCACTCTCACCATGACAGATGAAAGAGTGGAGCCGAGGTGGAAGGACAGGGATGAAGAAAGATTGTGGGAGGCCATCCCCTCCCCCCTTCTTATAAAGGGGCGGGGTCGGGACTCGGCCGCTCCACTCAGCCATTCCAACCACCAGGGGCGCAGGGAATCGAGGCCGACCAACTGCCCCAATCAGCAGCCACTACCAGGAAAACCCTTACCAGTAGCGCTTGTTTTTCTTCCTATTAGTAGCGCGGGCAGGCAGGCTACTGCTACGGCGCTACAACTATTTTTTAGGAGTAGCGCTTGTTTGGCCCAGCGCTACTGGTACATAAAGATAGCTGTAGCACGCTTCCAACCAGCGCTACTGGTAATTATCTACAGCGCGTGGCACTAGCCAGCGCTACTGTTACTTGAGTGCTACTGGTAATGTTTACCCCATGCCACTGCTAACTTTTGTATTTTTTTGCATTTTAGCTTTGTACACAATTAAACAGATCCACCGTTTATACAATAACATGCATATTCATTGAAAAGCAAGTGAGTCATCGATGAGCCAAAGTTATTAGAAGTCTCGACATGTCTCAAGTATCTCATATCATGGTCGAACACATGTCTCAAAATAGTGTTACAAGTCATTACAAGTTCTGAATACATGTAACTACATGGTCACATACTCATGTTTCATCATCTATGTAGACTATGATATGACCACATAGAAGATAAGAGCGATCACGATGATCAAAAGCGGTATTATGTAGTAGTTTTTGCAGCAGTGCTGGTTCTGAATGCCCTGTTGTGCTATGAATCTCAATTAACTAGCTTCGGCTTCCGCTCTGCTATCAAACCCTTTCTGGCTTCCGCCGGAGAAGCCAGAGACTTGGGCCTGACACTGTGGCCACTCATCGTACACACTCGAAACATGCCCTACATACACGGCATACCACTTCCTCGCCATCGTTGATCTATATACCTGTCAGAGATGCACACACACACACACATATATATATATATATCATGAAGCGAATTGAATGAAACAGTTATGAAATAGAAGCAACATATATAGTAAACATAGTCAACAAATTTCATCGTACCGAAAGTAATTAACTAGAGCGCGGCACCATACATCTAATAGTTTCATCATACACTAAGATGTTCGAAGTTTCATCATATAGAAAGCAACAAGTAACTAAACAGACACATTGTTTTTAAGCAGTGCACTCTTCCCATCTGTCCATATCCGGAAGGGTTTCACCAAGCTTAGTGAAAGGCGTCATGTCCTGACGCTGTAGGGCAATGCGGGTTCGGACGTCAGCTCGCGATATTGGGCCGCCGTAGAACATCCCATTCTCTTCGAGGACATCTTTCATGATGATGGACGCAATTTCCTGCTGGATCCGATAGAAATCATTTCGAAGTTGATTATCCGGCACGGCTCCAAAGGCTTCGGCCCATCTCTGGATATGGGTATCGGATGAAGATTTCATGCAAAGTGATTGCACATCCCTTCTGTACTCCATCATTAGATGGATGACGTAGAATCCATCATTCACACTTCTTGCCGGTTGCTGGATGCAACAGAAGTCAGTCTTGTGGCCGAAACAAAGACCGGCCTTATTTGTTTTTTTGCATTGGATGTAGCCACCCCGCATGCTGAAGCCCAGCATAGCTCTGTCCAGAACATGCTTTATGTGTGTGTAATCTTTCTTCTCTATGTTCTTCGATGGGTCCAAATATAGAGCGCGGGAGTAACGCGGGTAAAGAGCGATGAGAACGGCACGACACACCCCGCTGCGCAAAATACATGGTCAAGTTAGCCTCCATGCGTGCAAAGTAACTATTGAAATGCTTGTATGTGTTATAGCGCTATCCGCGGATGACTTACCCGGGATGATAAGGTAGGAGAATCATTTCTTTGTCCTTATTGCTGACCAAGAAGTCTTCGATGTACTGACTCGCATATTGACGGTTGGCGTCATTGATTAGCAAGAAGCCCTCATGCATGTAGTATGGGTCCATGACCGCAAGACCGGTGACTTGCTCTCTCCTAACGATGTAGTTCATGTGCAGCGCATACAGGCGGACGAAGGTAAAATCGAGTGTCCTCATTTGAAACATCTGGAAGATGTAATCAAACCTCATGAAGAAGAGGTCCGCGGGGCATGTGTGGACATACATCTTGCAACTGCACGGCACATGAACCGTATAAAGTGGGTATCCTGGATCATCCGAGGCGAGGAGGCTTCTCTCTGTCGAAAGCACATGGTCATGGAGTCTCCTGAGATCCCCTGTTATGGCAGCTAGTGCATTCGCTGGTACCATTGGCTCTCCCGCAACATGGATTAATGGCACATGTTTCATCGGTACACTGTCAACCTTGGTCGAAGGCAGCTGGCTGCTAGAACCAACATTGCCAGCTTTATTGGATTTTCTCGCCATCGATCTCTTCCTCTGCTTCTTCTTGGTGGGCTGAGGTGCTGGTTGGTCTGTCAGACCCTCCCTGAGCACCACCCCTAGTGTTGTCGGGCACAGCATTGGACGACTCTGGCTAAGTAGTTGAACTTGGGTGGAACCGACATCTGGAGGCGTGTCCTGTGAGGATTGCATGAACAAAGACTTCTTGCACTCCCGAGGACGTTCCGGCTCTGGTACATGCATCTCATATTCATATGGTTGACTCATTTTTACTTCGTTGTCAATGGCAGTATTGAAATAATTGTCAGGGTCATCGGCCTCCTCCGTGTCATGATCCCTATCCTCTTCCATGGGGCAGATGGCATCATTTGCCAGAACGGTTGGCCCTCCTTCCTCGTGTCTCTTGATATTTTTCTTTTTCTTTTTCTTAGCTATAGCGCTGCCCGGGATAAAACGCGCTACTGCTAACTTTTTGTCTTTATTTTTTCTTTTTATTTTTCTTAGCTATAGCGCGGCCCAGGCTAAAACGCGCTACTGCTATTTTTTTCTTTTTTATTTTTCTTTCTTTTTTTATTTTTCTTGCATTTCATTTTCCACAACTTATTAGTTCCTTTTCCTTTTTCTTTTCATTTCATTTTGCAAAACTTCCTTTCTTTTTCTTTTACTTTTTCTTTCATTTGCACTTTTCTTTTTCTTATATTTCTTTTGCACTTTTCTTTTTCTTCCTTTTGCACTTTGGGGATTAGTTTGTCAGCTTGGGTGATGACGACGCTTCAGACTGATCTTCTTCCCTATTTTGTTCGTTGTCGAATAATTGAGCCCATGGTCGTGACTTTTCCTTCTCTAGGGATTATGATCTTTCGTAGGTAATGTAGTCTTCATTCTTCTTTTGACATATGTTTCGTCATCATCAACATCATCTTCCCTCATCGGATCACCGTACTGGTCATAGTCTTCCTCGTTGGCGACTCCATGCATTCCGGTGATGCTCCTTTTGCTTCTCCTCACGACAATACGGCTGGGATTGATCGGATCAGTTATGAAGAAACATTGTGTCACGTGTTTAGCGTGTACCCATGGCTGATTTTTGGCGATGGCGTTGACGGTACCGCTATTGTAGTCGGGTATACACATGGTAGTGAAATGTCGGTTTTCTTTGTGTACATTCTTAGCCCATCTGACACGGAACATCGTCGCGCTATGCAATCCAGAGTAGTTAAGCTCCCATATCTCTTCGACCCTTCCCTAGCTAATATCTTTCAATTACATTCCCGGTCATGGCTTCCATCGTCACCCCCGAGTTTTCGTCATCACTGTTTATATCTTTCTCCTCCGTGTAGAACATGTATCCGTTGATATCGTATGCTTGATAAGTCGCGAGGTTGGTCGAGGGGCCATGTGCTAAGGCGTATATGTGTGTTCCATTCGGACAATACTCTTCCGGGGGATTAGTCAGAACTCGCTCTTTGAACCAACACACGAAAGTGGAGTTGTGCCCTCTAATAACTTCAGCGTCCGTCATGTGCACCCCACGGTCACGGTACTGCTTTGCAATGGTCTCTTTGTGCAGTGTCACGAAATCTTCTAGAACATCTAGGTGTTGTAGCACTACTAAGTTTGCCCGGTCAAGGTCGTTTTGTCAGCCTGAGCGTAACACATTCACATCCCTATGACCATTGGTGTGACCTTCGCCTTCGAGCCTTCCACAGTGCTTATTGACGGGTAAACCAACAACAGGGTCTTTGGTCAGATAACTCTCACAGAAAGAGATGCACTCTTTGGTCAGATATCCCTGGGCTATGCTTCAATCTGGACGGGACATGTTACGAACGAATCCTTTGATGACCCCATTCATCCTCTCGAACGGCATCATGCTATGCAGGAATGTCGGCCCTAGGTCGATGATGTCGCCCACGATGTGGACACATAGATGCACCATGACATCAAAGAACGCAGGCGAGAAGTACATCTCTAGCTAATTTAGTATGACAACAATCTCTTCCTGTAGCCTATGGAGTTGCTTCACACTGATCGAGTTTCGAGAGATAGCATCAAAAAAGTGGCATAGGTCAGTAAGCATCTCACGCACATGTGTGTCCATAATCCCTCTAAGTGCAACCGGGAGTAACTGCGTCATCATCACATGACAGTCGTGAGACTTCATCCCACTGAACCTTTTTTTCTTAGTGTCCAGATATCTGCTTATCTTCCCACAGTATCCGGAACTAACTTTGATTCTAGCAAGGCACTTGAACAGTTGATCGACCTCCTTCGGATCTAAGGTGAAGCAAGAGGGGGGGGGGCAATATTGTTCTTCCTTCTTGTTTACTTTTTCCCCCTATCTTCCGTCTCCGTCTCCGTCTCCTATGACGACCTTTTACCGGGCATTTGGAGATCTTTCCTGATTTTCAAAAATTCCAAGTCTTTTCTTGCCTTCGGCCCATCCTTGGTCCTCTCCGGCATGTTCATCAATGTTCCAAGCAAACTCTCAAGGATATATTTTGTGATATGCATTTGATCAAGGCTATGAGGCGTGTCGAGTATGGGCCAGTATTCCAAGTCCCAAAAAACAGATCTTGTGTTCCATATCTTCAGTAGGGGATCCGACGCCTTTTTCTTCGTCTTTCCCGGCGAGGGGCACTCTTCCCATTTCTTCAATAACTCATATATTTCTGCACCGCTATGCTTACATGGAGGACCTTGATGCTCAACCTTACCATTGAATAGATCTCCACGCTTTCTCCATGGGTCATCCTTCTCGAGCCATCTTCGATGCCCCATGTACACGATTTTCGAAGACCCGCCATCTTTCGATAGCTGCAGAGAAGTTGTATCATCCATGCACCTCGTGCATCTGCAATATCCGTGGCACACCTGGCCGGAGATATAGCTGTAACCGAGATAGTCTGGCACCATCGTGATCAGCGCGGCTCTCATGTAGAAATACTCTCCTTTGCTTGCATCCCATATCTTGTCCGGCGTTGTCCATAAGGTTTGTAACTCCTCTTTCAGTAACCCGAGATACATATTTCTATCATTTCCCGATTGTTTCGGCCCTTGAATAAGCATAGCCATGTGTATGTATTTTTCCTTCATGCACAACCAGGGGGAGGTTGTACATCCATACAAACATGGGCCATGTGCTATGATTGGTGTTCTGGTTGCCAAATGTATTCATGCCATCACTACTAGCGCCAAGCACGATGTTCCTTGGATCATTTGCGAAAAATTCAAATTCAGCATTTAATGCTCTCTAGTGGCTAGCATCTGCGAGGTGTCTCAGCTTCGGGTCATCTCCGTCATCTGGCTTCACCCTCTCCACATGCCAGCGCATAAGCTTTTCTTCCTTAGGATCTACGAAATAACACTGTAGACGCGGAGTGATTGGAAAGTACCATACAACTTTCTGTGGAGCTTTCTTTCCGGCCTTTTTATATCGTGAAGCATTGCACTTTGGACAGATGGTTTTTTCCGTGTGCTCGTTCCGATATATGATGCAATCATTGATGCATGTGTGACATCTAATATGTGGCAGATCAAGAGGGCACATGATTTTCTTTGCCTCCTCGACACTAGTAGGACAGAGGCTTCCCGCGGGAAGAACCTTCTTAAGGTACTTCAGAAGCTCATCCAGGCTTGTATCTGTCCATTTGTTTTTTGCCTTCATCTCTAGGTTCTAGTGTGAATCTCAAGCGGGTCACCTCGGGATTGCAACCATCATACAAAGGAGTCATCGAGTCTACCTCCAGTTGCGCCAGTTTGGCCTCCTCTCTAGAAGCAGCTTTGTCGCTAGTCGTCTTCTTGCGAAGCAGGTCTCGAACATGCGGGTCCCGCATGGCTGAACTTAGTAGCGAAGAAGACGGTGGCGTGTCCGCATCTTCTCCACCTTGAACTGCCTCTTCGCCATCGACATTTCCGAGGCCGTCTTCCTCTTCGGGCACATAATCGGTCATCTCTTTGTCTGGTGGCCCCATGTCATTATTTCCTGCCCCGTCGACGTCCTCCTCCTCATCATCATCATCTTCACTTATCCACCGAGTATAGCCATGCATGAGCAGGTGCGCCTTGAATTTACCACCCTGAAAGGGGTCGAGCCTGACTCTTCCTTTTCATTTTCGACAGGTACATAAAACATCCCTCAGTCTTTTTTCATACATGTCATCCACAACGGATTGCCAGTATCTTTCCACCATCCTTCCATTGACCTTCATGATCACCTGCATGCGGAGCAAATATTATAACCACGTATATATGCATGCATGGATCAAATTCATACAAAAATTCGGCATGACCTTCCCAAAACATAGGACATATTGAGTTTGCCCGAAATTCACCGAAACGGAAATGAATCAACATTTCGGCAAAACATAGGCAACTCATGTCACTCACATGGCACACACAATTCATTATATTCATATCGCTCATAGTTTCGGTCCAAATCGCAAACACACATATTTCCATTCTTGCACAACTCTTTTTTTTGCTCACCTATTTGTCGAGAGGAATATCGAGCACCTTCTTATAACTAGCTAGTAGCTCTAGATAGAGCTATGAGAGGGAGGAGGGAGGGCATTGATGGAGGGTGTGGTGGAGGGGCAAATAAGAGAAGGGGAGAAGGGGCAAAAGAAAGGAAGAGGAAGGAGGGAGGGCATTAATGGAGGGGGTGGTGGAGGGGCAAAGAAGAGAAGGGGAGGAGGGGAAAAACAAGGAAGAGAAAGGAGGGAGGGCATTAATGGAGGGGGGAGGAGGGGCAAAGAAGAGGGGAAGCATTGAAGGACAAGCAAGTGCAAGAGGGAGGGGGGAGAAATAAAGGAGGAGGAAGAAGAAGGGGGGGAGGTGGCAGATATTTTGGCTGGCGACCATAGCAGTAGCGCTGGGCACCAAAGCGCGCTACTGCTATGTGTGCCAGCCAAAATATCTACTGGTACATAAAACTAGCTATAGCGCTTGCCCAGAAAACACGCTACTGGTAAAAGATTACACATAGAAGAAGTAGCAGTAGCGCTTCTTAGTGGCCCCGCGCTATTGATATTTTCTTAACAGTAGCGCTTGTTAGGGTACCAACGCTGCTACTATTTTTAGCCGGGGGGTGTGGTGTGCCTAACTTACCCGTAGCGTGCCCTCTAGAAACCAACGCTGCTACTAAGTTGTACCAGTAGTGCAGTTTGTAACACACGCTACTGCTAATTATCAGTAGCGTGGGAAACAAAACACACGCTACTAGTAAACTTCTATGTATAAGCCTTTTCCTAGTAGTGAGCGGCCCGTTTCCCCGCCTCGCCATTCAAGGCCTGCACCCACCGCCTACCACCTTCAAAGCACGGGTGACACGTGGCGGGCGAGCAGAAACCGAAGGGACATATGAGGCGGCTATTCTCCACCCCGTGGTCATGGGGCGCGGGTGCCTTGAAGACCATGACCCGAGCCCACTCAGTAAATGAGCCGCGCCTTTGCGTTTTCCTCTTTTTACGGGGAAGGCGCGAGCTGCATCTTTACCACGATGTGACGCATGCGTGCGAAAACCGCCCCACACACGACCCCCACGTCATGCATGACCCTCCACGTCATGCGTTCAACGCGAGTCGTGGGGAAGCGCAGCGGACGGGAAATTACTGCGGTAAAATTCCGCCCCACCTGCCCCCGCACCGTTCTAGGCCAAGCCCAACAACGCGTCGCGCTTATGTGTGGCCCAGGCCTGGGGGCTCCTGTTGGTATACAAAAGTAGGGGCTCTCCATTTGCACCCCTTAACTTGTGCACGGGCAGTTAGAGCCGCGCCTACGGCCACACTAAGCAGGGCAGGGGAGGGATGTTGGAGCAACGCCCAGACCAGAGATGCAAATAGAGAAAGAGGGCGAGGTGGACTCCCTCGGCAAGACTCTTGCCGGGGTGGCTTCCCCAGCCTCGGCAAGATCCCTTGCCGAGGCAACTTGCCTGACGCCAGCAGAGCATGCCACCCTTGAGCCTAAGGGGTTCCTATGCCATATTTTAACCAAGGCTCGGCAAGCGCCTCTGTGGTGGCATGGAGATCTTTGTAGAGATCATAGATACACAAGATCAGATGGAAACCAGAAGACGACGATCCTTGGTGACATCCTTGCCATGGAAATCCACGAGACCCCCGGCAAGGTCCTTGCCAGGGACGACCGCGGTGCTGCAGCGAGACCCTTGCCGGGCCCTCGGCAAGACCCTTGCCGAGGACTCCTGCAGGGCCGCAGCGAGGCTCACGTCTGCCAAAGACTCCACCGCCGCTCCCATACAGCTGCCAGCTCGACCAACCGAACAGGCATCTGTGTGGCAGTGCGCGGCCTCTACACCAACTTAGCAAGCACCTGCGTGGTGGCATGCAGATCTTCGTGAAGGCTCCACCTTCGCGCCAGCCCAATGACCGACCAACGTGGCACTACAACGCCTCGTCAGCTTGGACGCGCGTCGGAGCCAGGCGAGGCGACGACAGTTGGGACGATCTTCCTTGTCGTCCCCAATAAAGAGAGAGGGGCACGTCGGCAGCGCATTAAATGTGTTTATCCGACAGTGCCAGGGGATAGACTCAGCCCCTGTACACCTTTCCACCTCCTGTGTGCCACTGTGGCAACCCCTTTTTGTCTATAAAAGGAGGCCCAAGGCGTACTGGAGGGGGATTCAGATCTTTTGGACTAGAAAGCCATTGCAGTTAGTTCAAGAACACAAGAACACCTCAATACACATACAAGCAGGACTAGGGTTTTACGCGTCTCCGCGGCCCGAATCTGGGTAAAAGATTTGTGTGCTGACTGCCAGACCCGCTCTTCGCACAACCCCGCGCCCGCCAATCGTAGAAGGGATCACAGTGACCCCATAGGTGTCGTTTCTCACCGACACCGGGCACGGTTCAATTCCCTTGGTCGCTCGCCAAGGTCACCCGTCAAACTGCATTGCCTAGTACTACTACTACTACACCAGGATGAGCACAGAATTGAGCCTGTTTGTTTGTGCCTAGTACTTGAGTTAATATATCAAGCAATGCACTGGTACAGAGGGATTATCCTTTTACTCTACATATATAACTTGTCTGAAGTCTAACTAAGAAAAATGTTTGACAAAATCCTTTCTTAAGAAATACAACAGGACAGATGTATGGCTTGAAAATTTATTGCATGACGCGGGTTATGATATTGTTTCGAATCCTAGATCTTAAATTTCAGAAAATCCAAAAGTGACCATAAATTCTTAAAACTGAGCATGGTCACGTGATGTGGCTCAAATATTACTTCATAATTTTTTTGTTCAATTTGAGACAAGCTGCTTACGACAAGTTGCACAAATGAAGAGCCAAGGTATTTTGGAACAAAGACGTGTCACGTTAAGACGGATGCTTTCACTCTTGAAACTGTGGGCGTTTACACTACAAAAAAAAATACACTTCCATGATGATACGTGTTTGTCACAGTAGGTCGCGTTTTTTGTCGTGCCTGTACATCCATGACGATTTTATGACAGAATCAAGATAGACATACCTGTGCTGTTGTAGAAGTGTTCCATGACATTACCAAAATTACCATCACGGAAGTGTCCACTTCCATGATGGTAAATTGCGTGTCACAGAAGTGCTTTCATCAAGGCTGACCGACACATGGCATCCACCGTAACGGAACGCCGTTAAGCTATCGGGTCCTGTTTTGGATTCGATAACCCGTTAACAGCTGGGACCAATGGGAAATTTCCACGTGTAAAATTCTGATTGACCGGAGGGAACACCTGTCAGCTCGTTAGTGGGCCAGATGTCGCCCGTCCATTGGAGGAGACATGCCTATGATACGTCGACACATGGCTGGGCCCAATAGAGCCAATATAGGTTAAAAAGGACGGCCCGGTAAAAGGCATGTAGTACTTACTCAGGTACTAGTGGGCTAGCCCAATAACGGCCTGCTTAATAAAGGCCCATTCGCGGCCCGAAGCCAGATCTGGCCCGTTAATTATTCACCGAATATTTGGGCCCAATTACAGCCCAGTGAGTTTGGCCTGTTAGAGGCCCGATGTAGACATGGGCCCATTTCAGCCCGGTGTGACTTTCGGCCTGGGAATTGTCCGTGCTGCCCATGGGCCATATATGGTCCGATGGGACATCGGGCCCACTAATGGCCCGTGATAAAGGTGGCAACAAGTAAGCCGAACGTGACTTTGGGCCTGTTAAAGGCCTGTCGCATAATTCGCCCACTTGATGTTTGTACTAAGCTTTCGGCCTCTTAAAGGCGCATGATATCAGTGGGCCAACTAAGGCCCGAGATATGTTTCGGCCTGGTAACTACCCGTGATATAACTGGGCCCAAAAAGGCCCGGTCTACATTTCAGACTCCTAAAGGCCCGTCGACGACTAGTGAAAATTGAGGCCCAACATGCATTTCGGCCTGCTAAAGGTCCATGGTTTCATCTGGGCCATAACAGGCCAGTACAATATTCAACCTGTTAATGGCCCAACGCTACCTGGGCCAAACTAAGCGCTGGGTCCACGAAAGGCCCAACTAAAATATAGGCATGTGTAAGTTGTGGGCCTTGCGCAAAGTGTGAAGGCCCCAATCATTCAGGCCCAAGAAAGATGCAGGTCGGCCCCATTATGGCCCGCTAAAATAAAGAAATTACGGCATAGTAACTAAGAATAAACCTACACTACACAATAAAGGATTTATGGTATATTACATCCACTGGGCATCGAAGTTCGCCACCAGTGATGATAAAGCGCCACGAAGAAGCAGATTACAAAAATTGGGCACCATTGCAGCGTAAAAAAATAATACTGAAGTAAGACCACTTCTAAGACAATTCAAGAAAGGTTATCCTTGCACGGGAGCTGCTGAGCAAGGCTGTGAGACCGGCCTAGCATGTCGGTCATAGTTTCCAGGTGTAGCTGTTTAGAGATGAGGTTCTCATTGGTGTTCTCCGCAATCTTTGTTAGAGATAGGACTTCAACTCGAAGTTGAGTTGCGGAATGTCTTCCTACTAGAACTTGGGACTAAAGAAGTCGAACTGATTCAGACAACGAATTCTGTGAGCTTGTCTGACTGCTAGTCTCAAGTAACTTGAACACTGCATCAAGACAATACTTTGGGGTTGTCTCGGTATCTTCAAGATGTTTTGCCTTCTTTGCTGCAATATATGTTGGGTTTGTATCACAGCCTTCAGCATACTTGTGCATGCCATAAGGAATATCACCCTGAAACAAAGCAGAGAGATGATAGGTTTTGCACGTGTATAAACAAAGATGAAAACTGTGTTGTCAATTCCATCCAATTTCAAATTAGAAAATAAAGAGTAAGTTCAAAATATCAATAGCATAATTCGGCATTTTTCATAATGCGGGGAGCTTCACCACACTACTAGATTACTATGTGAACATAACAAGCATAGATGAAGGGCAAAGAAAATCATTGTATCTATTTTGGTTAATGTGCATGGCATGTTGTTCATATCATCAGCCACATCAGTAAGATAAAACAGGAGATGACAAGGTGTAACCCTGGGCTGCTTCACCACACCTTAGATTATAGATCCACAAAAACAAGCATACATATAGGGAGTATTGAGTAATGTGCATGGTATGAATAAGGAATTTGGTTTTACAAGTAAAACTTAGAACTTACGGTTCTTGCGAACATGCATTTTGGTAGAAACAGCAAACTAAACAGCAGTAAACCATAAAGAGTATGACCAAATTAAACAGCAATTGAGGATAAAGGCTTTAGAAGGTCTGACTTACATTAATAGTTAACACCGGCTTTATAATGCCCTTCTCTATGTCAAGGGAAGGATAACTCAAGAATTTCAGCACAAAATCTTCTTCATAAGCATTGCCCGTACTCTACATTTTGTAGAGAGTAATTATAGATATGATAATACTGGAAGGGATAGAGGATAATGAAGATAAGATGAAGATTGATGCTACATAATCAACTACTAATCCCTGGAAGTACAAGCGTTATAGGACAAAATCTACTGACAAGATCAATGGGCTACACTTTTGCAATGGCATTGTCTGTGTATTATACTTTTTGGTAAGATTAAATATAGATATGATCTTTTTTACTAAATGGTGAGCGAGGGAGATAAGATGCAGAATGATACACAATGAACCAATCCCTCTTCCCATAATACAAGAGTGTTTTGACCACTGGTGTACTGTACAAAACGTTCTTATATTATGGGACGGAGGGAGTAGCTGTTAATGTAAGTACAATGATAGATGACGTTCAGTCCTTACAAGAGGACTACAGAGATAAACCTCTTCAAAAGCATTGGGTTGATTCTAAATTTATGTAAGAGTCCATACGGATCTTATAATGTCCACCAAATGGACGATAACGAGGCTAATATGTGTAGTGATGCTACATAATCAAACATCTATGAAAGTAAGTATGGTCATACAGGGCTAGAGGTACTCACAAGAGCAATGCAGTGTGCAGTCTACGGTCCCTTCAGAATGAATATTCTTCTGCTAACAGTTTTCATACAAGTGAGACATTAAGGCAAATGTAGAAATGTAGTTCAAATTGTGATGTGATATCATATACAGTACCTTACAGTGCAGCTGAGACCAATGTGTAACAAGATTATTCCAGTCACCATCAGATAAATGTAGCACCGGAGACTTTACAGAAATTTCGTTTAGAGGCTTGCCATCAAAGTGCGCGTGCCTCAGGTAGGAACGATACTTCATCAACAAGTGCTTGAAAAGCACAACCAACCCTTGCTCGTCTTCACAATCCAGTTTGGTCCTCTCCTATTTAAAAGAATGAAATCTTGTGTCTTCTATCAGCAGAAACATATGCAATAATGACCATGAATAATATTAGTACATTACTTATGCATAAGTTGCGGAGGAAGACTGGAAATTGTTCTGTGTCTGCGGTATAATCTTTCCATGAAGGAAAGATGCACACAAAGTTCCTGACAACAATATAAGCTTCGTCTTCTAAACTGGGAAGAAATGGAACAGGGGTCCTATTTGCTGCAATTGGGGCTCTCTCTGGTTCGAAAAGGGATTTGGTAACTGGAATTGGTGTACTCTTTGCTGGAATGGGGGTTTTGCATCGTAGAGCTGGTTCTATGTCAACTGGCATAATCATAATGTTTGCTGCAGCTGGGGCCCGCTGAGTTGGGGCATCAGACATGACCAGTGTAGTAGGGCTAGAGTCTGCTAGAGTTGGGGTGTTTTGTGGGTCAGGTGATATTGCAACTACACCTAATGGGCTATTTGATTTATCAGGTGCCACTACCTTTTCCAAATACTTTGCTTGTGCTCCTCCACGATCAGCAATCGCCTTCTTCCTTTTGAATGTATGATACACAAGAACTACATTTGAATGGATAAATATGGTATGATGAGAGATGGAATATGTACTGAAAATGGATAGGCGGGGCGTATTAACATACACGATGTGTAAACTAAGCTAATGGCAGTTCAACAAAGTAGAAGCAATGCAAAGCATCAGTTGCAAGATATGTGCGACCAATATAACCTTGGAAAGTTAGAGCAAGCACCTTGATTGGTGAATAAGATAGGGCATCTTCCTCTGACTCCTCCACTAGGGAGCCACATTGACTTAGGTCTCCCTCTAGCTAAGAAACACTGTTAGGATTATATTCTGAGCATGAATCTGTAGGTGGAGAGCGTTTGCATTGCATTGCATCCAGACTTGATTTCAGTCCCTTAATGCCAAGTTTGACAGCCATGGCATTGTTATGCTTTATTCTTTTCATGCGCGCAAGCTCATAATCATTATGATGCTGTTCAGAATCTAAGATTCATGAAAACATAAAAAGTATTCAGATTATCTATGGAATGCATTGTAGATTCAACTCGAAGAGTGTCTCCCTATAAACCCCTACATATGCAAAGTTCCCCCCCCCCCCCAACCGTGATGACCAGACCACACACAGAAATACAAACCCCTTATGTCTCTATAACAGGCAAACGCACATTTCAAAACTGAAGTAGGAACATTAGAATCATATGAAATTCGTATTTTAACAAATAAACTAAGGAATTATGAGTGGCATAATGTTTAGCTTCAAGGGTGGAGCGTTGGTAGTGTGACACAAAGCAAGTACGCAGATTGTATTCCATGTAAAAGATCGAAGCCTATGTAAAAGCTGGAAATGACACTTTCTTTCTATACAATGCAGTGTTCGTTGCCCACACATGATGGAAGAGATCACATAGAAAAATACTGTTCACTCATGTCTACGGTTCCAGTATTTAGAAACAGGGTGGTCCACCCTAAAAGAATATTGACAACAAATATGACAAGGCAAGCATAGATGTAGTGAATCAATCATTTGCTTGTGAGCTTACTAGGACAAGTATGAAGAATTGTAACTGCAGTAAGAGACCGTCCAAAATCCTCCTAGAGTCATGCCGTCCGGGGACGGCAAGTCACCGGTGAGGCAGGCGGCTGGGGGCGAGTAGAGATCGGAAGCGCGCATCAGAGCAGAGGGGAATTGGGGCCTGGGATGACCCAAAATCCCAGGGTGGGCTGGACCACCGTGGGCACCCTATAGAGATACACACCCGAGCGGCGAACATGCATTTTCAAAACTTAACTAGAAACATTTACCTGACCAATTAAACGACTCTGTTTTAATAATATCATATTCGTATTTGAACAACTAAGCTTGTTTAGCTTGATGGGTGGAGCAGTGCTATTATGACACGAAGCACGTATTCTGATCTTATAGTGATCATAAAAGGGGGAAACTCTAAGCATAATTTTTTTTAGCAAATGAGGGTTTCCCTCCGATTTCTATTAAAGAAACCACCACAGAACCAACATGATCAATTAAACCGTATTATGACTGTGCCATGGCAGATTTGAAGCTGGAAACCGGAGAAATGATATTTAGCAGCCATTGTTTGCTTCGAACTAAGAACTAAATTCTAAGAGCTAAAAAGAAAGTAGAGTAACCAAGTTAAGATCTATTTTCTGGTTGAGATAAAAAGGTTGAGGAGATATGAAGTACCACCTCTCTTGCGGCGACGTGTAGGCATCGGGGGTGCGATGGCTGTAGGTGGCATTGAAGCAGATCTGCGACGATAGACAGGTGCATCAGTGGATAAGTCCTATTGTGGTGGAAGAGAAGGTCGTGTGAGCGGCCCCGGCAAAGAGGACGACGACGTTGATGAAGAGAGAGGACATGATGCAAGGCTCTTGGTCCATCGCCTTGGATTAGAAACGTCCATCTCTAGTTGTGGACGGTGCGGTCTTGGTAGGCGCTCCGACATGGTGGAGGACGGTGGCGATGGATGTGGTGGAGGACGGAGGCGATGGATGGGGTGGAGGACGGCGGCGATGGATGGGGTGGCGGAAGGAGGCTGTTGTGGGGATGGTGTTCTAGGGCAGATGGTGTATGAATGGGAAAATGGAGGGAGAGGTACGGGGAACCATGTTTTTGGGACGCGCCTGTCTGAAATATGGGAAAGTTACGAACTTAGCCCCCGTTTAAAATTTGGACGTCTCGTCGGTTGGGGGTACGATGGTAATCTCGCATCTTGTCAATATTTGCCCAGAGCGATTTCGGGCGAGGAGAGGGTGGTTGGCGCCCATGGTTGGCACGCACGGTGTCTGAACGGGGCTGACAGGTAGGGTGGTTGTGTCACGTCTGAGTGAAGTTACAAACCTGCCCCTATTGAAAATATTTGCCTACATCAATTTCGGCCAAGTCGAGTTTGTTTTGCCGCCCACTGTGTATGAATGGGGAAATGGAGGGAGAAACACAGGTCTTTCGGACGAGCTTGAATCAAATGTGTTTCACCGCCCATGTTTGGCGCCCATCGTGTCGGAATGGGCTCAGAGGCGGTCGTGTCACGTCTAATTAAAGTTACAAACCTACCCCTATTTAGAGCAGTGGAAATCGGGCCGATGGATTGTCCGTGTAATCGGTAGACACTAATTTCCATCTCCCAAACACTTGGCTTCGGGCAGCCGACGTGGGAGTGGACATTTTGCCACTTCTTTCGTATTTTGGGACAATAAACATCCATGTTTACCCTGACAACTAAATTCGAATCCATTTTGTATTCCTATACAAATCTTTATAAATCATTCTATGTGTTTTTATATATCTTCAAAAGGACGACAAAGATGTATTCCACTATCATATATGAATATGGTTTACAAATGCCGATACTCAAATTCAGAAGCTAGAATCCAGTTTAAGGTGAATTTGAATATTTGGAACACTTCATGTCCAACTCAAATGTCACATGCAGCATAATGTGTACTCCCATTCAGATATGTACACAAGGGATGTATCAAGATTCAAATACTGAGTCAATCAACCAAGAATGTATAGAACTAACAGACATATAAACACTTATAGAGTATATGGATCAACAATATCAACTAACATACATAAGCCAAGCCGATGTACTTTTTTTGCTACAACAACATCCTTTTCTTAGCCAAGCTACTACAACATCTTGGCCATTTCCGATGCGTGCCACTTATGGTCCATCTATACTACTATTATTGCTGAATGCACATTTAGCCTGATTGGCATATTTGTAGGTCTGGCACAGTAATCAAAATGAAATGTCTCCGAGTCTTATCAATTAATACAGACTTGTGCTCAAATAAAATTTCAAACCAAAAAACAAAAAAGAAAAAACAATTATTACATGATCTCTAAAACAAATGGTTTGATTGATTAAATGAACGAACAATACAAAGGTTATTCAATGATGGAAAGAACATTTCACCTATGATTTACCAAGTGGGAATTTAATTTCCTTTTTTCCTTCAGGACATTAACAATGTGAGCAGTCTCAGCTTGCTTCGTTTTGAAATCCACCAAATATTTAATGGTTGTCTTGAGTACTGCTTGTGATTGTGTTGTTTGCTTCCTGAACATGTCAACTTCATCTCTAAGTGCAGAAGCAGAATCTCTTTCTACCACTAGTTTAGCCTCTAGAGCATCAACAGTTGGCAATTCATAATGCACGATTGGGCCGGTGCCACTACTGTGGGACGATAACCTGTTTTCCATGGGGACCTCGCTCTTTGATCTTGGGATAACCTGTTTTGCCATTAAAGTTCCGATTGGATTCATAAAAGTTGAAGTTAGCAAAACATCTCAACTTGGAGTTATAACAGCAAACTAGTTAAACAAACAAGGTATTAAAGAGTTTCAGTTGGATGCTGAAAAGTAGTTATTAACATCATTGTAACCCGTTGTTGCAGCAGCAAAGCAGTTAAACAAACAAGTAGCTATTTAAGTTCAGGCAAATAGGTAATTCTTAACAGTAAGTATCAAACACATAGATAGGCGCAGTCTCTAATAGGAATAACAAGCTGTGGCATTATGTAATCAGTAGCAAACTAAATTAAGCCAAGCAACGTAATTTAACAATTTTGCAATAAGTGGCTAACTAAAATTCCGAGAAGCAGGTACCTAAACTTACGCTACTTCTTTGTACAGGCACACTTCAACTTCTTTTTCGTTTACAAGGTTGTACGGAGGAATCCAGGGCATCAATTGCTTGGATACGCAGTCCCAATACTTCTTTCTTCCCACACTACATTGGTAAGTCGAATGGTTAATCTGCTAATATGGTGCATCCTTGATATATTATATGAGGACCTGTAGTCAGACTAGTTGTAGCCACACACATCACACTGGCTTTTACTATATATTTCATGCAGTTACTTTTGGCATATCAAGATCTAAGCAATCTACAATAGGATGAAAAGACTGACATCCTTCACATTATTAGCGAACTCAGTTCATAGAAACAAGCAATTCAACCATTCCGTGGGTAAATCAAAAGCGCCACTGGAAATTTTTTCACTACCCCAATCATACATGCAAAAATTGGCGACGCCACCATAGGCGCTGGTATGGGCGGCCGCCTCGGGTGGCTGGAAAGTGTGCACCTAGTTTGAGTCATCCAGGTTGGCCCAGGCTAGTTTTGTTCGTCCCAACGGACAAGCAGGAAATGTAAAAATGAAGAAAAAATGTTTCAATTTGGATGGGCCAATAACGTAAGTGCAAGGCAGGCCCTATAGCAGGCTCGCGGCCCAAATGAGCGCCTCCCATATCGATCGACAACAGGAAAAATCCCAATTCATTCGCTCCAGCCTCGAGTCTGATTCGCTCCTAACCTAGCCGCCACTGGACGGACCGACACAGCACTTCCTCGTGCCAACGTTGGAGGGTGGTCGTCGGGCTTGAAGCGAACGGAAGGACAAGAAGATGAAGATCCAACCCTGGGTGTAGCCTGCGTGGGAGGCAGCGGTGGCAACATGGGCATGGCATCGAGCTTGCGCAAACGGACAATCGTAGCTTGCAAGAGTAGCATGTGCAACGAGCAGGTATATCACATCCCTGATTATATCTAATTCAACTCTTCAATTTCTGGCCAATAGTTAAACTTGACGGTGTTGAAAAACTGTTTGTATGTAGGGAATCTATGAGAAAATGAAACCAATTTCTACTTATTTTATAACTCCCCAATCAATACTGAACTGACTGAATCTGATGTATCTAATCAAGTTTCTGGTGCAAACATCCAACCTCATGTTGTTCTTGAGCCTGAAGTGTCTAATGAACAGACTGCTAATGAAGGATTTGATGCAAACATTTTACATGCTTCTAGTGATGAACATATAGTGTCTAATGAGGGATCTAATGCAAGCATTTTGCAAGCTCCCATTGAAGGATTTAGTGTCTAATGATGATCTGCTATGTTGAGAGAGACATAGAGATTTGCAGTTATTGCTGACAAGCAAATTGTAGTGCATTTTCATGGCATGAGGAATTGTCGAGGCCATCTACCAGAAAGTCCCCATATCATGACAACGTAGCATAAATACTTTTCTAATCTATTTTTTGAAACTATTGGCATACTTGTGCAGGATAGATATATTGATATGTAGTTTGCGCACTGGTTATAGGTGCAATTACACTTCGATATTTTCAGCCAGAGAACGAATAATTCAAGCAGGTACATACCATGTTTGTAGTCCTTGTACACCATGTTGCATTTTGTGTTTTTTGGTTCATGCATCATTTAGTGTTTATAATATGAACTACTTTGGATCATTAGCTAGTTTTCAAAGTGCATGTAGCTTCACATTTCTCAAGTTATGTTGATTTCCGGATTGCAAGTACCTTCATATTTTTTAAGTTAAATGTTCGCCCCTGGTAACTTGAATTCATGGATCCGCCACTTCACAAAAGTCATACACGAATGCCAGTATGAATTAAATGAAATGCAGGGACTTACGCTAGCTCGTTGTATAGGCTCACTACAGCTTTGCTTGTGCTAGGGATGTTCCATCTACAAGTCCATGTTACCACTTGCTTGGATGTGCAGGCCTTGTGATCCTTGCACCCCCCTCTGCAGTTTCGACATGGTGAATGGTTGATTAAATAAGAGGAATCGGCCTTGCTGTTGTACCGGAGGACAGATACTTACAAGGTTATACGGGTGTGCAGGATGTGTACCAGATCCCGTAGCGCCGTCATGCTTCGCTAAAAAATGGATTTGCTTGTTTCAGATGATATCTCCAGAATAACAAGAGTTAAAGTCAGAGTTACATAGGCATGTAAGCTAAGAGAGCAGTGAAAGGATATCCAAACATCGTCAGAACAGTGCACAAGGGAGTGATGTGTGGAAACCAAGTTTGGGCCAGCGTTTGGGCATGCTCGCCTAGCTAGAGTGCGGGTCACTTCAGAGACGTTGAGGGTGATGGGCTGGCGTTGGCTGGCCGCACACGGATGCAGATCTTGAGTGGCAGCGGAGCGCTAAGATGCGGTGGACAAGATCGTTGGTGAAGCCCCGGCGGCCTAGGGGCGGAGGTGCGACGATGTGCTCGGTGAAGTAGCCCCGGTGAGCTGGGAGACAACGTCGGTGAAGCGCACCTGATGCGGTGGAAGTTGGTGCCTTTGACGCACATTGGTTGCGGCGGCCGACGTTGTCAGTGGACCACCGGGTGTGGTGGACGAGGGCGTAGATGAGGTAGTTCCGGTGCGGTGGTGAAGCGCGACCGTCATCTTCATCGTCGTGGTCCGGCACAGTGGTGGGGAAAGAGATGAGACGAGGGGCGATTTGAACTTTGCTTGGGTTGGCAGCGAATTAGGGATTTGAGCAATCTGGGCACGGAAGGGGACGGTGGAGAAGGGAGATTTTGCAGGGCTGGAACTGGGGCCGCCAGATATTTCAATCCGAAACATGGAAGCGTGAACTTATTTTGCCGTCGTCCTTTTTTTGGGGGGAGGGGGGAGGGAGGGAGGGGAGTGGGTGGGACGCAGTTTCGGTGCCTTAAAGGCACCTTCCTTTGGGTCACTAACATGTGGGCCATCCACCTGTTGGGCCCACATGTCATGGACACAAAGGTAGGTGCCTTAAGGCACCGAAGCATCCGTCCGGGTGGGTGGCTGGGTGCTAAGCCACCGTAAGAGACATGCGACCACCACGACACGACCCTGGTCTGCTGGTGCACCTACATTTGAGAGGAGATTTGAGAATGCAAATGAATCTTGTTTTATTTGCAAATGAATTTGTTTGTATTACCATGCCCGTGTTTTCCTTGCAAATAATTAGTCATTCCAAACGAGATACTATAAATTAATTAATGAGTTATTTGAAAAAAATGAAATGGTATCCACGGTATCCATGCTAACATGGATTAGAGTGTGTGTCACATAATTAGTTATTTGAATTAGAGAGTGTGTCACATAGCGATCTCCAATTCTAACGTGGATTTCACATTTCACTGTATCCACACTACTTTTTAATACAAATTCATATGTATATGATGAACACCATGGTAGTGAGAAAACTTTTGGATGGACTCAAACATATGACCTACAAAATAGCACAACAAATCGAGTCAATGTCAACTTTTCGAAACCTAGTATGGCAAGAATTCAAAATAATTACCCATATGCATGGTCCTCAGTTCAAATCTTATAATGTACACCGAATTGAAACATCGATATTAAGTCTCATACTATCTACATTCAAATGTTGTTTTTAGTGCCCCCCCCCCTGCGCACACACGCTACATACTTCCTGTATCGGTCAATCTTCCTCTCCTAATCACCTTAGGAAGCTATCGGTTTCCAACACACATTCATTCTTTATCTCCATGTTTCGATCTCTAACTTTCTCAACTACACAACCCCCTTTTTCCACTCTGTTACCACATGTATTTACCTCACACACCCGCCATTGCACCCCATGCCGAGCTCTCTCTCTCCCGCCGTCTCACCCTCTCGCGCTAAATACATGCACTGCCTATCTAGCCCCCCAACCTCTCTTGCGCAGGCATGCACGTTGTCTATCTAGGTCACTCCCTCGAGACTGTCTCACTCTTTCTTCCGCATGGCGGGCCACACTCACTCAATATCGCTCTCTTTATCTGAGTCTCATTTAACCTTGTTTTCCTTCACACACAAATGATTTATCTCCCTGTTCGGGCCTCGATTAACACACTCTATACTCTCTCACGCAGATTGTCTATCTAGGTCAGTCCATCCAAGCCGCCCCCACTCTTTCGACCTCATGGCGGGCCACGCTTGCTCAATATCTCTCTCTCTCTCTTTGTATGTCTCGATTGACCTTGCTCTTTCTCGGACAAAAACGATATATCACCATGTTTGAGCCCAATTCGACCTATTCACATTATATACTCTCTCACGCACATTGTCTATCTAGGTCACTCTCTCCAACCCGTCTCACTCTTTCGATCGCATGACAACCCTATGTGATCGATTGACCTTGCTTCCTCCCACGCACAAAATATATCTACACATCTATGACTGGATCATCTCTCAAGCTCTATCTTACATGCCTCACCCTTGCCAAAATCTCAATCGGACAATATCTCTCCAGAGCATATATATCTGTTCAATGAATGTTGGACCACACTCACTTTGTCTCTCTATCTATATGTCTCTCGATTGACCTTGCGTTCTCACGCCATATCTTCCACACATTGAAGCTACCTCTCCATCCCTTGCAAAGCCGGAGCTATTTACATTGCGAGGGGCACTCCAACCTTGGATTAATTTGTGTAGGAATCTATTCTGGTCGGTTTAGATTATATTTTCGTAGCATTCGGCCCACAACTACTCCAAACACCGTTGCAACCCCCGCAAGTCCCCTACTTGATTTCCCTCTGGCTCAGTCAACCCTCTCTTGGACGTCCTTTCTCGCCTTCAACGTCGCACCATGGTATTATTGAAAAAAACTCGGTTGTTCTCTTTAATTATTATAAATGAGCTACAAAACTACACACCGATTGTCCACTTGGAATGGAACAAATTTTGACCCACAAATTAAAGTGCTACAAACTACACACTGAGGGGCCCACATGTAATGAAACAAATTTGGACCCATGTACAAACTAAAAAATAAAGGAAGAGGATTGAACATGCGAGCAGGGCCTTCAAGCCGCACGTCAATAGGCAACATAAGTAGAACTACAATGTTTGTTATACCTCCCTTTTTTCACATAATGCTTTTATATTACCACAACCTATTTAATGGATAACATGTAATATTTATTTTTAGTACTATTCACCTTCACTTACTGGTGGGTTCCATGTGTGCTCTCTCTCTCCTCCCCTTTTGCGTTTAGACGCACGGGCAAACACGAAGAACTCGCGGGCGATGTTGCCGTTGACCATATCTGGACGCGTTCACAAGTTACGACACCAATTTCACGTACTAGCAGCACTAGTCAGTGTGTACGTGCAATGCATGTTAATTTGGAAGTATATTAAGTGCATGCAGATATTAAGTAGGATATTATTTGTGTGTTATTATGTGATTAGCACTATTTTTGGCATGAAATTAACTGCACGCTAAACGTGTTGAGCGCTCGACGTTGAAGCAGTCTAGGTCGTTGGATGACAAGGAATACATGTGGCTTGATGATGTTTTATATTTAATTTGATACGGCTCTAGCAGAACATTCAATCGATCAAACCATAGATTTCGCTCAGTCTGACTCCGACTTTAAATTATACGACGATTGATCTAAAATAAACGGAAATGATAAACATTCCGATTTTAAGCATAGCAATCCGAACGTTTTTCATGGCTAATTTAGATTACGCGGCGGCGCCGGGGGCGTCTTGCGGTGAGAAGCGGCTCCTCTGCCATGCTCTGTGTGTCATCGGGCCACTGACCGACGGTGACGGCGAGGGTGACTCCTTGCGCCGTTGTTGGCGTACTGCTAGAGGATGGCCTAGCTTCAAGGAAGGCCAAAATGTTCTGGACTTCGAAGCGAGTCAACTGGCGGGTGGAGACGACTGGCATTGGTGCAAGGAAGAGGTCGATGGCGGCGATCCATGCTGCTGAGGGGGGCACTGGCACCCGCGCGGGAACAGGCGCTGTCAACGGTGCGGCAGAGACATTCATGTGCATGGGCACCAGCACGGGCGCGTACGTCAGTGCACACGTAGGCGCATGTGCTGGCAGGTGCACGGGCACCGGCACAGGCGTGCGTGTCAGGGCATGCGTAGGCGCATGCGCTGGCAGGTGCACGGGGCGTGAAAGTCAGCGGGGACCTCGTGGAACCCCGTGGAATCAAGCTCAATGACAATGTGCGGCTCCCAGCCCATCAATGCCACAGGGATGGGCGCTGGCGCAGTCGGGGCGACGGGAGCCGGAATGGGAGCGGGGACAGGTGCAGCGGCTTCCCGCAAGGCCAGTTTAAGCTCATCCCAAAGCGCCTTATGTTCTTGAGACTCCGGCTGGGTGCCTTCCTCAGGAAACTGGAAGACTAAGGGTAGACCATCGTGTTGTGGCATGGCATATGTTTAGGTCAGGCTGGTTGGAGGTAGACGACAGGATAATCA
Source organism: Triticum urartu (assembly GCF_003073215.2). Lineage (NCBI taxonomy): Eukaryota > Viridiplantae > Streptophyta > Magnoliopsida > Poales > Poaceae > Triticum > Triticum urartu. The sequence continues at coordinate 345,825,833 of NC_053028.1, forward strand.
GAGAGGAAGAGAGAAGATTGTAGCGATACCGGGTAGTGCGGGTTTGATTTTAAACTGTGGCGCCGACGACATTAAAAGTGGGAGCAGTTGGGAAGAAGGTGGGCGGCGGAGCCTGGTCAAAGGGCTCGCCTCCCGGTGAGCATGCACACCAGTCTGCTCGCACACCTCCCTGTCAGCCGGCACAGCGGTCTACTCGCACGCCTCCCGTCGACTCACACGCTTTCTCGGGCGGCACCTACCGATGAGAAGCGGGACTCTTGGCGGCATGTAAACGCCCACGGTTTCAATAGTGAAAGGGTTCGCCTTAACGTGACACATCTTTGTTCCAAAATACCTTGGCTCTTCATTTGTGCAACTTGTCATAAGCAGCTTGTCTCAAATTGAAGAAAAAAAATTACGAAGTAATATTTGTGCCATATCACGTGACCATGCTCAGTTTCAAGAATTTATGGTCACTTTTGGATTTTCTGAAATTTAAGATCCAGGATTCGAAACAATATCATAACCTGCGTCATGCAATAAATTTTCAAGCCATACATCTATCCTGTTGTATTCCTTAAGAAAGGATTTGGTCAAACATTTTTCTTAGTTAGACTTCAGACAAGTTATATATGCAGAGTAAAAGGATAATCACTCCATACCAGTGCATTACCTGATATATTAACTCAAGTACTAGGCACGAACAAACGGGATCAATTCTGTGCTCATCCTGCTGTAGTAGTAGTAGTACTAGGCAATGAAGTTGACGAGTGACCTTGGCGAGCGGCGACCGAGGGAATTGAACCGTGCTCGGCACGGTAGGTAACGTTGTCTAGTTACTAAAGCATCCCTCCGTTGTTCATCGGTAGTCATTATGGACCGGTGACATGAGGGGAATTTCCTAGGGCTGGAATTCTGGCCGCCAGATATTTCGACTCGAAACGCGGAGGCTCGACTGGTTGGGGTTACCTAATGTGCGTACCACGCACGCCACCAGAAGGACACGAGCCCGGTTTTTATTTTATTTTTTAAGGATCAACACGAGCCAATGTCTGGCTGGTACACCATTGGGTCCTACCATTCGAGAATATGAAAGGAACCTTGTAAATTGCCGAATGAATCTATGTGTATTACAATGCCCGTATTTTCCTTGCAAATACTAATCTCAACGTGGTAATTAATTTATGACGAGTTGTTGAATTAGAGTGAGTTTGTGATATAGTGATCTCAATGTGGATTTCACATTTCATGGTATCCCTAGTAAGTTTTTCAATGCAAATTCAAATTTAAAAGATGAACAATATGGAGGTGAGAAAACTTTGTATGTATCAAGCATATGACCACACACACACACACACGAACACAACAACAATCCAATAAGTATAGTTCATCTATTTTTCCAAACCGTGAATGTATGACATGTATTCAAAATTACTCCTTCTGTTCCTAAATATTAGTCTTTTAGAGATTTCAACAAGTGACTACATATGGAGCAAAATGAGTGAATCTACACTCTAAAATATGTCTATATACATCTGTATGTGCCAGTCCATTTGAAATCTCTAAAAAGACTAATTTTTAGGAATGAAGGGAGTAAAATATAAGACATGCATGGTCCTCAATTCAATATTTAAAATGAACATGAAACTGAAACATGAATATTAAGTCTAGTACTACAGTACATGCAAATGTTGTGTTTAATTAGGCGGAGCTATGATTGTCGGGGGTCAACCCCTTGACCTTAGATAAAATTGTGAAGCTCTGTTTGGGGTTGTTTAGATTATATTTGTCCCCACCCTCCCAACCACCGATTGGTTGTGCACTCCCCACCCCTCATCCCCGGGAGAATATCATGTGCCCCCATACCTTAGATGCTATATGCCGATACGAGTTGCTTGGAGCTTGTAGATCTGAGAGATAGCAGCTCACATGATGTCTTAATATTTTTACAGGAAACCTTGATGAGTTTGAGAATTGCACACAATTTGTACAAAAAGTACTCAGATGCCCTTGGATCCCATATCCAACGACCTCGAAGCTCGTATGACCATAGCATCTGAGATGAAGGAGGACATCATATTCTCCTGTATGTAAGAATATCATGTGCTACCACACCTTAGATGCTTTGGTAATACAAGCTCTTCGTAGCCGTTGGATTTGTGACCCAACACCTCCTCGGTGGTTTGAATGGTTTTTTTGCAAAAAAGCTCCCAAAGAGTTCGGCCACTCCTTACAAGCACAAAGACTGCTCAGATGCCATTGGATGTCAGATCAAACGACCTCGAAGCTCATATCACCGTAGCATCCAAGCTGCGAGAGCACCTTATGTTTTCTCACACGGGAGAATATGAGGTGCTCCCGCACCGTCGATTCTATGGTGATACGAGTTCACGGAGATCTAACGGCCCACAGTAAGAGGTTTGAATGTTTTTGCAATATATGGCTGAGAGAGTTTGGGAATTGCGGAGAAAGTACAAGTACTACGCATGTGCCATCTGATCACTGATCATACGACCTAGATGCTCATATCACCGTAGCGGGTAATTAAGCTACGGGGAGCACCTAATATGAGCAACGGGAGCCGTTGGATCCAAGATACGGCGGCACACATGAGGCCTGAATGTTTTTTTTTGCAAAAAAACCTTTGGAGAGTTTGGAAATTGCGCATAATTACAAAGACTACTCCCAAGCCATTGGATCTCACTTCCAACGGTGTAAAAACTCGTATCACCATATCATCTAAGCTGCGGGGTGGATGTGATATTCTATGCCGCTGTCATTTTTGTTCGTAAAGATGCAAAATACGTGTAAGTCGTGCCGTTACTTGTCTAACCGCGCAAAGTGTTTGTTCAGAAAAACCATCCTACACTGAAATATCGAAACAACACACGAGGGTCCCACTTGTCATTAATCAAATTTGGACCTAAAACTAACAAATCTGAAAGACGAGATTCGAATTGGCAACCTATACTACAAAGCGTAAGTTGATAGCCTGAAACAACAATGGTTGTTGGCTTTGTCCCATAACTTGATTTTATACAGTATTACATTGAGTAGAGTAGAGGGAGTGCCTTGTCAACACGTGCATGACCATTCACTCACTTACGGGTGGGTCCCAGGTCTGTGATCTCTCTCTTCTCTCCATCGTCTAACCTTTGCATGGGCACACACGAAGAGCAGCGCTAGCTTGCCGTGGTGTTATTACAACTAAAAAAAGCTTGGAAAATAGAAGAATCGCCTAGAACAAGAGACGTTGTGGCTGGTCGAGACGGAGCTAACCACACCTATCCTCTGTGCCATGTTAGCATGATGAAGCTGTGTGGCTAGTGGGGTGTTTTCGACTGACTAGCTAGGTCCCGAGGTTGAACCATAGGTACTACGTCTGATACATTATATTTTTACACGCACATTTTTCCACCGTGCCGAGACATGGAACACCCTACCGCACGGTTTTGGGGTCCTCCCAGGTGGTGCACGCATATATTATTCCTGACGTGGGACGCCCTACCCTGCATTTTCGCTGAAGCAAGTAAATGAGTCATCAAATCACGAAAGACCACCTTTCCCGCCGAGTACATCAGTGAAGCACAGTGGCTAGCTAGTTGGGCTAGTTCGACCGATTAGCTAGGCCGCTGCCACATTTGTTTTTTCACCCCTTTTTTAATCTACTTGCCGGTAGGTAAATTTAAATATCCACCGCAGCGTTGCTTTGGTGTTTGGGTGCGGCAGGATTTTTAATTTTTTGATTGACGGGAGCAGGCGCGGCAGGATTTTTAATTTTTTGATTGGTGGGAGCAGGCGCAGCAACAATTAGTCACGATGACTCCACCTATAAAACCCACTGCTCCCTGATGTGAGAAGTCGTCGACTGGTGTTTTACCATGGTGAAAACCAAAAATTCCCTGCTCCTCGGCTGGCTCCCTCTGTCTTCCCGTAGATTGCATTGCCTTTCAGTTGTTTCGCCCCCTGCATCACCAACATCGTGCGCCTCGAGAAGCAGAGGGACTTCGGTGGTGTTTAGGCGCCCTCTGCATGGGCATGTCCATGTCTCGGTGCAACATGAACGTTGGATCAAACTCGGACAGTGCAGATCAGTCACTGTAGCACAAAGTGTGTGGGTGTGTTTGGTTGCATTCTCATCTCAATATAGTTGTTTCCTCTTCGTGTATTTGTGTTAACCTACTAGTGTGGACTCATGCACTCTGCCAAACACCCAAAAGTGGGTCGAGAAGGGAACTTTTTCTCCCATCCCGTGCACCCTTCATACACCCTACCTAACACTATTCGTGCTTCATATAGTTCATGTTTCATGGAGTACTGTAGCACCGTATTCTCCGTGCGCTGTAGACCTAGTTCTGTTAACATTGATCTCACTGTCCATTCTCAACCGGACAGTCGAAAAAGCGGTACTATGTTACTACATTACTGTTCATTTAGTTGACATGCGCACAACATCATTTGTGGTCGTCATATCTTACTACACTAGCAACAAGATTATGTCATACTGACGTATGAACCACTGCACATGCCTAGTAGTAGGAGCACTGTGTATGTTCAAGTGGCTGTCGTGTTTCGCACTCCTCCGTCGTAAGAGTGGAAACGCTTGCTGTAGTCATTTTTTTCTTCAGAAAAACAGTGGACATGCTCTACCATGCGGATCCTCCTCCAGCCATGCACTAAATTACTCACTTTTGCCGACGTGTGGGACCCCCAGCATCGGGTCCACCATCCATGCACTATATTACTCCGTAGTAGAGTGACGGTAGACTAGCCCGATCGAAGCGCCGCAGTAATGCCCTCCTTTCCAGCAGTAAGTTGGACGGACGAAGCAACCATCATTTCACTCTTCTCTCTCATCTTCCTCTCTACCCAACTCGCTTCTCCCTCATCTTGTTCCTCATTTCTTCAAGGAAACCCAGACCTGCTTCTGCCATTGTTTTTCTCTCCCAAAGAAGGAAAGGTGAGTGCATCAATGGTGTTGATTCTGGCCAAGGCCCGTTCTTGCAACCCCGAGACTGATCCTATAACTCCCTCTCTGTTCTTCTTTTGGGTTTGTGATTATGGTTTCTTTTCTTTTATTTCTATTTGACTGTTTCTTGATGGACGCTGGAGCACCGACCGAAGTGATGCCTATGGCTCTGGCCAAAACCGTCGACGCTCATGGTGTGAAGAAGCACAAGCTCCCCACCGAGACTACCACAGACAAGCTCAAAGCCATCGCCCTGTCCAAGCCCCTCTCTTCGGGACCCCTCATTAAGCAAGTCCAGGTAATATCTCTTCTTGATGATCTTTTTCTCGATCTTGATCGTGTTTTTTCTTCTAACACGCAGGACTAGTACTAGTAGTATAACTTTTTGAGTGATCTTGCATGTGATTTTTGTGTGCCAAATGACGGTTCTAAATTCCTCTTTTTTCCAAAACATGCGAGAGATTGACATGGATTTCTTATAGGTTACTTTCAACTGGAGTACTTTATGAACATCAATGCTACCTTTGAAGATGGTATATTTGCCTTAGTAACTTGTGTTATGGATATTGCAAGTAATCCCTCTGCTCTCATGCCTTTGAAGACATGTTCTAGTGTTTTTGTTCACTCATTTCTGTGCATATATGTTGTCATATATGGATTATAATAATGAAAATCATCTTATATTTCTGAATGGAGGTAGTAATAAAATATGGTTTCTGTTTTTATTAGAACCAGGTCCGCCGTGGAGATGAAGTTCTCAAAGTCATGTCGTGTGAATTGGAAGATCTGAGGATGAGTTCTGCTGCTAAACTATCCAGCTGTTGTGTCCTTGTCGCCATGTGTCCTGAACTAGTGTTTTCCTGTAGCATTGTTGTTAGGCGTGTTCTCGAGGCTGTACTTGACCACAACAATTTCCTGGCTATGCCTTCGATTACGAAGGGTGTGGTTCTTGTAAAGCTTCCCAACAAATCTGATGCGGCCTGTCTTCATCATCATGTTTATGAGTGGAAATACCACTCTGTTAGGTTCTCCAAGGTTGACGAGATGGTGATGGTGTATGTAGACATCTCTCATGAAGTCCATGGCCTAGTCAGTTATGCAGGGTTCATCCCGTATGTCGGTGGCAAGAAATAGTCTATAGAGTTTAATTAGTGCAACTTTGCTTTTCTGTAGTAAGTACTATTGTTTAGTACTTGATTTGTGTTTGTGAACCCTGTATTATTTATTAGTACTGCCGCTTTTGGTGTGTGGTCAGTCCTGAGAACGGTCTATGTTAATGTTTGTCCACTCAATTCATTCTGTATATTTTGAAGTATCCAGATCATCTTTTTTGTGAGGACGGTTTATAAATTATGGTTACATTCCAATATTTGTATGCATTGCAGGGTTTATCGCACCCACCAGGATTTCCAGTCCCATGGATGTTCGGTCGATACGATTTGTCACGGCCTTTGGACTGTCCTGCTTGTGGGAGTAGGCGGGGCCCCTGCATGCCACCCGTAGTTGGACGATCAATCTTCTGTTTAGTACTTCAACATAGTGATTTCCTGGTAAGGATTCAGTCGTGTCACATCAAGTAAATCTTATTGATTTACTGTGTAAATCTTATTGATTTAATGTCATGTTTTCTTTCTTTTCCTGCAATTTTACGATGCAGGTTTTGACATGTGACATTCATCACAGAATAAACCGTTTGGTTTGCTCTACGATGGTTATTTTTGCAGGTTTCACTTCTTATGTCGTGTCTGTAATGAAGGCACTGTCCATCACTTATATTACTGGAAAAAATTGGATCAGTCTGTTGTCTGAGTACAAGCTGAATCCCTATGATGAACTGCAGTTTGGTTTAACAATAATGACACAATTAGTCCGTCTCGCGTTTAAAAGAAATGAAGAAAAAAACTGGATCACGGTCACGGAGCCTAGTCAAGTTAGAAAGCTAATCATAGCAGACCAACACGATCTCCGCTGTCTCGCATATCGGTACCACCTTCAGCAATGGATCGAGCACCGACAGTTGCTCTAGCACTGACGGCGGCAGCAACTCAGTCTGATCCAGCTGAGGATTGGGCACCGACCGCGTCAGCGGATCAGGCTGATCTACCGGAGGATCGGGCATCGGCACCGGCACATGCTCCGACACCGGCACCAGCTCTACAAGGAGCACCATCTCCGGCAGCAGCGGCGGCTTCGGCACCTGCACCAACACTTGCACTTGCATCTGCTCCGGCCCATGCAGCGACAACCGAACGAGCAGTTGCACCGGCAACATACTAGGCTACAGTTCGCACTTCATATACCAAAGTCCTTACAAAAACCGACATGTCCACCTTCTTGGTAAGCATTGGCCGCCCAAGTGCTTCGTTCTTCTTTCTTTCCATGTTTTTTCGCATGATTCGCTGTGTTGATCTAACTGTTTGGGTATGTCTTCTTGTTTGCGAACAGAGAATTCCTAGAGCAACGAGTGAGTCGTTCAACAATCCGGGTGACAGCGGCCAAGTTTCTCTTACCATGTGCAGCCTTGGTGTGAATGAACCTGCTCAATATACCGTAAGTACAAAGGATGGTCGCATGAGGACTGATGCTAAAGGATGGTCAAGGTTCAAATGTAAATCATAGATTGCGGTAGGGGATGATCTCAAAATCGAACTTTCTCGGCAAGTAGAGCTGGTCCAAATCAACTTTGAAATTCTTCAGTAGCAGCACGCAACTGCCGAACTTATCTATCCTCCGAGAGATTTTGATGTAATAATCTGGCATGGTGAAACAGGTGTCCTGTGTGTATAAGTAATACGACAGTATTATTTATCACATGGTATATCATTGATAGAATTGCAACTCTCATTGCTGGTTAGGAACCATCGTTCGATTTCATTCCAACAGCTGCCGTGCTTTATTCAATTTTGTGTATTCGTCTTGCGACAACATCTAAAACCAGAGCTGTTGGGGATATGGTTACTAGAGGTAAACCGGCTAGGAGTAGCCGGGTTAGCTCCATGAAGATAGAAGCCCATGAAGATGTGAGGATGGTGGCGCTTTACGAAGGCCCAAGGCCCAAAGGCGGGTTAAAGCCTATACATGTGAACCGACTTTATCATATAAACTTGTATTGTAAGTTAGAGGAATAGAGACCGAGCCGGACACCTCTATGATCCGGCCTCGGGACTCTGTAAACCGGCGGGCGTCAACCTATGTATATAAAGGGACGACCCAACTGCGGTTTGAGGACAACACACAACAAATCGAGAGCCAGGCAAAGCGGATTCTCTCCTTGGTCATCGAAACCCTAGCAATACCAATCACAAGTAGACGTAGGCTTTTACCTTCATCGAAGGGGCCGAACTAGTATAAAACCCCTCGTGTCCCCTTGTCCGGTTTAACCCCTTTAAGTTAACCCATAGCGATGGCTCCACGACAAAGTCCTTTCACGAGGACATCTGCTGTGACAAATCCATGACAGTTGGCGCCCACCGTGGGGCTATCGCATGATGGTTTCGAGTTCTTGAAGGGCAGCTTTGATGGACTCAAGGGATATGCTGTGGGCCGGATGACGAAGTGTCTTCGCGGCAAGCTCTACATCGACGACGCAGGATGGGGCCCCGAGGCGGTACAATCGAATATGGGTACCGGGTCCCCTTTGGTGGGATTCACGTCTTCATCGGCAAGATCGGCGAACCGGGCCCTGAGCCAGACACCTGCGCCGACATCATCGAAACGGCTCAGCGTGCAAGCCCTTCCCCGGTTCAGCCCACAACAAGGCATGTTTTTGTATGTGTCATCCATGGAGCAGAATATGATGAAGGACCGGCATCTGATGGAGAAACCGTTGTCTGCTCCGACGACGAGTCTTCAACTGGAGAAACCTAATCGCTATATCAGTTGCAGGACGGCCGGATTAGCGGAGGTTCCAATGGCAACAGTGTTCCGGACCCCCTTGATCTGCCAAACCGGGTCGCTATCTTTATGGCCGGTACGCAATCAGCACCCCACTCATCAACCGCCACGGCAATACTCTCTGGTTCAGTGACAACAACGCCGGCGGGGGCAGGGGGCTCTGCGCTACCTCCGGCTCAAGTTTTGTCTGACTTGTTCGACACTTTGGCAACATTGATGGCCGCAGAGGTGGACGCAACAGCCCGGGATCAGCACAATGCGGAGATCGCAAAGGTGAAAGATCAGATAACTCAGGCTAAAGCAGACCTAGCAGTAGAGAACTCTAGGATGGCTACAGAATGGGCCGAGTTGGAAGCTCAGGCCTACCGGCTTAGGCTGGATCAGAATGCCTCAAAGGAAGTTATGAGAAGAAGATTTCGATCGCATCCCCGGCCGAGTTATGAGCAAAGAAATCTCTTTAACACGCGAGGAGGAGGAACTAGTAACCAGCCAGTATTAAACCGGACCGAGGCGCCAGGAACAGGAGCACTGGTTCAGCCGCGCACGATGGACCCGCCTCGTCAGAACAACATTGTGCCACAGTATGTTGCGACGCCCTCGGGGCATTACTCCAACCCGTTGGACAACATTGTGGCCGCCGCTTCACGGTTGGCAGCCCTCCCGACCGACGGCAAGTCACCAGTTGCGACTGAGGCACGACGGGCCAGAGAGCTCCTTCAAACAGATTTAAACCAGCAGCAGGCTTATTCGCATAGTCGTGAGAGGATTCATTCCACCCCCCTCCCCAGCCGGAGTTACATCAGGCACATTGAGGATGAACCGGCCGTGTCCAGCAGTGCACGTCACCGTAATTCGCCACGAGGACACAACCCGGCAGGTGGAGGTGCTAACGCGCAGGATGTGGTGGATCATGGTCGAGCACGTCGAGAGGCCGAGTTAGCAGTTCTGCATGGAGCCCGTCAGCCAACTCCGGTTCACCCTACCGCCTAAGGAGAGCCAGGTGTGGTATTCAGTTCCTTAGGGGTGCCGTGTCTCACCCCCGCTTTGCGTAATGTGCGACTACCCAAGGATTTTAAGGGCCCTCGTAAGGTACCCAATTACACCACCGATTTGCAACCAGAGGCATGGGTTGAAAGCTACGATATGGCAATGGAGATGTTAGATGTGGAAGAAGCGGTGTGTGCTAAATACTTCACCATGATGTTGGAAGGGATAGCTCGTACTTGGTTGAAGAGCTTACCAGCTAACTCTGTCGGATCATGGGCTGAGTTGAAGCACCGGTTTATACAGAATTTTAAGGATGCCTGTAAGCAGCCGAAGTCAATTGTAGACCTGGCTACTTGCGTCCAAGAGGATGGGGAGTCTACAACCCATTGGGTGAAGCGGGTCTCAGCTATTCTGCATTCATCGGATCGCATCAATGCAGATACCGCAGTGTTAACTAATACGTCTCCAACGTATCTATAATTTTTGATTGCTCCATGCTATATTATCTACTGTTTTGGACTATATTGGGCTTTATTTTCCACTTTTATATTATTTTTGGGACTAACCTATTAGCCGGAGGCCCAACCCAGAATTGCTGCTTTTTGCCTATTTCAGTGTTTCGGAGAAACAGAATATCAAACGGAGTCCAAACGGAATAAAATCTTCGGAACGTGATTTTCTCACCGAATGTGATCCAGGAGACTTGGACCCAAAGAGGAGGTCACGAGGGTGGGGGGCGCCCCCCCTAGGGTGCGCCCCCTGCCTCGTGGGCCCCTCGGTGCTCCACCGACGTACTCCTTCCTCCTATATATACACACGTACCCCCAAACGATCAGAAGAGGAGCCAAAATCCTAATTCCACCGCCGCAACTTTCTGTATCCACGAGATCCCATCTTGGGGCCTGTTCCGGAGCTCCGCCGGAAGAAGGCCGTCATCACAGAGAGCTTCTACATCATCCTAGCCCCTCCGATGAAGTGTGAGTAGTTTACCTCAGACCTTCGGGTCCATAGTTAGTAGCTAGATGTCTTATTCTCTCTCTTTGAATCTCAATACAAAGTTCTCCCCCTGTCTTGTGGAGATCTATTCGATGTAATCTTATTTTTGCGGTGTGTTTGTTGAGACCGATGAATTATGGGTTTATGATCAAGTCTATCTATGAATAATATTTGAATCTTCTCTGAATTATTTTGTGTATGATTGGTTATCTTTGCAAGTCTCTTCGAATTATCCGTTTGGTTTGGCCAACTAGATTGGTAGTTCTTGCCATGGGAGAAGTGCTTAGCTTTGGGTTTGATCTTGCGGTGTCCTTTCCTAGTGACAGAAGGGACAGCAAGGCATGTATTGCATCGTTGCCATCGAGGATAACAAGATGGGGTTTATTTCATATTGCATGAATTTATCTCTCTACATCATGTCATCTTGCTTAAGGCGTTACTCTGTTTTTAACTTAATACTCTAGATGCATGCTGGATAGCGGTCGATGAGTGGAGTAATAGTAGTAGATGCATAATCGTTTCGATCTACTTGTCACGGACGTGATGCCTATATACATGATCATGCCTAGATATTCTCATAATTATGCTCAATTCTGTCAATTTCTCAACAGTAATTTGTTCACCCACCATAGAATACTTATGCTCTTGAGAGAAGCCACTAGTGAAACCTATGGCCCCCGGGTCTATTCTCATCATATCAATCTCCATCACTTTAATCTTGCTTTGCTTTTTTACTTTGCCTTTACTTTTCACTTTTGCATCTTTATACCAAAAATACCAAAAATATTATATCTATCAGATCTCACTCTCATAAGTGACCGTGAAGGGATTGACAACCCCTAATCGCGTTGGTTGCGAGTAGCTATCGTTTTGTGCAGGTACGAGGGACTTGAGCGTGGCCTCCTACTGGATTGATACCTTGGTTCTCAAAAACTGAGGGAAATACTTACACTACTCTGCTGCATCATCCCTTCCTCTTCGGGGAAAACCAACGCAAGCTCAAGACGTAGCAAGAAGGATTTCTACGCCGTTGCCGGGGAGTCTACGCAAAAAGTCAACACACCAAGTACCCATCACAATCCCTATCTCTTGCATTACATTATTTGCCATTTGCCTCTCGTTTTCCTCTCCCCCACTTCACCCTTGCCGTTTTATTCGCCCTCTCCCTCTCTATTTGCCTCTTTTGCCCGTTTGCTCTTGTTTGCTCGTGTGTTAGATTGCTTGTTTGTCACGATGGCTCAACCGAGATTTGGTGATCTCCACCTCAAAAGGTTAGAGGAGATCTAAACCAACGTTAGGAAGTTTATGGTTTTGCAATTTGAGCATAATAATTTCTTTAAAAACGAGCTTAAGGAACAAAAAAGTTTTATGAGTTATATGAATAAAGAGCTAGATGATATGTCTAAAGAATTTGATGGTATAAGATCCCAAATTGCTCGTCTAGAAAAGATGACTGCTGAAATTTCGGATATGCAAGCCACCTTAGTCAATAAGATGGCCGCTAAACCGAATGCCTATGAAAATCAAGATGAAGATCTAAAAGTTATTGATGTGTCCCCTATTAAATCTTTATTTTGCAATATGAATCTTGATGAAACTGAATATGATCTTCCTTTACCCAGAAGGCGTTCTAAAAATTCAGAGTATTTAGATCTTAATGATGAAATTGATGAAAGTGGGATTGAAAGAAATAAAAATCTAGATGTTGCTAAACCCACTATATTGGATTTCAAGGAATTTAATTATGAAAGTTTCTCTTTAATTGATTGTATTTCCTTGTTGCAATCCGTGCTGAATTCTCCACATGCTTATAGTCAAAATAAAGCCTTCACCAAACATATTGTTGATGCCTTGATGCAATCTTATGAAGAAAAACTTGAGTTGAAAGTTTCTATCCCTAGAAAACTCTATGATGAGTGGTAACCAACTATTAAAATTAAAATTAAACATCATGAGTTTTATGCTTTGTGTGATTTGGGTGCTAGTGTCTCTACTATTCCCAAGACTTTGTTTGATCTACTAGATTTCCGTGATTTTGATGATTTCTCTCTAAACTTGCATCTTGCGGATTCCACTATTAAGAAACCCATGGGAAGGATTAATGATATTTTTATTGTTGCAAATAGGAATTATGTGCCCGTAGATTTCATTGTTCTTGATATAGATTGCAATCCTTCTTGCCCTATTATTCTTGGTAGACCTTTCCTTAGAACGATTGGTGCGATTATTGATATAAAGGAACGGAATATTAGATTTTAATTTCCATTAAAAAAGGGCATGGAACACTTTCCGACAAAGAAAATAAAATTTCCATATGAAACTATCATGAGATGGAATATTAGATTTCAATCCTTCTTGCCTACCAAAGATGGCAATACTTAGATCTATCCTCGCTTTTATGCCTAGCTAGGGGCGTTAAACGATAGCGCTCGTTGGGGGCAACCCAATTTTATTTTTATTCCTTGCTTTTTGCTCCTGTTTATTAATAAATAAATTATTTAGCCTCTGTTTTGGTTGTGTTTTTTGTGTTTAATTAGTATTTGTGCCAAGTAGAACCGTTGGGAAGACTTGGGGAAAGTCTTGTTGAACTTGCTGTAAAAAACAGGAACTTTAGTGCTCACGAGAACTGCTGTCATTTTTATTTGAAGAGTGATATTTAGTTAATTATTTTTGAATATGATTAATAGATAAATTCCTCACGTCCATCAATTTATTTTGGAATTTTCGGGGTTCCAGATCTTGCGCTATCTACAGATTACTACAGACTGTTCTCTTTTTGACAGATTCTGTTTTTCATGTGTTGTTTGCTTATTTTGATGAATCTATGGCTAGTAAAATAGTTTATAATCCATAGAGAAGTTGGAATACAGTAGGTTTAACACCAATATAAATAAAGAATGAGTTTATTACAGTACCTTGAAGTGGTCTATTGTTTTCTTTCGCTAACAGAGCTCACGAGTTTTCTATTCTGAGTTTTGTGTTGTGAAGTTTTCAAGTTTTGGGTGAATTCTTTTGATGGATTATGGAACAAGCAGTGGCAAGAGCCTAAGCTTGGGGATGCCCATGGCACCCCCAAGATAATCCAAGGACACCAAGAAGTCAAAGCTTGGGGATGCCCCGGGAGGCATCCCCTCTTTCGTCCACTTTCATTGGTGATTTACTTGGAGCTATATTTTTATTCACCAACATGATATGTGTTTTGCTTGGAGCGTCTTGTATTATTTGTGTCTTTGTGTCTTAGTATGCCACAATCAGCTTTTCTGTACACACCTTTTGAGAGAGCCATACATGAACTAAAATTTGATAGAATACTCTATGTGCTTCACTTATATCTTTTGAGCTAAGTAGTTTTGCTCTATGTGCTTCACTTATATCTTTTGAGCGTTATAATTTTGCTCTATGTGCTTCAATTAGATCTTTTAGAGCACAGTGGTGGATTTGTTTTAAAGAAACTATTGATCTCTCATGCTTCACTTAAATTATTTTGAGAGTCGCTTAATAGCATGGTAATTTGCTTAATAATAATATGCTTGGTATTCAAGATTTGTGAAACTTTCTTTTGAGTGTGTTGAATACTAAGAAAAGATTGAAGCTTGATAATTGTTTTGAGATATGGAGGTGATAATATTAAAGTCATGATAGTTGAGTATTTGTGAATTTAAAGAATACTTGTGTTAAAGTTTGTGATTCCTGTAGGATGCACGTATGGTGAACCGTTATGTGATGAAGTCGGAGCATGATTTATTTATTGATTGTCTTCCTTATGAGTGGCGGTCGGGGACGAGCGATGGTCCTTTCCTACCAATCTATCCCCCTAGGAGCATGCACATAATACTTTGCTTTGATAACTTCTAGATTTTTGCAATAAGTATATGAGTTCTTTATGACTAATGTTGAGTCCATGGATTATACGCACTCTCACCCTTCCACCTTTGCTAGCCTCTCTAATACCGCGCACCTTTCGCCGCTATCATACACCTACCATATACCTTCCTCAAAACAGCCACCATACCTACCTATTATGGCATTTCCATAGCCATTCCGAGATATATTGCCATGCAACTTTCCAACATCTAGTTCATCATGACACATTCATCATTGTCATATTGCTTAGCATGATCATGTAGTTGACATAGTATTTGTGGCAAAGCCACCGTTCAATTTTTTTTCATAGTTGTCACTTTTGATTCATTGCATATCCCGGTACACCGCCAGAGGCATCCATATAGAGTCATACTTTGTTTTAGAATCGAGTTGTAATCATTGAGTTGTAAATAAATAAAAGTGTGATGATCATCATTTAATAGAGCATTGTCCCAATAAAAAAAATAGAAAGGCCAAAGAAAAAAAAGAAGGCCCAAAAAAGTGAAAATAAATAAAAAGGGGCAATGCTACTATCCTTTTACCACACTTGTGCTTCAAAGTAGCACCATGATCTTCATAGTAGAGAGTCTCTCATGTTATCACTTTCATATACTGGTGGGAATTTTACATTATAGAACTTGGCTTGTATATTCCAATGATGGGCTTCCTCAAATTGCCATAGGTCTTCATGAGCAAGCAAATTGAATGCACACCCACTTAGTTTCTTTTTGAGATTTCATATACTTATAGCTCTAGTGCATCCGTTGCATGGCAATCCCTACTCACTCACATTGATATCTATTGATGGGCATCTCCATAGCCCGTTGATACGCCTAGTTGATGTGAGACTATCTTCTCCTTTTTGTCTTCTCCACAAACCACCATTCTATTCTACCTATAGTGTTATATCCATGGCTCACGCTCATGTATTGCGTGAAGATTGAAAAAGTTTTGAAAAAGTTAGAGTATGAAACAATTGCTTGGCTTGTCATCGGGGTTGTGCATGATTTAAATATTTTGTGTGGTGAAGATAGAGCATAGCCAGACTATATGATTTTGTAGGGATAACTTTCTTTGGCCATGTTATTTTGAGAAGACATAATTGCTTTGTTAGTATGCTTGAAGTATTATTATTTTTATGTCAATATAATCTTTTGTCTTGAATCTTTATAATATGAATATTCATATCACAATTAAGAAGATTTGCATTGAAATTATGCCAAGTAGCACTCCGCATCAAAAATTCTGCTTTTATCATTTACCTACTCGAGGACCAGCAGGAATTAAGCTTGGGGATGCCTGATACGTCTCCAACGTATCTATAGTTTTTGATTGCTCCATGCTATATTATCTATTGTTTTGGACTATATTGGGCTTTATTTTCCACTTTTATATTATTTTTGGGACTAACCTATTAACTGGAGGCCCAGCCCAGAATTGCTGTTTTTTGCCTATTTCAGTGTTTCAGAGAAACAGAATATCAAACGGAGTCCAAACGGAATAAAATCTTCAGGAACGTGATTTTCTCACCGAACATGATCCAGGAGACTTGGACCCTACTCCAAGGAGTCAAAGAGGATGTCACGAGGGTGGGCCCCCCCCTAAGGCACGCCCCACTGCCTCGTGGGCCTCTCGGTGCTCCACCGACGTACTCCTTCCTCCTATATATACACACGTACCCCCAAACGATCAGAAGAGGAGCCAAAAACCTAATTCCACTGCCGCAACTTTCTGTATCGACGAGATCCCATCTTGGGGCCTGTTCCGGAGCTCCGCTGGAAGAGGGCCGTCATCATGGAGGGCTTCTACATCATCCTAGCCCCTCCGATGAAGTGTGAGTAGTTTACCTCAGACCTTCGGGTCCATAGTTAGTAGCTAGATGGCTTCTTCTCTCTCTTTGAATCTCAATACAAAGTTCTCCCCCTCTCTTGTGGAGATTTATTCGATGTAATCTTCTTTTTGCGGTGTGTTTGTTGAGACCAATGAATTGTGGGTTTATGATCAAGTCTATCTATGAATAATATTTGAATCTTCTCTGAATTCTTTTGTGTATGATTGGTTATCTTTGCAAGTCTCTTTGAATTATCCGTTTGGTTTGGCCAACTACAATGGTAGTTCTTGCCATGGGAGAAGTGCTTAGCTTTGGGTTCGATCTTGCGGTGTCCTTTCCCAGTGACAGAAGGGGCAGCAAGGCATGTATTGCATCGTTGCCATCGAGGATAACAAGATGGGGTTTATTTCATATTGCATGAATTTATCTCTCTACATCATGTCATCTTGCTTAAGGCGTTACTCTGTTTTTAACTTAATACTCTAGATGCATGCTGGATAGCGGTCGATGAGTGGAGTAATAGTAGTAGATGCATAATCGTTTCGATCTACTTGTCATGGACGTGATGCGTATATACATGATCATGGCTAGATATTCTCATAATTATGCTCAATTTTTTCAATTGCTCAACAGTAATTTGTTCACCCACCGTAGAATACTTATGCTCTTGAGAGAAGCCACTAGTGAAACCTATGGCCCCCGGGTCTATTCTCATCATATCAATCTCCATCGCTTTAATCTTGCTTTGCTTTTTACTTTGCCTTTACTTTTTACTTTGCATCTTTATACCAAAAATACCAAAAACATTATATCTATCAGATCTCACTCTCCTAAGTGACCGTGAAGGGATTGACAACCCCTAATCGCGTTGGTTGCGTGTAGCTATCGTTTTGTGCAGGTACGAGGGACTTGAGCGTGGCCTCCTACTGGATTGATACCTTGGTTCTCAAAAACTAAGGGAAGTACTTGCACTACTCTGCTGCATCATCCCTTCCTCTTCGGGGAAAACCAACACAAGCTCAAGACGTAGCATTAACGTTGGAGGGCAATTGCCGGTTTCTGCCGCTCAAGCAGAAGTTAGGAAGGCTCAAACGTCACTACAATGATATGTCAACGCTTATGGCCTCTTTGGCTAAGTATGCCGATTTAGATAATACCAAGGACACTGACTCAGAGGAGGACAAACCAGGGAAAGAAAAGAAAAATGGCAACACCAAGGGGCAGCAGCATAACCCAGCAGGTCATGGGAATAATGGTAAATGCAAGGCCGACAATAGTTTGGACTTTGTGGCTAACACCAATGCTCAGGATAACGGTCAGCGCCGTAAGGGCAAGCAGCCCCAGAGGGGCGGATGTTCAGGCCCCAATCTGGAGCGCCTGTTAAATCAACCTTGTCCAAAGCACGGATCAAAGGAGAAGCCAGCGTCACATCTTTGGAAGGATTGTTATATCATGCGAGAATTCAAGAATTCCAATATGTTTCAGTATGACAATGGCCCGCCCGGCGGTTCAGGAGGTGGTTTTCATGGGCCGGGTTATGGAGGTGGTAGCTCCGGTTCAGGATTTCAGGGCAATCAAACCGAACACAGCAACCAAGGGTACCAGGGCAACCAGGGAGGTTACAACCATCAGGGGAACCAGCAGCAGCAGCAGTCGGGTTACCAAAGCAATCCAAAGCAGTTAAATAGTGGGCAGTATCATGTCTTCACCACTAGCTTGTGTAAGCGTGATTAGAAGCTTCATAAGAGGCTGTGAACTCTATTGAACCGGCGGTGCCTGAGTATTTGCGCTGGTCTGAGCAACCCATTTTATGGAGTAGAGATGATCACCGGCCCCGGGATGACAATCCGGGTCATCTAGCCTTAGTGGTGGCACCTCAGGTTGGGGGGTATAAGTTCACCAAGGTGCTCATGGATGGGGGAAGTAGTATCAACATTCTATATTATGATACCTTCCGTCGTATGGCATTGACAGATAAGAATCTTAAGCCGCCAAACACTGTTTTTCATGGTGTAGTGCCTGTTAAGTCTGCATATCCAGTGGGCAAGATAGCCCTAGAGGTGGCTTTCGGAGATGATCATGATTCAAGGTCAGAAACGTTGACTTTTGAGGTGGTGAAAATCAAAAGTCCATATCACGCTCTATTTGGGCGACCGGCTTACGCTAAGTTCATGGCGAGGCCGTGTTATGTTTATCTGCAGCTTAAGATGCCGGGTCATAAGGGGACCATCATAGTACATGGGAGTAGGAAGATCGCTTTGGAATGTGAGGAAGGTGATGCGGCTTATGCTGAGTCGGTTTGTGCCGCGGAAGAGCTGAAGTTTTACAAAGACAAGGTTGATCCGGCAGATATGACTTCTTTGAAAAAGCCAACTACAGAACACGATCCGACATTGAAGTTTAAATCGGCCACATATACTAAGATGGCAGATACACGATCCGGCAGTATGTTTGATACACGCCGGTGTCAAACAGGGGTATTGAGGCTAACCCGGAAAAAATTTCAGCAATCACATCTTTGACTAAACCGGCGTGTATCAATGACGTGCAGCATTTGGCCGGCCGAATTGCGGCTTTGAGCCGGTTTATCAGTCGTCTCGGGGAAGAAGCTATCCCTTTATATCAGATGCTAAAGAAAACGGATGACTTTTTCTGGAGCGATGCGGCTGATAAAGCATTTGAGGATCTGAAGAGGCAGTTAGCTGAACCGCCTGTGCTTGCAGCTCCGACCGATAAAGAGCATTTATTGCTATATGTGGCTGCTAATGCCAGAGCTGTTAGAGTGGCTATTGTTGTGGAGCGCAAGGAGGCTGGAAAGAAATATCCGGTTCAACGGCCGGTTTATTATATCAGTGAGGTGCTTATTGAATCAAAGCAGAGGTATCCACATTGGCAGAAGCTGGTGTATGGAGTGTTTATGGCAAGCCGCAAGCTCAAACATTATTTTCAGGGTCATCCTATCACAGTGGTCAGTTCAGCCCCTCTGGGAGATATCATTCAAAACAGAGAAGCAACTGGCCGAATTGCCAAGTGGGCTATCGAGCTTGGACCTCATGGGCTCAAATACAGACCTCGCACAACGATTAAATCCCAAGCACTCATGGACTTCATCAATGATTGGATGGAGTTGCAGGCACTAGAGGAAAATCCAGATGACACATATTGGACTATTCATTTTGACGGATCCAAACAGTTGGAGGTCTCGGGGGCTGGAGTCATATTAACTTCCGCACGAGGTGACAAGTTTTGTTATGTCCTTCGTTTAATGTTCCCCTGTACTAACAATGCAGCCGAGTACGAGGAATTACTCCACGGTCTTTGGATGGCTAAGGATATGAACTTAAGCCGGGTTAAGTGCCTCGGTGACTCGGATCTGGTGGCCCAACAGGTATCTGGTACTTGGAATTCTAAAGACCCACTCATGGCTGCATATTGACGAGAGGTGGACATAGTGGCTGTTCATTTCAAGGGTTATCAAGGTGACCATATATACCGGTGAAAGAATGAAGCAGCGGACGCTTTAAGCCGCCTTGACTCTCAGCGTAAACCGGTCCCACCAAATGTCTTCCTTGACGTACTACATAATCTGTCGGTCAAGATACCAACAGAGGAGGAGTTGGCTATTCCTGACCCGGAGGCCCAATTGGTAGCAGCTTTGCATGTTGTACCGGATTGGACAATCCCGTACCTAGCTTACATGAACCGGGGCGAGTTACCAGAGGATGAATTCTCGGCCCGTTAGATATTCTGGCGTTCCAAGTCAATGACCATAATCAATGGGGAGTTACACCGGTACAGTGTCCCAGGAGCAATTCAGCGTTGTGTATCTCCTCAAGAGGGTTGTGAGATTTTGCGCAAAATCCATGAAGGAGATTGCGGTCACCACACTGGTTCAAAATCATTGGTGGCTAAGGCTTTTCGTCACGGTTTCTATTGGTTAACAGCTCATGCTGATGCTGAGGATTTAGTCAAAAGATGTGACGGTTGTCAAAAATTTGCACGCCACGCTCATATTCCGGCTCAGGAGTTGAGGATGATTCCAATAACTTGGCCGTTCGCAACTTGGGGGCTCGATATGGTTGGACCCTTTAAGAGATCCAAGGACAAAAAGACCCACTTGTTAGTGGCAGTTGACAAGTTCACCAAATGGGTGGAAGCAGAGCCAGTCAATAAGTGTGATGCGGCCACGGCGGTTCAGTTCATCAAAAAGGTGATATTCCGGTTTGGCTTTCCACACAGTATTATAACTGATAATGGTACTAATCTGTCAAAGGGAGAGATGCAGGAATTTTGCCAACGTGAGCACATTCGGCTTGATATAGCATCGGTGGCTCACCCCCAATCTAATGATGAAGCGGAGAGGGCAATTCAAGAAATTTTGAGAGGTATTAAACCCCGGCTCATGGTTCCTTTGAAGCGGACACCGGGTTGTTGCGTGGAGGAATTGCCTTCTGTGTTATGGAGCATCAACACCACACCTAACAGATCTATGGGTTACACGCCTTTCTTCATGGTTTATGGAGCAGAGGCAGTTCTTCCTAGTGACATCCGTCATGACTCGCCCCGTGTGGCAGCTTATATTGAAGCTGATAATGAGACGGCACGCCAGGACTCACTAGACCTGTTGGATGAGGAGCGTGATCTCTCAGCAGCACATTCGGCGACTTATCAACAAGACCTCCGACGTTATCACAGCCCCCGGGTTAATACCAGAACCTTTCAAGAGGGCGATCTGGTGCTCCGGCTCATCCAGGATCAGACTGATATGCACAAGTTGTCCCCACCTTGGGAAGGACCTTTTGTGGTCAGCAAGAATCTGCACAACGGGTCATACTACCTCATTGATGTTCGAGAGCACAAAGACTCACGTAAATCGGAGGAGGAGACCAAGCGGCCCTGGAATATAGCTCTTCTTCGGCCTTACTATACTTGAGCCACAGGCTCTTCTTATGTACATACTTATGACAATGTATATATTATATAATAAACTGGATCCTCGAATAAAGCGGGGTCTCTGTTCTTTTTTACATCATGTGTGAGCATACAAAGAGCTTCTACTGACAAAGCGGAGTTTTGTTAAACCATCCTTTACGGCCGCACAGATATAAAGAACATCACTAGGGGGCTTGGTCATATCTGAACCATAGCTACACCTCTTGATCGATTTAAAACCAAAAAGGGATATCACTAGGGGGCTTGGTTGTTTTCACACCATAGCTACACCTCTTGATAGGCTTTAAGCCAAAAGGAAATTATGTGGAGCCAAAGAGAATCGGTTGCATTCAGCACAGTTCAAACATATGTAACCACCGAGCATTGCTCACATATTACCTGGGGGCTCCTTGGTTCTCAAAGAACAGTGAGCTTGAACCCTTGTAATAGGCTATCAAGCCAGGCTTGGAAGCTAGGTGTATTCACCTAAAAATCCGGGTCATCCTGCCTCTTTAAGTAAGCCACTCCGTCCAGGTAAACCTGGTATGACCCATCGAATGTTTGACAAGTTAATCCCATGGACCCTGAACTTGTCAAAGTTAAAACGGTGATTGGTTAAAGATTGAGGTCCATCTTAACAGGCTTTTCAAAACGGTTTAAATCAGCGGCCTGACAGCCCATGAAAAGCCTCGATTTAGGGCCTGGTAACCCATGAAAAGCCTTGTATATTTTTTGTCTTTACGATTTTTTATGATAAGGGATTTATAAATATTTTTTCTGATAAACCGGTGTTCTTTCCAACCCGGCATGCCTTTCAGCGCTTAGTTGTCAGTACATGATCAGTTTTATATCGGCAGTATATTCTTCCGGTCTGGTTTTTGATTACATGTCACCAGTATTATGCAGCTATTATAGCTCCAAATGGTTTCTATATGAACCGGCAGAAGGGCAATGAATTGACAAAGCTATGGACTGGTGTTCTTCACCTTTATCATACAAGCAGTTGGTCACCTAAACGAGGTATGTCACAGATAGTATTTATCTCATCTAGTTTAAATAAATCTTGGATATCCATCCAAGTTATGTATGGCTTTTGGGCATCATGACCCGTCTAGTGGTAAACCACTAGGACGCTTTCTAGTTCTTATATGCAGGAACAGGGAGTATAATGGATTATGCATAAATAGATTCCAAAAGTGGAGCAAGTTTTCACAATATCAAGCAACACAAAGCATGCTCGATGGCATGGCAGATAAAGGTGTTTCTGCTATCCTATTACAAGAAGCTTCAAAACGGCTCCAATTGAATAATTGTTTCAAGAAGTAGCACACTGTAGTTGATAAACCAGCTGCAGGTTTAGGATGCTTCATCGGGACGGCTTGACGATTGAGGGTCATCTTGTGCAATCACCTCCTCTTCATCCCTCCCCAGATGCTGGAAATCAACCATTGACCAATCGATTCCGGTTAAAGCTTGAAACACGGCCTCTTCATGGATAAGGCTGGAGGGGTCAATGCCAGGAGCGTAAGTATGCTTACGGATTGGAGGCACAAGTTCTTCAACTTCATGGATTAAGGCAGGCTGTCTCTTTCCTTCAGCGTTGTAAACCGGCCGGAAATGAGATAAGTCTGTGTCCTCCGCCAGTTTGCTGTCTATTGGCCGCATCTCCTTTGTCAGCCTTCGGAGATCATCATTGTTGAAGTTTGAACCATCCTCCTTGACACCTGGATATCCTTTAATGATGTCATCCGCTTCAAGGTCCGGAATCCATGCCTTGGCCCAGGTTAGTGCGATCAGCACTCCTGATCTTGCGGCTACCCTCTTCAGTTCGGTAATCCGGGCCGGTAGCATGGCCAGTTTCTCAAGGGTTTCTTTTATCAATGATGGTGCCGGCTTGTTCTAGGCTGCAGTGCAAATAGCACGCTGGGATCCAGAGTATAGCTGTTCTATTAAGGTTTAAGCCGCTTTAAGCTTCATCCGCATGTCAGCCCCCAAATGAGCAATACGAGTGCCTGTCATGGTTTCATATTAGTAAACCGGTAAATGATAAGATCTCATGAATTAGACAAACATCATAAGGAGGTACTTACCAAACACAGCGGATGTCATGGCGTCGATCTGCCACTTCAAGCCGGTCAGTTCACCTACCACTGGATTCAGGGCTGCTTCTGCGTCCTCGGCTTTCTTCGTTAAACCGGCCTTTTCGGATTCCCAGTCGGCACGCTCCTTGTTAAAGGTCTCTTTCAACCTCTCCATAGCTGCCAGGGCATTCGTCAGCTCCTCTTAAGCTTTCGAAGCCTCAGCTTGTTGGGACTTCACGTTCTCTTGAAGATCAGCGGTTTGAGCATCCCGATTACTTAGCTCGGCCTGCAAAGGCGAAGACATGTCAACAACAGGATATGTATTTTCTATGTACTAAGCGTATATCAAGTTATG
The DNA here is from genome assembly GCF_003073215.2 of Triticum urartu. Taxonomy (NCBI): domain Eukaryota; kingdom Viridiplantae; phylum Streptophyta; class Magnoliopsida; order Poales; family Poaceae; genus Triticum; species Triticum urartu. The sequence continues at coordinate 345,849,721 of NC_053028.1, forward strand.
CACTTCGTACTTGGGGGCTAATGCCTATTTGCTCTATTATCCATAAATCTTTCCAAGTCTCAAGTACAATGCAAGCATTATCCTTAACACTTGGGGGCTAATGTACATCTGTTCAAAACTGACGAATGGATTCAAGACCAGGTTTGCCTCGCAAAGCTAAACCGGCCCTTGGGGGCTACACCGATCAAAGCTACATAACTACACTGATAAAGTATAGTTTTTGTTTTTACCGAGGATTTGACATATTAAGGATTAGCATGTAAGGATTAAGGTATTACAAAGTCCCGGTTTAAGATTAACATCATAAAACGGCCACTGGGGGCTACTTGGGCTGATGTTTAGACTTTGGAATCAAGAAATGAAAGGAGATGAAAATACCTCATAGCGTTCCTTCATCAGGTTCACCAAACCGGCTTCATAATCACGGTTTGAGTGTAGACGGTTTAAAAAACTGGAGTGGAGTTCTTCAGCACTGAGATGAGCATAACTTGACAAATCAGTGCTCCATTTACCCTTCTCCATGGCAGCACGCTCTTCTTTGGCAGTATGTTTGGCCAAGATTACAGGATGGGCATGAGAGCTGTGGCCCATGCCAGTAATGACAACAACATCTCCTTGGCCTCCAGTAGTTTTTACGGATGATGGTGGAGTGCTAGTAACTCTCACCGGACTAGCCCTGATTGGAGCTGCCGGTTCAGTATCAGGTACAACAGTATCAGCTTCTGTTTGTTCGTCGATATTCTGATCTTGAGGGGGTGGCTCATCAAAGGTAGCTTCAGGATGGGGACCCTCCGGTTCACCAGTTTGGTCCGGTTCACCTGTTTGCTCCTGTTCAAGAACCATCTGATCTTCAGACGGATTGTTCACCCGAGCTTTTTTGCTGGGTCTGGCTTTGGCTCTACAAACAAAAATAAAAGAGATGAAAATTAAACATAGTATTCACAGATATGCAAACATTTGAAGAAAGGGATTGAGTACTTACCTAGCTACAGTTTTGAGAGGAGGGAGTTGTGTCGCTGTTGATTCGCCAGAGGATGAGGGAGGTGTCACCTGATAATTTGAATCGGACGGATTAAGAGGTTGTCGGAAATAACCTGCCTTGGGATAAGAATTATTAGAAGTGGGGGAGACCTCAGATCGGCGCTTCCGAACCGAGGTGTCAGGTAAACCGGCCGAAGCAACCTGTTGGCTGCTATGCCGGCTTGTCTGGAGAGCCTCGTGCTATTGCGTCTTCAAAATAAATCTTGGATCCAAGTAAGCAAAAGGATGAGAAAAGCTTACTTTCCGGACTACTTGACGGGTTTTTTTTGTGTTGGCATAGAGTCTGAACCGGAGGAAAGGGTAATTACCTCTACGTCATCAGCCTGGCTGCCTTCCACGTCCTCCTGATAAAGATCATTGTTAATGAGGTGCATGAAAAGGGAGCCAAGTGAGTCAAGTTCTACCTCAACTTCCGGTTCATCTGCATCTTCATCAAGTTCCATGTTGATATGTTCAGCTGTTTTCCGCTTTGAGGTTCTCTTGGCGGCTTTTGTTTTGGGACGGGATGGCTTTGCCGCTTTATCTGCGGGTTTCTTCTTCCAGAATAGATCGTCACCCTGTTTATAAACAAACAGAAGAATGTTTATGGGTTGAACAATTTAAAAAGATGTCGAAGATAAAAAGGAAGGATAGTACTTACAGTAGGCGGTTTATTTTGTGTGTAGAAGGGGTTCAAGCCGGTTCGGTGAAAGATAGATTCCGATTCATTCAAATTTTTTTAACACCTTCAGTGACCTCTTTGTCGGTTAACTGAATGTTGATGTGGCGTTGGGGGTCTTCTAATTCACTGGTTTACTCACACATTAAACCGGAGCGGCGGCTTAATGGCAAGATGCTCCAAGATATCCAACAACGCACAAAGTCGACGCCCGATAAACCGTTGGCCATAAAGGCTCGAAGCTTGGCGAGTTGAGGGGCATATGTGGCCCGTTCCGCAGCACTTAAGCGTTGCGGCAATGGATGAGTGTTGGAAAGCCGGTGGGCACGATAGCCTGGCAGAGGGTTCTCATCTTGAGGAGAGGTATCCTTACAGTAGAACCAAGTCTGGTGGCAGTCCTTAGGGTGATCGTGCAGCTTGGCATGAGGGAACTCAACTTCTTTCCGCTTTTGAATAGAGACGCCACCAAGTTCAGTGTTTGGACCGTCTACAAATTCTGTGCACCGGTTCAGATGAAAAAAATCCCGGAACAGCTTAGCAGTTGGTTATTTTTGTAAGTACACTAAGACTTGGAAGTTGCATATATTGGACACCGAGCTGGGTCTAATATCTTGATGATGGAGCTGGAAATTGGCAAGAACATCTCGGAAAAACTTCGACCCGGGCGGTTTGAAACCACGGCCTATGTGGTCAACAAAGACCACTACCTCACCTGGCCTCGGGGTAGGAGGATTCTCTGTTCCTGGAACTCGCCACCGAATCTCAGTCTTTTTGGGCAAGGTGCCAATATTGACCATTCCGTTCAACTATTCTTCGGTAAGCCGGGAAGGAGCCCAGTTGCAAGCATAAAACTGTTTGGCCATTGCAAACAAAAAGCTAAAAAGAAATACTGGTTTACAAATCATTCATGGTGGTATGTAAGGTGCGACGGAATAAGGATATACAGCTATGTAAAATTGCGTAAACCGGAGGTTGATACAATAATGAATAACAAGGTCATATCAGAGCAAAGGTATACACATGTTGTTAAACTGGATTATAACAACGGAGGTAAAAAGGTTTTGCCAGTTCACCAGGGGACTAATGGTATGTGATAGGTTGCTTTTACAAAGGTAAACCTCCTATGTGGTAAAGAGGATACAAAGTTAAGGTAAAAGTGACTAAGTAAGGTGAAACAGGTTCCACAAGGGGACATGGAAATTTTGGATCTACCGAAAGACAGGAAAAGCAAAACTATTTTGTCCTAAAAGGGTTGGACCCAAAGCAGCTCGTAATGGTTCAGATCAGTTTTTCGCGCACAAAAGGTTTGTTGTGATAGCGGAATGTAAACCATTATAAGGGATATATCAAGCTTGAGGTTTTCTATCCATAGATTAAGGAGGAACAGGGAAGAGCTGCACCGGAGCCCTGAGGAACTTCGATGAGCTGCAAAGAACGAGGAAACCTAGGCAGATCTACAAAGGGGAAAGGGAAAGGACTTACAGAGACTGGTTGAGGCAACGAAGGAACGCCATAGCTTTCTGGCGCAACCAGGTTGATGTAGTGCCCGGAGGAGAGACGGAGGCAAAGCTCGATGACAGCGGCGGCGCTCAGGGACAGAGATGTCGCTAGGATGAAGAAGAGGTGAAGGAGGCGAAGGGGAAAAAGAAAAGGGCCCGTGGTCCTATTTATAAGGTGAACCGATAAGCGACAAGTGCGTAAATCGAGGAGCTGGAAATGGATAGTTAATAAAGATGTTGCCTCGAGGGTTGGACAATCTTTAATGCAGGGTATCTTCGGCTTCAACGGGTAGATGATGTCATAACGATTTACTGCAAATTAAAAGGATGACGTCACGGTGATTTACCAAATTTATACGAAGGTGCCAGGGCAAGAATTTTTATAAGTATTGAAGATTGACATAAACAAGTGCAAATCAATCTGGGGCCTAATGTTGGGGATATGGTTACTGGAGGTAAACCGGCTAGGAGTATCTGGGTTAGCTCCATGAAGATAGAAGCCCATGAAGATGTGAAGATGGTGGCGCTTTACAAAGGCCCAAGGCCCAAAGGCGGGTTAAAGCCTATAGATGTGAACCGACTTTATCATATAAACTTGTATTGTAAGTTAGAGGAATAGAGACCGAGCCGGACACCTCTATGATCCGACCTCGGGAATCTGTAAACCGGCGGGCGTCAACTTATGTATATAAAGGGACAACCCGGCCGTGGTTTGAGGACAACACACAACAACTCAAGAGCCAGGCAAATCGGATTCCCTCCTTGGTCATCGAAACCCTAGCAATACCAATCACAACTAGACGTAGGCTTTTACCTTCATCGAAGGGGCCGAACTAGTATAAAACCCCTCGTGTCCCCTTGTCCGGTTTAACCCCTTTAAGCTAACCCGTAGCGATGGCTCCATGACTAAGTCCTTTCACGAGGACATCTGCCATGACAAACCCACGACAAGTGCCGTACTGATCATTTGCAATACGAAAAGCGCTGAGGTAGAACACCTGGGCCCCCAAACATGCACGGTGGGCATGCGGCCCAAAGTCCAGAACCGTGAGCCGGTCTCAGTATTATATTCTCAGCTGAACCCCCATAATGCCCGTGCATTGCACGTAACATCCGGATGCATTTGTATGAGTATTTTATCTTGTGAGAGAAAAGGATGACCGAGGGAAGGCCTTATTTGCAAATGTGTAGAGGTGTGTGGCTACCTTTTTGCAAAATTACCATAGTTTCCTTCCTATCCGTTAGATATAAATCGGACGGCCTATATTGCAGGATGGCAGGCACACCATCATCACCAACTCGTCTATACTGTGTTAAAAGCAACTCTGTTTTTTATAATTATATATGTTATATATATTCCCCTTGATTTTTTATGTATAAAGTTGTGATATAAAAGATTTGTATACTTCTTTACAGAGGGAGTATCTCTCTGTCAAAAATATATTTATATGTAACTAGTTACTCCTGTCTTTCTACTTCCTTTCGTTGTATGTGGGGCATCCGACAACGGAGTCCACGTGCCATATGCACAAATTAGGGTGCACAACTGCATGGTAGACACACCCCAGTCATAGCGCCGCAGTAATGCCCAATGAGCCGTCAAATCACATACCCCCCTTTCCAGCTTTAGCAGTAAGCTGGACGGACGAAGCGGCAATATTTCACTGGGCCTGAGTCCCCTTCTCCCTCGTCTGCTTGTTCGGAGAAAACCCCCTCTCGACGATTGCATAGGATTTTCTCATGGAGAACCAGGTACAAATTCTTCATCCATCCCCGATAAATCCAAGTCCCTTGGTCGCAGGTAATCCTAGGATGGCAGCCGCCGCCGTTCATGCATTTTTATTCCTACTGAATCTAGTGTGTTTCATTTGCAGTGCCCAAAGTGCGAGGACCCTACAGGTTTCTGCGCCCTCGGCGAGATGCCACACTTGTTCCTTCTCATCCTACCACAGGATTTTAAAACGCGCATAGTATGTTCCTAGATTCCTCTTTTCTATCCAGGAGTGTGGGTTTTTTTAACATCCTGTCGACTAATTTGGAAATTTGGATTGCTATATTTGGATAAAAGGTACTACCAGTACGATGGTCAACACTGACATGAAGGAGGAAGTTATTTCTAGATTTGGATAGGGAACACATTGTGCTCTCATATTATTTTTCCTACAATGCATTATTTGCTCTGCCAAAACACATGTACTCAAGATGCTCGGCCTTGCCATAACTAAATACACTAGTTTAATGGTCACAGTGAAGACAAGCCATGGATATAAGTTTCGAGTTGGGTTCATGAACCAAGAAGATTGCTGCTTTTTTATGGCTGAACTTGGATAAACTTTCTGAAGTGTTACGGACTGAAAGTTGGCGCACGAATGTTGATGGAAATAGAAGAACCTGGTCTCATCTTCACTGCGATCTTCCACCCCGACGTCGTTCCAATTGTTCATCCATGTTAGTTTTGTGTCTGGTTCTTGCTTATTGCCTCGATTACTTCTTAATCCACCTATTCTGTCTAACTAATCATAGTTTAACTTTAGAAGTAGCAACGAATCTCTCATGAAGATGCTACTTCTAGCTAATATTTGGCACATGTAGGTTTTTTCAGAGTTAAGCAGGCTGCTCGTTTGTTATTCTATAACAACTCGGCTGTTAGTGATGGCACTGAAGTTGACTGGGACGACATCCACAAGTTCCTACACTTTATTGATCGTCTTCAGGTCCTGGTGGGGCATTTCAATGGTGGAAGGCCACATGGGATATGTGTGCCACTGCTGCACTCGTTGAACAGGTCCAACTGTGTCGAGAAACTTATGGTAGGAGCTGTTTTCTATTATATATGTTGTTCATAAACTATTGCTTATACATAGTTTTACAGCTGTGATCTTCTTGAAACAAAAACTGCCCAGTTCTATTGTTCCTATACAGATGCCTGACCATCGTCGGGTCAGACTTGTGCTTGGTCACAACATGATGTTTATGTAGACCTATTCCATTCCCCTTGGAGGTGAAAAGATACTTATTCATGGGTGGTCTCAAATAATGAAGGCTTGTCCATCTTGGAGAATAGGATAGAAGATTATGTTCCTACTTTTCCATGGCTCTAAAGAGAATATCCTGTTTATTGACCACATTGCGAGATGAAGCCGCTTTCAGAAGGTTGTGGATGCGCAGGGTGGCGCCTGGGCCTTGTCCTGGGGCTTGGTGGCCTCACCCTTGGTTAAGTGTAGGCAAAGTAGCACTGTTCGAGGCGTGCTTTGTATTGTTGAACCTGTATAAGTACTCATACTGCTTTCAGCTATGGTTGTTAAGTGCCCCTGCTGGTTTCAGTTAAGGTTGTTAAGTACTCCTACTGCTTTTACAGTCTGTCATGTTTCTTCAGTCATGTCTTCCTCCAGCCGCCAAAACCAAACAAGTGTCGGCGGGCCGCCTGCTTCCGCTTCCCATGGCTGGCTGCGCCTCAGCGCACGCATCGCCGCCCACCGTCTCCTAAATTGTTAACGCCGACATCCGAGGCCACGCCACCATCCTCTGCGCGCTTTGGTGCGCTCGCCGCGGCGCCGCCCTCTCGCGTTGTCAACATGGTCAACAAACAACAGGAATAGGCAGTAGTACATGGAGAGGATGATAGTAGGGGCCCACCATGTCAGCGTATGGAAAAATAAAATTCCTCCTCCTAGTGTTTTCCTGACATCTGGGACCCACGACATTGTGAGCGTATATAGTCAATAGACAAGAGAACAACACAAGATCGGTTGACACCTGGGACGTAGCTGCTCGAGCAATATTTTTTTTGTTATTGTTGAGACGGAGCAGGGTTTGAACTGGGCTGTGGTCCGTCTAGCCTAGGCTTATATTTTATGTTCACCGTGTGACCAGCCCAGCTATTTTTTCTTTGTGAAAATGAGCCCAGTTTATTTTTTTTTGAAGAATACCCAATCCAGGCCTACTAATTTTTCTATGCCCTGATGGGCTGCAACTCTTTCAAGACGCCTACAAATCTTGAAAGTAATATGAAATGGGTTGTAAATATAAAAACAGATGACAAATTGGCAATTAATTTATAATTTCTTAATTTTTTTACATGTTCAGATTCCTATTTCACTGGGCATTAACCTAATTTAAATATATCTTCAAAGTACTTTGAATCTGGCTCGACATTTCGGTATTAAAAATAGTTTCGAACCCACAGAAATATGCGAAATGGGCCCTGGCCAACAGAAAAATGGACTGCAATAAATTGCATAAGAAGTCGCAGTGAGCTATATATAAATTATTAAAAAAGAGGGAATGGTATGACTTGTGGGCCTATTAAGTTGACGCGTATGCAAGATTTTTTAGCTATTATATATGTCAACAAACGATTCTAGCAGACGTATCCGTTGGATGTTAATCCAACGGCCGTCGTGTTTCTTCAATCTCTGATCTTCTTGCTACAGCTTCCAAATCCAGCGCCGGCGTTACCGTCTGCTCCCGTCTCCTGTGGCCGACTGTGCTACCACGCAGGCCTCACCGCCCCACCATACTCCCATTGCTGGCCTAGCCATCCCTCTACTCACCCACACCTTATGTTATTCTCCGGTGACGGCAGACGAACCCGTAAACCCTCGTACAGTCGTACTCCCCTCCGCGTGGGAAACAACTGCTGAGTCTTCCCTGGCTCCGTGTTGTTCCCTTCCTAGGCCTCGCTGTCGCCCACCGCCCTGGTGCTCTCGGCGCGGCCTAGTCAACGTGGTCGATGACCGACATGCATCTGAAGTGGACTATACCTGGAGAGGCTGCTAGCTGGGTCCATGGTCGCACGCAAGGAAATGCCTCCTTATTACACGCAAAATAATGATTCCTCCACCTGACATCTAGGACCCACCGAAAGGGCCTCTGTATTTCGCGAAAAAACGTTAACGCCGCTGATAGCTCGGACCAACCAGCTATATCTTTGCACGCAAGGAAGTGCCTCCTTACTACGCACAAAAAAATGAATACTCCCCCTGCTAGCTGGGACCCAGTATAGTGGGAGGCTGACTTGTGGGCCTACTAAGTTGACGGGGACGGAGAGCTTTGTCAACTTAGTCAATATGCATGATTCTAGCTCCAGTGACCGTACGATGTCCATCAAACGGCCGTAGTGCTTCTTCAACCTCTGGTCTTCTTTCTAAAGCCGCCCAAACCAGCGTCGGTCATGCCTCGTGCTCCTGCCTCCCGTGGCCGGCTGCGATGCCGCGGAGGCCTCACCGCCCCTACTACTCCCACCGCTGGCCAGGCCATCCCTCTACTCACCCACACCCCCTGTTATTCTTCGGCGACGTCAGCCTCACACCGCAGTGAACTAGTGAACCCTCATACTCCTCTTTGCGTGGGCATATACTGCCGTGTCTTCCCCGGCTCCGCGTCGTCCCCTTCCTAGGCCTCGCTGTCATCCACCGCCCTGGTGCTCTCGATGCGGCGTGGTCAAAGTGGTCAAGGAACGGCTTCCATCGGACGTGGACCGTACGTGGTGAGGCTGACAGCTGGGTCCACGGCCGCAGCAAGGAAGTGCCTCCTTATTACACGGAAAATAATGATTCCTCCACCTGACAGCAGGGACCCACCAAAAGGGAAACAGTATTTCATGAAAAAAACGTTTCCCCTGACTGCTGGGACCTACCATCGACATCTTCGCACGGAAGGAAGTGCGTCCGGGCAAAAAAAAACGATTCGCCCCCCTGACTGATGGGACGCACCAGCTATATCTTCGCACGCAAGGAAGTGCCTAATAGTCCGGACCCACCTGGTCGAAGCGTACGTAGCATTGTCATTCTGGTCGTGAATGTGTATGTACATACTGGTCCATGTAGAGGCGCGCACGTGTCGTAGTAGAGGCACGCACGTAGCATGTACACGTACGTATAGCGGTCAGTGTGCAAGAAATAAAATACAACCACATACGTACATACGAGCAGGGTCTCGAACGCCTACTCGCGCATACGTAGGGCCAGGGCTCGTGTACATGGCTGGGTCGAAATGGAGAAATGGCGACGTCGTCGTGTTCATGGGGAGCCAACCAGCTGGGTCGGAACAAAATGTGTCGTCGTGTTCATAGGGAGGGCTTGGACGGAATAGCCGATGGAAACGAGGCCTGGCGTACCACACAACGGAGGAAACGGCCTTGTGTTCGACCGGCCATGGTCGAAACAGGATCCTGTTCATCGGGAGGGGTCTGGCATAGCGCAAAATGGAGGAAACTGACCTCCTTCGGTCGAAACAGGGGTCCTGTTCATTGGGAGGGGTGTGGCATACCGCAAAATGGAGGAAACGGACTTGTGTTAGAGCGCTACGGTCGAAACGAGGGTCTGTTCATCGGGAGGGGTGTGGCGTACCGCAAAATGGGACTCCATGGGATACTGTTCATCTCCACCGTCGACCCCCTCCAGCCTCCACGGGCTACTGTTCATCCACTGTCGACCTCCTCCAGCCTCCACCTGCGACTGTTCATCCACGGGCTCCTGTTCATCCAGCCTCCACCGCGCGCTACTCCACTGGCTACTGTTCAACCATCCCTCTCCACGGGCTCCTGTTCAACCACCCCTCCACGGGGTATTGTTCATCCAGCCCTCCACTGTCTACTGTTCATCCACCCCTCGATGGGGTGGTCCTGTTCATCGAGCCCTCCACGGGGTCCTCTTCATCCAGCCCCAACCGGCTCGATTGATCGGAGTCCTGTTCATCCAGAGGCAGCACCACGGGGTCCTGTTCATCCACCCCCACCAGGAACTGTTCATCCAAACACCCCCAGCAACGCTCACTGTTCATCCAGAGACAGCATCGATCGGCATCAGTTAGCAGTAGTAGCGAAGGAATCACTCGGATTCAGTAACATAGCTAGTGCAATCGCTTGGGTTCAGTTAGAGCCCAATGCCTCGCTCGGGTTCAGTTAGAGCCCAACGCCTCGCACACACGCGCGTACGTGTATAAGAGAAACACGCATCGCTCGGCCCCCGACCACCCACCGTAACCGGGAACTCCCCGAAATTTTCCTCGCCCTCGCTTTTACCATGGTTTTTTCCGTCATGGACGGCCCAAAGAATGTCATGATTTGTTGTCATAGATGTAGAAGCCCACCACATCTATGATGATACCGGGTTTTGTCACAATTATCGTCATAGAAGTGTCATTAGTATGACATAAATTTTTTCCGTTCGGCCCAAAATGTCACGGATGTGTCTGTTTTTGTAGTGTTAGGTGCCGCCACGAGTCCCGCTTCTCATCGACAGGTGCTGTCCGAGCAAGCGTGTGAGTCGACAGGAGGCGTGCGAGCAGACCCCTACGGTGGCTGACAGGGAGGCGTGCGAGCAGACCGGTGTGAAGTCTCATCGGGAGGCGAGCCGTTTGACCAGGCTCCGCCGCCCACCTTCGTCCCAACTGCTCCCACTTTTAATGACGCCGGCGCCGTAGTTTAAAATCAACCCTGCACTACCTGGTATCGCTACAATCTTCTCTTTTCCTCTCCGATTCTCTTGTCGTCTACCTCCAACTAGCCTGACCTAAACGTACGCCATGCCGCATCACGATGATCTGCCCTTAGTCTTCCATTTTCCTGAGGAAGACACCTAGCCGGAGTCTCAAGAACATAAGGCGCTTTGGGACGAGCTTGAACTAGCCTTGCGGGAAGACGCCGCGCCTGTCCCCGCTCCCGTTCCGGCTCCCGTTGCCCCAACTGCGCCAGTACCCATCCCCGTGGCATTGATGGGCTGGGAGCCGCACATTGTCACCGAGCTTGATGCCATGGGGTTCCACGAGGTCCCCGCCAACTTTCACGAGCCCGTGCACCTGCCAGCACATGCGCCTGTGCATGCACTGACGCGCACGCCCGTGCCGGTGCCCGTGCACCTACCAGCGCATGTGCCTACGTGTGCACTGACATGCGTGCCCATGCCGGTGCCCGTGCAGATGAATGTCTCCGCCGTGTCATTGACAGCGCTTGTTCTCGCGCGGGTGCCAGTGCTCCCTCAGCGGCATGGATGGACGCCGTCGACCGCTTCCTTGCACCAACGCAGTCGCCTCCTCCCGCTAGTTGACTCGCTCCGAAGTACATAACATTTTTGCCTTCCTTGAATCTAGGCCAACGTCCAGGAGTACGCCAACAACAGCGCAAGGCGCTGCCGTCGCCGTTGGTTAGTGGCCCGACGACACACAGAGCACGGCAAAGGAGCCGCTTCCCACCGCAAGACGCCCCCGCCGCCGCCGCGTAATCTAAATTTGCCATGAAAAACGTTCGGATTGCCATGCTTAAAATCGGAACGTTTATCATTTCCGTTTATTTTAGATCGATCGTCGTATAATTTAAAGTCGGAGTCAGACTGAACGAAATCTATGGTTTGATCGATTGAATGTTCTGCTAGAGCCATATCAAATTAAATATAAAACGTCATTAAGCCACATGTATTCCTTGTCGTCCAACGACCTAGACTGCTTCAATGTCGAGCACTCAACACGTTAAGCGTGTAGTTAATTTCATGCCAAAAATAGTGCTAATCACATAATAACACACAAATAATATCCTACTTAATATCCACATGCACTTAATATACTTCCAAATTAACGTGCATTGCACGTACACACTGACTAGTGCTGCTAGTACGTGAAACTGGTGCCATAACTTGTGAACACATCCAGATATGGTCAACGGCAACATCGCCAGCGAGTTCTTCATGTTTGCCCGTGCGTCTAAACGCATAAGGGGAGGAGAGAGAGTGCACACATGGAACCCACCAGTAAGTGAAGGCGAACAGTACTAAAAATAATATTACATGTTATCCATTAAATAGGTTGTGGTAATATAAAAACATTATGTGAACAAAGGGAGGTACAACAAACATTGTTGTACTACATATGTTGCCTATTGACGTGCGGCTTGAAGGCCCTGGTCGCATGTTCGATCCTCGTCCTTTATTTTTTAATTTGTATATGGGTCCAAATTTGTTTCAAGATGTGTGCCCCTTGGTGTGTAGTTTGTAGCACTTTAATTTGTGGGTCGAAATTTGTTCCATTCCAAGTGGACTATCGGTGTGTAGTTTTGTAGCTTATTTATAATAATTAAAGAGAACAACAGAGTTTTTTGGAATAATACCACGGTGCGACGTTGAAGGCGAGAAAGGACGTGTGATAGAGCGATGACCGAGCCAGAGGGAAATCAACTAGGGGAGTTGCGGGGGTTGCAATGGTGTTTGGAGTAGTTGTGGGCCGAATGCTATGAAAATACAATCTAAACCGACCAGAATAAATGCCTACACAAATTAATCCATGGTTGGATTGCCCCTCGCAATGTAAATAGCTCCGGCTTTGCGAGGGATGGAGAGGTAGCTTCAATGTGTGGAAGATACGACGTGAGAAAGCGAGGTCAATCGAGAGACATATAGATAGAGAGACAAAGTGAGTGTGGTCCGACATTCATTGAACAGATATATATGCTCTAGAGATATATTGTCCGATTGAGCTTTTGGCAAGGGTGAGGGATGTAAAATAGAGCTTGAGAGATGATCCGGTCACAGACGTGTAGATATATTTTGTGCGTGGGAGGAAGCAAGGTCAATCGATCATGTACATAGGGTCGTCGTGCGATCAAAAGAGTGAGACGGGTTGGAGAGAGTGACCTAGATAGACAATGTGCGTGAGAGAGTATACAATGTGAATACGTCGAATTGGGCTCAAACATGGTGATATATCGTTTTTTTCAAGAAAGAGCGAGGTCAATAAAGACATACAAAGAGAGAGAGAGAGAGGGAGAGAGGGAGAGAGAGAGATATTGAGTGAGCGTGGCCCGCCATGAGGTCTAAAGAGTGGGGGCAGCTTGGATGGACTGACCTAGATAGACAATCTGCGTGAGAGATTATAGAGTGTGTCGATCGAGGCCTGAACATGGAGATATATCATTTGTGTGTGAAAGAAAACGAGGTTAAACGAGACTCGGATAAAGAGAGCAAGATTGAGCGAGTGTGGCCCGCTGTGCGGAAGAAAGAGTGAGACAGTCTCGAGGGAGTGACCTAGATAGACAACGTGCGTGTGTGCGCATGTGAGGTTGGGGGCTAGATAGGCAATGCATGTATTTAGCGCGAGAGGGTGAGAGGGAGAGGGAGAGAGAGAGAGAGCTCGGCATGGGGTCCAATGGCGGGTGTGTGAGGTAAATTCATTTGCTAACAGAGTGGAAAAAGGGGGTTGTGTAGTTGAGAGAGTTAGAGATCGAAACGTGGAGAGAAAGAATGAATGTGTGTTGGAAACCGATAGCTTCCTTTGGTTGTTAGGAGAGGAAGATTGACCGGTAAAGGAAGTATGTAGCATGTGTGCGGGGGGGGGGGAGGGGGCTAAAAACAACATTTGAATGTATCTGTCCTCCGGTACAGCAGCAAGGTCGATTCCTCTTATTTGATCAACCATTCGCCGTGTCAAAAATGCAAAGGGGGATGCAAGGAGCACAAGGCCTGCACATCCAAGCAAGTGGTAACATGGACTTGTACATGGAACATCCCAAGCGCAAGCAGAGCTGAAGTGAGCCTATACAACGAGCTAGCGTAAGTCCCTTCATTTCATTTAATTCGTACTGGCATTTGTGTATGATTTGTGTGCAGTGGCGGATCCACAAATTCAAGTTACCAGGGGCGAACATTTAACTTAAAAAATACGAAGGCACTTGCACTCCGGAAATCAGCATAACTTCGGAAATGTGAAGCTACATGCATTTTGAAAACCAGCTAATGATCCAAAGTAGTTTAGATTATAAACACTAAATGATGCATGCACCAAAAACACAAAATGCAACATGATGTACAAGGACTACAAACATGGTCTGTACCTGCTTGAATTATTCGTTCTCTGGCTGAAAATATCGAAGTGTAATTGCACCTATAACCAGTGCGCAAACTGCATATCAATATATCTATCCCGCACAAGTATGCCAATAGTTTCAAACAACAGATTATAAAAGTATTTATGCTACATTGTGATGATATGGAGCAAATGGATTGGGATTTTTCCTGCTGTCGATCTGTCCAGCGGCGGCTAGGTTAGGAGCGAACCAGACTCGAGGCTAGAGCAAATGGATTGGGATTTTTCCTGCTGTCGATCTATATGGGAGGCGCTCGTTTGAGCCGCGAGCCTGCTATAGGGCCTGCCTTGCACTTATGTTATTGGCCCATCCAAATTGAAACATTTTTCTTCATTTTTTACATTGCCTGCTCATGCGCCGGGACGAACAAAACTAGCCTGGGCCAACCTGGATGACTCAAACTAGGTGCACACTTTCCGGCCACCTGAGGCGACCGCCCATACCAGCCCCTATGGTGGCGTCGCCCCTTTTTGCGTGTATGATTGGGGTAGTGAAAAATATTCCAGTGGCGCTTTTGATTTACCCACAGAATGGTTGAATTGCTTGTTTCTATGAACTGAGTTCGCCAATAATGTGAAGGATGCCAGTCTTTTCATCCTATTGTAGATTGCTTAGATCTCGATATGCCAAAAGTAATCGCATGAAATATACAGTAAAAGCCAGTTTGATGTGTGTGGCTACAACTAGTCTAACTACACGTCTTCATATAACATATCAAGGACGCACCATCTTACTAGATTAACCATTCGACTTACCAATGCAGTGTGGGAAGAAAGAAGTATTGGGACTGCGTATCCAAGCAATTGATGCCACGGACTCCTTCGTACAACCTTGTAATCGAAAAAGAAGTTGCAGTGCGCCAATACAAAGAACTAGCATAAGTTCAGTTACCTGCTTCTCGGAAGTTTAGTTAGCCACTTATTGCAAAATTGTTCAATTACGTTGCTTGGCTTAATTTAGTTTGCTACTGATTACATAATGCCACAGCCTTTAATCCTATTATAGACTGCGCCTATCTATGTGTTTGATACTTACTGTTAACAATTACCTGTTTGCCTGAACTTAAATAGCTACTTGTTTGTTTAACTGCTTTGGTGCTGCAACAACGGGTTACAATGATGTTAATAACTACTTTACAGCATCCAATTGAAACTCTTTAATTCCTTGTTTGTTTAACTAGTTTGCTGTTATAACTCTCAGTTGAGATGTTTTGCTAACTTCAACTTTTCTGAATCCAATCGTAACTTTAATGGCAAAACATGTTATCCCAAGATCAAAGAGCGACGTCCCCATGGACATTGTATCATCCCACAGTAGTGGCACCGGCCCAATTTGCATTATGAATTGCCAACTGCTGATGCTCTAGAGGCTAAACTAGTGGTAGAAAGATATTCTGCTTCTGCACTTAGAGATGAATTAACATGTTGAGGAAGCAAACAACACAATCACAAGAAGTACTCAGCACAATTAAATATTTGGTGGATTTCAAAACGAAGCAAGCTGAGACTGACCACATTGTTAAGGTCTTGAAGGAAAAAAGGAAATTAAATTCCCACTTGGTAAATCATAGGTGAAATGTTCTTTCCATCGTTGAATAACCTTTGTGTTGTTTGTTCATGTAATCAAACAAACCATTTGTTTTAGAGATCATGTAATAATTGTTTTT
Source organism: Triticum urartu (assembly GCF_003073215.2). Taxonomy (NCBI): domain Eukaryota; kingdom Viridiplantae; phylum Streptophyta; class Magnoliopsida; order Poales; family Poaceae; genus Triticum; species Triticum urartu. The sequence continues at coordinate 345,865,437 of NC_053028.1, forward strand.
TGTTTTTTGGTTTGTAATTTTATTTGAGCACAAGTCTGTATTAATTTATAAGACTCGGAGACATTTCATTTTGATTGTTGTGCCAGACCTACAAATATGCCAATCGGGCTGAATGTGCATTCAACAATAATAGTAGTATAGATGGACCATAAGTGGCATGCATCGGAAAGGGCCAAGATGTTGTAGTAGCTTGGCTAAAGAAAGGATGCTGTTATAGCCAAAAAAGTACAGCGGCCTGGCTTATGTATGTTAGTTTATATTATTGATCCATATACACTATAAGTGTTTATATGTCTATTAGTTATGTACATTCTTGGTTGATTGACTTGGTATTTGAATCTTGATACATCGCTTGTGTACATATCTAAATGGGAGTACACATTATGCTGCGTGTGACATTTGAGTTCGACATGAAGTGTTCCAAATATTCGAATTCAGCTTAAACTGGATTCTAGCTTCTGAATTTGAGTATCGAGATTTGTAAACCATATTCATATATGACAGTGGAATACATCTTTGTCGTCCTTTTGAAGATATATAAAAACACATAGAATGATTTATAAAGTTTTGTATAGGAATACAAAATGGATTTGAATTTAGTTGCCAGGGTAAACGTGGATGCTTATTGTCCCAAAATTTGAAAGAGGCGACAAAATGTCCACTCCCACGTCGGCTGCCCGAAGCCAAGTGTTTGGGAGATGGAAATTACTGTCCACCAATTACACGGACATTCCATCGGCCCGATTTCCATTGCTCTAAATAGGGGTAGGTTAGCAACTTCAATTAGACGTGACACGACTGCCTTTGAGCCCATTCCGACACGGTGGGCACGAAACATGGGCGGCAAAACACATTTGATTAGAGGTCATCCGAAAGACCTTTGCTTCTCCCTCCATTTCCCCATTCATACACGATGGGCGGCAAGACAAACTCGATTCGACCAAAATTGATGTAGGAAAATATTTACAATAGGGGCAGGTTTGTAACTCCACTCAGACGTGACACAACCACCCTACCTGTCAGCCCCGTCATACACTGTGGGCGCTCACCATGGGCACCAACCACCCTCTCCTCATCCGAAATCGCTCTGGGCAAATATTGGCGAGATGCGAGATTACCGTCGTATCCCCAACCGACGAGACTTCCAAATTTTAAACGGGGGATAAGGTCGTAACTTCCCCATATTTCAGACAGGCGCGTCCCAAAAACATGGTTCCCCGTACCTCTCCCTCCATTTTCCCATCCATACACCATCCACGCTAGAACACCATCCCCACACCAGCCTCCGTCCGCCACCCCATCCATCGCTGCCGTCCTCCACCCCATCCATCGCCGCTGTCCTCCACCACATCCATCGCCACCGTCCTCCACCATGCTGGAGCGCCTACCAAGACAGCGTCGTCCACTGCTAGAGATGGACGTTTCTCATCCACGGCGACGGACCAAGATCGTTGCGTCATGTCCTCTCGCTTCATCGGCGTCATCGTCCTCTTTGCTAGGGCCGCTCACATGACCTTCTCTTCCACCACAACGGGACTTGTCCCCCGATGCACCCGTCTACCGTCGTAGATCTGCTTCAACGCCATCGACAGCCATCGCACCCCTGATGCCAACACGGCACCGCAAGAGAGATGGTACATCATATCTCCTCAACCTTTTGATCTCAACCAGAAAATAGATCTTAACTTGGTTACTCTACTTTCTTTTCAGCTCTTAGAATTTAGTTCTTAGTTCGAAGCAAACAATGGCTGCTAAATATCATTTCTCTGGTTTGCAGCTTCAAATCTTCCATGGCACAGTCATAATACGGTTTAATTGATCATGTTGGTTCTGTGCTGGTTTCTTTAATAGAAATCGGAGGGTAAACCCTCTTTTGCTAAAAAAAATATGCTTAGAGTTCCCCCCTTTTATGATCACTATAAGATCAGAATACGTGCTTCGTGTCATAATGGCACTGCTCCACCCATCAAGCTAAACAAGCTTAGTTGTTCAAGTACGAATCTGATATTATCAAAATAGAGTCGTTTAATTGGTTAGCTAAATGTTCCTAAATTAGTTTTGAAAATGCATGTTCGCCACTCGTGTGTGTATCTCTACAGGGTGCCCATGGTGGGCCGGCCCACCCTGGGATTTTGGGTCGTCCCAGGCCCCGATTCCCCTCTGTTCTGCTGCGCGCTTCCGATCTCTACTCGCCCCCAGCCGCCTGCCTCACCGGCGACTTGCCGTCCCCGGACGGCATGACTCTAGGAGGATTTTGGACGGTCTCTTACTGTAGTTACAATTCTGCATACTTGTCATAGTAAGCTCACAAGTAAATGATTGATTCACTACATACATGCTTGCCTTGTCATATTTGTTGTCAATATTCTTTTAGGGTGGGCCACCTTGTTTCTAAATACTGGAACCATAGACATGAGTGAATAGTATTTCTCTATGTGATCTCTTCCATCATGTGTGGGCAACGAACACTGCATTGTATAGAAAGAAAGTGTCATTTCCAGCTTTTACATAGGCTTCGATCTTTTACATGGCATACAATCTGCCTACTTGCTTTGTGTCGCACTACCAACACTCCAGCCTTGAAGCTAAACATTATGCCACTCATAATTCCTTAGTTTATTTGTTCAAATACGAATTTAATATGATTCTAATGTTCCTACTTTAGTTTTGAAATGTGTGTCTGCCTGTTATAGAGACATAAGGGGTTTGTATTTCTGTGTGTAGTCTGGTCAGCACGGTTGGGGGTGAACTTTGCATATGCAGGGGTTTATAGGGAGACACTCTTCGAGTTGAATCCGCAATGCATTCCATAGATAATCTGACTACTTTTTATGTTTTCATGAATCTCAGATTCTGAACAGCATCATAATGATTATGAGCTTGCGCGCATGAAAAGAATAAAGAAGAACAATGCCATGGCTGTCAAACTTGGCATTAAGGGACTGAAATCAACTCTGGATGCAATGCAATACAAACGCTCTCCACCTACAAATTCATGCTCAGAATACGATCCTAACAGTGATTCTGAGCTAGAGGGAGACCTAAGTCAATGTAGCTCCCTAGAGGAGGAGTTAGAGGAAGATGCCCTATCTTATTCACCCATCAAGGTGCTTGCTCTAACTTTCCAAGGTTATATTGGTCGCACATATCTTGCAACTGATGCTTTGCATTACTTCTACTTTGTTGAACTGCATTTTGCTTAGTTTACACATCGTGTATGTGAATATGCCCTGCCTATCCATTTTTAAAACATATTCCATCTGTCATCATACCATATTTATCCATTCAAATATTGTTCTTGTGTATTAGACGTTCAAAAGGAAGAGGGTGATTGCTAATCATGGAGGAGCACAAGCAAAGTATTTGGAAAAGGTAGTGGCACCTAATAAATCAAATAGCCCATTAGGTGTAGTTGCAATATCACCTGACCCAAAAAACACCCCAACTCTAGCAGACTCTAGCCCTACTACACTAGTCATTTCTAATGACCCAACTCAGCAGACCCCAGCTGCAGCAAACAGTATGATTATGCCAATTGACATAGCACCAGCTCTACGACGCAAAACCCCCATTCCAGCAAAGAGTACACCAAATCCAATTGCCAAATCCCTTTTCGAACCAGAGAGAGCCCCAATTGCACCAAATAGGACCCCTGTTCCATTTCTTCCCAGTTTAGAAGATGAAGCTTATATTGTTGTCAGGAACTTTGTGCGCATCTTCCCTTCATGGAAACATTATACTGCAGACACAGAACAATTTCTAGTCTTCCTCCGCAACTTACGCGTAAGTAATGTACTAATGTTATTCATGGTCATTACTGCACATGTTTCTGCTGACAAAAGACACAAGATTTCATTCTTTTAAATAGGCGAGGACCAAACTGGATTGTGAAGACGAGAAAGGGTTGGTTGCGCTTTTCAAGCACTCGTTGACGAAGTATCATTCCTACCTGAGGCAAGCGCACTTCGATGGAAAGCCTCTAAACGAAATTTATGTAAAGTCTCCGGTGCTACATTTATCAGGTGGTGACTGGAATAATCTTGTTACACGTTGGTCTCGGCTGTAGTGTAAGGTATGGTCTATCATATCACATCACAATTCGAACTCCATTTCTGTATTTGCCTTAACGTCTCACTTGTACGAAAACTGTTAGCAGAAGAACATTCATTCTCAAGGGACCACAGAATCTCGCAACTATATTGCACACTGCATTGCTCTTGTGAGGACCTCTTGCCCTGTATGACCATACTTACTTTCATAGTTGTTTGATTATGTAGCATCACTGCACATGTTAGCCTCATTATCGTCCATTTGGTGGACATTATAAGATATGTTTGGACTCTTACATAAATTTAGAATCAAGCCAATGCTTTTGAAGAGGTTTAGCTCTGCAGTCCTCTTGTAAGGAGTGAACATCGTCTATCACTATACTAACATTAACAGCTACTCCCTCCGTCCCATAATATAAGAATGTTTTGTACAGTACACCAGTGTTGAAAACACTCTTGTATTATGGGAAGAGGGATTGGTTCATTGTGTAGCATTCTGCATGTTATCTCCCTTGCCCACCATTTACTAAAAAAGATCAGATCTATATTTAATCTGACCAAAAAGTAGAATACACAGTCAATGCCGGTGCAGAAGTGTAGCCCATTTCTCTTGTCAGTACATTTTGTCCTGTAATGCTTGTACTTCCAGGGATTAGTAGTTGATTATCTAGCATCAATCTGCATCTTATCTTCATTATCCTCTATCCCTTCCAGTATTATCATATCTATAATTACTCTCTACAAAATGTAGAGTACAAGCAATGCATATGAAGAAGATTATGTGCTGAAATTCTTGAGTTATCCTTCCCTTGACATGGACAAGGGCATTATAAAGCTGGTGTTAACTGTTAATGTAAGTCAGTCCTTCTAAAGCCTTTATCCTCAACTGCTGTTTAATTTGCTCATACTCCCTATCGTTTACTGCTATTTAGTTTGTTGTTTCTACCAAAATGCATGTTCGCAAGAACCGTAAGTTCTAAGTTTTACTTGTTAAACCAAATTCCTTATTCATACCATGCACATTACTCAATAATCCCTATATGTATGCTTGTTTTTGTGGATCTATAATCCAGTGCATGGTGAAGCAGCCCACATTTGCACATTGCCATCTCCTATTTTATCTTACTGATGTGGCTAATGATATGAACAACATGCCATGCACATTAACCAAAATAGATACAATGATTTTCTTTGCCCTTCATATATTCTTGTTATGTTGACATGGTAATCCAGTAGTGTGGTGAAGCTCCCCGCATTATGAAAAATGCCAAATTATGCTATTGATATTTTGAACTTACTCTTTATTTTCTAATTTGAAATTGGATGGAATTGACAGCACAGTTATCATCTTTGTTTATACACGTGCAAAACATGTCATCTCTCTACTTTGTTTCAGGGTGATATGCCTGATGGCATGCACAAGTCTGCTGAAGGCTGTGAGACAAACCCCAAAGTCTTGTCTGGATGTAGTGTTCAAGTTACTTGAGACTAGCAGTCAGACAAGCTCACAGAATTCATTATCTAAATCAGTTCGACTTCTTTAGTCCCAAGTTCTACCAGAAAGGCATTCTGCAACTCAACTTTGACTTGAAGTCATATCTCTAAGAAAGATTGCGGAGAACACCAATGAGAACCTCATCGCTAAACAACTACACCTGGAAGCTATGACCGACATGCTAGGCCGGTCACACAGCCTTGCTCAGCAGCTTGTGTAGTAGTTCTCGCACAAAGCTAACCTTTCTTGAACTTTCTTGGAAGTGATGTCGGTTCAGTATTATTTTTTTATGCTGCAATGGTGCCTAGTTTTTGTAATCTTCTTCTTCGTTGCACTTTATGATCACTGGTGGCGAACTTCGATGCCCAGTGGATGTAATATACCATAAATCCTATATTGTATAGTGTAGGTTTGTTCTTAGTTACTATGCCTTAATTTCTTTATTGTATAGAGTAGGTTTGTTCTTAATTCCTACTAGTTAATGCCATCATTCCCTATCTGAAAAAAATCAGATGTAGTCGACCGGGCCAAAACATTCGCCTCTAACAGGCCTGGTTTTTAGCGGGCTACAATTGGGCCGGCCTGCATCTTTCTTGGGCCCGAATGATTGGGGCCTTCACACTTCACGCGAGGCCCACAACTTACACCGGCCTGTATTTTAGTTACGCCTTTTGTGGACCCAGCGCTGGGCCATTAACAAGCTGAATATTGTACTGGCCTATTACGACCCAGATGAAACCATGGGCCTTTAGTAGGCCGAAATGCATGTTGGGCCTCAATTTTCACTAGTCGTCGACGGGCCTTCAGCAGGCTCAAATGTAGACCGTGCCTTTTTGGGCCCAGTTATATCGCGGGCAGTTACCAGGCCGAAACATATCTCGGGCCTTAGTTCGCCCACTGATATCATGGGCCTTTAAGAGGCCGAAAGCTTAGTACAGGCATCAATGGGCCGAATTATGCGACAAGCCTTTAATAGGCCCAAAGTCACATTGGGCTTAACTGTTGCCAACTTTATCACGGGCCATTAGTGGGCCGGATGTCCCATCGGACCCTATATGGTCCATGGGCAGCACGGGACATTCCCAGGATGAAAGTTACACCGGGCTGAAATGGGCCCATGTCTACATCGGGCCTCTAACAGCCCGAAAGTCACTGGGCTGTAATTGGGCCCAAATATTCGGCGAACAATTAGCGGGCCAGATCTGGCTTCGGGTCGTAAATGGGCCCAAATATTCGGCGAACAATTAATGGGCCAGATCTGGCTTCGGGCCGTAAATGGGCCTCTATTAAGCAGGCCGTTATTGGGCTGGACCACTAGTACCTGAGTAAGTACTACTGGCCTTTGACTGGGCCAACCTTTTTAACATATATGGGCCTCTGTTGGGCCCAGCCATGTGTCGACGTATCATAGGCATGTCTCCTCCAATGGACGGGCGACATCTGGCCCACTGACGAGCTGACAGGTGTTCCCTCCGGCCAATCAGAATTTTACACATGGAAATTTCCCATTGGTCCAGGCTGTTAACGGGTTATTGGATCCAAAACCGGACCCGATAGCTTAACGGTGTTCCATTACAGTGGATCCCACGTGTCGGTCACCCTTGATGAAAGCACTTCTGTGACGCGCGATTTATCGTCATGGAAGTGGACAGTTCCGTGATGATAATTTTGGTAATGTCATGGAACACTTCTACGAGAGCACATGTATGACTATCTTGATTTTGTCATAAAATCGTCATGGATGTACATGCATGACAAAAAATGTGCCCTACTGTGACAAACACGTATCATCACGGAAGTGTATTTTTTTGTAGTGGAGGAAACACCAATCCGGACCTGATCATGCCCCCATCAGCCGAACACAACATGGATATCATCAGGGGTTCGGTTACCGAAATAACACCCTCTGCTCATGAAATCATGGACGTTGTTGCTCCATGGACCGAGCCCTTCCTTGCCTACCTTAATAGGTAGGAGCTTCCTGATGATCAAAATGAGGCCCGTTAGATAGTTCGATGTTCTAAAGCATATAAAGTTCACAAAGGTGAACTGTACAAGAAAAGCACTACTAGAGTCCTCCAAAGGTGCATCTCTGAACAGGAGGGACGACAACTATTGGCTAAAATACATGCTGGTCTAGGCGGCCATCACGCCGCAGCTCGGGCCCTCATTAGCAAGGCCTTCCGGACAGGTTTCTTTTGGCCAACAGCCCGAGCAGGCGCACAAGCCCTTATGCAACGTTGCGTAGGATGTTAGCTTTTCGCCAATCAAAGTCATATGACTCCCACTGCCTTAAGAACAATCCGCATTACTTGGCCTTTCATGGTCTGGGGGCTAGACATGGTTGGACCCCTTAAATTGGGAAGCCACAAAAAGAAATACTTACTGGTTATGGTGGATAAATTCACTAAATGGACAGAGGCCAAACTAGTAAAAACGGCTGAAGCAGGGCCAGTGATCGATTTTATATCCAGTGTAGTACACCGTTATGGTGTCCCGCATAGCATCATCACTGATAATGGCTCTAATTTTATAGCTAATGAGGTGAAAATCTAGTGTGCTAACTTGGGCATTAAACTGGACTACGCATCCGTCTGCCACCCTCAACCAAACGGTGAGGTTGAACGGGCCAATGGCTTGATAATGAGCGACATTAAACCCAAACTGGTGCACTCCCTATGGGAGTCAGATAAGCACTGGGTTGAGGAACTCGATTCCGTACTCTCGGGGCTGTGGACTACGCCTAATCGAACAACCGGATATACACCTTTTTTCATGGTGTACGGCGCAGAAGTTGTATTGCCCTACGACATTATTCATGACTCACCTTGAGTGCGCATGTACGAAGAGAGAGGAGCCTAGATCGATCGGCAGGACGACCTAGATGGCCTTGAAGAGGAGCATGATATTGCACGAGCCCGTGTCATATTTTATCAATAACAGGCTAGGCGTACCAAAGCAGAGAAGTGCGGGCCAAGACTTATAACATCGGCGAACTCGGTTTGCGCCTCGCAGAGAAGAAGAAGGATAAGCTCGAACCAAAATGGGAGGGCCCCTTCATCATAGATGAAGTTCTCACAGGAGGAGCCTATCACCTTCGTAATGCATCAGATAATCGCCTTGAGCCGAATCCCTGGAACGCTGCTCGGCTCTGACGATTCTACGGATAGTTCGGCCGCATCCTTTCTGTTTTTCTAAGTTTCCTTTTTCTTTTTCTCTCCTCTTCTTTTTAGTTTTTTCATTTTTGTATAGATCCCAAGGTATGTTTGGATCTGCCGAACTATTAGGGGTACACATCTTCAAATGTATACACCCCACTATGATTGGGGGCTTCTTTGACGAAGCTTATTACTAAAAGCTTGTGGCTTACATTGTCTATGTTGTTTGTTATATAAACTTTTCTGCCATTATATGCACCTCTATAACTTATGTTTTTGCCAAGCTAGGTTGCCTCGCTCTTGTGTTTATACCATACGTTCCCGATTGTTCGGCTAGGGTGTAAAGGGAGCACCTCTATGATTGTTACAACTGGGTAATCTAGGCCTGTACCTCAGACGGGTGAAGCCGAAAGCTAGCATTCTTAAGAGAATAATTGGTCGGCAAGCAACAACAAATTGTTTACGCTTCTGTAATTCTTCTAACAAAAAATACAGGATAGGCTCCCTGTAATTCAGATCAAAGCCTAGGGACGCATTATTAAGCATGCCAACCCAAGGAAAGGAACCCTTAATAGAACTATTTTCCTTGGAAGATGTTTCTTACATTAAATAAGTAATATAACATAACTCCCCGAACAAATAAGCAACATGGATGGGTTGCCTGATTTCCGGACATAATGAATGTTTCCTACATTCCGATATGGTATCCGGACACACTCCACCTTTCTGGTTTTGAGGTTGAAGCCGAAGGCCCGTGATGAATTTTTTTGACATGTTCGGTTGGAGATAAGTTCGATGATAAAAGTACATTGATACATAGAATCGAACACCTACTGTTTCTCTATGCCATTTATAACACTGTCCAAACTACAGTCTTCTTGCGAATATTTTGCAGCTATCATCACTTGGTCATAAACCAAGTTCACAGGAATCTCTTTTCCGCTTGGTCCCTGAGGTCCAACTCGGGCCATATGATTCGGATCGAGTCCGGTGTAGCACATCTTCACTATCGCCCACGCCTCTAGTGCACCTTTTCGACATGCTGACGCCTTCCACAGCTCGAAACGGCACCGAGCACCTTTGAACAGGTTTGCCAACCCCTCCATACTCTCTAGACGGGCATCGGATGGCCATAAAGCCTTAGCCATACTTCTCATAGCTTTCCAGGCCCGCTCATGCACCACAGACAGCTCCTTAAGCACATCACCTTGAAATCCGGACACTTCCTCTTCAGGCCGACCGGTCAACAGACCTACAACAACAAAATTGTGACAATCCGATCTATGGGATGCTATAAATCCTTTGGATGGTTCAAAAGGTCATACCGAATATTCCGCCTTTCGACTTCTTATTTTCTTTCCACGCGGCCGATAACTGGGCCTTTAAGCTCTTTATCTCTTTGCTTGTTTATCTTTTTCCTCCTCGAGCTTGTTGTTTTGATCGGTGGTCATTGTGGATTTCTTCATCTCCGCTAGCTCCATGGTGACGGCATTCAGCTTCGTCCGGTTTGTCATAACGATCCTTAAATCGGTTGGCCTAACCGCTTCAACTCTCGGGGGCTACTGAAATATATTTATTAAATTTGCACAAACTATTACCTGCATATCCTTTGAAAATAGTTGAGTAACTCTAGCAAGTCCGTCCCGAGCGGCTCGGATATATGCATCCACAGAGCTGAGTGTGGTAAATTCCTGTAGTGCAAACTGGAGCGCGCATGACCTCTTTTAGTCAATGATGATTCATCATGCTCTCCACCTCGGAATTCATGACGATACGTCATCTGAATCCTCATGAGGGGGTGGATCTGGCGCTGTATCAGCTCTCGTCTGGGTTGATGAGTCTGGTGCTGGATTAGCTGATATTCGTCTAGTAGGGCATTTTCCCATGGTTTGCCGCGTTTTCCTCCTGAAATAAAGGTAGAGGAGAAAATCAACAATCTGATCTCACGCTTAGGCACATATCAAAGGACATACCTCTTTGAAGAAGGAGGGGGCTCGACAGCGCTCCTGGTTTCCTTTCGTTTTGAACGATTTCCCTGCGTAGAGGCCGCTCTCGAGGCAGTGCGGCTTGCCGAGCGCCAATCCTATGAAATAGAGTTTAGTGTATTGGATAAGGTGCAAGTTGGGGCTTCTTTTTGAGAAAGATTTTTGAGTACTTACAATAGAGAAAGGGTAAAAGAGGGATAGTCGGCCGTAATAGCCACTTCCGAGCCGTCAATGCTCGCCTGATAAAATACTCCATCATCGAACTCTCTCTCTCTCTCTATATATATATATATATGTGTGTCTGTATATATATATATATATCTGGATCCTCGCAGAGGCCAGGGTCCTCGTTGCGAGCTTGATCCTCTGGGTGTGGGGAGGGACAATGAATGTTCTCGACCACCTTCCTCCATGACTGTTTTAAGACAACAAGAGCAACTTGATTAGCATGCCTCGATAACAAGGTACAACAGTTCTGATAATCAAAAATCTTACCCATTCATTGGGGTTGTACATGGAAAAACCTTCTGGGCAGTTTAAGCGGAGGAAGTCTTCTTTCTCCCCTTTATGCAGATGGGCCAGGAATATGGCCAGTTCGGTTGGGGTATCCAAGCCCTTGCGTCTGTAATGAGATGCGTCGTCCTCTCCGTTGTAACACCATAATGGAGTTACTCTGGACTGAAGTGGCTGAATACATCGTTTTATTGCGATGTTCATGACTTCGACTATCGAGAGCTCGGAATGAGCAAGTAATCTGACAGTGCTGACCAACCTCTCTACTTACACATTATCTTCCTCCTTGGGACTCCGGGGCGCCAATTGAGGCGTTTTTTCAAAGGAGCGCTAGAGAATTCGGGGAGGCCGCGCCGAACTAGGTCTGGAAGGGGGACATCCTCAATGTAAAACCATTCTGAAGACCATTCTTGGGATACCTCCTTGGGATTTCCAACAGGGTAGCCTGATCCGGCTATGTGCCATACTTCGGCGCTGCCCACTTCAAATATGGAACCCCCTCGATGATGAGGGACGAGGCAAAAGAACTTTATCCATAGTTTGAAATGGGCCACGCAGCCCAGAAACAGTTCGTAGAGAGCGACAAAGCCTGAGATGTGTAGAATCAAACCTAGGGTGAGGTTGTGCAGTTGGATCCCATAGAACTCCAATAGACCCCTGAGAAAGGGGTGGATCAGAAATCCTAAGCCCCGCAGAAGAAACGAAACAAAGCGCATCCTCTCCTCCTTGTTGGGGTTGGGGGATTTTTTTGCTATCACATCATTGCCGATCGAGGCCAATCCCGCCCGCAGAGAGACCAGATCTGCGAGAGGGAGATATCCCTGCATTTGAAGTTGACTCAACTAAAGATGACACACTGAGCAGCTCCACTGGTCACCCTCTTGAGGGCCATGGGGGTGCGAAGAAGAGCTAGGAGCGCTGGCCATGTTTTTTGTTTTCGTGGATGGTCCTAATGTTCTCTGCACGATGTGGATGGCATTGGGGGATCTGACCTCTTTTTATAGGCGCCATCCCTATGTGGTCAGGGGCATATTTGTAAAAAGTTACTATGGACCGTTCGCATTTGCTCAGCGCATGGAAATCGAGGCGACGACAGGGAATGAGTCACAAAGGCAGAACGTGAAGGTCAGGGCCGGACTGTTATCCGTCCAAAGTGTGATGAAGAACGTGCCTTGCAAACGGCGAAGACATAAGCCGGATACTACATCGCCATTGAAGGCAAGTTCGGGGGCTACTGAGGGAGTCCTGGATTATGGGGTCCTCAGGTGGTTAGCCTATTCAACATGGGTCGCATTGATGGACCATGAAGATAAAAACTAAAGATCATCCCCGTGTCCGGGTAGGACTGTTGTATGCGTGAACGACACATTTTGGTGCCCGGATGTATTATTTCCTTCTTCTGCAAACCGACTTTGTAATACCCTAGGCCCCTCAAGTGTGTGTATAAACAGGAGGGGTTAGTCTGTAGAGATCATGAGAATTTGCATAGTTTAGAAAGCTAGGGTTTAGCCATTACGATCCCGAGGTAGATCAACTCTTGTAACCCCTATACTCATTGAATACAATCAAGCAGGACGTAGGGTTTTACCTCCTTTAAGAGGGCCCGAACCTGGGTAAAACATCGGGTTCTCATCGTCCTTTGCTTCTATCGATCCTCAGACACATAGTTCGGGACCCCCTACCCGAGATCTGCCGGTGTTGACACCGACAGGAACAAGAATCAACTAGCATAGGAAGGCAAAACATGCATAACTTCAAAACTTTCAACACATAGAGAGGAAACTTGATATTATTGAGATATGTAGAAGCATATATTCCTCTCTCATAATAATATTTAGTAGCATCATGAATGAATTCAACAATATAGCTATCACATAAAGCATTCTTTTCATGATCCACAAGCATAATTTTTTTACTAGACTCCACATAAGCAAATTTATTCTCAAGAATAGTAGTGGGAGCAAACTCAATGAAATAACTATCATATGACACTTTATTGGGATAATCAATTTGAGCAATAAAATCATGAGGACAAGTTTCATGGATATCATTACTCTTTATAGCATACATATCTTCATAATAATCATCATAGATTGCAACTTTTTTATCATATTCAATTGAAACCTCATCCAAAGTAGTGGATTCATCATTAAATAAAGTCATGACCACTCCAAATCTACTTTCATCAATATAATCATCATACATAGGAGGCATGCTAGCATCATAATAAATTTTCTCATCAAAACTTGGGGGAGTAAAAATATAATATTCACCAAATATAGCATCCCCAAGCTTATGGCTTTTCATATCATTAGCATCATGGATTTTCAAAGAATTCATATTAACAACATTGCAATCATGCCAAACATTTTATTGAATTCTTCTTCTATCAATTGAGCACAATTTTCCGCTCCATCATTTTCAAGAAAGACATGATAAAGATAAATAATATGTGGCCACCTCAATTCCATTTTTACTTTTATTTTATAAACCAAACTAGTGATAAAACAAGAAACTAAAAGATTCAATTGCAAGAGCTAAAGATATACCTTCAGGCACTCATCTCCCCGGCAATGGCGCCAGAAAAGAGCTTGATGTCTACTACACAACTTGTTCTTGTAGACACGTGTGGGCCTCCAAGTGCAGTGTTTTGTAGGACATTAGAAAATTTCCCTCAAGTGGATGACCTAAGGTTTATTAATGTATGGGAGGCGTAGAATTAAGATCGTCTCTCTCAAACAACCATGCAACCAAATAACAAAGAGTTTCTTGTGTCTCCAACACACCAAATACAATGGTAAATTGTACAGGTGCACTAGTTTGGCGAAGAGATGGTGATACAAGTGTAGTAATGATAGTAGATATTGATTTTTGTAATAGGAACAATAAAAAAGCAAGGTAACAAGTAACAAAAGTGAGCACAAATGGTATTGCAATGCTTGAAAACGAAGCCTAGGGTTCATACTTTCACTAGTGCAATCTCTCAACAATGCTAATGTAATTGTACCATATAACCATCCCTCAACGTGCGATGAAGAATCACTCCAAAGTTCCTATCTAGCGGAGAACATAAGAAGAAATTGTTTGTATGGTACGAAACCACCTCAAAGTTATCCGTTCCAATGGATTTATCGAGCTATCCCTATAAGTGTCACAAACAGCCCAAGAGTTCGTACTAAAATAACACCATACGATATATATAAACCAACTCTAATGTTACCTAGATACTCCAACGTCACCACGAGTATCTGTGAGTTGATTATACGATATGCATCAAACAATTTCAGATTCATAATACCGAATCCAACACAAAGAACTTCAAAGAGTGCCCCAAGGTGGAGAAACAAAGACAAAAACATGCATCAACCCGTATGCATAGATTAACCAAATGTCACCTCAGGAATCTGCGAGTTGAGTGCCAAAACATATATCAAGTTAATCAATATGAAACCCCATTGTCACCAAGGGTATTCATAGCAAGAGATACATCAAGTGCTCTCAAATCCATAAAATATTCAATCCGATAATAACGAAATCTCAAAGGGAAAACTCAATTCATCACAACAAGATAGAGAGGGGAAAACACTATATGATCCAACTATATCAAAAAAGCTCGCGATACATCAAGATTGTGCCAAATCAAGAACATGAGAGAGAGAGATCAACCATATAGCTACTAGTACAAAACCTCAGCCCCGAGGGTGGACTACTCCCTCCTCATCATGGTGGCCACCGGGATGATGAAGATGGCCTCCGGTGATGATTTCCCCCTCCAACACTGTGTCAAAACAGGATCCAGATTGGTTTTTCGTGACAGGCTTGCAGTGCTGGAACTTCTAATCCAGGGTTATTTATGAGGGTTGATACGTCCATTTTGCATCATGTTTACCTACTGTTATTTATAATGTTTTTATGCATAATAATGCTCTTTGGAGTAATTCTAATGCCTTTTCTCTCATAATATGCAAGGTTCACACAAAGAGGGAGAATTTCTGTAGATGGAAATCTGGACCTGGAAAAGCTACATCAGGCCACGTATTCTGCACAACTCCAAACAAGCTAAAACTTCACAAGAATTTTTTATTGAATAAATAAGAAATACTGGAGCAAATAACCACCGGAGGGGGCCACCTGATGAGCGCAAGACACCAGGGCGCGCCTGGACCTCTGGGCGCCCCTAGTGGGTTGTGCATAGCCCGGCCCACCTCCGGTGCCCATCTTCTGGTATATAAGTCATTTTGACATAGAAAAAATAAGGAGAGGACTTTCGGGTGGAGCGCCGCCGTCTCGAGGCGAAACTTGGGCAGGAGCACTTTTGCCCTCTGGCAGAGCGATTCCGCCGGGGGAACTTCCCTCCCGGAGGGGGAAATCATCGTCATCATCATCACCAACAACTCTCCCATCTTGGGGAGGGAAATCTCCATCAACATCTTCAACAACACCATCTCCTCACAAACCCTAGTTCATCTCTTGTGTTCAATCTTTGTACCGGAACTATAGATTGGTGCTTGTAGGTGACTAGTAGTGTTGATTACATCTTGTAGTTGATTACTATATGGTTTATTTGGTGGAAGATTATATGTTCAGATCCATTATGTTATTTAATACCCTCTGATCTTGAGCATGTTTCTCACTTGTGAGTAGTTACTTTTGCTCTTGAGGTCACGGGAGAAATCATGTTGCAAGTAATCATGTGAACTTGATATGCGTTTGATATTTTGATAGTATGTATGTTGTGATTCCCTTAGTGGTGTCATGTGAACGTCAACTACATGACACTTCATCATATTTGGGCTTAAAGGAATGCATTGTGGGTAGTTATTATATGATGGGTTGCAAGAGTGACAGAAGCTTAAACCCTAGTTTATGCGCTATTCCGTAAGGGACCGATTGGATCCAAAAGTTTAATGCTATGGTTAGAATTTGTTCTTAATACTTTCCTCGTAGTTACGGATGCTTGTGAGTGGGTTAATCATAAGTAGGAGGTTTTCTCAAGTAAGAACAACAACTAAGCACCGGTCCACCCACATATCAAAGTATCAAAGTAGCGAACACAAATCGACTCAACATGATGAAAGTGACTAGATGAAATTCCCGTGTACCCTCAAGAATGCTTTGCTTGTTATAAGAGACCATTTTGGCATGTCCTTTGCCTCAAAAGGATTAGTCTACCTTGCTGCACTTTTTCTACTACTATCATTACTTGCTCAATACAAATTATCTTGCTATCAAACTACTCTGTTACTTACAATTTCAGCATTTGCAGACATTACCTTGCTGAAAACCACTTGTCATTTCCTTCTGCTCCTCGTTGGCTTCGACACTCTTACTTATCGAAAAGGCTACAATTGATCCCATATACTTGTGGGTCATCAAGGGTTTCTCTATTTATAGGATTTTTTGGCGTCAGTCTCATGCTGAGATGGGGCACGAGGGGCCCACTACCCACCAGGGCGTGTCGGAGGGGGGTGGCGCGCCCTGGTGCCTAGTGTTTATTTTCTCCATTATTCTTCATTTGTTCCATAAAAAATCTCCAAAAAGTTTCGTCCAATTCCGAGATCTTTTATTTCTGCACAAAAAAACAACACCATGCACTGGTACGCGTCGGTCCTAAACAAATGGTTTTTAACCCCTTTCCGTGATGGCATTCAAAAGTGTCGCCAAGTGAGTGTGGGCAATAGGGGGGTCCTTCCCACATGACCCAGAAACCGTCGGGGATATGCCCACCTGGCACACACGCTCGGAAAAATGAGGTCGTGTGCGACCGGCGAGCGCTCAAATACGGAAATACGTACAGTAGTGCTAAAAAAATACAATTATACGGCGAAATTGTTTCCAGTCGCAAGTAAATCCCTCATAGTCAGTCCCCGCTAAACGTTTCTATTCGTATATACATCCCACACAGTCGCTACAAGGAAAACGTTTGCGCATGGTGGCGTAACGCAAATAGTTTTAAAAAGAATGTCGTGTGTGATTGTTCATTGATACAACACGGTTTATTCCTAGAAACTATGTGCGTTACCTGAGGTCATCGCCCACATTGTTTTCTCATTAACCGTTTGCAATAGGAAACCCAATTAGCAAGCTAATTGGCCAATTAGCAGGCTAATTTCCCTATTATTAATAATCCATTTACTAATCTAATTGACATTCATATTAAGCACATAATATATTCCACTTCCATATTAAGGAAGGAGGATTTCATAATTGAAATACATCGGAGTACAACATGATATAGCTTCAGCACTCAGCTACCCCATTACACAACTTCACTAGCAGCAAGTTTCACATGCAACATCTAGAACCTTTCAAAATTAGCATCATAGACGGTACATAGAGAGATGCATCTCATTTGGAAAACTACTGAAGCGGAAGGTGAATATTGAGCCTTCATTCATGTTTAAGGTCTTTGCAACTTTAGGCCAGCGCCTGTGGATGATTGACCGTCCATCCTTCGACCTCTTCAGGAACAATTCAATATTGAACCATGGGTGTTATATGAAAACTTTCCTTGCCTCCTGACCAGAGAGGTGGTTTGAGAGGTAATCATCAGTGAACACTAAAAACAAGGATGTGCGTAAATATCTTCTCTATATTGGAAACGGGGCAAAGGAATAAAAAAGGCAAGGTATAATAGTTAGTACCATCTTGTAAACCTCAGTGCTTCCCATTTTTTCCCTGAAACACATATAAGGTAGTTAATCATCACGTTAAGTAAAGGTTCGTATGCTATCAGTAAAATATATTCATGAAAAATAAGCACATTGCAGATTCATAAGATTAATTCAAGCCACATGGAAAACCCATTTATCCAAACCAAGCATGATTAAGGACTAGGAAATATAGAACTTTTATATGTTTCTCATGTATTAAGTGCAGCAAAATTCGATTTATTCCTCACATGGTACACAATAACAGAATGCAGCCACAACAATTGAACATCGCATTGCAGAATTGAACCAAGCAGTTAACTAAACACCAGAACAAATGAACAAAACGTTAACTGAGCACCAGATTGCACAATATAACATACTCCTAATAGAAGATCAGATAATTAACCAAACCAAGCATGCTTAACAACTTGGAAATATAGCAATTGTATTTGTTTCTCATGTATTTAGTGCAGCCAAATTCGATTTATTCCTCACATGGTATACAATAACAGAATGCAGCCATAGCAATTGAACATCGCATTAAAGAATTGAACCAAGAAGTTAACTAAACACCACAACAAATGAACCAAACGTTAACTGAGCAACACATTGCATAATGTAACGATACTCCTAATAGAATATCAGACAGTTAACCAAACCAAGCATGCTTAACAACTTGGAAATATATCAATTGTATTTGTTTCTCATGTATTTAGTACAGCCAAATTCGATTTATTCCTCACATGGTATACAATAACAGAATGCAGCCACAACAATTGAACATCGCATTGCAGAATTGAACCAAGCAGTTAACTAAACACCACAACAAGTGAACCAAGACACAAAAAATGAACCAAGTAGTCAACTAAACACCAATTGAACAATATAACATACTCCTAATAGAAGATCAAACAGTTAACCAAACCAAGCATGTTTAACAACTTGGAAATATTGCACCCTGAAGAATTGAACATCACAATTGCAGAATTGAATGAAGCAGTTAATTGAAGACCACATTACATGATATACAGAACATATACACTATAGAAGAAGATTGCATGGTAAAAGTAGATAGCACAATTCACTAGAATTTGTTAAGGAAAGGCAGTAGCTAGCAAACTGAACATGGGTCCTTATAGTGAGCTAATAAGACAAGCTACTCCTCATTGTCGGAGATATCGATGACGATTGGCTCCTTGGACA
This sequence comes from Triticum urartu, assembly GCF_003073215.2. Taxonomy (NCBI): domain Eukaryota; kingdom Viridiplantae; phylum Streptophyta; class Magnoliopsida; order Poales; family Poaceae; genus Triticum; species Triticum urartu. Next base: position 345,884,493 of record NC_053028.1, read on the forward strand.
TGGAAGAGGGAGAGGCCTCCACATCGTGGGTGCCCTCGCTGTAGTGGTGAGTTGCCTGAGCCGCTCCGGGCACTAACCTATTGGCGCTCGAGATGAGGTAAGCACATGCATGCTGAGAAAACACCTCGTAGTCTTCGTCGAAGGCACCGACGGTGGCCTTGAGAAAATACCACGAACTGTCATTTAAAGCAGTCAACCGCGTCGCAGCGTCGACGTGCGAGGCGTCAAAGGTGGCCTCGACGGCGAGGTCCTCCTCCAAGCTCTGGGGGTCGGCACGAATGTCAGCCATCGCAACCTCATCTGCGTGTGCGGCTGCGATTTTCTTCTCCTCTTCCAAATGCTCATTGAGGTCATGGCTATACTGCGTGCACCTTGTCTTAGGCCGGTGCTTATTTGGTGCAAGGGTCGGGGGTTTGGGTGGAAGGTGTCGCGCTCGCGCCGGCGGTCGAGGCATGTGGGATGTGGAAGGAGGAGGGGGATGGGGGTCGGGTGTGGATTACCTGCCTGGATTGGCGAGGCCGAGCAGCGTGAAGGAGGGTCACCGACGAGGAGGCGGCGGTGCTGCAAGCAAGGAGTGAAGGTTTCAACTTGGAAAAGAAGGAGGAAACAGGGGAAATGTGGCTTTTGGTAAGGGGAGGGGTGGGGAGGTAGATATTGCTACCTCTTGAGCATGCGTTGGTTTTCCCTTGAAGAGGAAAGGGTGATGCAGCACAATAGCGTAAGTATTACTCTCAGTTTTTGAGAACCAAGGTATCAATCCAGTAGCACACAAGTCACCTAGTACCTGCACAAACAAACAAGAACCTCGCAACCAATGCGATAAAGGGGTTGTCAATCCCTTCACGATCACTTACGAAAGTGAGATCTGATAAAGATAATAAGATAAATATTTTTGGTATTTTTATGATATAGATTGGAAAATAAAGATTTCAAAATAAACGGTAATAGAAATAGCAAATTGATATGGAAATAATATGATGGAAGATAGACCCGAGGGCCATAGGTTTCACTAGTGGCTTCTCTCAAGATAGCAAATTCTACGGTGGGTGAACAAATTAACGTCAAGCAATTGATAGAAAAGCGAATACTTATGAGAATATCTAGGTATGATCATGTATATAGGCATCACATCCGCGACAAGTAGACCAAAATGATTCCGCATCTACTACTATTACTCCACACATCGACCGTGATCCAGCATGCATCTAGAGTATTAAGTTCATAAGAACAGAGTAATGCATTAGGCAATATGACAAGATGTAGAGGGATAAACTCAAACAATATGCTATAAAACCCATCTTTTTATCCTCAATGGCAACAATACAATACGTGCCTTGCTGCCCATGCTGTCACTAGGACAGGACACCGCAAGATTGAACCCGAAGCTAAGCACTTCTCCCATTGCAAGAACGATCAATCTAGTAGGCAAAACCAAACTGATAATTCGAAGAGACTTACAAAGATATTTAAATCATGCATAAAAGATTTCAGAGAAGAATAAAATATTGTTCATAGATAATCTTGATCATAAACCCACAATTCATCGGATCTCAACAAACACACGGCAAAAAGAATTACATCGAATAGATCTCCAAGAGAATCGAGGAGACCTTTGTATTGAGATCCAAAAAGAGAGAAGAAGCCATCTAGCTAATAACTATGGACCCGAAGGTCTGTGGCAAACTACTCACACATCATCGGAGAGGCTATGGTGTTGATGTAGAAGCCCTCCGTGATCGATTCCCCCTCCGACAGAGCGCCGGAAAATGCCCCAAGACGGGATCTCACGGGTACAGAAGGTTGCGGCGGTGGAAATAGGGTTTCGTGGTGCTCCTGGATGTCTTCGGGGTATATGGGTATATCTAGGAGGAATAAGTATGTCGGTGGAGCTGCGAGGGGCCCACGAGGGTGGGGGCGCGCCTACCCCCTGGGCGCGCCTCCCTGCCTCGTGGCCCCCTCGCTTCTTTCTTGACGTCCACTCCAAGTCTCCTGGATCACCTTTGTTCCAAAAATAACTGAAATAGGCAAAAAAAATAGCGATTTGCACTGGGCCTTTGGTTAGTAGGTTAGTCCCGAAAATAATATAAAAAGGTAAAATAAAGCCCATTAAACATCCAAAACAGATAATATAATAGCATGGAACAATCAAAAATTATAGATACGTTGGAGAAGTATCAGATATTTCCGCGAAAGCCAAAAATTTAGAATCGCTTCAGCTAAAAGACTGGCACACAAAGTGTCATCACACAAGGTCCCTTATTCAGACATGGTCTGAAGATGTTTTGTGTTGCATCTCACATGGTTGGTTATAATAAACTGTGTGGGATCTACTTGATTTTTCGTCTTGATTTGATACATAATGGCATCACAGCGTCCATGGATGGTGTTTGAATGGCTAGACCTTTTATCTGCAGTGATCATGCAACTATATGTCAGTCATAAAAGAATTGGAATTATTCAAGGTTCGTTTGGACATTTTTATGCATTAAGTGAGTTTTCAATGCATTTATGTGCATAATTCAAATTTGAACTACATGCACAAGCTCTAGTGCATATAAATTGGTTGAAAAATCAAATCTTTGTCCTTGAGTGCATGCTTAGGTCCCATGCTTAGATTGGAATGAATTTCAAACACCAAGGCATGGTTGATTGCCGGCAAAACATTGAGATGCCTGGTTTTTAAATTCTAGGAAATCCAAAACTCGTCTGAAATTCATAAAACTTGGCATGCTATCATGGAGTGGCATCAACATGCCGTAGTCAATTTTTTATCCCATTTGGGGCAAGTTTGGGTATATGCTTCTCACAAACCAGAGCTTCTCACAACAAGCATGATGGTTTCGGTAGGGAACGCCCCACCTTTGGGGACGAAACGATATCCATTGCCTCTTATTGCTTTCAGTAATTTTCTCGTGTCAACATAGAACAACAGGAGTGTTGTGTTATTTTTTGTGATTTTTCGGGGTTCGTTTGGACATTTTTATGCGTTAACTGAGTTTTCAATGCATTTATGTGCATAATTCAAATTTGAACTACATGCACATGCTCCTGTGCATATAAATTGGTTCAAAAATCAAATCTTTGTCCTTGGGTGCATGCTTAGGTTCCATGCAAGAAATGGGAATGAATGTCAAACACCCTGCCACTGTCACTCGGCCACAAACATTGGGATGCCTGGTTTTTAAATTCTATTAAATCCAAAACTCATCTGAAATTCATGAAACTTGGCATGCTATCATGGAGCGGCATCAACATGTCGTGGTAATTTTTTGTCCCATTTGGGGCAGGTTTGGGTATATGCTTCTCACAATCCAAAGCTTCTCACAACAAGCATGATGGTTTCAGATAGAACACCTGTATGTAAAGTGAGAGCAGGATTTGTGCATCTCTTGAACACTAATGGTTCTTTTGGATGACCCGTGTGAACCACTTACAAACAATTTTGTGTGATTTGCATCTGTCATATTGCGTATGTTGCCATTTGTCAAACTAGAAAGATTGACATTTGTTGATATAGTAACATCGTCATTTGCCAACCTTGTAACACTGCGATTTGTCGAAATATGAAGCTAAAAATCACTAGCAGTATCTAATTTTTGCAACTAAAATTTAGTAAGTAAGCATAGATGGAGGCGAGGAGGCGGGTTCAGCCAGGCGTGCAGCGGGCGACGCAGTACTATTCGATTTGACAGCGGGTGATGTAGTTCCCGATAGAGCTTTAATGCAGACGAGGGAGAGGGTAGCTGTTCCCGAAATGTTGAACAGACAATGATGCATCCTCCTTCAATTAGCATCGTGTGAATGCATGAGGGAATTAATGGGAGGACTGGGAAAAGAGAGGCAGCACGATGTGAATGCAACGCAGTTTGCACTCATATAAAGGTGCCCCACCATTCCAATGCATCTACCACATCGTACGCACCTAAGCATTTTCCTAAGCACCTACACTAATAAGTACAAAAGTGCCCACTCCAGACCCATGGCGGTGATACGCGTGAGCAGCCAGCGGCTGTGCCAGATAGTCCACGATGCCAGGTTGTGGCATGGCACCGTGGATTGTCTCCATATGGTGCTGGCGACTGGCTGGTGGATGGCTGCCGTCGACGCCAGCTACGACTCTCAGTTGGACCAGATGATTGTTCGCACCACCAACAGGTTCGTTTTCGTCAAGAAGCTCACGGACGACATCACCATACTCCTCCAGCCCGCGCGCCCGGGCTCCTCATTGCCTTCCACCCTAATCGGACTCCATGGTTGGAACCTCTTTCAAGCACTGGTGGCCCTGCGACTACCCGTGGACGCCACGAAGAATGTCCACCTGGAGGTCGCACTCGCCGTAAGGCGCCTCGCCCTGCAAGAAACCGTCGACCTACACATCCATGTGTATGAGCGAATCGTGTACATAGGTATCTACAAGGCCGGTGAGGACGCTGCGACATTGGCCTTCTTCAGCCGGCTGTAAGCCTTGGAAGCCTTTGTTGAGAAGAATCTTGACCTCGCCACAAAAGCCGCTGCTCCTTAGCCCGCCGGTTGGTAGCCCGGCCGGTGCACTGAGTTGAGGAGGAGGAGGTCATACGTTGATGGATGCATCTTTCTTGTCGCCTCCTGTAACCACCACTACGATCGCATCATCGTGGCCTTAATATTATTTTGCTATTGCATTCTCGTTCCAGTCAATACAGACATGTGCGATCGCTTTTCTCAATACATACATGTCCGTTCCAGTCTTATTTTCATTGGCTTGAATGAAGGTCTATCCCGCCGTTAGGCACCGTAGCGTGTTGTGCTCATTGTTAGGCACCACAGCGCGCTCTGCTCGCCTCCGTTGGCACGCTCTACTCGCGTCAATCGGCGCGCTCGGCTTGCGGACAACTTGTCCTTGTGTGTTCAACTGCTATATGCGGAGCGCTCTACTCGCGTCCCTCCACGTGTGCTCTGCCAATGTTTGAGCGTGTGCATGATCGCGACGGGGGGCCCGTATGCATGCGATTGCGCCACGCGCGTTGCCACGTGATGTAGTTACGTGCACCATCGGGGCCTGCCAATATTCCTGGCCATCCAGCTTCCCCTTTAATACCTGCTACCATTATAACCTTAGTCTGTTCAACCTTTTGATTGCGCCCCACAACACAACAAGCACACCCCCAATGACACATAGAGAGGGGATGTCTAGCGGCGCTCCAATGGAGTTCGGCGAGCATAGAGTGGAGACCCACGCGAGGGAGACGGATCTCTCAGTGGTGTACACCATCGACCCAGCCGTGGTGGACAACTACATCAACAACGTTGAGCAGTTGCTTGATGGAGACAAGTACAAGGTGGTCGGCATCGACCTCCAGTACACCGCCGTTTGTCCCGGCATAGATCAGAAGGTTGCCGTTGCCTAGTTGTGCTTGCGCCATCATGTCCTCATATACCACTACTACATGGCCAAAGAGCCTTGCGACTGTTTCAACAGGTTTGTCAACAGCACTGACTACAACTTCGCCAAGGTGGAAACCACCAACAATGTAAAAGCGCTCGGTGTTACGGGCTTGGCCTGGAAGAACCTTGTCAAAATTCATGACCACTACATGGTCTGGGGCAGCACGAAGAAGGACTCCTTGGTCGAACTTGCCTCAGCCATAATCGACCCCTACTACGAAAAGATGAAGCAGGATGCCCAGAGAACAAGTCCCGTATCCTAGCACGGGGCCTGGATGCGGCAACTGGATGAACCTCACCTCAGGATTGTGGCCAAGAGCGTGTACACATGCTGCAAGATGCGCAGGCAGATCGTTGACATGAGGAAGTGCCTCGTTACCAAAATTGACGAGCCCGGATTGAGCCACAACCAGAGCAAGCGTCATAAGAAGTAGATGATGATCAGATGATCGTTTATGCTAGTTAATCATGCATGTAATATATAGTTTACTTTATTGGTGTGTGGAAATGTCTTGTGTGTAGTAGCCACCTATGTAATTATGCATGTAATAGTTTACTTCGGTGTGTGAAAATGCCATGGTTGTAGTAGCCACATATATAAGTGGATGTTTAATTTGGTTATGCAAGCATGTCCTTATAAGTGTGTGTGTGTGTGTGTCTATATATATATATATGTTGTTGTTCTGTATGCAATCTCATCGCATAACACGCACGTCTTATTAGCAGTAATCGTCTATGTTATCATCGGTATTCACACACATTTCTGATTACAGACATGTTTGCCGCGTATGACACACATCTTGTTCATTTGAACCATTTCTGTTCTCATGTCTCAACGCAAACAGTTCATTCAAGTGAACCGCATGTTGTATATCGCACACACCTTTGATCTGGCTGACCGTTTCCATTGTGTTGCCTAATCACAAACAGTTCATCCGAGTGAATCGTATGCTGTACACCGCACACACCTTCATCTGGCTGCCCGTTTCTTTTGTTCCTACTCATCGCAAACAGTTAATTGAGATGAACCGTATGCCCTACATCGCACACGCAACTAAAATCTGAACCGTGTTTGATGCATCCTCCATCGCAAACATTTTGCACCTTTTCTTACAGTTTTTTTACACCACCATTTGCGATTATGGCATCGCACACAGTTTCGTCGAAGGATCTCTGATCGTAGTGTCGCATTAGCAGCATCCTGCAGTAGTGATGGTAGTTCTGCTGAAAACAACATTAGTCCGGGTTAGTTCATTCAAATCATACCAAAACCATATAAAATTGTTGTAAAGATGGCATGAATTCTTCATAAATTATAGATACGTTGGAGACGTATCACCGGTGGCCTCCTCCTCCTTCTTGGCGAACTCCTTGAGGAGCTTTGCATTGTCACCCATGAGTAGCACGACGAGGCCAGTCGCCTTCTCAACCGAGGCATCACTAATCTTGAGAAGCTTCACCAAGTCGTCGACCAGCTCCTGCTGCTTAATTGGGCCAGCGAGACTGTCATCGTCATTGGCCAAGGACTTCAACACCACCAGCTCGTCGCGTTCGCTGACGTGGTGAGTGCGCTTGTGAGAGCCCTCTCCTGCCGGTGAGAGCTCGTTCGAGGGCTGCGCGGCGTGCCAGGATATCTCTACTACGGATGCTGCGTAGCTGCGGGACCTCTCTAGTGCTTCCATGGCCTTATTCTTTGCTCCCTAGCTATATGTCAACACAGAACTCCTCCTATAGGTCATGGCAGAACGACTTGACATGAAAGACCTGCTTTTTGGTGATGAGGAGAGGAATGTGGAGATCCAAGGAATGTGCAGTAATTTTTGAGTGGGTAGTTTTTATAGTCCAGTGCTAAATGTGAACACCTATAGGTTTGATCGGTGTGAACAGATTTGCAATTACTTATTGTGTGGTAATATGGAATGTAATCGGAAAGAAGCTCAAAATTTATTAATGGTCTTGGGCTCGAATCCTGAAATAGTTCTCGGATGGCGTATGTGCGCCTGCGTTCTCACATGTGTACATGTCTGCCCACTATCACACATGGTCTAGACATGACCATCGTGTCCGATGGATGGGCCGCCGCGGCTCACATGGGATGCTAGAAGGTTGACCAGAATTGCAATACGCAGGTGTGGTTGCTCACCATTAAGGTGGCCGCGACTCAGCCCCCCCCCCCCCACGCTCTTCTCGCGTCCGTCCACACACTTTTCTCGCCATTGAGGCGGCCGCGGCACGCTCCGGCGTCCCTGCGCGTGCCCTGCTCGCCGTTGAGGCAAATTTACAATGGCAATGGTTAATAATTGTCTTACATATTTAGGATAATTTAAAATACCACACGCAACAATGCCCAAAACACAGTAGACCTACATATTATTAGTGACCTAAAATGTCGATTTGCGACATTTGCATACATCTATAACAAAATATAGGCTAAAAGGGTGAGCTGGCAGCCTTCCGAAGACAGTCTTCTCGGACTACATGATCAGCATAGCACCCTTGGCCGTTCATTCCGAGTGTGCAGACCCGTGACCATAATATCCCACTATTAGGGAAAAGCCTAGCATTAGCGCGGGTCTGAGGGCTATCAGTAGCGCGGGGACCCGCGCTACTGATACGACGCTACAGCTAACACTTAGCATAGCGCGTTCCTACCAGCACTACTGTTATAGCTACTTAGAAGTAGCGCCATCCATACAGGCACTACTTCTAATCGAACTAGTAGTAGCGTTTTCTGCTCGCCCGCGCTACCACTATTATGTTTTTCATTTTTTTTCATTTTTAGTGTATTTATACGTCGTTATATATATTTTGATACAGTACCAATTGAGAGGTTGTTATATCATTATGTCCATGATGAATTAATATATCATTGTGAGCAAGAAACATGAATTAGATTCATTTGGATGAATTAAAAGTTGAATTAGGACGACGATCCTACTAATTCAACTTTTGGTCACTTTTGATCCATCCACATGAATCTAATCCGCGTTCCTTCCACCTATTATATAATAACTAATCATGATCATAATAACAAATCATCATGATAATCATTATCAACATCATCATCATATTATTATAAAAACTCTTGCATCATATCATCACCAACAACACTAGTAAATAATCATCATAGTCATTACACCAACACTATTTAATCATCATAGTCATAGTGTAGCTATCTAATCACCACCAACACTAGCTAATAATAATCATCATAATAGTCATTACCACCAACACTAGCTATTTAATCATCATAGTCATAGTGTAGCACATCATCATCTTCAAACTCATTCTAGCTAGCTAATCAGTCCTGCTACTCTCTCTCTGGTAAAATAGCATAGAACATGTGTAGCACTCCTGCTTCATTATATTGGAGAATGCAGATGAACCTGTCTCCTAATTGTGGGCCGCACTTTTGATTGCTGCCGCTAGTACTTCTCTGTTGCGATCCTTCACAATTTTTCTCCAGTCTTTGACTATTAAGATTTGCTCACTTCGAGAAATCCTAAATTCACTCATGTGCAATGTAGGATGTGTTGGCCATAAGCTAACCATTGTCGTGCGGCCTTTTAGCCTCCATCCAATCAGGCACAACTATCATCGGGAGTCCCTGTTGAAGAACATCATAGTAACATACTTAGTAATGAAGTTTAACTTAAAAATAATGTATGCAAAAGATGCACTAAGGATAAATAGTAAAAATCTTACCATCTTTCGTAAATAGATGTGACCGTAGTTCAGTATGCACACTAGTGGTTGCACGTTTTATACTTAATGGAAACAATACAAATACGTGTCATGTCCCTTTCTCTCACTGGGATATAGAGCACCGAAAGATTGAACCCATTACAAAGCACATCTGCCATTGCATAATAAATCAATCTAGTTGGCCAAACGAAGCAGATAGATCAGAGAGAAATACAAAGCTATAACAATCATGCATAAATGAGTTTAGAGAAGACTCAATTAATATTCATAAATATTCAGATCATAAACCCACAATTTATCAGATCCCAACAAACACACTGCAGAAGAAGATTACATCAGATAGAACTCCAAGAACATCGAGGAGAACATTGTATTGAAGATCGAATAGAGAGAGTAAGACATCTAGCTAATATCTATGGACCCTTAGGTCTGTGGTGAACTACTCACACATCATTAGAAGGCAGCAAGGATGATGTAGAAGCCCTCTGTGATCGATTCCCCTTCTGGCAGAGTATCGGAAAAGGCCTCCAAATGGGATTGTGGAGTTCTATCCTTAAAATGAATCGTGTCCTTGAGATTCGAAGAGGATAGAAGGAAGGTTAGTGTTGGAGGGTCGTCTTGAAATTCCATTCATTGTTACCCTTAGAAGTGTGGTCTTGATTCCGGCAAAACTCATGTACTCCATCCTTTGGGTTGGCAATATCGGTCTTTTCAGATCTCTGGGATAACTCCTACTCTCTTCCGGTAGAGGCATAACCTTTACCACAATATCCTATGTTCTTTCCTCATGGTAAGGTTCTTCCTAGACCGGGTGTTGTCAATTGATGGGTCTGTCGCCAATACTAAACAATTATCAAAAATATCATGGTGATCAATAATTAATTGGTTTCTCCTGTAGGAAAAGGGTCGGGGTTGAATCTTAACGTATACTTACGATTGGCAAAGGTTGCCTATACATGGATCCATCATCCTACCATTCTAAGGTTTAAACAAGGTTTTGACATTGTCGTCTCTATTCTATGGGTAAGTCACTCTAGATTTACCATCCCAAATAGCAAGAGTGAATGACAAGAGTAAGTCGGTATGGTGTTCAATCCATTCCACACCCAAATCATTATCATGTATAAGGTTTAGAAAATATCGCAATACTAACACTTGGGCATTATCGCAAACACTGCAGGATTTCTCTTGTCCTCGAACTGGGTACTGGTAAATCCATTGGTTTTGCAAGTTGAACTAAACATCTATTGTTCCTTCACGACTCTTAGGTTTTCGTATCCTTCTATGAAACGGCTATTGATCATATCACAACTTCTTCAAAATAATTCTTCCTTCAACGAAGTAGGGCTTGATCCTTTTCAACTCCTGGGCCTGGGGTTACAGTCACTCTTCAACATTTGCACAACTTTAGCTCATCCTTTTGAGTTATATTGTTTCATATTCCAATATTATACCTACTATAATTCCATCAGTACTTCATTTCTTCATACCATCATATCAAAGATAAAACTCCAACTCATTTTTGTCCATGTCGGTGTCAAAACCGGTAGATCTCGGGTAGGGGGTCCCGAACTGTGCGTCTAAGGATCGAAGGTAATAGGAGGCAGGAGACACAATGTTTACCCAGGTTTGGGCCTCTTAATGGAGGTAATACCCTACTTCCTGCCCGATTGACTTTGATGAATATAGAGGTTACAAGAGTTAATCTACCTCGAGATCCTAATGACTAAACCCTAGAGGTCTAGCATGTATGATTATGATTGCCTCTACAGACTAACCCTTCCAGTTTATATGGACACCGGAGGGGGCTAGGGTTGTACAAAGTCGGTTTATAGGAGAAGGAAACTATACATACAAATATCAAACTTGCCATCCACACAAAGGAGAGTTCCATCCGGACACGGGGGAAGGTCCTCGATCTTGTATCTTCACGGCCCATCAATCCGTCCCACATCACACAGCTCGGATCCTCGAGGACCCCCCAATCTAGGACTCCCTTAGTAGCCCCCGAACCAAGCTTCAATGACGACGTGTCCAGCGCATAGATCCTCTTCGGCATTGCAAGGCGGCTTCCTCCTCCTAATACTCCAAAGAAATTTGAACAAAAGAACCGCATTCGACCTTTCGATGATGACGCAACATCCGACTTTTATTCCTTTGGTCTTGTTAGTTGGGCCCTCCATGATACTTCAGATGGCTTCGGCTTCACATTAAACATCATATCCTTCTGCTTTTGCGCCTCTGCCGCCTCAGCTTCCACATGTCAGTTGAATATGAAGGGTCCAAGTGTTTTTACAGATAACACCCTATCGGCGTAGGGAAGGCGTCTATTTAAGCAGATTGGATCTCAGATGCCATTCGCAACCAGGCGAAAAAATCCTGGGAGCTGGCCACAGAGAACCACACAAACATGGCTGGCACTCCCAGTTCTTCCTCACGCCCTCACGGCCCTCAAAAAGGCGATTGGGAGAGCTGCTCGGTCTCCCACGCCCAGCCAACCAAGCTCTAGGTGCAGGGATATCTTCATCCCGCGGACCTGGTTCCCGTCAGGGCGGGATTAACTTCGATAAATGGCGAAGCCCTGGCTGAGAATTTCCCAAATCCTTCAAAAGGGGAGCGAGTGTGCTTCGTTTCCTTCCTTTTAAGAGGCGTTGGATTTCCAATCCACCCATACCTCCAAGGTCGCCTAGAGTACTATGGCCTCTAGCTACACAATCTCACACCGGGCTCCATTCTGCACATCGCGGGCTTTGTTTCTCTTTGTGAGATGTTCCTAGGCAACGAGGACCATTTCAAATTATGGAGGAAGCTTTTTTGCCTCGTCCACTGCTCCCAGAAGGGATCTATATTCGAGGTGGGCGATGCCGAAGTATGGCGTATAGCCTGAACAGGATACCATTCGGCACTCCAAACAGGGCATCCGAAGAGTGGCCCTCAGAGTGGTTTTATATTGAAGACGTTGTTCTCCCAGACCCAATCCGGCGGGGCCTACCCAAATTTTGCAATGCTCCATTAAGGAAACGCCATAGCTAGCGTCCCTGGAGCCCCGAAGAGGAGGACAGTGCAGAGATTAAGAAGTTAATGACCAAGATAAAGATACTCGCCCAATCTGGACTATCCATAATTGAGGTAATGGCAATTTCAATAACACGAGGCATTCACCCACTCCAATCCAGAGGACTCCCCATGTAGCACTACAATGGTGAGGATGATGCATCACGCTGCGGGCGCAAGGGTCCGGACAACTTTGCTGCCTTGATCGCCATGTTGGTTGATCTTTATAGAGGGGAGAAAGAAGATTTCACTCGAATTAAGTGCCAAAAGGGCATTACCATGAACAACCCTCCTAGCTGGGTGAGATTTCGCTTCATAACCTTACTCAATCTTCTTCCTGAGTCACACCTAGTTGAACTTAATCCGACTATGTTTAACAGGAATGGAGGAAGGTTGTCGCGGGGATCTAGAGCCCCGCCCCGTAGCTAGAGGACCATATTCGAGACCTGGATCACGCATATGAAGAGGATCCAGATATATTCATAGAACTCAAGGAGGGAGTCTTTTATCAGGCGAGGTACGACGGCACAGAAGTGGCCATCATACCGATTATCCCGGCCGTCTCCCATCCACCCACGTAAGTACCCAGGAGATGTCTCCTCCAAAAGGGTTTTCTCATCGCGCCTCACCCACCATACTATCTCGTGCTCCGAAGGGGCAGCGCTCGTCTCGCTACACCGCATCGGAAATGTCCCTTAAGAAGGCGACGTCTGCGTAGGGTGGATCTTTGAAAAGAAAGGCGGTCGGCGATACTGCCGAGCCCCCACCTTCATCAAAAAGGTATGTTCTTTAATATGCCCTTGGCAGATATACTGAACTGTGATGTTTCCCACTGTGCCACATTTTTTAGGAAAAGCATACGCTATACTATGTTCGGATGCCTCACCGGTCATGCATCACCCAATCCAACCTCGGACCCCGTCCCAAGGTCTAGGGTAGATACGTACAGGTGCAATGTCGGATTGTCCTCTCCCCGAGGATTCAGCTAATGTATCCATTACCAACTCTGAAGTGGAGAGTGCGATGAACCATCCGCACTGGAGGGCGGCTATGCGCGACCCAACTTTAACTGAAGAGGCGTTCAATGCCTTCAGCTCAGCGGATGCATATATCCGAGCTGCTCGAGACGGGCTTGTTGGAGCCACTCACCAGCTTTCAAAGGATATACGGGCAAGACCTGTTGTATGGGTTTAATAACCATGTGTCAGTAGCCCCCGAGACTTGAAGCAGTTCACGCAACTGATTTAAGGATTGTTGCATAATAAGGTACTCACAGAGAAGAACAACATGTTATATCAGGTTCTGGAAAAATTTCGGACCCAACTAACTGCTGTCATCGCTAAATTGGCGAAGTCCAAGGAGGCACCGACTGGTAATGTCCACTACTGTCCGAAAATATAATCATGTGTCAGCAATGTATTTTGAAATAAACATTGATGTATTTACGACAGCAGGATCGCCGGATCAGGTGGAAGAGATAAAGATAGTCGCCCAATCCAGACTATCCATAATTGAGGTAATGGCGATTTCAATAACGCTAGGCGTTCAGCCACTCCAATCCATAGGACTCCCCATGTGTCACTACAACAGGGAGGATGATGCATCACGCTGTGGGCGCAAGGGTCCGGACAACTTTGCCTCCTTGGCCGCCATGTTGGTTGATCTTTATAAAGGGGAGAAAGAAGATTTCACTCGTCTTAAGTCCCGAGAGGGCCTTAACATGTACAACACTCCTAGCTAGGCGAGCTTTCGCTTCATAACCTTACTCAATCCTCTTCTTGAGTCGCACCTAGTTGAACTTAATTCGACTATGTTTAACAGGAATGGAGGAAGGTTGTCGCGGGGATCTATAGCTCCTGTCGGCGTTCTGGGAACGGGGGTCCCCAGACATGCCTGCCTGCGGCCTGCGGCGTGGCTCAAAGGGGGGCCCAGCACGGCCCATCTTCACCAACACAAACCCAAGACCCTCGCGGGGCGGACAACACGGAGCTTCCTCAGGCACGGCCTCGTCAGGCTGGCTCACGAGGAGGCGGAGAGATCAAGGCGGGGTACCTCACGAGGAGCCCATGACGCAAGCCGTGACAACTCAGGGCGCCAGGCGGGTGCCAGCCCAGGCAGCGTCCTCCTTTCCTCTTTGGTGCAAAGGGGGCAAGCGCAGCCGCGGAGTACCGAGGCATCAGGCAAAGGTTGCCATTTCGGTGCAACGAGACCAAGACCAGGAGGACTACGAGACTGAGGTCACCGTGGAGCCCAAGACGGCGTCATCACTAGAGCTTTGCGCAGGCGAAGACTACTTTTGTCAGGATAGCTGATACTTGCTGTCCCCCTTCAAATTAGCCCGCCGTTGTTGGCTCCCTTCCCGCTCAATATTTGGGGAGAGGACCAGGGCCTCTATAAATTGGACCGGCCACCCACATAGAGGAGGACGAAGAGGACGACCAAGAGGACGAAAAAGAGGTAGGAAGGAAGAGGCTCGTTAGAAGGGTCGGTCAAGGGAGAGCAGAGAGAGAGAGAGAGAGAAAGGTGGTTGAACTCCTCCAAGCAGTTCATCGCCTCAGCCAAGAACAGACCCTCGCGAGGCCTCTCTTCCTTGTATTGTTCATCATCATCAGCCCAAGAGGCAATCCACACACCACACACTGGAGTAGGGTATTACACCACAATGGTGGCCCGAACCAGTATAAACCCTGTGTCTCTTGTGTTGTTCTTTCCTTAGTTTAGATCCAAGCATGGCGGAGGGGTGCAGGTAGGTAGGAGGCGAAATCTCCGCGCGCACCCCAGTGTTCGAACCTCAAGGGTCTGCCGGAACCCGAAATCCGACAGCCCCACCCCGCAGCTAGAGGACCATATTCGAGACCTGGATCCCAGGTTTGAAGAGGATCCGGATATATCCACAGAACTCAAGGTGGGAGTCTTTTATCAGGCGAGCTACGATGGCACAGAAGTGACCATCATAGCCGATTATCCTGGCCTTCTCTCGTCCTCCCACGTAAGTACCCAGGAGATGTCTCCTCCAAAAGAGTTTTCCCATCGCGCCTAACCCACCGTACAGTCTCGTGCTCCAAAGGGGCGGCGCTCGTCTCGCTACACCGTATCAGAAACGTCCCTCAAGAAGGCGACGTTTGCGCAGTGCAGATCTTGGAAAAGAAAGGCGGACGGCAATACTGCTGAGCCCCCACCTTCATAAAAAATGTATGGTCTTTAATATGCCCTTGGCAGATATGCCGAACTGTGACATTTCCCGTTGTGCCACATTTTTTAGCAAAAGCATACGCCGGACTGTGTGCAGAGGCCTCGCCGGTCATGCATCACCCAATCCAACCTCGGACCCCGTCCCTAGGTCTAGGGTAGATACGTACATGTGCAATGTCGGATTGTCCTCTCCCCGAGGATTCAGATAATGTATTCGTTACCAACTCTGAAGTGGAGAGTGCGATGAACCATCAGCGCCGTAGGGCGGCTATGCGCGACCCAACTTTCACCAAAGAGGCATTCAATGCTTTCATCTCAGCAGATGCATATATCCGAGCTGCTCAGGATTGGCTTGCTGGAGGCACTCACCAGCTTTCAAAGGATATGCGGGCAAGACCTGTTGTATGGGTTTAACAACCATGTGTCAGTAGCCCCCGAGACTTGAAGCAATTGACGCAACTAATTTAAGGATTGTTGCATAATCAGGTACTCACGGAGAAGAAGAACATGCTGTCTCAGGAGCTGGAAAAATTTCGGACCCAGCTAACTGCTGTCACCGACAAACTGGCGTAGTCCAAGGAGGCACCGACTGGTAATGTCCACTACTATTCGGAAAATATAATCATGTGGCAGCAATGTTTTTTTGAAATAAACACTGATGTATTTACGACGGCATGATCGCCGATCAGCTGGAAGAGATAAAGATACTCGCCCAATCCGGACTATCATTGGCGATTTCAATAACGCGAGGCGTT
Source organism: Triticum urartu (assembly GCF_003073215.2). NCBI lineage: Eukaryota > Viridiplantae > Streptophyta > Magnoliopsida > Poales > Poaceae > Triticum > Triticum urartu. Next base: position 345,900,623 of record NC_053028.1, read on the forward strand.
CAGCCACTCCAATCCAGAGGACTCCCCATGTGGCACTACAATGGGGAGGATGATGCATCACGCTGCGGGCGCAAGGGTCCGGACAACTTTGCCGCCTTGGCCACCATGTTGGTAGATCTTTATAAAGGGGAGAAAGAAGATTTCACTCGCCTTAAGTGCTGAGAGGGCCTTACCATGTACAAACTTCCTAGCTAGGTGAGGTTTCGCTTCATAACCTTACTCAATCCTCTTCCTGCGTCGCACCTAGTTGAACTTAATCCGACTATGTTTAGCAGGAATGGAGGAAGGTTTTCACGGGGATCTATAGCCCCGCCCTGTAGCTAGAGGACCATATTCGAGACCTGGATCCCGGATTTGAAGAGGATCCAGATGTATTCATAGAACTCAAGGAGGGAGTCTTTTATCAGGCGAGCTACGGCGGCACAGAAGTGGCCATCATAGCCGATTATCCCGGCTAGCTCCCATCCACCCACGAAATTACCAAGGAGATGTCTCCTCCAAAAGAGTTTTCTCATCGCGCCTGACCCACCATACTGTCTCGTGCTCCAAAGGGGCGGCGCTCGGCTTGCTACACCGCATCAGAAACGTCCCTTAAGAAGGCGACGTCTGCGCAGGGTGTATCTTTGAAAAGAAAGGCGGACGATGATACTGCCGAGCCCCCACCTTCATAAAAAAGGTATGGTCTTTAATATGCCCTTGGCAGATATACCAAACTGTGACGTTTCCTGCTGTGCCACATTTTTTAGGAAAAGCATATGCCAGACTGTGTCCGGAGGCCTCACCGGTCTTGCATCACCCAATCCAACCTCGGACCCCGTCCCAAGGTCTAGGGTAGATACATACAGGTGCAATGTCGGATTGTCCTCTCCCCGAGGATTCAGATAATGTATCCGTTACCAGCTCTGAAGAGGAGAGTGCGATGAACCATCTATGCCGGAGGGCGGCTATGCATGACCCAACTTTCACCGAAGAGGCATTCAATGCCTTCAGCTTAGCAGATGCATATATCCGAGCTGCTCAGGATGGGCTTGCTGGAGCCACTGACTAGCTTTCGAAGGATATGCAGGCAAGACTTGTTGTATGGGTTTAATAACCTTGTGTCAGTAGCCCCCGAGACTTGAAGCAGTTGACGCAACTTATTTAAGGATTGTTGCATAATCAGATACTCACGGAGAAGAACAACATGTTGTCTCAGGAGATGGAAAAATTTCGGACCCAGCTAACTGCTGTCACCGCGAAACTGGCGAAGTCCAAGGAGGCACCGACTGGTAATGTCCACTACTATCCGGAAATTATAATCATGTGTCAGCAATGTTTTTTGAAATAAACACTGATGTATTTACGACGACAGGATCGCCAGATCAGCTAGAAGAGATACTGAAGGCCGCGCAGGCGGATAAACAACATGCCGAAAGGTAAGAGGCCGATGGTCAGCATATACTAACATAGACCAGGGATGAGAAGAACAAGCTACAAGATGCCAACATCAAGCAGGCCGAGGAGCTGAAGGAGATACAATCGTTACTGGCGGATGCCTTGAAAGAGAATAGAAAACTGAAAGACGGCATATTCAGTATGCTTTTTAACCTTGTTTCCATATAGTCCCCTAATGGGAAGTTTATCAAGTTTGTTTCCATAGGTGTGCTAACTGCGCGGCCCAAAGGAGATGTGTCTGGATTTCAAGGCGATCTACTACAATAGCTGTCCAAAGTGCATGAGTGAGTCCGGAAGGCAATGAGGAACATTACTAAGGCTTTATGGCCGGCCGATTCTCCTCTAGGAAGTATGGAGGAACTCGTGAATTTATTCAAGGGAGCTCGTCGCCGGTTTGGACTATGGAAGATATGAGCATGCCGAGAAGGCGCACGAGAGGCCTGGGCCCTGGTGAAAACATGGTACACCGGACTTGATCCGAATCATATGGCTCGGGTCAGGCCTCGGGGACCAGATGGACAGGAAATTCCTGTTAGCTTAGTATATGACCAAGTAAAGATAGCCGCCATGTTTTTGCAACAGGATTGTAATCTACACAACTTATTAGATGGTCTAGAGGAGGAGGAAGCTTTCGAGTCAAAGTAGTAATGTACTTTTATCGACAAACGTATCTCCAGCTGAATTATAACACAATTATCATGGCAGACCTTCCGCTTTAACCTCTGAAATCCAAAGTTTGGAGTGTTTCTGAATATTGTACCAGTGGTAAACACCGAAGTATGTTCGGAAACCAGGTAGTCCGATCATAGTTGCTTGAACAGACAAGTTGTATTTGGGGAGTTATGTTATATTACATTTCATCGTAAGAAACATCTTCCAGAGAGAATAGTTATGTTAAGGGTTCCTCTCCCTGGTCCAGCATGCGTTGTTGTGCATGCCTGAGCTGTGATGCTAAAAAATCATAGTACACGTTTATATTTTGGGGGCTTGTAACGAGGACACATCATGTTTTGTCCGCCGACCTATTATTCCCTTAAGAACGCTAGCTTTCGGCTTCACCTGTCTAAGGTACACGTCCGGATAACTCGGCTGTAACAATCGCAGAGGTGGTCCCTTTATGCCCTAGAAGAGTTGTATTTGGGGAGTTATGTTATATTACATTTGATCGTAAGAAACATCTTCCAGAGAGAATAGTTATGTTAAGGGTTCCTCTCCCTGGTCCAGCATGCGTTGTTGTGCATGCCTGAGCTGTGATGCTAAAAAATCACAGTACACGTTTATATTTTGGGGGCTTGTAACGAGGACAGATCATGTTTTATCCGCCGACCTATTATTCCCTTAAGAACGCTAGCTTTCGGCTTCACCCGTCTAAGGTACACGTCCGGATAACCCGGCTGTAACAATCGCAGAGGTGCTCCCTTTATGCCCTAGAAAAACAAGCGGGAACGTAGGGCATAAGCATAGGATCCAAGCAAACCAGCTTGACAAAAACTTAAGTCATAAAGGTGCATATAATGGCGAAGAAAAGACATATATGAGAAGACGACACATATATAGGGTGAGCTTGATGCTCGAAAAATAATAGTAAGCTTCTGTGACAAGATGCCCCCAGGTATTGGGGGGTATGTACCTTTAAGGATGTATACCCCTTAGTGTGCGGTTTACCGGAACACGGGCTAGAAGTCGCATAAAAATGAAAAAAGAGAAAAAAGAGGAAAAAGGGTAACGAACAATGAGTCTGGACTTAGGTGTAGAATCTTCGGAGTCTGGCAGCGTTCCATGGGTTCGGCTCTAATTGATTGTCTGACGCATTATGAAGGCAATAGGCTCCTCCAGTGAGAACTTCATCTATAATGAAGGGACCCTCCCATTTGGGCTTGAGCTTGTCCTTTTTCTTCTCTGGTAGGCGTAGAACGAGTTCACCGACATTATAAGTCTTGGCCCGCACTTCTTTGTTGTTGGTAGAATGCCGAGCGAGCTTTGGCGACATCGCGCTCCTCCTCCAGGCCATCTAAGTCATCGAGTTCGGCCTCTCTCTTTTCGTACATGAGTACTCGAGATGAGTCGTGAATAATATCGTAGGCCAAGACGGCCTCTACGCCGTACACCATGAAGAACGGTGTATATCCGATCGTGCGATTGGGCATGGTCCGCAGCCCCCAGAGTACGAAGTCAAGCTCCTCAACCCAGTGTTTGTCTGACTCCTTTAAGGATCACACTAGTCTGGGTTTAATGCCGCTCATTATCAAGCCATTAGCCCATTCGACTTGACCGTTTGTTTGAGGGTGATAGATAGAGGTATAATTGAGCTTGATGCCCAAATTAGCACACCAAGTTTTTACTTCATCGGCTGCGAAGTTAGAGCCGTTATTGGTGATGATGCTTTGTGGGATACCATAATGGTGTACGACACCGGATATGAAATCTATCACTGGTCCGGCATCGACCGTTTTAACTGGTTTAGCCTCTATTCATTTAGTGAATTTATCTACCATGACCAGCAGGTATTTTTTCTTATGGCTTCCACCTTTAAGGGGTCCGACCATGTCAAGCCCCAGATAGTAAAAGGCCAAGTAATGGGGATTGTTTGTAGGATGGTAGGTATCATATGGCCTTAATTGGTGAAAAGCTGGCATCCTACACAACGTTGGACGAGGTCATGTGCATCTGCTCGGGCCGTAGGCCAGAAAAAACCTGTACGGAAGGCATTACATACAAGGGCCCGAGCTGTGGCATGATGGGCGCCAAGACCAGCATGGATTTCAGCCAAGAGTTGTTGCCCCTATTCTTCGAAGATACAACTTTGAAGGACTCAAGTAGTACTTTTCTTGTAGAGCTCTCCTTCATGAACCTTGTAGGATTTCGAGCGTCGAACAATGCATCGAGCCTCATTCTGGTCCTCAGGAAGCTCTCTCCTATTAAGGTAGGCCAGGAGGGGTTCGATCCATGGGGAAATTACTGCCATGATTACATGGGCCTATGGTGTTATTTCGGTGGCCGAGCCCCCGATGATATCGAAATTGTGTTCGGAATCTGGGGTTATGATCGGCTCTCAACTGGTGTTGCTGCTTTCGTCCTGCCATACCACGGATGGCTTGAAGAGCCTCTCCACAAAGGTATTAGGTGGTACGGGGTCGCTCTTAGCACCCATGCGAGCAAGGATGTCCGCTGCTTGATTACTCTCTCGGGCCACGTGATGAAACTCGAGCCCCTCAAACCGAGCTGATATTTTAAGTACGACGTTGTGGTAAGCCCCCATCTTCGGATCTTTGGCATCAAATTCTCCGTTTATTTTGGATATTGCATGGTTTGAATCCCCGTGCACCTCAAGGTGTTGTATGCCCATAGAGATGGCCATCCGAAGACCATGCGATAGGGCCTCATATTCGGCTGCGTTATTAGAGTCTGTATGTAGTATTTGGAGCACATAACCGACTGTGTCTCCTATGGGGGATGTTAGGATGACACCAGCCCCAAGTCCGGCTAGCATTTTAGAGCCGTCGAAGTGCATCACCCAGTTGGAATATGTGTCGTACTCTTTAGGAAGTTCGGCCTCTGTCCATTCAGCGACGAAGTTAGCAGACACCTGAGATTTAATGGCTCGGCGAGGCTTATATGATATTTCAAATGGTAAGAGCTCAATGGCCCATTTGGCAATTTTTCCGGTGGCATCCTGATTGTTTATGATATCATTAAGTGGTACTTCGGAAGCCACCATGATCGAACACTCTTGAAAGTAGTGCTGCAACTTCTGGGATGCAATGAACACCGCATACGCTATCTTTTTGTAATGTGGGTATTAGGATTTGTAGTGGGAATTTAAGTCCCTCTTCCTCTCGTTCGACGACGAGCACTACACTCACCACTTGGTGTGTTGCAGATATGTATAGTAACATGGGCTCGCCGACGTTTGGCACGGCCAGGATTGGGTTGCTTGCTAACAAAGCTTTTATTTCTTCTAGTCCGGCTATTGCAGCATCCGTCCACGCAAAGTGGTCGGTGCGTTGGAGCATGCGATACAATGGCAGTGCCTTTTCTCCTAATCTGGAGATAAAGCGGCTCAAAGCTGCCATGCACCCGGCTAGTTTTTGGACCTGCTTGAGGTATGTTTGTGTAGCCAACTATGACACGGCTCGAATTTTGGCTGGGTTCGCTTCGATTCCCCTATTGGAAACAATGAACCCAAGCAGTTTTCCGACGGGAACACCGAAAATGCACTTTTCCGGATTGAGCCGTATGTCATATCTTCGGAGGTTGTCGAATGTAAGGCGTAAGTCATCCACCAATTATTCGACATGCTTAGTTTTTATGACTACATCATTACATATGCCTGAAATGTCTTGCCTATTTGCTTTTCCAGGCACGTTTGAATCATGCGTTGGTATGTGGCACCAGCATTTTTGAGCCCGAAGGGCATGGTGTTGACGCAGAAGGGCCCATATGGGGTGATGAATACCATTATTGCTTGGTCGGATTCCTTCATCTTGATTTGATGGTATCCGGAGTATGTGTCGAGGAAGCACAGTGAGTCGTGTCCTATGGTTGCATCAATAATCTGGTCAATGCGAGGTAGTGGGAAGGGATCCTTAGGGCAGGCTTTATTAAGGTCCTTGAAGTCGACACACAAGCGCCAGGATTTATCCTTCTTCAGCACCATGACTAGGTTTGCTAGCCAATCCGGATGTTTGATCTCTCTGATAAACCCGACTTCGAGTAGTTTGGCTAGCTCCTCACCCATAGCCTATCGTTTGGGTTCGGAAAATCGCCGTAGGGTTTGCTTTGACTAGTTTGTATCCCTTCAGTATATTGAGACTATGTTCGGCCAGCGCCTGTGGGATTCCTGGCATATCCGAGGGGTGCCAGGCAAAGATTTCCCAATTCTCATGCAAGAACGTGCGCAATGCGGCGTCGACCGCCGGATCCAGCTGTGCCCCAATGGAAGCTGTCTTGTTGGGGTTCATCGGGTGAACTTGGAATTTGACTATCTCGTCTGCTGGCTTGAAAGAAGTGGATTTAGGCCTTTTATCAAGAATTATGTTGTCTCTATCCACTGTGGAACGGAGAGTAGTGAGCTCCTCGGCTGCCAGGGCTTCGGACAGTGCCTTGAGGGCCAGGGATGCGGTTTTGTTTTCAGCGCGGAGTGCTATGTACGGATCACGGGCGATAGTGATAACACCGTTGGGCCCGGGCATTTTGAGCTTGATGTACCCATAATGAGGTATGGCTTGAAAGCGTGTGAATGTGTCTCACCCTAACAGGGTATGATATCCGCTGTTGAAAGGGTCCACCTGGAAGATTATCTCTTTGGACCTATAGTTCTCTGGTGTGCCGAATACCATGTCGAGTTTAATTTTCCCCGAGAATCTTGCTTCCCGACTAGGGATAATTGCTCGAAAGGTTGTATTACTTTGCTCAACGCGAATCCTTTCCATTTGCATTTTATCGAGCGTGTCTTTGTAGATGAGGTTCAGTCCGCTGCCGCCATCCATGAGCACTTTAGTGAGGCGAAAGCCATCTGCAATTGGTTTTAGAACCAAAGCGGCTAGTGCTCGGACTGATCGAGCCCTTGGCTCGTCATTGGAGTTGAAGGTTATCGCCATATCGTTCCAAGGATTTATTGTGGCTACGTGATTGACTTGGGCGAGGTCGCGGAGCTCCCTTTTACGTAGGTTGTTTGTAGAAAAGGTCTCAAAGACCGTAAACACATTGAGGTCATTATCCTTGGGGGAATGCCTTGCCAGAGTAGTGTTTGTGAGAATATCCTCCCCACAGTTAGCCACCTGCCGGAGTATCCAACATGCCCAAAGGCTATGAGTTGGTTCGGAATTTGACATCGCGTGTATCTGACAGGTCTTGTCAAGCCATTCATGAAGGACAATTTTGTGTCTCGGTAAGGGCTTAATTTTTCTTTCCATGAAGTACTGATCAGGTGGCCCATAAGGGTGCATCCTTTTTGTCCAGCCGGTGGTTGGCTTAAAGGCCGATGGTTCCCACCGAGCTGTCTAGGCTTTCCAAGTGCTTTCCATTGCGCAATACTTCTGTACTAGGTGTGCCAAATCTGCAAAGTGCATTATGTGGCGCCGATTGAGGGCATTGATGTCAGGACCCCGATTCCAAGTCACATCGATCTAGCCGGTAACACCTCATATCACTTTGCGGCCTCACGCATGGTATTCCCACGGGTGTCGCCTTACCATGGCCACTACTAGGAAAAGGCCTACTAATGGCGCACCTGTTTTGGCTACTAATGGCGCACTACAGGTGCGCCATTAGTACCACGCCACTAGTATATTTTAGTAATGGCGCACCACAGGTGCGCCATTAGTATCTGGTATACTAATGGCGCACCACAGGTTCGCCATTAGTGTCCCACAGGTGCGCCATTAGTATCTGCTATACTAATGGCGCACCACATGGAAGTGCGCCATTAGTAACAATTTTTAAAAAAAAAAATTCGTTTTTTTCTTAATCTCAGGTCACTATTTCACATATGAGATATCCAACACATATATATACAACAAGCATCCATATAACAATCATATCCAACACACAAGTTTCATCATATATACATACATAGCCAACACATAGTTCCATCGTTACATAATACAAAAGTTTCACATTGTTCATCCAACACCGTTATCCATCAATTCACAAAAGTTTCACATTGATACAAAATAAAAACACAAATGGAAAAGAAGCACTCCATCCATGCAAGCTTCCGTGAATTAAAACGAATCTGCAAAATAATAAACAAGAAGTTAGAAGAAGAAGAAGAAGAAGAAGAAGAAGAAGACTAGAAGAATACTAGAAGAACACTAGAAGAATAGTAGAAGAAGAATAAGAAGAATAAGAAGAAGACTATAAGCTTATTATGTAAACTTGATCATTTTGTGCTAACATAAGTAATTTTGGAGCTAACCTATAGGAAACTAAGCATATAAGCTCTAAGTTAGCATATTAGAGCCAACTTAGATAAAATGAAGCTAACCTATGTCATTTTGGAAAAGAAGAAGAATAAGAAGAAGACTATAAGCTTATTATGCAAACTTGATCATTTTGTGCTAACATAACTAATTTTGGAGCTAACCTATAGGAAACTAAGCATATAAGCTCTAAGTTAGCATATTAGAGCCAACTTAGGTAAAATGAAGCTAAGCTATGTCATTTTGGAAGAATAAGAAGAAGACTATAAGCTTATTATGTAAACTTGATCATTTTGTGCTAACATAAGTAATTTTGGAGCTAACTTATAGGAAACTAAGCATATACGCTCTAAGTTAGCATATTAGATCCAACTTAGGTAAAATGAAGCTAACCTATGTCATTTTGGAAGAATAAGAAGAATAATAAGAAGACTATAAGCTTATTATGTAAACTTGATCATTTTGTGCTAACATAAGTAATTTTGGAGCTAACCTATAGGAAACTAAACATATACGCTCTAAGTTAGCATATTAGATCCAACTTAGGGAAAATAGAAAAAGGTCAAGTTTGAAAGATTAAATTCAAATTCCTTTGAATTTAATTCAAAAGGTTTGAACTAGGATAGGTTTTTCGAAGTGCCCAAAAATGTTGAGAAATTAGGTGGAGCTCCGGAAAATGATGAAAGGACATGTGGAAAAGTTAGAGGCCAAGAGTTGAAATAATAAAAGGCATTGGGATTTTTGCAAGTGTGTTGAGGTAATTCCACATAATTGGAATAATTACTATAGCTCTCTAAATATCGAGAGGATAAGTTGTAAAGAGAATCACCATGTGAATTCCCTCGGTTTAAATGGATCAATGATCCATACGGTTTATTTAGTTGAGTTAAGAAAAGAAATGACATGATGGCATGATGACATGATGCAATGCACATGATGCAAAGATGAAATGCAGCGGACCAAACAAAACACACGACGAAACCCGGAAACCCTGGAAGGCAACTGAAGCTCCGGTCTTGGGGCGTTACAACACTCCACCACTACGAGAGGATCTCGTCCCGAGATCTTGGATGGCACCGGAGGGAAAAACGGAAGAGAAATAGAAGAGGTAAAACTAAGTTGCTTCTTTGACAAATGAGTGAAACCATGAGCCTTGAGAGGTTGAACAAATTGAAAGAAAGAATGCAACGAGAAAGAGCGAAGTTGAAAGCACTCCGTTAGGAAAAAAATAACAAGGAAGAACAAATTCGAACAACATTCTGGTTGGAAAGATATGCAAGGCTTGATAAAATGAAAGAACTTGAGCAGAGGACACAACACTCCGGTTAAATGGATAAGCACGAAAAAAACATGCTCTTTGACAAACGAGATGATGGGTTGAAAAGAGCAACATCACAAAGCCTCCGGAACGAAAGAATAGAATATAGATAATTGAAATAAAAGAATAGAGAAGAAAATGCCAACTTATGCCACAAAAGAGCTTGATAAGGCATCCTCAGGAGAAAAGTCGAACGGAGTTGTTGGAACACCAACAACGAAAACAACAGGCTGCTTGTGGGCTTATGAAAACATCTCAAAACTTAAGGTGAAATTTTGCCACTAATGAAAAGGATAGATTGGATTGATATCAAAAGGAGACGAGAAACTTATATCACCGGGAGGATAAATGAAGAACTTGGGTCATTTATAAGCACCATAAATAGCAACCATCCTTAGGGAAGGCTTTAGGTGAAATATAACCTAGGATAACTCCAATGACGAGATTGATTGATTTAAAATATCTCATTCTTGACAACATGTGAATCATGAAAACATGAACTAAAATTATCAAGAATGACATAATACCACCTCCAATGATACGGTAGAAAGAATTGCACTCCGGATTGCAAAATGAAGAATGATTGAGCTCCTTAGAAAAGAATGTTGATGAACGCTTCGAGAAGGAATTAAATCCTTGATGAACCATCATGTAGGACATCCATGAGGAACTCCGGTAAACAAAATGATGATAAAAGCAAGAGAAATTGAAAACACAAGGTGAAACCTTGTAATGATTTAGAAGGAGCTTCGTGATGAGATAATGCAGAAAAGGTAGGAACTCCGGAAAAGAAAGAGCAAATGAACCCGAGAATTTGATGAGCCTCCGGAACACGGAATTAATCACTTGGATGGAACAAGAATAAGAATTACATTATGCGTATCCTTCACCAATTAAATTGATGACAAGCAACGGATTTGGCATACTACTTATTCTCGTAGAAAGGATTAAGATAGATATAGCGTAAACTTGAGAAGGTCTTCTTTGAACCACCGGTAGGATTGACAACGAATAAATTGATAAGGAAAAGAAACCTGGAAGAACCACCGTAAGAAATGAAAATGAACGAAGATACTTGAGAGAATTTAGATACAACTGAAATGAAGAGATCACGCGCTGATTAAAGAATATTGAATGATGCACCGGTGAGATTTGGGGAACGAGAGCTGAAAGCTAAGAATGAACAAGTCTTTTGAAATGATGGGCTCCGGATAATCAAACTGAAAATACCCTTGAATATATCCTGATGGGTGAAAAAGATTTTCACAATCAAAAATAATTATGAGAGGATGGCAACAAGCTAGCACCAGGAATCTTGAAGAGAATGGAGCAAGATTAAAGAGAAACTCTTCTTCGGTCTTCAATATCTGAGAATGACGATGAGAAACACCACCAAATTGTTGAGATACTCCGAGAAGAAAAATGGAAAGGTTGAACCAACGATGAAAGAATTTGAAAGATCAAGGAGAAAGGCATTTGACCGATGATAACTCATTCTTACGTCAAACTTCAAAAAGAAATTTGAGGATAGCTCCGGGAAAATAAGTAGAGTCAGGTAAGATCCTGGAAAAATGACCTGTGGGTTAGGGCCCACTCAAAAGAAACACCGTTGAAAAGATTGCTTGAAAAGGAGAATGCACCGGTTGAATTAAATGACTTGAATGAGATAGCAGACTCGAGATATCTTGAACACACCGGAACAAATGAATAGTGAAGAGTGGATGATTATGGGGTGCACCGGTATGATAAAAGCATTTGAAATACAGAAAAGAATATGATCAACACCGAAAGCTTGAATTAGATCCACCGGAGAAGAAAAAGAATGAATAATGGTGAACTAGAAACTTCGTTAAAATCTTCATGAGCATCACCGGATAAGTACATTGAAGGAAAAGAATGGAGAGGCTTCACATCAATAAGATGGATACTCGATTAAGAAATCTGAGTCCTTGAAGAAAACAAGGGAGGGAGGGCGGGAAAACAAAGACAACTTGGGATGGATGAACGAACACCGTTGAGAAAGCTGAGATTGGATCTTGCGGATGTTGAAATGTTCGGATTCACTTGAAGAGAAACACACCGGTGAAAAGGATTGACATGACAATATCGATTATCATGAAGGATTGGTATTCACATCGGAGTATGAAAACACCATTTGGGGAAGGTATGGAATCAACATTTGACTTCGAAGCAACTCGAATACCACAACTGAAAAACAAAACAAAGGATTGGCTTGCAGAATAAGCCGGAACAAACATATGATAGAGATTTCATCCGAAGTTTTCGTGGTGGGGCCTACAAGGGATCGATCGTACAGCACCATCATGTACATGGCAGTGCACATGACATACGAAGCGTCCCCGAGTCGGCATAGCCAAGGACTCTTTAAGACACAACGAGACCACTGTAAAACCAACCGTGAATAGGCGGACCACTAGACGTCAAACCCCAATTTCAAATCATACATCTGTCGGAAAGATATCCTAAGAGCTACTTGAATTCCCACCTATGAAACTCCCGAACCTTTCCAGTTATGCAATCAGGTGTTGGGGATACAGGGGAAGCATAATATCTCACCCAAATCTAGCAAATCCTACATCCAGCTGTATCCATCCTTCAACACATAACCAAGAAACCTTCGGAAATCGTCTACCTCAACCTTCGAAAAGCATCCGTTATACAAGTTATGGCAATACTCCCGAACTCCCACCATAGTACTAGGTGTCGTCGAGGTTATCTCACCAATGAACTGCATAAAAGAGATTTTTGATGTCGGCGTACTAAACTCAGGTATTCCAGAACTGCAACAATAAAATTATGACGACAACACCTCGGAGCTCAACTCCCCAGGACACTGCCACAAAACCCCTGACAGGAGGCACCAAGACAATGTTCTCGTCACAAAACCATCGAAACGATTCCAAGATACCTGCGTGATCCTAAATTTTTTTAGTGAAATTTGAGAAGAGAAGAGTCAAAACTCTACGTCAGGATGCCTTACCAGAGCGATGAGGAGACTGGGAAGTAAAAGAATTCCTAATCTCTCCGATATATAATTCCTAAAAGACTCAAAACATTTTTCTAGACACAACTCGGCCGCTAAAAACGATCAAGCAATGGGGCTCCTAAGGTCGGGGAAGGCTCTGATTACCAACTTGTAACGCCCTCGATGCGGCAATATCTCCCACGTGTCGAAGCACGACTTAGAGGCATAACCGCATTGAAAGCAATGTCGCAAGTGAGGTAATCTTCACACAACCCATGTAATACAATAGGGGAAAAGAGATACATAGTTGGCTTACAATCGCCACTTCACACAATTACATGAATAAAGCATTACATCATCAAGATACAATCAAGGTCCGACTACGGAACCAAAATAAAAGAAGAACCCCAAATGCGACACGGTCCCCGATCGACCCCAACTGGGCTCCACTACTGATCAACTAGAACGAAACAACACAAAGGACAAGATCTTCATCAAGCTCCTCCTTGAGCTTGGTTGCATTGTCTGCACGAACTCATCGGCACCTACAAGCTGGTTTTGGAAGTATCTGTGAGCCACGGGGACTCAGCAATCTCACACCCTCGCGATCAAGACTATTTAAGCTTATGGGTAAGGTAAAGGTATGAGGTGGAGCTGCAGCAAGCGACTAGCATATATGGTGGCTAAATATACGCAAATGAGAGCGAGAAGAGAAGGCAAGGCAAGGTCGTTAAAAACTATGATCAAGAAGTGATCCTAGAACAACCTACGTCAAGCATAACTCCAACAACCGTGTTCACTTCCCGGACTCCGCCGGAAAGAGACCATCACGGTTACACACGCTTGATGCATTTTAATTAAGGTTAACTTCAGGTTTTCTACAACCAGACATTAACAAATTCCCATCTGCCCATAACCGCGGGCACGGCTTTCGAAAGTTCATAACCCTACAGGGGTGTCCCAACTTAGCCCATGACAAGCTCTCACGGTCAATGAAGGAATAGACCTCCTCCCGAGACATTCCGATCAGACTCGGTATCCCGGTTCTTCAAGACATCCTCGGCAATGGTAAAACAAGTCCAGCAAGACCACCCGCTGTGCCGACAATCCCGATAGGAGCTGCACATATCTCGTTCTCAGGGCACACTGGATAAGCTAAGCGTACAGGAGCCGTTGTAACCCAAGTTGCTAAGGGATAGCCCTGCACGGTGCTCTGGGTTGGACCAACACTTAGAGAAGCACTGGCCCGGGGGGGGTTAAAATAAGATGACCCTTGGGCTGGCCTAACCCAAGGGAAAAAAGGCTAGGTGGCAAATGGTAAAACCAATGTTGGGCCATGCTGGAGGAGTTTTATTCAAGGCGAACTATCAAGGGGTTCCCATTATAACCCAACCGGGTAAGGAACATAAAATCGGGGAACATAACACCGATATGACGGAAACTAGGGCGGCAAGAGTGGAACAAAACACCCGGCATAAGGCCGAGTCTTCCACCCTTTACCAAGTATATAGATGCATTAATTAAATAAGATATATTGTGATATCCCAACAAGTAAACATGTTCCAACAAGGAACAACATCTCCATGTTCCAACAAGGAACAATCTTCAATCTTCACCTGCAAGTAACAACGCTATAAGAGGGGCTGAGCAAAGCGGTAACATAGCCAAACAACAGTTTGCTAGGACAAGGTGGGTTAGAGGCTTGGTTCAACAATATGGGAGGCATGATAAGCAAGTGGTAGGTATCGCAGCATAGGCATAGCAAAACAGCGAGCAACTAGCAAAGCAAAGATAGTAGTGATTTCGAGGGTATGATCATCTTGCCTGAAATCCCGCAAGGAAGAAGAACGAGTCCATGAAGAAGACAAATGGATGTTGTCGAACGAATCCTCACAACACGATGTTACCGGATCCAACGCGAAGAAGCAACACCGGAAAGAGGCAAACAATCATAGTAAACAAACAACACATCAACATGGCATGATGCACAACCAAGTATGATGCATGTCCGGTTTAATGAGGCATGGCATGGCAAAGTGCACAAACAGCCCTACAAATTAAGTGGAGCTCAATATGCAACTCCGTTGTACATTGGCAAAACACCACATTCAAGTTATTTAGTTCGATCTCGTTTATGTACCCAACAATATTAAATGTTGTTAAGCATGTCAAGAGGTGAAACATAAAGGGATTATCTATCTAAACAATTTAAATGGGGCCGGATATAGCAAACAACAAATCCGGTAAATCCCCATATGCATTAGGAAATTAATGCAAACAACAAATTAAACATTTTAATTGTTGTTATCATGATGCGGATGACATGAACAAGTTTATGCAATTTTTATTAAAAGTTGACAAGAGCATTATGAAGCATTTGTCACCGTGGTGGAAAGGGAAGGGGTGCCACGACAACGGTAACGGAAACGGTGCCACGGCAACGTTCTGGTTCCGGTAACTCGATTGAGATACCGATGCAAAGGAGAAGTGTGCGGTTGCGTGCAGAAGATGGTGGGGCGCTCCCGGATACCGGGTGTCCCACGAGTTGGCGACAAGGAAACGAGTGAAAAATTGGACACAGTGCAAACATGAGCATCTCAAACATCGCAAGCATTCGTTCACGGACGTCGTCTCGGGGTTATACCTTCGAAGCGTGCATTATCGGAGCGGTTCGAGTTCGATGCGGTGTAGGGGATGATGTTTTTGGGATGTTAGTAGTCGAAGTAGTCGTTCTCACATGCTCTAGGGTCGACGGTAGAGGTTCTCGCGATCTCGGTGACGGTAGTGGTACATGTTTATCATTGCGCGAGTTTCCGTAGATGTTTGGGGTCACGGCGAGGAACTTGATGCATTGTGGAACTTGGCGTCCAAGGAATCCCGCGTAGTCGTACACGAGTCGTAGTCGAACTTGACGGTTCCGCTACACGGTTCTTCGGAGACGGTAGTTGTTCTCGGTTCATAGACGAACTTGACGGATCCGAGGGCTCCGGCCATCGGGGTACTTGACGCAACGCCGAGTAGTCGTACGTTCTGAAGAGGAACTTGGCGTCCGAAGGTGTACTTGGCGAACAACAGTCATCGTGGAAGTAGTGGTACTTAGGCGTTTCGGTCAGCACTCGTTCGGGCATCCTTGGTCTTGCCGGCGGTGTGGGTCTCCTTGGGTCAAACAAGATGTGCAAGGCCAGATTGGCGACGGGGACTTGAAGCACGGTTCCTACAGCGCTGGTAACGGCGAAGACGAGCGGATCCTGGTCGGCCGGCATCGGATCCGGGCAAACGGTGGCGCGAACGGAACCCAGGGGCGGAGGAGCTTGGGCGCGGGACCGCAGCCTGGTGGCGTTGGCGCTCCTGCGGCAGTACACATGAAGGAAGAGCGACGGGGAGGCATGGGTGAGGAGATGGACGCCGGCAGCGGCAGCTTCGTGGCAGGTGGCCAGGGCCATGGACGGCGAAGCAGCATGGCGGCACGCTCGCGGCAGGCTTCTGCAGCCACAGAAGAGGACGAGGCAGGACGTCGAGCTCCCAGATGTGGGCGCTGGACGTGGTCGCTGGCGATGGAGGCGGAGCAGAGGAGGCGGTCGAGGCCGGCGCTGGAGGCGCTGCGGCGGCATCCTGCTGGTGGCTGGCGACGTGGACATGGGGCGACGGAGCCGCAGGTGAAGAAGCAGCGGCACAAGGAGGACCATGGCGACACGGGTGACGAAGCAGCAGTGGCGCTGGCGCCGAGCCATGCGGCGGGGAGGCGAGGAGGTGAAGAGGGATCGAGAGGGAGAGGTTGCGGGAGGAAGATGGGATCGAGGAAGATGGTGGTTCGGGCGCTGCGGGAGAGAGAGGGTGAGATCGAGAGGAGGGAGTGGCGGCGCAAGGGAGGAGAGCAGGGTGCGGGCTAGGTTAGAGGGTTAGGTCGGCCGGGGAGTGGGCCTTGGAGCCGGCTAGGTTAGATGCAGCTGGGCCCAAATGGCCTGCTGGGCTCCCTTCTCTCCCTCTCTTGATACTACTCTTAACAAAAACAGAGACAATAAAATAGGAGAAAGGAAAAGAGAGAAGAGAAGGTTAGAGGAAGAATTTGGGCACGGGGATAATTTTCACGGACTCAGAAAAATGAGCACGGTCCGGGAAAATAGAAAAAGGTCAAGTTTGAAAGATTAAATTCAAATTCCTTTGAATTTAATTCAAAAGGTTTGAACTAGGATAGGTTTTTCGAAGTGCCCAAAAATGTTGAGAAATTAGGTGGAGCTCCGGAAAATGATGAAAGGACATGTGGCAAAGTTAGAGGCCAAGAGTTGAAATAATAAAAGGCATTGGGATTTTTGCAAGTGTGTTAAGGTAATTCCACATAATTGGAATAATTACTATAGCTCTCTAAATATCGAGAGGATAAGTTGTAAAGAGAATCACCATGTGAATTCCCTCGGTTTAAATGGATCGACGATCCATACGGTTTATTTAGTTGAGTTAAGAAAAGAAATGACATGATGGCATGATGACATGATGCAATGCACATGATGCAAAGATGAAAAGCAGCGGACCAAACAAAACACACGACGAAACCCGGAAATCCTGGAACGCAACTGAAGCTCCGGTCTTGGGGCGTTACAATGCGCCATTAGTATGTTTGGAAAAATGAAAAAAAATTGTTACTAGTGGCGCACCGTGTGTCTGGTGCGCCATTAGTGTCTTCCACACTAATGGCGCACCAGCACATGGTGCGGCATTAGTATATAGTAGTGGCGCACCACTTGCCTGGTGCGCCATTAGTGTCAATTTCATCCATAGCCCTTTTCCTAGTAGTGGGCTCGGGACCGTTTGCCCCTTTTGGCTCACGTATATGATAGTATCGCTAGCATCCATATGACAGAGAACCCGGGCCGACGTGGCTAGTCGTGAAACCAAAGCGACACTAACCTATGGGGACAGGCATACATGAATCACATCGAGCATGTCGGTCAACAGCGTGTGAATCCGGGCTGTAGCACTGGGCTAACAGGACTCCGGTGAACCCGGGCTGTAGCAGCCTAGGCAGGACTCCGGATGTCACCGTGTGACATTTCCCCGAAGGGACAGACACAGGAACGAAGTGAAACACATGCCGGCCAGTCAAGTGTCCTGAGCAGTAGTGCTGGGCTAGCGGGAATCCGGTGAACCGGGCTGTAGCGGACTACTATGGCTCATGGAAGTACTAGACTACATTTCCCCATAAGAGAGGCTGCCAAGGAGAAAAAACTAGATTGTCGGATCCCACACATACCAAGCATTTCAATCATACACACAATATGCTCGATATGTGTAAATACAACATGGCATCACAACATAACTCTACGACTCAAGTATTTATTCATTAGGCTCCGAGGAGCGAGATATTACAAACATGGGTCTCATGACCCAACAATCATAGCATACAAATCAAAGCACATGAGGAAGCTTAACTTGTCTGAGTACAGACAACTACAAATGAAAAAGGCTGAGAAGCCTGACTATCTACCAAATCCTGCCGAGGGCACAAGATCGTAGCTGAGGTATCAAGCTAAACGTCGAAGTCCACACGGAACCACTAGCGAGACTGGCGTCTCTCTGCAAAACATAACATAGGAAAACGTGAGTACAAATATACCCAGCAAGACTTACATCAGAACTATCTACATATGCATCGGTATCAGTAAAGGGGGTGGTGGAGTTTAACTACAGCAAGCCAACTTTGACTCAGTGGCTAACTTGAACTACGATTGCAAGCAACTCTTTTGAGGTGGCACACACGAGTCCACATATTCACCAATCAATACACCACTATAGATCCGCTCCCGTCCTCCTACGAGAAAGCCATCCATAGCACTCACGCTTATCTTGCGCATTTTAGAGTATCCACTTTCACTAGTCTATGAACTGTTATAGGCAACCTAGAAGTCCTTTACCGCGGACACGGCTATTCGAATAGATGATGTTAACCCTCCAGGGGTGTACTTCTTCACACACGCTCTCGCCACTTACCACCATGTACACGTCGTGTATCTCGGCAACCTTCAAGCGGAAGCCTGGCGAGGGAGTCGGCCATGACCTGACTAACCACACAAGTCTCTAGTCCAGGTTTATCGCCTATGCGGGTTCCATCTGCGAGGAGATCCGGCCGGAGTTTCGCTCACAGCTCCAAACGATCTGTGCAGGGTTCCCGAGACACCAAACGGGCGCCCGGTACACCGTGCCATGGTGTATCTACCGCATCATAGCCCACCCCTAGGGTCAGGGCTATGCACGGCCGCCAACACATATCCTACAAACACCAGAAACTAGTTGCAACTCCTGGACAGATGACAAGGGCAGTTAATAAGTTGAGAGGGTCCATTGGTTTCGGGCCCGATGCGTGGTAGTAGCTGTTCATGGATCACAAACACAGAACTCAGTTCCTAAGAACGGTTTCAATGAGACAACCCAGCATGTACTCCTACATAGCCTCTCACTGCTACCTTTACCAAATCGTGTTCACACACTTAGCTCACACACAGTAGGACATGTTCATCACTATTCCAATTCATCCCCGATGAATCAGACCTGACTCAACTCTAAGCAGTAGCAGGCATGACAAACAAGCATGAATGAGTAGGCACATCAGGGCTCAAACAACTCCTACTCATGCTAGTGGGTTTCATCTATTTACTGTGGCAATGACAGGTCATGCAGAGGATAAGGGGTTCAACTACCACAGCAAGTAACAGATGAATCGTTGTTCTCCTAATGCAGTAAAAGAGAGCAGGAGCGAGAGAGTGGGATTGTATCGGAATGAACAAGGGGGTTTTGCTTGCCTGGCACTTCTGAAGATAATATAGTTCTTCATCGGTGTCATCGAACTCATCGTCGGAACCACGTCTATCGAGAGGGGACAACACCGGCAAACGAGAGGGAACACAATCAATGCGATGCAACAAACATGATGTATGATCATGGCATGTTAAGTTACTGAATTCACCTAATGCAATAGTTGGTCATATTAATTGAAGTGGAATTCAAACATATAGCAAATTCCAACTCCAAAACTACATACCATATATTCCATAAACATGAATTTTCCTAGTTGGTGATGTTAACTTGCTCAAACATGCATGAACATGGCATAAACAGATTCTTCATATTTTTCTGATAATTTTTCATATATAAATTATTTCATTTGGAGTTACAGTTTAATTTCTATGATTTTCAGAAGTTTTGGCTATTTTCTCGAATTTCCTGTAAAATAATAAATCCAGTAATTGCTTTATTGCATCAGCAGTGCGTCAGCGTGACGTCAGCAGTCAACTGGGACGGTCCAGGTCAAACCTGACTAGTGGGTCCCGCGTGTCAGTGTCATAGTCTAACTAATTTTTAGTTAGTCCTAATCCTAACTTAATTAGCAGGCGGGTCCCATCTGTCATAGACCAGGGGGTCAAACTGGGCCCACCCAGGTCATCTCAGTCAGCAGGGTCAATCCCGCCGGTGTTGAGTCGCCGGTGAGGCCGAGACGGCGGAGAGTGTCAGAAACGCTGCTCCAGCCACGGTTCGATGCGCGGGTGGGTGCTACAGGTAGCTGGCGGTGTGGCGCATCCAACGATGGCGTTGGTTGGTGCAAGGGTGGCCGGGAATGACGACGGCGTCGAGCCGGGCGGCGGCCGGAGCTCGGCCGTTGGTTGTTTTTTTGCTGCAGCGAGCTAGCGGGGAAACGGACACACTAGTGAGGCGCTACGAGGTGCGGTGAGTGCGTTAGGCACCCGCGCCTGACCAAATGGTCACCGGAGTGACGTCGGTGTTGAGCTCGCACGGTGGCGTGCTACGGTGAGCAAGGGGGCAGCGTCTACGGCGAGCAAAATAAGCAAAGAAGAGGGGGGTTCAGTAGAGGAGCTCACGGCGGTTGCAGAACGCGTCTAAGCGTGCTCGGGGGAGGTCGGACGACGTCCGGGCGTTGCCGGCGATCTCGGAGGTCGGGGGTTGAAGATGACGGTGGTGACGGCGTTGCAGGCCTCTTGCGGTCACGTGCTTTGTCGTGCGGCTCCAAGGCATCGAGGCGGAGCTAGGGGACCAGATGGCGAGGCGAGGCGTGCCAGGTGGCTGCGGTGGTGCTCGGCAGCATGCTGTGCTGCGCTCGGGTGCAAGGTGGGGAGGGACCAGAGGAGGGGGGGCAGGGGGAGAGTGAGAGAGGTGCGGGGGGTGTCGTGGCGTCTCCAGGCGCTCGAACGAGGGAGGGGAGGAGGAAGCAGGCGGTGGAGGCCTCGGGCACGCGCGCGTCAACACGCCTCTGCCTACTGGCAGAGGTTGAAGACGAACGCTTCAGCCAGTGGGCTGGGCCACCAGCTGGAGTTGGGCCAGGTGGGCTGCCAGTGAGCGCTAGGTAAGTCTCTCTCCTCTGTCTTTTATAATTTGTTTTGTTTTTCTATTTTTGTTATTTTGTTTTGATTTAGTTTATAACCCAAATCATTTTAATTAATCCTAAAAATAATTGTGGGCATTAAATTAATTATTACAGAGGCCCTTAACTATTTTCAGAATTGTTGGAGCATTTAAAAATATTAATATTATTTAAATGCCCCAAGTCAAATACAATATGGGTTATTCAAAAATCCAGAATGGCCTAAAAAATATTGGCATCATTTTTGGCAGAGGTTTTCACCTTTATCAAAAATCATGAACTTTTCTAAAGGTCATTCTAGGTTCACTGAAAAGATTTAAACTTGAACCTAGTTGAATTGACTTAGTGCCAGGGCTTGGTCATCCCCAATTCAAATTTCCTTTGAATATAAACATGATGCATGCTCACTGATGCAACTATTTACAGATATGAATCTAGGGCTGTGACAATTGAGGATGCCCTCGTCCATATAGTTGCGGCAAAAGACTGATACCGCATCGTCGTCATGGCAATCTTTGATCTTGTTTTTAACAAGTGGGAATCTAGCGCAAAAGTGATGGACTGTTTCCTGAGGTTGCTGTCGTATATACATTAAATAGCATATGTCCGGGGGACCAAAATTGTTTGGAGAGTATTGATTGTGGTGGGTGGGTGGGCTTAAATCCGAACCCTGGCTCACTATGGAATCCGGATTTTGAAAAATTGCTTAGGTCATTGGCTCGGGATCCAGAGTGTCCTGGGGGGTTTTTAGACACAACACCTGATTCTATGTTCGGAGGACAGATGATTTCTTCTCGAAGATGAGTGTCTGGCTCGTAGGGCTCAGATCCGAACATAGTTCGTTTTCAGCATAGGAGGAGCGTATCCTCAACTTGTTCTTCGACGACAGTCACCGGGTGGGTGACAGGTGGAGACTTGATTTCCCTCTGATCTGGTTTAAGCCAATTCAGATCGTAATCTGTTGCAACCCCCAAGGCGGCGATATGATCTAGCAATTCGTGTAAAGACGAGACATGCACCGGATCCATCTTACTGACGCTTACGGGGTTAATGCGGAGATGATTTTTGGCAATCCGGGGGACGCCTTGGGCTTAATGGCCAGGTGGGCGCCTATGGTGAAACTGCCGATCTGGAGGATCTTCCCAGGAACTAGTGCTCATCCAGAGGTGATTTTGTTGTTGACAACGAGGCGAGCCATCGATCCTTCTATCAAAAACATGGAGGAACTTTCAATGAAAGCACCAATGTAAGTGTCAAAACTAGTAGATCCCAGGTAGGGCGTCCCAAACTGTGCGTCTAAGGATCAAAGGTAACAGGAGGTAGGGGACACAATGTTTACCCAGGTTCCCGCCCTCTTAATGGAGATAATACCCTACCTCCTGCTTGATTGACTTTGATGAGTATAGGGGTTAGAAGAGTTGATCTACCTTGAGATCATAATGACTAAACCCTAGAGGTCTACCCTATATGATTATGATTGCCTCTACGGACTAACCCTTCCAGTTTATATAGACACTGGAGGGGGCTAGGGTTGTACAAAGTCGGTTTACAGGAGAAGGAAACTATTCATCCAAATGTCAACTTGCCATCCACGCAAAGGAGAGTCCCATCCGGACATGGAGGAAGGTCCTCGATCTTGTATCTTCATGGCCCATCAATCCGGCCCACATCAGACAACCCAGATCACCGAGGACCCCCCAATCTAGGACTCCCTCAGTCCATACTCCAATCCTTGGGACACATTTTCCTTTCCATTGGTCGGGTGTTCTTACAGGGTACTACCACCCTTAAAATGAAACGCACAATTTCATCCATAGACCATATTTCTCATATCCTTGAAAATGGTCAACATATGTGTTCGTAAAATAATAACTCATACAATTCAACATGTGAAATCATGACACATTAATTTTATTGATTCATGAATTCATTGCAATCTCTAAGACATCCATTACATAACTCAACTCATTGGGTGTTCGTACTACACTTACTACCAATATCAAAATTCCAACTACTTAGCTCCAGATTTCATCTTGTCGGGACATTTAGTAGCATAATGTCCTGCTTCCCTGCAATGAAAACAAATAACTTTCGACATGTCCCAAGGCTTCATGGGGATTGTTGGGGATATTACTATTGGGTGTAAACCGGCTAGGAAAGGCCGGGTTAACTTCATCCGTAATGTATTATGCTTCAAGCCCATGTAGACAGAAGAGGAAAGGCCCAGGGCCCAAAAACCGGTTTAAAGCCTGTAGCCGTGAACCGGAATTAGTATGTAACTTGCATTGTAAGATAGAAAGAGTGGAGACCAAACCAGACACGTTTATGAGCCGGTTGCGAGACTGAAGAGGTAGCTTGGTTGTTGGCCGCAGGGTTTATCGTGGAGGTCTTTCATCCAGAGTGGTTGGCTAATCCGGTGCTGGTTCTTAAGAAAAACGGCACTTGGCGTATGTGTGTGGATTACACAGATTTAAACAAGTCTTGCCCTGCAGACCCCTTTGCCCTCCCCTATATTGATCAGATAATTGATGCTATGGCAGGTTGTGACCGTTTGTGTTTTCTGGATGCTTATTCTGGTTATCATCAGATCAAAATGGCGGTTAAGGACCAGGAGAAGACAGCTTTCATAACTCCCTTTGCAGCCTTCTGCTATGTCTCCATGCCCTTTGGACTCAAGAGTGCCCAGGCAACTTATCAGCGATGTGTTCAGAATTGCCTTCATAAGCAGATTGGGTGCCATGTTCATGCATATGTGGATGATATTGTGATAAAGTCTAGAAAGGAGGAAACATTGATAGATGAATTGAGAGAAACCTTTGACAACCTCCAGGTTTACAAGATGATGCTCAATCCGGAGAAGTGTTTCTTTGGTGTCCCGGCAGGCAAGCTCTTGGGTTTCCTGGTGTCAAACAGAGGCATTGAGGCTAATCCGGAAAAAAATTCAGCAATCACATCTTTGTCTAAGCCGGCGTGTATCAATGACGTTCAACGTCTGGCCTGCCGGATTATAGCTTTGAGCCGTTTTATCAGTCATCTCAGGCAGAAGGCCATCCCTTTATATCAGATGCTAAAGAAAACAGATAATTTTGTCTCGAGCGAGGCAGGTGATAAAGAGTTTGAGGATCTGAAGAGGCAGTTAGCTAAACTACCTGTGCTTGCAGCACCGATCGATAAGGAGCCATTATTGCTATATGTGGCTGCTAATGCCCGAGCTGTTAGGATGACTATCATGGTGGAGCACAAGGAAGTTGGCAAGGAATATCCGGTTCAACGGCCGGTTTATTATATCAGTGAGGTGCTCATTGAGTCAAAGAAGGGGTATCCACATTGGCAGAAGCTGGTGTATGGAGTGTTTATGGCAAGCCGGAAGCTTAAACACTATTTCTAGGGCCATCCCATCACAGTGGTCAGTTCAGCCCCTCTGGGAGATATCATTCAAAACAGAGAAGCAACTGGCCGGATTGCCAAGTGGGCTATTGAGCTTGGACCTCATGGGCTCAAATATATACCCCGCACAGCGATCAAATCCCAGGCACTCGTGGACTTCATCAATGATTGGACGGAGTTACAGGAACCAAAATAGAAACCAGATAATATGTATTGGACTATTCATTTTG
Source organism: Triticum urartu (assembly GCF_003073215.2). Taxonomy (NCBI): domain Eukaryota; kingdom Viridiplantae; phylum Streptophyta; class Magnoliopsida; order Poales; family Poaceae; genus Triticum; species Triticum urartu. The sequence continues at coordinate 345,925,269 of NC_053028.1, forward strand.
ATGGATCCAGGCAGTTGGAGGGCTCGGGGGCTGGAGTCATACTAACTTCCCCACGAGGTGACAAGTTTTGTTATGTCCTCCGTTTAATGTTCCCTTGTACTAACAATGCAGCTGAATATTAGGCTTTGCTCCACGGTCTTCGGATGGCTAAGGAGATGAACTTAAGCCGGGTTAAGTGCTTCAGCGATTCAGATCTGGTGGCTCAACAGGTGTCTGGCACTTGGGATTCTAAAGACCCACTCATGGCTGCATATCAGCGAGAGGTGGATACAGCGGCTGGTCACTTCAAGGGTTATCAGGTGGACCATATAGACCGGCGAAAGAATGAAGCGGCAGACGCTTTAAGTCGTCTTGGTTCTCAGCGTAAATCGGTTCCACCAAATGTCTTTCTTGATGTATTGCATAATCCATCAGTCAAGGTACCAACAGAAGAAGAGTTGGCTATTCCTGACCCGGAGGCTCAATTGGTGGCAGCTTTGCATGTCATAGCGGATTGGATAATCCCATATTTGGCTTACATGAACCGGGGCGAGTTACCAGACGATGAAATGTTGGCCCGACAGATAATCCGGCGTTCCAAGTCCATGACCATACTCAACGGGGGAGTTACATCGTTATAGCGTTTCAGGAGCAATTCAGCGTTGTGTTTCTCCTCAAGAGGGTTGTGAGATTTTGCGAGAAATCCATGAAGGGGATTGCGGTCACCATGCCGGTTCAAAGTCTTTGGTTGCTAAAGCTTTTCGTCACGGTTTTAGTGGTTAACAGCACATGCCGATGCGGAGGATTTAGTCAAGAGATGTGATGGTTGTCAAAAATCCGCACGCCGTGCTCATGTTCCGGCTCAGGAGTTGAGGATGATTCCAATAACTTGGCCATTTGTGACTTGGGGGCTTGATATGGTTGGACCCTTCAAGCGATCGAAGGACAAAAAGACCCACTTATTAGTGGTAGTTGATAAATTCACCAAATGAGTGGAAGCAGAGCCAGTCAGTAAGTGTGATGCGGCCACGGCGGTTCAATTCATCATAAAGGTGATATTCCGGTTTGGTTTTCCACATAGCATTATAAACGATAATGGTACTAATCTATCAAAGGGAGAGATGAAGGAATTTTGTCAACGTGAGCACATCCGGCTTGATATAGCATCAGTGGCTCACCCCGGCTTAAGAAAAAAGGGAAAATCAAGAAATTTTGAGAGGTATTAAACCCCGGCTTATGGTTCCTTTAAAGCGGACACTGGGTTGTTGGGTAGAGGAATTACCTTCTGTGTTATGGAGCATCAACACCACACCTAACAGATCGACAGGTTACACACCTTTCTTCATGGTTTATGGAGTGGAGGCGGTTCTCCCTAGTGACATCCGTCATGATTCGCCTCGGGTAGCAGATTATGTTGAAGCGGATAATGAGACAGCACGTCAGGGTGCTCTGGACTTGTTAGATGAAGAACGTGATCTTGCAGCAGCACGTTTGGCGATTTATCAACAGGATCTCGGACGATATCATAGCCGTCGGGTTAAGACCAGAACCATTCAAGAGGGCGATTTGGTGCTCCGGCTCATTCAGGATCAAACTAATATGCACAAATTATCCCCACCTTGGGAAGGACCTTTTGTGGTCAACAAGAATCTGCACAACGGGTCATACTACCTCATTGATGTTCGAGAGCACCAAGACTCACGTAAATCGGAGGAGGAGACCAAGCGGCCATGGAACATAGCTCTTCTTCGGCCTTACTATACTTGAGCCATAGGCTCTTCATATGTACATATTTATGACGATGTATATATTATATAATAAATCGGAGCCTCCATTAAAGTGGGGTCTCTGTTCCTTTTACATCATGTGTGTGCTTACAAGAGCTTTCTACTGCTAAAGTGGAGTTTTTTGTTAAATCCGGTCTATGCAGCCGCACAAATATAAAAAAATCACTAGGGGGCTTGGTCATATCTGAACCATAGCTACACCTCTTGATCGGTTTGAAACCACATAGGGATATCACTAGGGGCTTGGTTGTTATCGCACCATAGCTACACCTCTTGATAGGCGTTTAAGCCACAAAGGAAATTATGTGGGGCCAAAGAGAGTGTTGCACAAAGCACAAACTCAAACATGGGTACCCACCGAGCACAGCTCGCAAAGTTACTTTAGCGCTCTTTTGCAAAGCAACAAAGAGTTTGAAAGGACCCTTGTAATTGGCTATCAAGCCAAGACTTGGAAGCCTGGTGTATTCACCTAAAACCCCGGGTTGACCTGCCTTCATCAAGTAAGCCACTCCTGTCCAGGTAATCCTGGTATGACCCGCCGAACGTTTGACAAGTCAATCTTTTCCAGACCCTGAACTTGTCAAAGTTAAAATGACGATTGGTTAATTGGAGGCCCATCTTAAAAGGCTTTGTTAAATGGTTTAACTCAGAGGCCTGGCAGCCCATGAAAATCCTCAATTTGGAGCCTGGCAGCTCGTAAAAAGCCTTGCATATAAAAGTTCATAAATGTCTTCTGAAAAACCGGCGTCCTTGACCCGGCTTGTCTTTCTACTACAAGTTGTCAGTACATGATCAGTTATAAACCGGTGTTCGTTGCCCCGGTCTGGTTTGACTAAATCGCCAGTGCTGTAAAGAAAACCCGGTGATTATTATATCCCGGTACGGTTTATTATCATAATCCGGCAGTATAAGGATGGAGTTATTAATATTCTGAATTGGTGTTCACACCTTTACTAAACAGTTGGTCAACCAACGAGGTATGTTGCACATATTACTTTTTATACAACAAATTTGGTTCATTCATCTAAGTATTGTATATATGTTGAGCATCATAACCCGTCCAGTGGTAAACCACTAGGACACTTTGCAAGTTTTTGTATTCCGGAACGAAACTATTCCTGGGTTAAGGATAAATCGATCCCAAAAGGTAGAGCAAGTTTTCACATCAGCAAAGTGTCACAAAACATGCTCGATGGCATGAAAGATAAAGGAGTTTTCTGCTATCCTATTACATGAAGGTTTCAAACGGTTCCAATTGAATAGTTGTTTTTAAGCATTGGCACACAATAGATGGTAAACCGGCGGCCGGTTTAAGATGCTTCGTCCGGACGGTTTGATGGTTGAGGGTCAGTTGGTGTGACCATTTCTTCTTCATCCCACCCCAGACGCTGGAAATCAACAATCGACCAATCAATTCCAGTTAATGCTTGAAACACAGCCTCTTCATGGATAAGGCTGGAAGGGTTAATATTAGGAGCGTAGGTATGCTTACGAATTGGAGGTACAAGTTCTTCAACTTCATGGATTTTAGCAGGCTGTCTCTTCCCTTCAACGTCATAAGCTGGTTGGAAATGAGACAAGTATGTGTCCTCTGCCAGTTTGCTGGCTACTGGCCGCATTTCTTTGGTCAGCCTTCGAAGGTCATCATTGTCGAAGTTTGAACCGTCCTCCTTTACACCCGGGTATCCTTTGATAATGTCCTCTGCTTCAAGATCAGGGATCCATGCCTTCACCGTGATTAGTGTAGTTAATGCACCTGCTCTTGCGGCTGCTTTCTTCAATTCAGCAATCCGGGTTGGTAACATGGCCAGCTTCTCAAGAGTTTCCTTTATCAATGTTGGCGCCGGTTTATTATATGACGCTGTGCAAATAGCACGCTGCGACCCAGAATACAGCGGTTCAATCAAAGTATATGCCACTTTAAGCTTCATTCGCACATCGGTGCCGAGATGAGCGATGCGAGTGCCTGTCATGGTTTTACGTCAGCAATCTGGTCAATGATAAGGTTCCATGAATTGCACAAAACACATAAGGAGATACTTACCAAAGATAGCAGAATTCATAGTGTTGATTTGCCGTTTCAAGCCAGCTAGTTCATCTACAACTGGTTTCAGGGCTGCCTCGGCATCTTCAGCTCTTTTTGTTAAACCGTATTTTTCAGTTTCCCAGTCATCACGATCTTTGTTGAAAGATTCTTTCAGCTTTTCCATTGCGGCCAGGGCTTTGGTCAGCTGCTCTTTGGCTTTTGCAGCTTCTGCCTGTTCTGACTTCACATTCTCTTGCAAGTCAGTGTTTCGAGCATCTCTATTACTCAGTTCAGCCTGCAACATTGAAGATATGTCAAACAATAGGATATATATATATATATGTTCTAAAGTACAAAGTGTATAACAAGTTATGCACTTCGTACTTGGGGGCTAATGCCTATTTGCTCTAAATCACTACATTTTATACAAGTCTCCAAAACAATGCAAGCATTATCCTTGACACTTGGGGGCTAATGTACGTCTGTTCAAAACGGACGCATGGATTAAAACCCGGATTAACTTGCCAAGTTAAACCGGCCTTTGGGGGCTATGCTGCATAAATTTCTATAATTGCTAAAGGATGGATCTTGGTTTCTATTAGAGGCCTGACATTTTGAGGCTCAATGAAGAGAGACTTAAAGTGCTACAAAGACCCGGTTTATGATTAACATCATAAAACGGCCCATGGGGGCCACTTGGGTTAGTATTTCAACTTTGAATCAACAAGCAAAGGGAGATGAAAATACCTCATATCGTTCCTTCATCAAATTCACCAAACCGGCTTCATAGTCACGGTTTGAGTGCAAACGGTTTAAAAAACCAGAGTGAAGCTCTTCAGCATTGAGATGGGCATAACTTGATAGATCATTACTCCATTTGCCTTTTTCCCTAGCAGCCCGTTCTTCTTTGGCAGTATGTTGAGCCAAGACTACGGGATGGCCAGGAGAGCTATGGCCCATTCCAGTAATGATAACGTCGTCTCCTTGGCCTTCAGTATTTTTGACTGGTGATAACGGAGTCTCAGCATCTCTCACCGGACTAGCCCGGTTTAGCGCTGCCGGTTCGGTATCAGGCGTGGCAGGCTCAGCGTCCGTTGGTTCATCAGTGTTTGGACCTTGAAGGGGCGGGTCGTCCGAGGCGGCTTCAGGATGAGGGCCCTCCGGTTCACAAGTTTGGTCCGGTTCACCTCTTGGTTCTTCTTCAAAGGTGGCCGGGTCTTCGGGCAGATTGTCGACCCGAGCTTTCTTGCTGGGTCTGGCTTTGGCTCTGCAAACAAAATTAAAAGAGGGTTAACATTTTATTCCAGATTTACAACACATTGAAAGGAAAGGTTTTAAAGCTTACCCAGCAACAGCTTTCAGAGGAGGGAGTTGAGTTGCTGTCGATTCGCCAGAGGATGAGGGGGGTGTCACCTGATAAGTTGAATCGAACGAATTAAGAGGTTGTCTGAAATAACCTGCCTTGGGGTAAGAATTGTCAGAAGTGGGAGAGACCTCAGACCGGCGCTTCTGAACAGGGGTATCAGGTAAACCGGCCGAAGTGACCTGTTGGCTACTATGCCGGGTTATCCGGCGAGCTTCATGCTACTGAGTTTTCAAAATAAATGTTGGGTCCAAGTAAGCAAGAGGATGAGAAAAGCTTACTTTCCGGACTGCTTGACGGGTTTTTTGTGTTGGCATAGAGTCTGAACCGGAGGAAAGGGTAATTACCTCTACATCATCAGCTTGGCTGCCTTCTACATGCTCCGGATAAAGATCATTGTTAATGAGGTGCATGAAAAGGGAGCCAAGTGAGTCAAGTTCTACCTCAACTTCCGGGTCATCAGCATCGTCATCATGTTCCATGTTGATCCGGTCAGCTGATTTCCGTTTTGACGTCTGTTTGACAGCTATGGTTTTGTGGCGAGATGGTTTGACCGCTTTATCCCCGGTTGGCTTTACTGCTTTCTCTACAGATTTCTGTTTCTAGAAGGGATCATCACCCTATACATACATACACAGAAGAAGGATTACAAGTTGAACAAATTAAAGATATCAAAGATGAAAAGGAAGTATAGTGCTTACAGCAGGTGGTTTATTCTTGGTATAGAAGGGGTTCAAGCCGGTTTGACTACAGACTAATTCTGATTCATTCAAAATTTTCTTTACACCTTCAGTGACTTCTTCATCGGTCACCTGAATGTTGCAATGGCTTTGAGGGTCTTCAACATCACCGGTGTACTCACACATTAAACCGGGGCGTCGGCTTAGCGGCAAGATGCTCCAAGATATCCAACAGCGCACGAAATCAACGTCTGTTAAGCCATTGGCCATAAAAGCCCGGAGTTTGGCGAGTTGAGGGGCATATTTGGCCCTCTCTGTGGAACTTAAGCGTTCTGGCATTGGATGGGTGTTGGAAAGCCGGTGATCACGAAATCCTGGGAGGGGATTCTCATCTTCAGGAGAAGTGTCTCTGCAGTAAAACCAAGTGTGGTTTCATTCCTTAGGGTGGCTGTGCAGTTTGGCATGAGGAAATTCAACTTCCTTCCGCTTCTGAATTGAGACACCACCAAGTTCAGTGTTGGGGCCATTTACAAATTCTGTGCGCCGGTTCAAATGAAAGAAGTCCCGGAACAGCTCCGCAGTTGGTTCTTCCTATAAGTACACTTCATAGAAGACCTGGAAGTTGCATAGATTGGATACTGAGTTGGGCCCGATATCTTGAGGATGGAGTTGGAAACTGGAAAGCACATCTCGGTAAAACTTTGACCCTGGTGGTTTGAAGCCATGACCTATGTGGTCAACAAAGACCACCACCTCACCCTGCCTCGAGGTCGGAGGATTTTCTGCTCCTGGAACTCGCCATTTAATTTCAGTCTTCTTAGGCAAAGTACCAATGCTAACCATATCATTCAATTGTTCCTCGGTGACCCGGGAACAAGCCTAGTTGCAGGCGATAAATTGCTTAACCATTGTAGAGAAAAAAGGCTGGAAAAGAGAGGCCGGTTTACAAATCACTCAGGATGACATGCAAGATGTAATGAAATCAACATATACTGGTACATAAAATTGCGTAAACCGGAGACTGATATAATAGTCAAGGACAAGGTCATATCAAGGATATAAGCATATTGCTAAACCAGAGTTGGCAATTCTATACCAGAATTTACTAAATAAAGGCTATAAGTGGAAATACATTGGCGGTTCAACAAGGGGACTAATGGTGTATACCGAATCATCATTCTTGCAAAGTTAAACCGCTTATATTGGTGTAAGGAGTACAGATCTAAAAATACCTAAGTAAGGGGAAACAGATTTGACAGAGTTATATGAAAAATTTCGGATCTAAGGTATGACAGAAACTGGAATATATTCAGGTTCAAGCTTCAGGTATTTAAACAGTTCAGCAGATTCAGATAAGTTGTTCTTGATATAAAGGGGGGTCTAATGAGGAGAATACGATTATGGCTATGGTCGTGCAAGAATAACAGGTCCAACCTAGCCTTTGATGCTACAGAGAAGAAAAGAGAAGAATAGCACTGAGGTTTTCGATGAACTCCGACGAATAGTGAACCCTAAAAACAAGATCTAGGGTGGAAGTAAAAAAAGGGTTACCAGTGTCACAGGAACGGCGGAGAGATGCCACAATATTGTGGTGCGTTCAGGGTGATGTAGCGGCCAGGATCGGAGCAGAGGCGACGGTCGACAGTGGTGGCGGAGCTCTGGAGGCTGAGCAGCACAAGGAAAATGACGCGAAGAGGCACGAGGGGGGAAAGGTGAAAATGACCCCTCGGTCTTATTTATAAAGGCAAGGGATAAGTGTCAGGCGCGAAAATCGAGGAGCCAAATATTTGGAAGTGAGGCGGAGCTGTTGCCTCGATTGTCGGAGACCCATTAATGAAGTGGTGTCATACGCAGTTTTACAGGTGACGTTATGACGGTTTACCACGATCGGAGAAGATGACGTCACGGCAGTTTAACAAATTATGAGAACATGTTGAAGACGAAGTTTTTACTAAAGATTGACATGAAACCTGTTCAAATCAATCTGCGGCCTAATGTTGGGGATATTACTATTGGGTGTAAACCGGCCAGGAAAGGCCGGGTTAACTTCATACGTAATGGATTATGCTTGAAGCCCATGTAGACAGAAGAGGAAAGGCCAAGGGCCCAGAAACCGGTTTAAAGCCTGTAGCCGTGAACCAGAATTAGTATGAACTTGCATTGTAAGATAGAAATAGTGGATACCGAACCAGACACGTTTATGAGCCGGTTGTGGGACTCTGTAAACCGACGGGCGTGACCCATGTATATAAGGGGACGACCCGGCAGTGGTTCAAGGGAAAGATAACAACTCGAGAGCCAGACAAAGCGGATTCGCTCCCTAGCCTTCGAAACCCAAGCAATAGCAATCACAACTAGACGTAGGCTTTTACCTTCATTGAAGGGGCCGAACTAGTATAAACTCTCTGTGTCCCCTTGTCTGGTTTAACCCCTTTAAGCTAACCATTTGCGATGGCTCCAAGACTAAGTCCTTTCACAAGGACATCTGCCGTGACAAACCCACGACAGGGATGGTGTCTGCTCTTCGGGTTCTTGGCTTCTTCGCTGGACATTTATCAGCGTAATGACCTAAATTCTTGCATATGAAGCATGTGATATGACTCAGGTCCTTATCTGCAGAAATTGGGTTGTTCTGGGGTTGTCTTCGGTTTCTTTTCCAAGACTTCTTCGTCATGATTAGAGCTTCTATCTCCTGAGGGTCAAACTTCACTTTTGTTGTTGGGAAGTATCCCAGATACTCTTCTCTTTCCTTTGTGCAATATCGTGAAAAATGTTCTTCTTCTCCACATGAATAGCAGGCATGAGTGTAAAATCTGTTTAGGCCTTCTCCATCAGGGTCTTCAATAACTTCCACCATCACAGATTCTTCCAAACTTTTCCCGAGGTCTTCTTTCTGCTGCTTGGTAATTTCTTGTACCTTGGGGTAAATATGTCACTGAGCAGGGCAGTGCGTAGTTCCTTCACACAGGAAACAAGTCACCTGCCTAGTTGGGCATTCTCCCGTTGGGCGATTTTCCTGACACTGAGGACATCCATCCTTGTGTTCTTCATGGGTGTGTCCTATTTCTCCATGGATTTTGCATGCACATGGCTTATTTACTTTAGGCTCACTGGGCTTCTAGAAAACATGAAACCTCAGTAGAATCATCTTGAATTCATCCCATGCATTTTCTCCATTCCATCCTTGTATAGATTGATGTATCTCTCGCTATGTAGCAGCACCTTGTGTGGTTTACCATAAGGTGTATGGAGCCATATACTCTCCTTCAATATGACGCTCCTTCATGCGATCTTCCATCTTCCGTATCCACCTTCCTACCTCCGACTGTGTCATCGATCTTAGAAGTCCATATTCATTCATCATCTATTAGTTTCATGGGCTTTGGGATAAGATACGAGAGCAGAATAGAGGGAACTACACAATACAAACAATATAGTTTTGAAAATAGATTTTTATTTGTTGTTGTCGGAAAACATCACACAAATGACTGCTCACAAATCATCGTATCTAACGTAAGTATATAACTAGGGCTTGGTCTTGTAAAGGTCAAATAAATCTTCAGAGAATTCAACTTCTTCAAGGTGTCGAAACCAATGAGGACCAGAAGGAAATGACAAGCGGTTTTCACCAAGGTATTTTCTGCAGGCACTGAAATTATCGGTAACAGATAATTTTGTGATAAGATGATTCATAATGGGTAACAAGTGTAAAAAAGGTGCAGCAAGGTGGCGCAATCCTTTTTATAACAAAGGACAAGCCTGGACGAAATCTTATATAAAGCAAAGCGCTTCCGAGGACACATGGGAATTATTTTCAAGTTAGTTTTCATCATGCTCATGTCATTCGTGTTCGTTACTTTGATAATTTGATATGTGGGTGGACCGGTGCTTTGGTGTTGTCCTTACTTGGACAAGCCTCACATTTATGATTAACCCCTCTCGCAAGCATCCGTAACTACGAAAGAAGCACTAAGATAAATCTAACCATAGCATGAAACATGTGGATCCAAATCAGCCCCTTACGAAGCAACACACACTACTGCAGGATGCTGCTAACGCGACACTATGATCAGAGACCCTTCGAGGAAACTGTGTGCGATGCAATAATTGCAAACGGTGGTGTAAAAGAACTGTCAAAAAAGGTGCAAAACGTTTGTGATGGCGGAGCCATCAAATACGGTTTAGATTTTAGTTGCGTGTGTGATGCACGGCATACAGTTCAGTTCCATGAGTTGTTAGTGATGAGGCGGAACAAAAGAAACGGGCAGCCAGATGAAGGCGTGTGCGATATACTGCATGCGGTTCACTCAGATGAACTGTTTGTGATACGGAGGAACAATAGAAATGGGCAGCTAGAGAAAGGTGTGTGCGATTTAGCACATACGCTTCAGAAGGATTAACTGTTTGCGATTAGGCAATAGAACAGAAACGGGTCATCCAAATCAAAGTGTCTGTGATTGATGCCATACACTTCGCACGGATGAACTGTTTGCAATTAGCCACAACAAACTGAAATAGTTAGATAGATCAACGTGTATGCGCTAGATGGGCACATACATTCTAATTAAAAGAAGCGAGCACAATGGTAATAACGAGAGCGCATGGTTGTTGGAACAAGACATGTGCTAACATTGCCTATTATGGTGCACCGTATGGTGCAAACGCCACATATGTGGCCAAGAAGGCGTACGTGCCCATGTTACGCCTTCCAGGAATAGTGCCGCACTTATAACCGTCAGTAAATTTTGAGCATACGTCCTGTCACATGCCAAATTGCAAACCTGTTCACACCAATCATAACCTAAACGGTTTCCCACTTAGGAGCGTATTAGTACTCGGTTATAAATACTACTACTACAAGATGACTGCACATTCCTCCTCAACTCCTCATCCACAAAAACAAACAAGTCATTCATCATCGTTCCCTTGCTTCAGCCATGGCCAGCGTGAGTTCTGGGTCGAGACATTGCCACCAGGGATATGCGAGCATGGAAGCAGAAGCACGAGAGATGTCCCGCCTCGCCACGAACGCAGCCGGCATGTCCCGCCACGTGGACGTACGAGCACAGAGGTCCCGCCATGCCGCTGAAGTGGCACGGAGGTCCCGCGTGCCGTCGATGCGGCAGACTAGTCTGGTCGCGCCACAGAAGCAGAAGAGATGTCCCGCCGCACCGCGAATGCAGCAGAGATGTCCTCCCGGGTTGAGGTGGCCTGGGAAAATGTCTCGCGGCAGACAAGGACTCTTAGAGGCACATGCATGTGATCATCCATAGCCAGATGGATCAGATCTACGGCTGGGCGAGGTTGCAGGACGACATGAAAGCCTCTTTTGAACGGGCTACCGGCATCATCCAACAACTAAATCAAAGCAATGCGAAGCTCCGGGCCGAGCGCGACCTGCTGAGGACGAAGATCGTCGGAAGTGCGGAGCAGGTGGAGGAGACCACCTCCTTGTTGAAGAGGACAGGCGTCATCGTCGAGAAACTTATGGACGAGAATGCCATGTTGCACATCGAGCGCAGAAGGCTGGTGGAGGAATCTGTGGATGCTCTCAAGCAGCATCTTGAGGACAATAAAGAGCTCCTTGTCGGTGTCAAAAAGAGGCAGATCTCGGGTAGGGGGTCCCGAACTGTGCGTCTAAGGATCAAAGGTAAAAAGAGGCATGGGACACGATGTTTACCTAGGTTCGGGCCCTCTTAATGGAGGTAATACCCTACTTCCTGCTTGATTGACTTTGATGAGTATAGGGGTTACAAGAGTTGATCTACCCCGAGATCGTAATGGCTAAACCCTAGATGTCTAGCCTGTATGATTATGATCTCCCCGACGGACTAAACCCTCTAGTTTATATAGACACGGAGGGGGCTAGGATTGTACAGACTCGGTTTAAATAGAAAGGAATCTTCATATCCGAATGCCAAGCTTGCCTTCCATGCCATGGAGAGTCCCATCCGGACATGGGGGGCAGCCTTCTATCTTGTACCTTCACGACCCACCAGTCCGGCCCACATCACATAAGCCGGATGCCCAGGGACCCCCTAATCCAGGACTCCCTTAGTAGCCCCTGAACCAGGCTTCAATGATGATGTGTCTAGCACGCAGATTATCTTCGGTATTGCAAGGCGGGTTCCTCCTATGAATACTCCAAATTAGTTCGACCAAGAGAACTATATCCGGCTCTGTACAATAGTCACAACCCTGAACCACAAGGTCAAAATACATAACCAAAAAATAGGTCATGTTTTCTGACAACTTTTTCGGCAAGGCATTGAATCCCTGCTTTATTATCATTTCGAACCGTTTTTTTAGCCCCCCGTTTCGCGTTTCGAGATGCAACTCCCAGTGACACGACTTGTCAAAGCAGAGATCGTGTCCCCTTATTGCGGGATTTTCATCAATGAGGGCTTGGGTAATCCAACCATGCCATCTGCTCGACCCCTTGGGAATAGACAAATTTTAAGGCTTGTGCGAGGTCGTTTGGTACTTTATAAAGGGATAAGGACCCCTATTTTACCCCACGCCTTCTCCTTCCTTAGCCCTCCCATCTTTGAGCTCCAGCGCCCAAGTCTCAATATTTCTCCATTGCCACCACGTTCTCCGCCCATGTCCGGATCCAGCTCTCAAGGCAAGTGGTTGGCCTCTTCCGTGACGAAGAAGTATATCCAAGGACTCTAGGAGGCGAGGTACTTAACCACGAAAATCACACACAGGCTTCCGACAAATGCGCAAGTCATCCCTACTCCAGAGCCTGGCGAGAGGGTCTTGTTCACCCCCCACTTCCTCCATGGGTTAGGGTTTTCCCTTCACCCCTTTGTTTGCGGCCTCATGTTCTACTACGGGCTAGATTTTCACGATCTAGCCACGAACTCCTTACTCCACATATCGGCGTTCATCATCATGTGCGAGACATTTCTCCGCACCCCCCACACTTCGTCCTATGGCTCAAGATTTTCAACGTGAAGCCAAAGGTAGTTGAAGAGGAGCACACAGATTGCGGCAGGGCCATCGTGGGCAAGCTTCCTCATGCTATTTGGCCTAAATGGGCCTTTGTGGATACCGTCAAGACATGGAAGCAGGAGTGGTTCTATATCACCAAACCCCGCGGTACCAAGTGGGCGGCCGCTCCAGCATTTATATCCGGACCCCCTCTACGACTCGCGTCATGGACCAATTGGGGTCCAGACTGGGGGATCGAGCGATGAGGTGCTGATGCTACAAAAGCGCATCAAAAGTATCATAGAGAAGAACACCCACATCACTGATGTGATTCAGGTGATGCTCATCCGCCAAACCCTTCCCTGCCAACGATGGTCTCTCCGTTTGTGGGAGTTTAATCCGGAAGAGCCGCGAACTCTGCAACAATTCTTCGGCACGACGCACAAAGAGATCTGGAAATTGCTCTTTAAATCTCAAAAATGTGGCCGGAGACGCCTAAAGATGTTGGTCTTGACTGTTGTCGGATTTCGGGTTCCTGCAAAAGCCTTGAGGTTCAAACACTGGGGTGTGCATGAAGATCTTTCCCCCCAGATCACACTCTTGCAACGATCTCAAAACCTAACTCGCCGAACCCGAAGAACAAAGGACACAGGGTTTATACTGGTTTCGGCCACCGATGTGGTGTAATACCCTACTCCAGTGTGCTGTGGTGGATTGCCTCTTGGGCTGAGGATGAACAAGTACAAGGGAAGAACAGCCTCCTGAGGAGAGGTGTTCTTGGGCTCGATGAGCTTGTGTGGTTGAGGATGGAATGGATCTGATCGAAGATGAGTTGCCTCCTACTGTGGTGGCTAGTCCTACTTATAGAGGCATTGGTCCTCTTCCCAAATGTAGGCGGGAAGGGATCCAACAGCGGCCAAATTTGAAGGGAGACAACTAGTACAAGTTATCCTGACAAAAGGTGGTCTTCGCCTGCGAAAGCCTCTAGTGGTGACGTCGTCCTGGGCTCCACGGTGACCTCCGTCCTGCAGTCCTACTGGTCTTGTTCTTGTTGCACCGATATGGAAACCTTCTCCTGATGCCTTGGGACTCCTCGCATGCGCCTGCCCCTTTAGCACGAAAGAGGAAACAAGGACACTGCATGCTTGCGCCCACCTGGTGCCCGCCTGGCCTTGGTAGTCATGGCTTGTGTCACAGGAACCTCGCGAGGAGCCCCTCGCCTTGATCTCTCCGCCCCTCTCGAGCCAGCCTAGTGAGGCCGCCCCCAAGGAGGTCTTGTGTCAACTGCCTCGCGATTCTTGGGCCCTCGCGAGGGTCTTGAGTGTTTTGCTGGTGAAGATGGGCCGTACAGGGCCGTTGGTGGTTCCACGCTGTGGGCCACAGGCAGGCAAATCTGGGGATCCCCGTTCCCAGAATGCCAACAGTAGCCTCCAGGCCCAAGGCACGCGCGAACTTGGCTTCGAGGCGAAGCCAAAGGGACAAGTGCAGAGCGCCGCGGACCCCAACTGCTTGTGGCCTTGGTTGTCACGTGGCGACTAACGGAACGTGGGCGTCTCCGCTTTGCCATGCTGCATCGGCAACTGCTTGTTTGACAAAAGGCTGGCACGCGCCGCAGTGTCGTCGTCGGGATCATCCCCATGGTGGAGGGGAAGCCCGCGCACTTTCTTCTTCGGCTCTAACGCGTGTCTTCAGCCACCTGCATCTTCGTGACCTGACGCCGATCTCAGCGAGCTGCTCGATCCCGTGGAGGAGGGGCGTCGCGTAGCTGTGGAGGGCCAGGTGGAGGCCCTATTGAAGAAGTTCCTCACCATCGAGCTTGTGCCTGCAACCGATGGCCCCGCCGACCCCGCGACTGAGGCCAACGACGGCCGACGGTGACGCTGCTGGCGGGGAGGCGCTCCCTAACGATGGTGCCCAAGGCTGAAGAGAAGGCCTGCAGGTGAAGAGCGGCGCTCCTTGTTTTACTTTCCTCTGAGATTTCCTGTGACATGAGATGTGCCTCGTAGAGGAGTTAAAACTCTGACATTTTGGGGATAATATGTTGTGTAATAATTTATTTAGGTTCCGCAGTTCCTTCCTGTTTGCTTGATGTTCTACGTCGGCAGGGCCCGACCCCGCGCATACCTCAGCCACCATTGGGCCATCCGGATCACCATGACGGACGAAGGAGTGAGGGGCTACGTGGCCATTTAGGCTCTTGAGTCGCGATGCTTAGGAGTCCCCCTTGACGCACAAACATCCTGCGGGAAGGAGTCACTGAGGTAGGCCTTGGTGTTCTACATCGGCAAGGCCCGACCCCGCGCATACCTCAGCCGCCACTGGGCCGTCCGGATCACCATGACAGACCAAGAAGTGAGGGGCTACGTGGCCAGTTAGGCTCCTGAGTCGCGATGCTCAGGAGTCCCCCTTGACGCGCAAACATCATGCGGGAAGGAGTCGCTCACGTAGGTCTTGGTGTTCTACGTCTGCAGGGCCCGACCCCGCGCATACCTCAGCCGCCATTGGGCCGTCCGGATCACCAGGACGGACCAAGGAGTGAGGGGCTACATGGCCAGTTAGGCTCTTGAGTCGCGATGCTCAGGAGTCCCACTTGACGCTCAAACAGCCTCCATACCTGTCCTCGCCGAGGTCCCGCTCAAGAGTGGTGCGCAAAGACTAGGTCCGAGGACCTGGAAGGGCACGTACGCTAAGCGGGGTCTGAGCGTAGCCCCTGTGCCCAGCCACCTCGCGCGACTCTCCCGAGGGGAAACCGTTGCGGTGAGGCTGGACACTTAGTCGGGTGGCTCCCTGAGGTTGGTACGGTCATGGGGCCACCCTCAGTTTTTATCACCAGTGCGGAGCATAGCGCTTCCACACTTGCGCGGGCATAGCCGCTCCTCAACCATGTTGACTGCCAGCACGGAGCATGGTGCTTCCACTGGTGCGTGGGCGAGGGATCCCTCTGAGTGGAGCCCCGGGGGCATGTACAGCCCCGCCCTGACACGTGGATTGCACGGCAGGGCTAGACGAGGTGTCTGGGAACCCGTGAGCAGCGCGGGACTCATGAGGCCTCTACCTCAAGGCGGGTTGCGCCTGGTCTTGATTCTTGATGGCTTCAACGATCCTGCAAGATGGTTAGGCAACCTGCGCTAGACAAATTTCTTGAGGTGATCACATGAGGACAGACACCAATGACCCCAGGAGGTGACGTGAACGGGGCCGGCCCGCCAGACATAGCTCAGTCGTTGGGTTTATCGACGCTGCAGGGACGAACCCGAGCACAGATGCCGTTCCTAGCCTACTCATGTGAGGGATCCTAAAGAAAGACAACCGGTGCACGGCTCCCATGATAACGAGGGCGGTCACGGCCGGGGTATCAGATAAGAAGGTGATAGTCATAGAACGACTTAAGCAAAGCGGCGGGATACCTCAGATAGATGCAAGAACGACACATGCCATTGGGACGGACCCGAGTGGCCTGGGGATGATGCAAGCCGAGGGGCGCCCCCAGTATAGTAAGCTAAAGATGCCTAAAGATACATGCCACAGGGGAAAGCCCATGCGACCTAGGAATGATGCAGCCCGAGGGGCGCTCCCAGCTGAGTAAATTGGAAAATGTCACCTGGTTCCATTGTCGAAGGAGTGTTGGAGTAGCTGATGATGTGCGCTGGAGGGTCGCTCCTCACGAGCCGGCAGAACCCTGAGCCTCAGGAGGCTTTGGGGGCTCGGGTTGTTCCTTGAGGACGGTCGCCATCTCCGCTCGGACTGCATGATGCTCCGGAGATGACGCTGGTAGGCGACAGCCGCGTTCGGCAAGCCAAACGGCATGCGAACATAGCTATGAGGTGGACCCTATTGAGCCATGGAATGTCGACGCAGACGCACAGCCCGCCGTCCTCCCCAGGATGGGGAGCTACGCCGGTGGTGGGTGGCGGTCGCTGCGGATGGTCCTTGTTTCTTGAAGCTCCTGGGTAGCCTTGATGATGAACTCCTGAGCATCGGGCACTTCTCGCCCAGCGCTCTCTTGAGGAAAGCGTGCAGCAAGGCACGCCTCCATGTGGTGCCCGAGTGCCTCCCTCGTGACGTTGGCTAGTTCTGAGGCCCTCTAGAAGAGAGCCCTCGAGCCTCGTCTGAGGAGGGCGTCGGGCGGGCCTTCCTATGTGAGGGAGGGAGGCGCCCCAGCTGTGGGCGCCGATCCTGAGGCGGCGCCGCTCTCTTGAGGCCCTGTGCAGAGTAGTTGCTTGTTCTTCTTGGGGGCGGCCTCAGGAGGGTACTGGACACCCTTGCTGTCGGGTCTTCGATTGCTATGGCTTGGAAGGCATGCTCCAGGGAGCACACCACATCTCTTTCTTCGCAGGGGACTATGATGATTCTGCCGCTTCCTGGCATCTTGGGGACGTTGTAGCCATGGTGGGCACTACCATGAACTTGGGTAATGTTGGGTACCCAAGGATGGTGTTGTATGGCAGACGGATGTGGGCGACGTTGAAGTCGATGAGCTCGGTGCGTTAGTAGTCGCATTGGCTGAAGGAGATAGGGAGGCAGACCTGCCCTATTGGGGTGGTGGAGCCGCCGGTCACTCCTGAGAAAGGCTTAGTAGGCTGTAGCTGATCGTAGGGCACTTGAGGGCTGTCGAACGACTCGACGGACAGGACATTGAGCCCCGCGCCTCCGTTGATGAGGGTCTTGGTGACTTGGACATTGCTGATGACGGGTGAACAGAGCATCAGGAGGACGCCGGCGGTTGTCGCACATTTGAGCTGGTCCACCGAGCTGAAGGTGATGGCGTACTTGGACCACCTAAGCGGGCGCGTGGCCTCGAGCCTGGGGAGGGCCGCGTTCACCTCACGAGCAAACTGCTTGAAGATGTGCTGCGACGCTGGGGCCTGAGCACCGCCCAAGATGCAGGCCACAGCGTGCGGCTCCTAGAAGCCCCCAGCCACCTCATCCTGATGATGGTTGTCGTTCCTTCTTGATTGTGGCGGCAGCTAAGGGAGGCCAGGATTACCCTGATGATGGTCCTCGCGAGGCTGGTCGCGCCAGGCGCCCTCACGAGGCTGCTCCTGGTAGTGGTCCTGTCACATCCCTAGCTTCTGGTAATGCACTAGGGTAGCCTCATGTGTGCATCATGTTTAATCTTGAAATAAACTTGAAATGGGGATTGCCTAAACCGCTAGCATCAAAGGAATTCACTAGGTTCACCAAAAATATTTTCAGTAAATCCAAATGGCTTTCAAAAATGTTCATCATTTATGGAAAATGTTGTAAACAGTAACGAGAGGTGATGCACATTTTTCCATGACATATTTGGGCTCTGAATTAAGTCAAACTCTATTTGCATTTGGGCATTTAAATGCTATAAAATATTTTAAATTCTCAAATAATCATAAACATAAATGTTTACTGTTGGATATATTCTAAACAGTAGCCATGATTAGTTTCATGATTTTTGGAAATGCCCTGGCAGTTTTAATAAAGCCCTAAGTCCACAGAATAATAGAAAACAAGAAATAAGAGAGAGAGAGAAGAATTACCTGGCCCACCTACCTGTAGCCGGCCCAGCTCACTGGCCCAGCGCACCTGGCGCCTCTTGTCGCCTTCCTCCTGCCAGCAGGAGCAGTTGCGTGCTCGCACACGCGCGGCCGAGGAGGCCAGCTCCTCCCTGCCTGCCTTCCCCCTCCCCGACGCGTCTGGACGTCGCCATGCAACCCCCCTGGCCCCTCTCACTCTTCCCCGTGTCCATCCCCTCTTCTATCCCTCTCTGCCGAACTCCACTGAGCGAGTTCATCGCCGCCATTCGCTATAGCCGCGGCCACCGCCTCCCCCTCGACCCCTCGCCGTGCCTGCAAGCTCCGTCTCGATGTCCCCGACCTCCTCGACGACCCACGAGGCCCCAGACGCGCCGCAACACCGCCACTGCCGTCGTTTCCCTCGTCGGCCACCGAAGATCGTCGTTGTCGATTGGCCGCCTCCCGAGCGTCCCCGAGCCCTCTAACCATCCCTACGGATCCGCTGTGAGCTCCTGCTACTTCTCCTTTCCTCGCCCCTCCGTTCCCGTCCCCTAGCTCCGTCTTCCACCACGGCCGAAGCTCGCCGCCGCCATGCCTTGTCACCGTCGTGGCTACAGCCACAGTGGCTCGAAGCCGAGCACACTGCCGTGCTCAGGACAGCTCCAAGAGCCCGTAGCCACCAGTAGCTCCCCCTCTCGTGCTTCCTAGCGCTAACCCGCACCAACCCCGAGCTCCAGCAGCCGCCGCGGGCTCCACTCCGACGAGCTCCGTCCACCTCGCGACCTGCCACTGCCTCCGCTGGATGCACGGGCGCAAGGGCTATGCCCTGGTACCCTCAACGAGCCAAACCGCCACCCATAGCACGTTTCCGAGCCACGCCACCGTTGTTTTGGTCACCGCCGGCGAGGTTCCGGTGACGCTGACATGGCAGATTAGATTAGTACTAATTATGTTATTAGCATAACCCTATGACAATGACAGCTGGGCCCCACGCCCTAACTAACCCAGGTTTTATTTGCGTTTAGATTAAACTAACCCCCACGGGCCCCACATGTCAGTTTGACCTGGCCACGTCACACGTTGACCGACCCCACCCATCAGTATTGACTTGCTGATGTGTCCGTTGACCCGGCCCCACCCGTCATTGACACTGAACAACACTGTGGCACTGACCAGTGGACCCCACTGGTCAGGTTTGACCTAGACCGTTGTTGTTGACCTACTGAGGTCAGCATGATGTAGTGTTGACGCTGTAATTGTTTTCTGGGATTTTAAATAAATGAGAAATGATTTATTTAATTCGGAAAATATCCAAAACTTCTAAAAATCATATAAAATTAACCGTAACTCCAAATGAGACAAGTTATATATGAAAAATGATCAGAAAAATCCAATATAACGATCTGTACTGGTTTCATGCATGTTTGAGCAATTTAAACTTGCTGTTTAGCTCAAAACATGTTAATGCACTTTATAAACCCATAACTTGAGTTTGTATTTGAATCTTTGATTCAAATGAGCTCAAACCACCCTAGTTGTAGATGCATTAGCCCAACACACTCATTTTGCCATGTCATATTCATGCATCATATTGTGCATTGCATTGATTGTGTTCTCTCTATGTTTGCCGGTGGTTGTTCCCCCTCGGTAGACGTATGTTCTAATGATGAGTTCGATGACACCGATGAAGAGCTATACATCTTCAGAAGTGCCAGGTAAGCAAAACCCCCTTGTTCATTCCGATACCAGCCCACTTGCTCGCTCCTGCTCTGTTTTACTGCATTAGGACAACAACGATTCAACTGTTACATGCTGCGGTAGTTGAACCCCTTTCCTCTGCATGACCTGTCACTGCCACAGTAAATAGATGAAACCCACTAGCATGAGTAGGAGTTATTTGAGCCCAGATGTGCCTACATGCTTGTTTGTCATCGGGGATGAATTGGAAAGTTGTGAACATGTCCTACTGTGTGTGAGCTAAGTGTGTTGAACACGATTTGGTAAAGGTATCGATGAGAGGCCATGTAGGAGTACATGGTGGGTTGTTTCATTGGAACCGTCCTTAAGCACCGAGATCTGTATGTGTGATTTAAGAACCAGCTACTACCATGCATTGGGCTCGAAACCAATGGACCCTCTCGGCTTCTTAACCACCCTAGTTCTCTGTCCAGGAGTTGTAACTAGTTTCTGGTGTTTATAGGATATGTGTTGGCGGCCGTGCGTAGCACTGACCCTAGGGGTGGGCTATGATGCGGTAGATACATCGTGGCACGGTGTACCGAGTCGCACGTTTGGTGTCTCGGGAAACCTGTACACATCGTTCGGGGCCGTATGTGGAAACCTCGGCCGGACTCCCTCCGGATGGAACCTGGATAGGCGATAAACCTAGACTAGAGACTTGAGTGTTTAGTTAGGCCATGGCCGACACCCTCGTTGGGCTTCCGCTTGAAGGTTGCCGAGTACATGTCGTGTAAACTACGGTAAGTGGTGAGAGCGTGTATGAAGAAGTACACCCCTGTAAAACTTGCAAGATAAGCGTGGGTGCTATGGATGGCCTTCTCGTAGGGAGACGGGAGTGGATCCATAGTGGTGTATTGATATGACACTACTAGAATCGGCTACTTTGCCATCTACGAGCTCTTTGCCGTCAGCTAGCAGACGGCAAAGAAGCTCTTTGCCATCAGCTACCAAAAAGCAGACGGCAAAGAACTGGCTGATGGCAAAGACCTAATTTGCCATCAGCCAGTTCTTGGCTAGCGGACGGCAAAGAGAGAGGGGCCCCACTGATGAGCTGCTAAAAAAAACCTAACGCCCCCCCTCTTTGCCGTCCGCTAGCGGACGGCAAAGAGCAAAAAGGCGGACGGCAAAGGGGGGCGGACGGCAAAGAGGGAGGGCCCCACTAACGTTAACGGCCGCCCCACCCCGCCCCTCTCTCTCTTTCTCTCCCCAGTTACTCGCCGCCGCCCCGCCCCCCCCCCCCCCCCCCCCCCCCCCCCCCCCCCCCCCCCCCCCCCCCCCCCCCCCCCCCCCCCCCCCCCCCCCCCCCCCCCCCCGCCCCCCCGCCCCCCCCCCCCCCCCCCCGCCCCCCCCCCCCCCCCCCCCCCCCCCCCCCCCCCCCCCCCCCCCCCCCCCGCCCCCCCCCGCCCCCCGCCCCGCCCCCCTCCTCCCCCCAGGCCGCCCCCGCCCCCCTCCTCCACCCAGGTGAGTTCTCTGCCTCCATTTTTTCCTTTTGTTTTTTAGTTTTAGGTTTATGTTTAGTTTAGATTTAGTTTTAGTTTTAGTTTTAGGATTAGTTTTAGGTTTATAGGTTTAGTTTTAGTTTAGTTTTAGGTTTAGATTTAGTTTTTTCCTTTTTCTGTTTTTTTTTAGTTTCAGGTTTAGGTTTAGTTTAGTTTTAGGAAAGAAGAAGAAGAGAAAAAGAGGAGAGGAGAAGAAGAAGAAGAAGAAGAGGAGGAGGAGAAGAAAAAAGAAGAAGAGGAAGAAGAAGAAAAAAGAGGAGAGGAGGAGAAGAAGAAGAGGAAAAGGAAAGGAGGAAGAAGAAGAAGAAGAAGAAGAAGAAGAAGAAGGAAAAAAGGAAGAAAAGGAAGAAGAGGAAGAAGAAGAAAAGGAAAAAAACCCGACCCGACACGGTACCCAGACCCCGACCCGGCACCCCGACATGACACCCCGACCCCGAGACCCTGACCCCGACACCCCGACCCCGAGACCCCGACCCCGACCCCGAGCCTGACCCGACACCCCGACCCCGACACCCCGACCCCCCGAGCCTGACCCGACACCCCGACCCCGAGCCTGACCTGACACCTTGACCCCGACACCACACCCCGACCCCGAAACAACACCCCGACACCGACACGGCACTACCACCCCGACATCGACACGACACCCCGACCCCCCGACCCCGAAACAGCACCCCGACCCCGACACGGCACCCCGACACCGACAGGACACCCCGACCCCTGACACCTCCCGAAAAGGTGTTCTTTGGCCTTCCAGAGGCCGACGGGGTCATATATTTGTGAATTATTAGTTAGGTCATATAATTTTCGATTTTGTTATGAAAAAAATCATATATAATTGTGTTGATCGTGTAGTTTTAAATGTGCAGTTGTTTCATCGCTGCGAGGTTTGGTGTTCGACGACCTCACCGTGCGTTTGACGAGCTCTGCCCCTTCGTTCGTGGGTGAGCACAAATGACAAGTCCTCCTCCCCCATTAATTATTTGATCTATTCCGATGAAACTTGATAGCTAGCTATATATGTGTCTTCAATCATCAGTATGCGTAACCAATATGTGTCTCCCATTCGAAAGCGTCATAGTTATAAATATGCATGCATTTGCATATTTATAACCTTGATTCTTTCGAATTGTCCAACGCTATCCATGGACAGCCCGAGTATGTGTAGATTGGGTTCGTTTTCCCATATGCTTTACTCCGGATCCGACGCATAAATTTCGTCAGTGCCTCCCCTGTTGTTCTCCGGGTACACATCCTCTCTATTTATTGCAGAGACGTGTATCAGGAGAACAGCGGGGAGGTGCTGCCGAAATTTTGCGTCGGATCCGGAGCATAGCATGGGAAAATGAACCCAATCTACACATACACGGGTGGGATTAGGACCTATCATTACCTATTAGAGTGTAGGTTGCATGGACATAATAAAATTGACAAAGTAGATCAACTGATGAATATATACATGGTGAATTACATATATAATTGTTGTGTGTCCAGTAGCTCTAAAAGTCAAGATGAGTGACCGTGCGTGGATGTATACCGGTCACACTGGTTAGAACAAATGGAGCGCTGAATGGTTCACAAAAACCAAGGGGTTTGTGCAAGCCGCATTTGCAAATGGCCAAAAGAAAACCTGGTGCCCCTGTTTCCAGTGCGGCAATTGGGAAAAGAAGACAGAGGCTGAAATGGGAAAACACCTGCAGAAGAGTGGTTTTACGCCCGATTATACGGTGTGGACATTTCATGGTGAGTCTGCCCAACGTGACCGAGCTGAGGTGGATCGTCGTCGCACCGACGAGCATGGTACCGGGATGGAAAACATGGTGCAAGACTATGATGATGGTCGGGATTCGGACAAGGAGATGGAGGAATCTGCAAAGGCCTTCAATAAAATGTTGGAGTCTTCAATACGTCCGCTCCACGAGCACACTGAGCTTTGTCAGTTGGATGCCATCTCACAAGTAATGGCTCTGAAGGCTCAGTTCAACTTGGGTAGAGAATGCTATGACGCAATTATGACAGTATTTGGATGCTTTCTACCCAAAGGCCATGTAATGCCTGCAAACCTGTACCAGTCGGACAAAATCCGCCGTGCACTGAAGATGCCCTACGAGAAGATACATGCCTGTGAGGAAGGATGTGCCTTATTTAGGCTTGACTATGCGGACTTGAACTATTGTCCCATTTGCAAGTCTTCCAGGTATATTGTGGTAGACAACGGTATGGGTGAGAAGACACAGACCAAAATCCACGTTAGTGTTCTTCGGTATATGCCAATCGTACCAAGACTTCAACGTCTTTTCATGGTCGAAGAGACGGCCAGACAGATGACATGGCACAAAACAGGCAAAAGAACCGAACTAGATGCAGATGGGAATCTGATGATGGTACACACATCGGGTGGTGTTGCGTGGAAAAAGTTTGATGAATTACATGCTGACAAAGCGGCAGATCCGAGGCATCCTCGAGTCGGCATCAGCACGGATGGGTTCAGTGTGTTTAGTATGACGGCAGCCCAATACAATTGTTGGCCCGTATTTGTCTTTCCACTCAATCTCCCCCCGGACAGATTATGCAAAGAAAGAACATTTTCCTAACGTTGATAATTCCAGGACCCAACTATCCGGGGAAAAATATGAATGTGTACATGCAGCCGCTTAAGGACGAATTGCAAGAAGCCTGGGATAATGGGTTCAAGACATACAACGCCTTTAGCAAATGGAACTTCATAATGCGTGTCTGGTACATGTACTCGACGCATGACTTGTCGGCGTATGCGCTATTCGTTGGCTGGTGTGTGCATGGAAGGTTCCCGTGCCCCACATGCAAGGGAGCTCTTGAGTTTCGTTGGCTTCAGGCCGGTCGCAAGTTTTCTTGCTTCGACATGCATAGACAGTTCCTGGATCCTCGCCATAAGTTCAGGAAAGACAAGAAGAACTTCATCAGGGGTAGAGTTGTCAAAAACTCTGCACCACCTGCATTGATAGGCCAACAGACCCTGGATCAGTTAAACACTCTCGAGCCAGATCCACAACATCCAGGGTACTTTAAGGGGTATAATACTAAGCACGCGTGGACTCACAAAACATGCTTATGGGATCTGCCTTACTTCAAAGACCTCCTTTGCCCACACAACATCGACGTGATGCACACTGAGAAGAATATCACCGAGGCACTTTTTGGTACATTGTTCGGCATAGATGGGAAGTCAAAGGATAATACTAAGGCTAGAGTCGATCTAGAGGCGCTATGTGATAGGCCGTTACAAAACATGAAAGAACCGAAAGGAAAGCAGAACTGGACGAAGCCAAAGGCATGGTTCAATCTTGGAAGGCCAGCTATGAGGGAAATTCTCTTGTGGGTGCAACAGCAGTTGATGTTCCCCGATGGGTATGCAGCGAATCTAAAGAGGGGAGCGAATCTTGATAAACTGAAGATATTTGGTCTCAAGAGTCATGATTGGCACATATGGATTGAGCGGGTAATGCCGGTGATGTTGCGTGGCTTCATCCCTGAGGATGAATGGCTAGTACTGGCAGAACTCAGCTATTTCTTCCGTGTTCTTTGTGCGAAAGAACTATCGCCTGGCGTGCTAGAAGAAATGGAAGAGTTGGCGCCGGAGTTGATCTGCAAGTTAGAGAAGATCTTTCCACTGGGCTTCTTTAATCCAATGCAGCATTTGATTTTGCATCTCCCGACCGAGGCAAGATTGGGGGGGGGGGGCGTGCAAAATCGTTGGTGCTACCCAACTGAGAGGATGCAGAAGACGCTTCAAGAAAAATGTAAAAATAAACGTAGAATTGAAGCATCGATGGCTGAGGCATTCATCACAGAGGAGGCGGCAAACTTCATAACAGTGCACTACGAAGCCAAAAATCGTCATTTGCATAATCCGAAGCCTCGGTACAATGCTGACGAGCCTAAAAAGGGTGGATCCAACCCCAGCCTATTCAAAGGGAATCTCGCACCAGCTAGTGTTTCACATCCAGTATCTTTGGATAACGAAGAATGGCGGACCATTTCGTTGTATATCTTCAACAACCTGATAGAAGTGCGGCTGTACATCGAGTAAGTTCTCGGTACATTGTTTCGCAACTTCTATTTCCTTTGAACTTCTCTTATTCCTGGATATGTCATACAGTCGATACGTCGCCATATTCTCGTATGGAGCGGAGATCCAAAAGGATTCCGTCGAAGAGTATGAGCTTCTCGCAAAGCAAGGAGGCGGCTATCCCGGTTTCATCTCTTGGTTCAAACAAACGGTAATTTCTATTAGACAATTTCATTTCATTCGCTAATTTGTGCATAATGCAACAATCCTTTCATATTAAACTTGTAGGCTAATTCAGAGTCTATGGACGCCGAATTGAGACAAGTCGCTAATGGTTTTGACTATAAGGTTCGTTCATTTGACAAGTACGACATCAACGGGTATCGCTTTCGTACCTATGGCAAAGAGCTATCTATGGCCGACCGAAAGTCTACAAATTGTTGTGTATCTGCTATCGGCAAAGGAGGTACCGAGTATTATGGGAGAGTTGAAGCAATTTATGAACTTCTGTTCTATGGTGAAAACCCACCGAATGTCATAGTCTTCAAATGTTATTGGTTTCAGCCGAAGGAGACTAGAAGGACTCATGAACATATAGGGCTAGTTGAAATCAAACAAAGCACCCATTTAGATGTTCCTGATGTCTATATTATGGCTCAACAGGCGACCCAAGTATTCTATCTACCGTGGGCCTGCCAAACTAATCCAAATCTGAAAGGTTGGGATGTCGTTTATGAAGTGCCGCCACGTGCTAGACTTTCTCCCCCAAAGGAAGAGGATTATGAACCTCACATTAACCCAGACACATATGAAGGAGAATTCTTCCAAGAGACACGTATTTCCAAAAAGCGTTTCAAGAACCGCTATACTTCACCCCAAAACATTGAAGTAGACAGCGACAGTGAATCCGACATCACCCGAGAGGAGGAACAAGAAGAGCCGGAACAAGAAGAGGTTACTGCTGCGAATGACCTGTCAATGCTTGACCGATTACGTCACGGTGGCCTTGCACATGTTGATGCCAATGAACCCTATGAGCCCATCATTGATTATAGTGATGATGATGATTATGCATTTATTGATGATACTGATCGAGATTATTAGTAGTGTCAGGTATTCAATTTTTTTATGTTGTACTTGATGATGATACACTTAAGTGATATACATATTATTATTCATGTCGGTACTTTTTTATGTTGTACTAATTTCGTTTATTCTTTGTCATGGCAGGTGTTGAAAGATGGTGGGCGCTGGTCGGGAGCGCGCCGAGGCCCCTTCTTCGTCGGCGCGTGGTGCGAGATCTTCCATTCCACACGCACCTCTCCACCGAGTGTTGCTGGACCATATGGCGACACCGCCGGGCCCTTCTTCGTCGACCGCGGTGCCCAGCAGGGGACGAGGTAAGAAGAAGAGAGGAGGTGGAGCACGTGGTCGCGGGAGAGGAGGTAGGGTGACTCTTACGGCGCCTTCCTCGCCGCCGCCCCCAGCTGTTTCACCCGAGCACGTGACTGCTAGGGTGGACTCGTCTGAGGAGGAGGCTGCACGGACTCCGGTCCACGGGTCTTCGGCCCACGAGCCTCGGGTCGACGGGCCATCGACCCACGAGACTTGGGCCCACGAGAGCCCGGAGGAGCACACGTTTGGATGGGGTACCTGGTCGGGTCAGCCTGAGGAGCCGAGTGGCCATGCTGATGATGGCGGGGAGCCGACTGATGAGGAGGGGGAGGAGGGGGGCAACGTCTACCAGCGTGGTGCTACACGGCTCCCGTCCGTGTCGGCGACCCGCGAGCAGAGGTGGTTGATTTTCCCTGATGGGGAGAGGTAAGTGCATTTAATCTTTTTGTACCATCTGCATTCACGTTTCTTCAAATAACTGATGTGTTGGCCTTGTCATGCTGCAGGGGTTGGGACCACCATGAAAGTGTCCGCCGGCCCAACTCCGTCCTTGGAGTTCTGATTTGGCAAAACTTCCCGGGGTTTCTCACGTTGCCGGGTGAGGGTCGGCTTCCAGAGGTTGGATTGACTTGGGAGCACTACATGGCTGCCCCGGCCCCGCCGGGTGAGATTATCAACGGTGTCTTGTGCAAGACGAGGGCAGACGTCATGATCAGAAAGTTCTGGGTAATTGCTCCTTTACACAATTAAAAATCTTCTACTAGCTAGTTATTAATTGTACTAATCAATATTGTCTCATTTGATTGCAGACATTCTACAGGTGTGAGGAGGGATACGAGGAGGAGGCGGATCATGTTATCCACAAGGAGTGCAAGCGCCTACTTCAGAACTTACGGCATGAGGTTCGGTTGCAGGCTGTTCGAGACTACTACGACGGGCGAGGTATCAAGAAGCCCAAGCAGGAGTGCCGCGATAAGTTCTTGAGTAAGGAGAAGTACATGAAGGTAATTCTTAAGGCCTTGTACTTACTTCCTTCATTTAGTAATTCATAGCCGTAGCACTCAAGTTTCTATTTGCTAACTTAGGCCCCTCCGAGATGGTGTGCAGATCGGATGGATTGTTGGGAGGTGTTGGTCAATGCGTGGTGCTCAAAAGAATGGCTGGCCAGCCACAAAGAGGCCAAGGACGAACGTGCCCAAATGGAAGGTATGCCACACCACCAAGGCAGCTCCAACTTATTTCAGTACGGGCGGAACTTGGTATGTGGTTTGCTTCATGATTCATGCAATTCATTCATCATGCTAGCTTTAGCCCTTTAATTACTAATTTACTTTGTTTCTCTCTTTTAGGCACGCTACAATAAGGCGGATAAGGTGCCAGAGGTGTACGACCTGTATGCCATGGCCCACACTGGTCCTTACAAGAAAGTCAAGGAATTCTCTGCGTCTGACCTCGATGATCCAAAGAACTTCACTAACATCTCTGCCCACGACAAGCTCGTGCAATATAGAGATCAGGGGAAGGCGAGGAAAGGGGAGGACTTTAACCCGAGCCAGGGTCCCATTGATACAGAGCTGCTGATGATATCTGGTGGCGGGAGGTCCCATGGCTCCATAGCCATGGGAGATGGACTTATCCGTTGTCCTAGCACTCTCCCGGAGATCAAGGCGCGCCAATCGAGCTCCGCTCCTAAGATAAGGCCTCGTGAACAGCCAGTCCAACTATCCTTCTAGGTTAGTTATACGTACTCAGCTATCTTTCTCCATTACATTGTGTGCACTTCCATCAATGATTACAAATGGTCATGTGAGTGGTGTTGCAGGCTGCTATATAGAGTGAGAGAGATAGAATGGAGAAACTTCTGGCGGAGGCGGCGGAGAGGCAGCGGGAGTTGGAGGAGAGGACGACAAAGATGTTGGAGGAGGAGAGGGCACGGAATGACATGCAGGCAAGGGCCATGTACGAGCTCCTTGTGGTAAGTTTCTTCTGTAGATTACTTGCTAGTCTTAACATTTGAGTCTCATTACTAACTAGTATGACTCTGTTGTGAAAACCAAATGTGCAGTCTGTGTGTGAGAAGTCCGGTCAGACCGCTCCGCCGATGCCAGTGATTGCTCCTGGGAGCACGGTGAGTTTAATTTGAATGGACATTACTTGCTAGTCTTAACATTTGAGTGTCATAATGCTAACGAGACATTGGAAATGATCTTTGGTGCAGCTTAACTCCAGAAATGCATCGCACGATCCTTCTCCAGCTACCGGCGCGAGCCAGCCCGCTCCTTCTCCAGCTACCGGCGCGAGCCAGCCCGCTCCTACACCTCCGTGATCACGGTAAGTTTCTCTAGTGTTTTGCTTAACAAATGCATAAAGACCTAGACTTAGCTTTATTTCCTCCAATATGCTTACCATAATGACCTAGAGTTAGCTTCTTTTCCTCCAAAATGACTTAATAAGCTTACTGACCTCATAAACCATCCATTCTACCTAAGTTAGCTCTAAAATGACTCATTTTACCTTAGTTAGCTTACAAGTGATCCAATTTATCCAAGTTAGCTCTAAAATGACCCATTTTATGTATATTAGCTCCTAAATGATCCATTTTAACTACGTTAGCTTTAAAATGACCCACTTCACCTAGGTTAGCTCCAAAATGACCCATTTCACGTAGGTTAGCTCCAAAATGACCCATTTCACCTAAGTTAGCTCAAAAATGATCCATTTTACCTTAGTTAGCTCAAAAACATGGCATTTCACCTTAGTTAGCTCATAAAAGACCCATTTCAACTAAGTTAGCTCCAAAATGATCAATTTCACCTAGGTTAGCTCATAAACGACCCATTTCACCTAGGTTACTTCATAAACGACCCATTTGACCTAGGTTAGCTCTTAAATGACCCATTTCACCTAGGTTAGCTCATAAACAACCTAGTTCACCTAGGTTAGCTCATAAACGACCCATTTCACCTAGGTTTGCTCATAAACGACTCATTTCACCTAACTTAGCTCATAAACGACCCATTTTCACCTAGGTTTGCTCATAAACGACTCATTTCACCTAGGTTTGCTCATAAACGACCCATTTCACCTAACTTAGCTCCAAAATGATCCATTTCACCTAGGATAGCTCATAAACTACCCATTTCACCCAGGTTAGCTCATAAACGATACATTTCACCTAAGTTAGCTAATATATGGCATATACTTCTTCTTCTAGTCTTCTTCTTCTATTCTTTTTCTTCTAGTCTAATTATTCTTCTAGTCTTCTTTTTCTAACTTTCTTATTTGTCATTTTGCAGGTTTCATTCACTTCACGGAAGCCAGCTTCCTATGATGGATTGCTTGCTTTTTCCTATTTTTTTCCTTTGATGCACTTCTTGTATTCTGCTCGCTTGCTATGATGAAACTTTGCATATTGTAATATGTATGGATCGATGGAACTATGTGCAACCTACTATGTATGTATGGATGGATATATATGTGCTGGATATTTATTATGTTGGATATATATGTGCTGGATATTTATGTGATGGATATATATGTGCTGTGAAATATTTGTTGTGATAATTGTTGGATATAAGAAAAACAGAACAAAAAAGAGGCAGTGCAGGCTCTTTGCCGTCCGCGGTAGACGGCAAAGACCCCTTTGCCGTTGGTGGCAGACGGCAAAGGGGGCACGTGGCGCCCACCTATGCTTCCTGGGGATGGACCAGTTGGCCAATTTGCCTACCATGGCGGACGGCAAAGCCAAACTGATGGCAAAGACTTTGCCTTTGCCGTCCGCCGGGAGGATGGCAAAAAAGAGCCGGCGCTGACGTATAGCTAACGTTTTCTGGCAGATGGCAAAGAGGCGCTCAAATTTGCCGTCCGCTGGTCGACGGCAAAGGCAGCCGTTAGCCGCCTAACGGAGTGACGCTGGCGGACATGCAACATTTTGCCGTCCACCCTCTTTGCCGTCAGCCGCTGTAGGAAAAGGGCTCTTTGCCGTCCGCCATAAAAAGCCGACGGCAAAGGACCTGTTTGCCGACCCTATCTTTGCTGTCACTGTTTGCCGTTCGCCGCGGACGGCAAAGTGCTTTGCCGTCAGCCATCCCTGCCTTTGCCTTCCGCCATGGCAGACGGCAAAGTACTGGATTCCTGTAGTGTGATGAATATGTGGACTCGTGTGCGCCACCTCAAAAGAGTTAATTGCAGTCATAGTTTAGGATAGCCACTGAGTCAAAGCCGGCTTGCTGCAGTCAAACTCCACCACCCCTTTGTTGATACTGATGCATATGTCGCTAGTTTTGATGTAAGTCTTGCTGGGAACATTTGTACTCATGTTTGCCTATTTTATATTTTGTAGAGAGACGTCACTCTCGCTAGTAGTTCCGTGTGGACTTCGACGTTTAGCTTGATACGTCAGCTACGATCTTGTGCCCTCGGCAAGGTCTTGTAGATAGTCACGCTTTTCAGCCTTTTTCATTTGTAGATATCTGTACTCAGACATGTTAATCTTCCGCATGTGCTTTGATTTGTATGCTATGATTGTTGGGTCATGAGACCCATGTTTGTAATATCTCGCTCCTCGAAGCCTAATGAATAAATACTTTGATTCGTAGAGTTTTGTTGTGATGCCATGTTGTATTTGCACATATCAAGCATATTGTGTGTATGTTATTGAAATGCTTGGTATGTGTGGGATCTGACAACCTAGTTGTTTATCCTTGGTAGCCTCTCTTAAGGGGAAATGTAGTCTTGTGCTTCCATGAGCCATAGTAGTCCGCTACAGCCCGGTTCACCGGAGTCCTGCTAGCCCCGCACTACTGCTCCAGAACACTTGACTGGCCGGCATGTGATTCACCTCGTTCCTATGTGTGTCCCTTCGAGGAAATGTCACGCGGTGACATCCGGAGTCCTGCCTAGCCTACTACATCCCTGTTCACCGGAGTCCTGTTAGCCCAGTGCTACAGCCCGGATTCGCACGCTGCTGACCGACATGCTCGATGTTGATTCATGTATGCCTGTCCCCATAAGTTAGTGCCACTTTGGGTTCACGAATAGTCATGTCGGCCCGTGTTCTCTGTCATATGGATGCTAGCGACACTATCATATACGTGAGCCAAAAGGCGCAAATGGTCCTGGGCCATGGTAAGGCGACACCCGTGGGAATACCGTGTGTGAGGCCGCAAAGCGATATGAGGTGTTACCGGCTAGATCGATGTGACTTGGAATCGGGGTCCTGACAGCTTTGGTATCAGAGCCTGACTGCCTGTAGGATTACCAAACCAAACTGGTCGAAGTCGTGTCTAGAAATGCATTAGTTATGTAGGGGAATTGATTGTGGGAAGGAACATAAGGCTCTTTTTACTCCTTATACCTCATGGCCTTCTGATCTGAGTCAATCTCTTATTTTCTACGGGGATTAAGAACTAGGCTTCTTGTCTTTCTATTAGGATCACGTGTTACTAATCCATAGACTCGTAGGATTGATGGATCCATGCCCCAGTTCAGTTCCTACTACTCCCATGTGTTCTTAGTTGATCTCAGAACATTGATATTGTGATGTTGGGTGGTTATGCCACCATTTTGCAGGATGCCTCAAATATTTTTGAGCATTTATAGCCGTTATGTTGTCCGAGTCATCCCAGGTTTCTAAACCATCTCATGCATTTGCTAAATCCTTTCCCTCTAGTTTTGTTGTTCTTTTAGGCCAGGTTAATCACACTAATTGCTGAGTTGAGGTATTCTATTGCATCGACATATATGTTGGAGTTATTATTACGACCTTAGGTGTCTTAGAAGATTACCTAGTAATCTAGCAATGCTTTGTATTCCCAGTGTGATGATTCTGGCCATTATTCTCGAAAGCATCCCGTGTTGCCATTTAGTTAATAGGTATCCTTTTCCTGGATTCTGAACCCAAGATTCACCCTACTTACTTCATGTTGATAGTGTTTGCTAGTTCCTTTAGGATATTAGTAACCTTGTTATAGTCCTCGAGGTCTGTGGTATTTCCTTCTTCCAAATAGCATGAACTGCTTATGGTAGAAGTTCCTTGAACCAAAAGATCACAACAAGAGTGCTCTTGAGGAGTTCTCCATTCTCCATTGTGAATCTGCCAGTCCTACCTTTCTGCATGGATTATCTGGAAGAAATATGTCGAGCTTTGTTCAACATACTAATCTATGCATCCACAACTCAGAAAGTGCTATGTTCCTTTGAGTTGTCCCTCTTCGGTTGTATTCCGAACCTCGTGTATAAGTTGATGGTCAAGAGTATGTCGTGCATTTGTGCTCATTGATGCCTATTATTCTTGTGGTCCGTCAAGCCATTCTATTCCGGAATGACTAGGAGAAACAAACTCCAGTACCTCATCCATTTCTAGGATTGGGTCAAAGCAGTTGTATTCCACGGATTAAATGCAATCAAGCTTTTGGTTTGTTCTACGCTGAAGTATTACCCACTTTATGTCAGGAATGTCATGAGAATTGCACCTCCTCTTATGAACTCTTGACGCAGTGATACTTCTCTCCAGCATTATTCATTCCTCGGTCCCGTGTTGTTGTAACCGGAATGCCGACAAGTGAACGATGATGTGTGAAATCAATACTCCTAGCAACCGTGTTGCTTGGTAGTTTATGGACATTAATATCATTCTTAGCGTGTTGGTTATCGAATCACTATTCTAGGATTGATCGTGCTACCTTGTCCTTATTTCTGGTGCACTCTTCGATCTTGGAGTTAGGATTGAATTCCTTGCTTATTTCATCATATGGTCTTGCCCTGAAAAGCAAGTTTGTTCTCGAGCTTAGTGACATATCAGTGGTTCATGATTTTCCGAAGATCTTCTCAGAAGTATTACCTGGTTGTCCCCTGACCGCCATGTTGAGTTCGTGATCAAATTGGTTTTCTTATAAATCACCCCATCTCCAAGAATCTGTGTTGGATGTCCCTGAGCTAGTTGGTTGAGCTAGACAACAACTTGGAGAGTTGGAAGGTAGAAGCTTTGCTTAACTTAGTTCATCTCTATGGGATATCTTCTGTATGTATGTGTTGAAGAAAGATGATATCTCCGTCGATTGGTCCTCGTGATCAGTTGTTGGATCTATTGCCTTGTCAAAACTTTGACTTGAGTATGGGCTATTGTGAAGTCAAATCAGAACCAACGATGTTTGTAATGCTTTCTTACTCGTG
This sequence comes from Triticum urartu, assembly GCF_003073215.2. Lineage (NCBI taxonomy): Eukaryota > Viridiplantae > Streptophyta > Magnoliopsida > Poales > Poaceae > Triticum > Triticum urartu. Next base: position 345,959,384 of record NC_053028.1, read on the forward strand.
GTTGATCCCTCGAGCATACACAATTACATCTTTTGGTCTGACCAATGCTATCACCGTGTTCACATGATGGTGGAAGTCCAGTGATATGGAAATTCTGATGAGTTGCTGTTGAGCCCATCAGCAGCATTTTGTCTCCCCCATGATTCATGTTGAACATTATACTAGTGTGGGAACTTTATAAGCATTGCCCTCATGTCCCGTTCATGAAGCATATGTCCGGTTGAAAGATGTGACTTCCTCTAATTCATGTGCATCTGATGCAAGTTGCCACCGTGGATTCGAGAAAGCTTGTTTTGTTTCCTTTGGAATCATCCCAAGTTAGTCATGCATGTGCGAAGTATTCTACGGTTTGATAGGCTCGCTACCTCCAGTCCATATGTGTCCCTAGCACACCAAGCCACTCATTGATTTGTTCAAGGAGAAGAAGTTTCTTCTTAAGAGCTAGACTTACGCAAGAACTTCGATATCCTTATTGATGGTTCCCCCCTGAACTCGGTAGTGTTTCGTTGTGAGACCACCAGGTGACCATGCTTGTCTAGGACAGCGCGTTCACATGCTTGTAGCAGAACCGGCTCATGTTTTGGAGCTTACTATCCTAGTTCATTTCCCCGAGAATCTCGCAACGTCATCTCGTCGAATTGTGTTGCAAACTTTCATTTTTTTTCTAGACTTGATGAGTCTGGAATATCCTCAGACCAACCAGATCTGAATCTCAGGCAGATATGATGGTTGGAACACACTCCAAGAACTATAATATTGGTCTCTCTGTAACCGGTAAAGTGGATGTTGTGGCCAACACACCCAGCCGGAAGACCTATTATTGTTGTATCTTGATTGAGGAAGTTGGGCACCTTCCCATAAGGATTTCGTAGGATTTACTCTAGAAGTTGTTCCTTATGGATCCTTTGTATTCCGATGTCCGACCACTACTTGTTGACTATGTTGATGCTTTAAAGCATGACCATGGTAACCAGTACATCAAGGAGAACATTAGAAGCAGAGTGCTAAATGTCTCTCAGTTGATCATCCAGATTTCGTTCCCTGGCCTCGCTAAGGTGAAATCTGAGAAAGGGTTGTCTTTCTATGCATCTGCATTGTCCATCACTATTCGTCAAGGTAGTAAGATGTGTTGCCAGGATCCTCGACTCGAATGTTGGTAGAACCTTGATGAATATGGAAATGCCCAAGTTCTTGAGAGCACGCGCAAGCAAAATCATACCTTGCATTGTCTTCAACAAGGTAGTTCACATCATCCATTCTAGCTCGAGTGTGTCGCTCTCCCGAACTCCGTCAAATGATCGCTCGTAAATTTCCTTAGGCTGGTATAGAGAGTTCCAATGATCTCTATATCAAAAGTAATTCCTTTTGCCACTTAAGGGATAATTCCACGAGTCACCCCCTCTAGGATGTCTCGTTATGGTATCATGGCAAATCAACTCCTCGCTACGTTGACAACCGATCACTACCTCCTTAAGTGTGAAATTTTTGTCTACCTAGTGAACCTTCGTCATCCGCTTCACTCCATCCCTTTGGATGTATGTTACGTGTCTCAGCTCGAGAGATGTTTCTACGTCTCATTCCGTGAGTTGATCTTGTGATCATTAGGATGATCCATCCATGTAGACATGTCTCGCTCTTTTGTCCTCGTGTTGGATGAAGATCTTGAAACCAAAGACGTCAAGATCGACTTGAGTTATCAAATCAACATCCTCGAGAAAGACATCTGGATCGTGAAGAATGTGTTAGCCTGTGTCCCTCTGTCTTCTTACCTCACAACTTGAATCTCGGGACGAGATTCTTGTTTAGTAGGGGTGAGTTGTCACATCCCTAGCTTCTGGTAATGCACTTGGCTAGCCTCATGTGTGCATCATGTTTAATCTTGAAAGAAAATTGAAATGGGGATTGCCTAAACCCCTAGCATCAAGGGAATTCACTAGGTTCACCTAAAATATTTTCACTAAATCCAAATGGCTTTCAAAAATGTTCATCATTTATGGAAATGTTGTAAACAGTAACCAGAGGTGATGTACATTTTTCCATGACATATTTGGGCTCTGAATTAAGTCATACTCTATTTGCATTTGGGCATTTAAATGCTATAAAATAATTTAAATTCTCAAATAGTCATAAACTAAAATGTTTACTATTGGATATATTCTAAACAGTATCCATGATTAGTTTCATGATTTTTGGAAATGCCCTGGCATTTTTAATAAAGCCCTAAGTCCACAGAATAATAGAAAACAAGAAATAAGAGAGAGAGAGATGGAGAAGAATTACCTGGCCCACCTACCTATAGCCGGCCCAACTCACTGGCCCAGCCCACCTGGCGCCTCCTGTCGCCTTCCTCCTGCCAGTATTGCGTGCTCGCATGCGCGCGGTCGAGGAGGCCAGCTCCTCCCTGCCAGCCTGCCCCCTCCCCGACGCGTCTGGACGATGCCACGCGACCCCCCTGGCCCCTCTCACTCTTCCCCGTGTCCAGTCCCTCCTCTATCCCTCTCTGCTGAGCTCCACCGAGCGAGTTCGTCACTGCAGTTCGCTATAGCCGCGGCCACCGCCTCCCCCTCGACCCCTCGCCTTGCCTGCGAGCTCCGCCTCGACGTCCCCAACCTCCTCGATGACCCACAAGGCCCCGGACGCGCCGCAACGCCGCCACCGCCGTCGTTTCCCTCGTCGGCCGCCGAAGATCGTCGTCTGATACGTCTCCGTCGTATCTACTTTTCCAAACACTTTTACCCTTGTTTTGGACTCTAACTTGTATGATTTGAATGGAACTAACCCGGACTGACGCTGTTTTCAGCAGAATTACCATGATGTTGTTTTATGTGCAGAAAACAAATATTCTTGGAATGACCTGAAACTCCATAGGAGGTCTTAGAAAAAATAATAAAAAATCCTTGCCAAATATGAAGACCAGGGGACCCACACCCTTCTCATCAGGGTGGGGGCGCCCCCCTAGGGAGCGGCCCCTACGTCGTGGGCCCCTTGGAGACCCTCCGACGCCAACTCCAACTCTATATATTGAGTTTCGATGAGAAAAAAAGTCAGGGAGAAGAAATCATTGCGTTTTACGATACGGAGCCACCGCCAAGCCCTAAAACCTCTCGGGAGGGCTGATCTGGAGTCCGTTCGGGACTCCGGAGAGGGGGATTCGTCACCGTCGTCATCATCGACCATCCTCCGTCACCAATTTCATGATGCTCACCGCCGTGCGTGAGTAATTCCATCGTAGGCTTGCTGCACGGTGATGGGTTGGATGAGATTTATCATGTAATCGAGTTAGATTTGTTAGGGTTTGATCCCTAGTATCCATTATGTTCTGAGATTGATGTTGCTATGACTTTGCTATGCTTAATGCTTGTCACTAGGGCCCGAGTGCCATGATTTCAGATCTGAACCTATTATGTTTTCATGAATATATGAGAGTTCTAGATCCTATCCTGCAAGTCTATAGTCACCTATTATGTGTTATGATCCGTTAACCCCGAAGTGACAATAATCGGGATACTTACCGGTGATGACCATAGTTTGAGGAGTTCATGTATTCACTATGTGCTAATGCTTTGTTCCGGTTCTCTATTAAAAGGAGGCCTTAATATCCCTAAGTTTCCAATAGGACCCCGCTGCCACGGGAGGGTAGGACAAAAGATGTCATGCAAGTTCTTTTCCATAAGCACGTATGACTATATACGGAATACATGCCTACATTACATTGACGAATTGGAGCTAGTTCTGTGTCACCCTATGTTATGACTGTTACATGATGAACCGCATCCGGCATAATTATTCATCACTGATCCGGTGCCTACGAGTTTTCCATATACTGGTTTACGCTTATTTACTTTTCCGTTGCTACTGTTACAATCACTACAAAATACCAAAAATATTACTTTTGCTGTCTTTACTTTTGTTGCCGCTACCACCACTATCATATTACTTTGCTACTAAACACTTTGCTGCAGATACTAAGTTTCCAGGTGTGGTTGAATTGACAACTCAACTGCTAATACTTGAGAATATTCTTTGGCTCCCCTTGTGTCGAATCAATAAATTTGGGTTGAATACTCTACCCTCGAAAGCTGTTGTGATCCCCTATACTTGTGGGTTATCAAGACCTTTTTCTGGCGCCGTTGCCGGGGAGCATAGCTCTATTCTTTGAGTCACTTGGGATTTATATCTGCTGGACACTATGAAGAACTTGAGAGATCCAAAAACCAAGATCTATCCCTCAACTACGAGGGGAGGTAAGGAACTGCCATCTAGCTCTGCACTTGATTCCCCTTTTGTTATGAGTAAGTTTGTGACACCTACACCTTCTTCTGCTATTCGCTCTAATATGTCGTATGTTATTGATGATGCTACTTCTGCTATGCATGATACTTATGATGAAACTGCTTCTATGTCTGATACTACTGTGCCCCTTCATGAATTTCTTGATGAACAAATTGCTAGGGCTAGAGAAAGAGAAATTATTGAATCTGAATACGATGATGATAGTGATGATGAAAATATGCCTGTTATTCCTGAGGGTTATTTATTTAATGAAGATGCTTCTTTAGCTATTTTAGCTTGAAGAGATAGACATGAGCTTAAGAGGTTATTAATTAAATGGAACAAAGAATCACTTAGAGATAAAATGAAACCCGATCCTGCTTTTGCTACTTCACCTATATGTGTTCTTGATAAGGATTATGAACTCTCTGTTGATCCTGATATAATTACTTTGGTTGAATCTGATCTGTTTTATGGCTATGAATCTGAAACTGTTGTGGCACATCTTACTAAATTAAATGATATAGCTGCCATGTTCACTAATGACGAGAGATCGCGTTACTTCTATATACTCAAAATATTTCCGTTCTCATTAAAGGGTGATGCTAAGATATGGTTTAATTCTCTTGATCCTGGTTGTGTGCGTAGTCCCCAGGATATGATATATTACTTCTATGCTAAATATTTCCCTGCTCATAAGAAACAAGCTGCTTTGAGGGAAATATACAACTTTGTGCAAATTAAAGAAGAGAGTCTCCCACAAGCTTGGGGGGAGGTTTCTCAAGTTACTTAATGCTTTGCCCGATCATCCTCTTAAGAAACCTGGAATACTTGATATCTTTTATAATGGACTAACCGATGCTTCCAGAGATTACCTGGATAGTTGTGCTGGTTCTCTTTTCAGGGAAAGAACACCGGATGAAGCTGAAATTATATTGAATAATATGTTGACAAATGAAAATAATTGGGCACCTCCTGAGCCAGCTCCTGCTCCAATTACTGAGCCTATCCCTAAACCAACTCCGAAGAAGAGAGGTATTCTATTTCTCAGTCCCGAAGATATGCAAGAGGCAAAGAAATCTATGAAAGAGAAAGGTATTAAAGCTGAAGGCGTTAAGAATTTACCTCCTATTGAAGAAACACATGGTCTTAATATACCGCCTATTGAAGAAACATATGATCTTAATTATTTATTTACTGAAGAACCTCCTGATCCCGATATCCCGACACAGGTAGTAAAGGTAAATTCTCTCTATAGATATGATAAAGCTGAAGTCCCTCTTACTAAAATAATAGTCAGTGCTTGGATGAGTTTGATAACTTTATGTTTAAGCAAGAAAACTTCAATGCTTATTTTGGTAGACAATTAAAAGAAAATGCTTATATGATTAGACGCTTGGGTGATTATATGGCTAATATTAAAGGTGAACTTAAACATATTAGCAAACATGCTTCTATGGTTACCACTCAAGTAGAACAAGTATTTAAAGCTCAAAAAGAAGTTCTTGATGAAATGAATAGTAAGAAAAATGATTATGCTGTTAGAGTGGCTACTAGAACTGGTAGAATGACTCGGGAACCTTTGTATCCTAAAGGCCACCCTAAGAGAATCGAGCAAGATTCTCAGAGAAATAATATTGATGTTCCTAGTTCTTCTAAAAAGAAGAAAAAGAAAAATGATAGAACTGTGCAAACTTCTAGTGAGCCTATTGCTGAACCACCTGATAATCCAAATGATATATCTATGTCTGATGCTGAAACACAATCTGGTAATGAACATGAACCTAGTAAAAATATTAATGATAATGTTCATGATGATGCTCAACCTAGTAATGACAATGATGTAGAAATTGAACCTGATGTTGATCTTGATAACCCACAATCAAAGAATCAATGTTATGATAAAAGAGACTTTGTTGCTAGGAAACATGGTAAAGAAAGAGAACCTTGGGTTCAGAAACCCATGCCTTTTCCTCTGAAACCATCCAAAAAAAAGGATGATGAGGATTTTGAGCGCTTTGCTGAAATGATTAGGCCTATCTTTTTGCGTATGAGATTAACTGATGTGCTCAAAACAAATCCTTATGCTAAATATATGAAAGATATCATTACTAATAAAAGAAAGATACCGGAAGCTGAGATTTCCACCATGCTTGCTAATTATACTTTTAAGGGTGGAATACCAAAGAAACTTGGAGACCCCGGAGTACCTACTATACCTTGCTCCATTAAAAGAAATTATATTAAAACTGCTTTATGTGATCTTGGAGACGGTGTTAGTGTTATGCCTCTCTCTTTATATCATAGACTTGACTTGAATAAGTTTACACCTACCAAAATATCTTTGCAAATGGCTGATAAATCAACTGCTATACCTGTCGGTATTTGTGAGGATGTGCCTGTTGTGGTTGCAAACGTTACTATTTTAACGGATGATAGTATGTCTATTATTCTTGATATTCCCGAGGATGATAGTATGTCTATTATTCTTGGAAGACCTTTTCTTAATACTGCAGGGGCTGTTATTGATTGCAATAAAGGCAATGTCACTTTTCATGTTAATGGTAATGAGCATATGGTACACTTTCCGAGGAAACAACCTCAAGTTCATAGTATCAACTCTATTGGAAAAATTCCATCAATTATATTTGGAGGTTTTGAATTTCCTCTTCCTACTGTCAAGAATAAATATGATATTCTTATTATTGGGGATGTGCATATCCCCGTTGAGGTAACTTAGTGTTATTCGAAATTTCTCCGGTTTCATGATTATCGGAATGAGTTTGTTAACAAGACTTGATCAACCTTGTTAGTGGATTCTTTTTGATGAGCATGAGATGGATGAAACTCGAAGCACAAACTTCTGTACCCCACTTTTACTTTCTGTTATTTATATTAAATAAAGTAAAAATAGTATTTTCTGTCTGTTTCCTAAGTTATCCGTGCAATACAAAAATATCCCAAAAATAAAAGTCCTCAGAATGCCATGCCAATTTAATATGATTTTTTCGGGAATATTTGAGAATTTACTATGCAAAAATTACTCCGGGAGGAGCTGCCACCTGGCCACGAGGGTGGTGGGCGCCCCCTCCCTATAGGGCGCGCCCCCCTGCCTCGTGGGCCCACAGTGGCCCTCCTCCACTTATCCCAGCACCCATCTTCTTCCTCTATCTCACACAAACCCGAAAACCAACTCAAGCACGAGTTCCAGCCAATTTTGCTGTGATTTTCGGTCTACTTGCTCAAAGCACCTCTCGCAAAACTACTTGGGGAGATTGTTCCTTGGTATGTGACTCCTCCGTTGGTCCAATTAGTTTTTGTTCTAGTGCTTTATTCATTGCAAATTTGTGCTGCATAGGTGACCATGTTCTTGAGCTTGCATGTCAAATTTATATCGTTCCAAGTAGTTCTAATGCTTGATATAGGCTCTAGGCACTTGTAGGAGTAGTTGCTATCAGTTTTATTGAATTTGGTTTACTTTTGTTTTGAAGTTACTAAAAATTTCAGAATTTTTCAGAGAAAAACAATATGTTTAGGAAGATGTTCCAAGGTGGTTCCTCTAAGAAGCAAGGGTTTAAGCTTGGGGGAGTTGATACGTCTCCGTCGTTTCTACTTTTCCAAACACTTTTGCCCTTGTTTTGGACTCTAACTTATATGATTTGAATGGAACTAACCCGGACTGACGCTGTTTTCAGCAAAATTACCATGATGTTGTTTTATGTGCAGAAAATAAATATTCTCGGAATGACCTGAAAATCCACGGGAGGTCTTAGAAAAAATAATAAAAAATCCTCGCCAAATATGAAGACCAGGGGGCCCACACCCTTCTCACGAGGGTGGGGGGCGCCCCCCTTAGGGCGGGCCCCCTACCTCGTGGGCCCCCTGGAGACCCTTCGACGCCAACTCCAACTCTATATATTGAGTTTCGATGAGAAAAAAATCAGAGAGAAGAAATCATCGCGTTTAATGATATGGAGCCGCCACCAAGCCCTAAAAGCTCTCGGGAGGGCTGATCTGGAGTCCGTTCGGGACTCCGGAGAGGGGGATTCGTCGCCGTCGTCATCATCAACCATCCTCCATCATTGTCGTCGATTTGCCGCCTCCCGAGCGTCCCCGAGCCCATTAACCATCCCTACGGATCCGCTGTGAGCTCCTGCTACTTCTCCTTTGCTCGCCCCCTCCGTTCTCGTCCCCAAGCTCCGTCTTCCACCACGGCCGAAGCTCGCCGCCACTGTGCCTCATCGCCGTCGTGGCTAGAGCCACAATGGCTCGAAGCCGAGCACACTGCCATGCTCAGCGCAGCTCCAGGAGCCCGTAGCCACTAGTAGCTCCCCCTCCCGTGCTTCCTAGCGCTAACCCGCACCAACCCCGAGCTGCGGCAGCCGTCGCGGGATCCACTCCGGCGAGCTCCGTCCACCCCGCGACCTTTCACTGCCTCCGCTGGACGCACGGGCGCAAGGGCTATGCCCTGGTACCCTCAACGAGCCAAACCGTCACCCGTAGCACGTTTCCGAGCCACGCCGCCGTTGTTTTGGTCACCGCCGGCAAGGTTCTGGTGACGCTGACGTGGCAGATTATATTAGTACTAATTATGTTATTATTCTAACCCTATGACAATGACAGCTGGGCCCCACACCCTAACTAACCCAGGTTTTATTTGTGTTTAGATTAAACTAACCCCCACGGGCCCCACATGTCAGTTTGACCTGGCCACGTCACACGTTGACCGACCCCACCCGTCAGTATTGACTTGCTGACGTGTGTGTTGACCCGGCCCCACCCGTCATTGACACTGAACAGCACTGTGTCACTGACCAGTGGACCCCACTGGTCAGGTTTGACCTAGACCGTTGTTGTTGACCTACTGAGGTCAGCATGATGTAGTGTTGACGCTGTAATTGTTTTCTGGGATTTTAAATAAATGAGAAATGATTTATTTAATTCGGAAAATATCCAAAACTTCTAAAAATCATATAAAATTAACCGTAACTCCAAATGAGACAAGTTATATATGAAAAATGATCAGAAAAATCCAATATAACGATCTGTACTGGTTTCATGCATGTTTGAGCAATTTAAACTTGCTGTTTAGCTCAAAACATGTTAATGCACTTTATAAACCCATAACTTGAGTTTGTATTTGAATCTTTGATTCAAATGAGCTCAAACCACCCTAGTTGTAGATGCATTAGCCCAACACACTCATTTTGCCATGTCATATTCATGCATCATATTGTGCATTGCATTGATTGTGTTCTCTCTATGTTTGCCGGTGGTTGTTCCCCCTCGGTAGACGTATGTTCTAATGATGAGTTCGATGACACCGATGAAGAGCTATATCATCTTCAGAAGTGCCAGGTAAGCAAAACCCCCTTGTTCATTCCGATACCAGCCCACTTGCTCGCTCCTGCTCTGTTTTACTGCATTAGGACAACAACGATTCAACTGTTACATGCTGCGGTAGTTGAACCCCTTTCCTCTGCATGACCTGTCACTGCCACAGTAAATAGATGAAACCCACTAGCATGAGTAGGAGTTATTTGAGCCCAGATGTGCCTACATGCTTGTTTGTCATCGGGGATGAATTGGAAAGTTGTGAACATGTCCTACTGTGTGTGAGCTAAGTGTGTTGAACACGATTTGGTAAAGGTATCGATGAGAGGCCATGTAGGAGTACATGGTGGGTTGTTTCATTGGAACCGTCCTTAAGCACCGAGATCTGTATGTGTGATTTAAGAACCAGCTACTACCATGCATTGGGCTCGAAACCAATGGACCCTCTCGGCTTCTTAACCACCCTAGTTCTCTGTCCAGGAGTTGTAACTAGTTTCTGGTGTTTATAGGATATGTGTTGGCGGCCGTGCGTAGCACTGACCCTAGGGGTGGGCTATGATGCGGTAGATACATCGTGGCACGGTGTACCGAGTCGCACGTTTGGTGTCTCGGGAACCCTGTACACATCGTTCGAGGCCGTATGTGGAATCCTCGGCCGGACTCCCTGCGGATGGAACCTGGATAGGCGATTAACCTGGACTAGAGACTTGAGTGTTTAGGTAGGCTGTGGCGGACACCCTCGTTGGGCTTCCGCTTGAAGGTTGCCGAGTACATGTCGTGTAAACGACGGTAAGTGGTGAGAGCGTGTATGAAGAAGTACACCCCTGCAGGGTTAACATCATGTATTCGAATAGCCGCGTCCGCGGTAAAGGACTACTTGGTTGCCTGTACAGTTCATTGACAAGTGAAAGTGGATACTCTAAAACTCGCAAGATAAGCGTGAGTGTTATGGATGGCCTTCTCGTAGGGAGACGGGAGTGGATCCATAGTGGTGTATTGATATGGTGAATATGTGGACTCGTGTGCGCCACCTCAAAAGAGTTACTTGCAGTCATAGTTTAGGATAGCCACTGAGTCAAAGCCGGCTTGCTACAGTCAAACTCCACCACCCCCTTTGTTGATACTGATGCATATGTAGCTAGTTCTAATGTAAGTCTTGCTGGGTACATTTGTACTCACGTTTTCCTATTTTATGTTTTGCAGAGAGACGTCAGTCTACCTACTAGTACCGTGTGGACTTCGTCGTTTAGCTTGACACCTCAGCTACGATCTTGTGCCCTCGGCAGGGTCTTGTAGATAGTCAGGCTTCTCAGCCTTTTTCATTTGTAGATGTCTGTACTCAGACATATTAAGATTCCACATGTGCTTTGATTTGTATGCTATGATTGTTGGTTCATGAGACCCATGTTTGTAATATCTCGCTCCTCGGAGCCTAATGAATAAATACTTTGAGTCGTAGAGTTTTGTTGTGATGCCATGTTGTATGTGCACATATCGAGCATATTGTGTGTATGTCATTGAAATGCTTGGTATGTGTGGGATCCGGCAACCTAGTTGTTTATCCTTGGTAGCCTCTCTTATGGGGAAATGTAGTCTTGTGCTTCCATGAGCCATAGTAGTCCGCTACAGCCCGGTTCACCGAAGTCCTGCTAGCCCAGCACTACTGCTCCGGAACACTTGACTGGACGGCATGTGATTCACCTCGTTCCTATGTCTATCCCTTCGGGGAAATGTCACGCGGTGACATCAGGAGTCCTGCCTAGCCTGCTACAGCCCGGTTCACCGGAGTCCTGTTAGCCCAGTGCTACAGCCCGGATTCGCACGCTGCTGACCGACATGCTCGATGTTGATTCATGTATGCCTGTCCCTGTAAGTTAGTGCCACTTTGGGTTCATGACTAGTCATGTCGGCCCGTGTTCTCTGTCATATGGATGCTAGCGACACTATCATATACATGAGCCAAAAGGTGCAAACGGTCCCGGGCCATGGTAAGGCGACACCCATGGTAATACCGTGCGTGAGGCCGCAAAGCGATATGAGGTGTTACCAGCTAGATCAATGTGACTTGGAATCGGGGTCCTGACAGGTCCTCACGAGGCCGGTCGCGCCACTCCTGGCGGGGGCCGCGGTCGTCCCAGCATCCTCCACTTTGTCCTCCTCCTCGGCAGTAGCCCCCGCCGTTGCGCTCGGGGCATCGACCGAAGCCTCCATCTCGGATGGCCCTGAGCTCTTGACAATCGTTGGTGTTGTGGCTGTGTACGTTGTGGAAGGCGTAGAATGGACGGCTGCTTTTGGACAACTCGGGGTGGTCTCAGCCGCGCTTCGTGTCTGGCTCCGCCGCGAGCATGGCTACTCCCTTGCGCTTCATGTCCTTGACCTTGGCTTTCTTCTCTTCTGGGTCGGTAGCAGGGAGCTCGAGTAGGGAGAGACACCCTTCCTCAGCTCTTGCACACTTGGTCGCCATGTTTAACATCTCCAGAGCTATGCACAGCTCCTCGTGGATGGCGAGTTCCTCCTTCATCTTGATGTCGCGGACGCCATCGTAAAACATTGAGATGATGGCCTCGTCCGTCACCTTGGGGATCTTGAGGCGAACGTTGTTGAAGCGCTGGATGTACTTCTGCAGGATCTCTCCCGCTGTTGCTTGATGCGGCGCAGGTCACTCGTGGCCGGAGGGCGGTCGCGAGTGCCCTGGAAGCTGGTGATGAAGCGGTCATGCATCTCACCCTAGGAGAAGATTGATCCCGCGGGCAGGTTCAGGAGCCACGAGCGAGCGCCATCCTTGAGAGCCATGGGAAACCAGTTTGCCATGACTTTTTCGTCGCCGTTTGCCACCTCGATGCTCTGATCGTAGAGCTACAGGAACTCTGCAAGGTTGGGAGTGTCGTCGTAGCGCGAAGGCAGATCCGTGGAACTTGCCTGGCCAAACGACGATGCACAGCTCGGGGGTGAAGGCTCGGTAGCCTGCTGTGGTCACCGGAGCCCGTCGTGGTGGAGGAGCCAGGTCTTGGTTCCCACGCACCGCCACTTCAGGTGGCGCACGTGAAGGAAATATGCCCTAGAGGCAATAATAAAGTTATTATTTATTTCCTTATATCATGATAAATGTTTATTATTCATGCTAGAATTGTATTAACCGGAAACATAATACATGTGTGAATACATAGACAAATAGAGTGTCACTAGTATGCCTCTATTTGACTAGCTCATTGATCAAAAATGGTTATGTTTCCTAACCATAGACATGAGTTGTCATTTGATTAATGGGATCACATCATTAGGAGAATGATGTGATTGACTTGACCCATTCCGTTAGCATAGCACTTGATCGTTTAGTTTGTTGCTATTGCTTTCTTCATGACTTATACATGTTCCTATGACTATGAGATTATGCAAATCCCGTATACCGGAGGAACACTTTGTGTGCCACCAAACGTCACAACGTAATTGGGTGATTATAAAGGTGCTCTACAGGTGTCTCCAAAGGTACTTGTTGGGTTGGCGTATTTCGAGAGTAGGATTTGTCACTCCGATTGTCAGAGAGGTATCTCTGAGCCCACTCGGTAATGCACATCACTATAAGCCTTGCAAGCATTGCAACTAATGAGTTAGTTGCGGGATGATGTATTACGGAACGAGTAAAGAGACTTGTCGGTAACGAGATTGAACTAGGTATTGAGATACCGACGGTCGAATCTCGGGCAAGTAACATATTGATGACAAAGGGAACAATGTATGTTGTTATGCGGTCTGACCGATAAAGATCTTCGTAGAATATGTAGGAGCCAATATGGGCATCCAGGTCCCGCTATTGGTTATTGACAAGAGAGGTATCTCGGTCATGTCTACATAGTTCTCGAACCCGTAGGGTCCTCACGCTTAACATTCGTTGACGATATAGTACTATGAGTTATGTATGTTGGTGACCGAATGTTGTTCGGAGTTTTGGATGAGATCACAGATATGACGAGGAACTCCGGAATGGTCCAGAAGTAAAGATTGATATGTGGATAGTAGTGTTTGATCTCCGGAAGGGTTCCGGAATTCACCGGAAGGGGTTCCGGTTATTTCCCGAAATGTTTGGGCACGAGAACACTTTATCTAGGCCAAAGGGGAAAGCCCACGAGGCTTTTGGAAAGTGCAAAAGGAAGTTTTGCGGAGACCAGAGGCTAGACGCCAGGAACCCTGGCGTCTAAGGGCTAGACGCCGGGAACCCTGGCGTCTAGCCCTGGAGTCCGAGAAGGACTCTTGCCTTTCGGGTCAAACCGACTTTGAGGAGGCTTTTACTCCAAGTTTCGACCCCAGGGCCCTATATATAAATAGAGGGGTAGGGCTAGCACCAAAGACATCAAGAAACACCAAGCCGTGTGCCGGCAACCCCGTCCCCTCTAGTTTATCCTCCGTCATAGTTTTCGTAGTGCTTAGGCGAAGCCCTGCGGAGATTGTTCTTCACCAACACCGTCACCATGCCGTCGTGCTACCGGAACTCATCTACTACTTCGCCCCTCTTGCTGGATCAAGAAGGCGAGGACGTCACCGAGCCGAACGTGTGAAGAACTCGGAGGTGTCGTGCTTTCAGTACTTGGATCGGTCGGACGTGAAGACGCACGACTACATCAACCGCGTTGATATAACGCTTCCGCGAATGGTCTACGAGGGTACGTAGACAACACTCTCCCCTCTCGTTGCTATGCATCACCATGATCTTGCGTGTGCGTAGGATTTTTTTTGAAATTACTACGTTCCCCAACAGTGGCATCCGAGCCTAGGTTTTATGCGTAGATGTCATATGCACGACTAGAACACAAGTGAGTTGTGGGCGATATAAGTCATACTGCTTACCAGCATGTCATACTTTGGTTCGGCGGTATTGTTGGATGAAGCGGCCCGGACCGACATTACACGTACGCTTACGCGAGACTGGTTCTACCGACGTGCTTTGCACACAGGTGGCTGACGGGTGTCAGTTTCTCCAACTTTAGTTGAACGGAGTGTGGCTACGCTCGGTCCTTGTGAAGGTTAAAACAACACCAACTTGACGACATATCGTTGTGGCTTTGATGCGTAGGTAAGAACGGTTCTTGCTAAGCCCAGTAGCAGCCACGTAAAGCTTGCATGCCTGCAGGTCGACTCTAGAGGATCCCCGGGTACCGAGCTCGAATTCGCCCTATAGTGAGTCGTATTACAATTCACTGGCCGTCGTTTTACAACGTCAAGTTATCGGCAACTGGCAGGAGCCATATGGTTGTCGCTTTATTGTATGCAATGCAATCGCCCTGTAATGCTTTACTTTATCACTAAGCGGTAGCGATAGTCGTGGAAGCATAAGATTGGCGAGATGACAACGATGCTATGATGGAGATCAAGGTGTCGCGCCGGTGACGATGGTGATCATGAAGGTGCTTCGGAGATGGAGATCACAAGCACAAGATGATGATGGCCATATCATATCACTTATATTGATTGCATGTGATGTTTATCTTTTATGCATCTTATCTTGCTTTGATTGACGGTAGCATTATAAGATGATCTCTCACTAAATTTCAAGATAAAAGTGTTCTCCCTGAGTATGCACCATTGCCAAAGTTCGTCGTGCCCAGACACCACGTGATGATCGGGTGTGATAAGCTCTACGTCCATCTACAACGGGTGCAAGCCAGTTTTTGCACACGCAGAATACTCAGGTTAAACTTGACGAGCCTAGCATATGCAGATATCGCCTCGGAACACTGAGACCGAAAGGTCGAGCATGAATCATATAGTAGATATGATCAACATATTGATGTTCACCATTAAAAGCTACTCCATTTCACGTGATGATCGGTTATGGTTTAGTTGATTTGGATCACGTGATCACTTAGAAGATTAGAGGGATGTCTTTCTAAGTGGGAGTTCTTAAGTAATATGATTAATTGAACTTAAATTTATCATGAACTTAGTCCTGGTAGTATTAGAATATCTATGTTGTAGATCAATAGCTCACGTTTAGCTCCCCTGTTTTATTTTTGATATGTTCCTAGAGAAAACTAAGTTGAAAGATGTTAGTAGCAATGATGCGGATTGGATCCGTGATCTGAGGTTTATCCTCATTGCTGCACAGAAGAATTATGTCCTTAATGCACCGCTAGGTGACAAACCTATTGTAGGAGCAGATGCAGACGTCATGAACGTTTGGCTAGCTCAATATGATGACTACTTGATAGTTTAGTGCACCATGCTTAACAGCTTAGAATCAGGACTTCAAAGACGTTTTGAACGTCATGGATCATATGGATGTTCCAGGAGTTGAAGTTAATATTTCAAGCAAATACCCGAGTTGAGAGATATGAAGTCTCCAACAAGTTCTATAGCTAAAAGATGGAGGAGAATAGCTCAAGCAGTGAGCATGTGTTCAGATTGTCTGGGTACTACCTCGCTTGAATCAAGTGGGAGTTAATCTTCCAGATAAAATAGTGATTGACATAATTCTCTAGTCACCATCACCAAGTTAGTAGAACTTCGTGATGAACTATAGTATGCAAGGGATGATGAAAACGATTCCCGAGCTTTTCATGATGATGAAATCGATGAAGGTAGAAATCAAGAAAGAGCATCAAGTGTTGATGATTAACAAGACCACTAGTTTCAAGAAAAGGGCAAAGGGAAAGAAAGGGAACGTCAAGAAGAACGGCAAGCAAGTTGCTGCTCAAGTGAAAAACCCAAGTCTGGACCTAAGCCTGAAACTGAGTGCTTCTACTGCAAAGGGACTGGTCATTGGAAGCGGAACTACCCCAAGTATTTGGCGGATAAGAAGGATGGCAAAGTGAACAAAGGTATATTTGATATACAGATTATTTATGTGTATTTTACTAGTGTTCGTAGAAACCCCTCGGTATTTGATACTGGTTCAGTTGCTAAGAGTAGTAACTCGAAACGGGAGTTGCAGAATGAATAGAGACTAGTTAAGGGTGAAGTGATGATGTGTGTTGGAAGTGGTTCCAAGATTGATATGATCATCATCGCACACTCCCTATACTTTCAGGTTTAGTGTTGAACCTAAATAAGTGTTATTCAGTGTTTGCATTGAGCATGAATATGATTTGATCATGTTTATTGCAATACAATTATTCATTTAAGTAAGAGAATAAATTGTTGTACGGTTTACATATATGGTTACACACCCAATGAAAATGATTCGTTGGATCTCGATCGTAGTGATACACATATTCATAATATTGAAACCAAAAGATGCAAAGTTAATAATGATAGTGCAACTTATTTGTGGCACTACCATTTAGGTCATATTGGTGTAAAGCGCATGAAGAAACTCCATGCAGACGGACTTTTGGAATCACTAGATTATGAATCAGTTGATGCTTGCGAACCATGCCTCATGGGCAAGATGACTAAGACTCCGTTCTCCGGAACAATGCAGCAAGCAACAGATTTGTTGGAAATCATGCATACTGATGTATGTGGTCCGATGAATATTGAAGCTCGCGGCAGGTATCATTATTTTCTGATCTTCACAGATGATTTGAGCAGATATGAGTATATCTACTTGATGAAACACAAGTCTGAAACATTTGAAAAGTTCAAATAATTTCAGAGTGAAGTGGAGAATCATCTTAACAAAATAAAAGTGTCTACGATATGATCGCAGAAGTAAAATATTTGAGTTACGAGTTTGGCCTTCAGTTAAAACAATGTGAAATAGTTTCACTACTCACGCCACCTGGAACACCACAGTGTAATGGTGTGTCCGAACGTCGTAACCGTGCTTTATTAGATATGGTGCGATCTATGACGTCTCTTACTGATTTACCGCTATTGTTTTGGGGTTATGCATTAGAGACAGCTACATTCACGTTAAATAGGGCACCATCTAAATCCATTGAGATGACACCGTATGAACTATGGTTTGGCAAGAAACCTAAGCTGTCGTTTCTTAAAGTTTGAGGTTGCAATGCTTATGTGAAAAAGTTTCAACCTGATAAGCTCAAACCCAAATCGGAGAAGTGTGTCTTCATAGGATACCCAAAAGAAAATATTGGGTACACCTTCTATCACAGATCCAAAGGCAAGATATTCATTGTTGAGAATGGATCCTTTCTAGAGAAGGAGTTTCTCTTGAAAGAAGTGAGTGGGAGGAAAGTAGAACTTGATGAGGTAACTGTACCTGCTCCCTTATTGGAAAGTAGTTCATCACAGAAATCTGTTTGCTGTGACTACTACACCAATTAGTGAGGAAGCTAATGATGATGATCATGTAACTTCAGATCAAGTTACTGCCGAACCTCGTAGGTAAACCAGAGTGAGATCCGCACCAGAGTGGTACGGTAATCCTGTTCTAAAGGTCATGTTACTTGACCATGACGAACCTACGAACTACGAGGAAGCAATGATGAGCCCAGATTCCGCGAAATGGCTTGAGGCCATGAAATCTGAAATGAGATCCATGTATGAGAACAAAGTATGGACTTTGATTAACTTTCCCAATGATCGGCGAGCCGTTGAGATTAAATGGATCTTCAAGAGGAAGACGGACGCTGATAGTAGTGTTACTATCTACAAAGCTAGAATTGTCGCAAAAAGGTTTTCGACAAGTTCAAGGTGTTGACTACGATGAGAGTTTCTCACTCGTATCTATGCTTAAGTCTGTCCGAATCATGTTAGCAATTGCCGCATTTTATAAAATCTGGCAAATTGATAAACAAAACCGCATTCCTTAATGGATTTATTAAAGAAGAATTGTATATGATGCAACCAGAAGGTTTTGTCAGTCCTAAAGGTACTAACAAAATATGCAAGCTCCAGCAATCCATCTATGGACTGGTGCAAGCATCTCGGAGTTGGAATATACTCTTTGATAAGTTGATCAAAGCATACAGTTTTATACAGACTTGCGGTGAAGCCTGCATTTACAAGAAAGTGAGTGGGAGCACTACAACATTTCTAATAAGTATATGTGAAAGACATATTGTTGATCGGAGATAATGTAGAATTATTCTGCAAAGCATAAAGGAATGTTTGAAAGGAGTTTTTCAAAGAAAGACCTCGGTGAAGCTGCTTACATATTGAGCATCAAGATCTATAGAGATAGATCAAGACGCTTGATAAGTTTTTCAATGAGTGCATACCTTGACAAGATTTTGAAGTAGTTCAAAATGGAACAGTCAAAGAAGGAGTTCTTGCCTGTGTTACAAAGGTGTGAAGTTGAGTAAGACTCAAACCCCGACCACGGCAGAAGATAGAGAGAGAATGAAAGTCATTCCCTATGCCTCAGCCATAGGTTCTATAAAGTATGCCATGCTGTGTACCAGACCTATTGTATACCCTGGCCTGAGTTTGGCAAGGGAGTACAATAGTGATCTAGGAGTAGATCACTGGACATTGGTCAAAATTATCCTTAGTGGAATAAGGATATGTTTCTCGATTATGGAGGTGACAAAAGGTTCGTCGTAAAGGGTTATGTCGATGCAAGTTTTGACACTGATCCAGATGACTCTAAGTCTCAATCTGGATACATATTGAAAGTGGGAGCAATTAGCTAGAGTAGCTCCATGCAGAGCATTGTTGACATAGAAATTTGCAAAATACTTACGGATCTGAATGTGGCAGACCCGTTGACTAAACTTCTCTCACAAGCAAAACATGATCACACCTCAGTACTCTTTGGGAGTTAATCACATAAGCGATGTGAACTAGATTATTGACTCTAGTAAACCCTTTGGGTGTTAATCACATCGTGATGTGAACTATTGATGTTAAATCACATGGCAATGTGAACTAGATTATTGACTCTAGTGCAAGTGGGAGACTGAAGGAAATATGCCCTAGAGGCAATAATAAAGTTATTATTTATTTCCTTATATCATGATAAATGTTTATTATTCAGGCTAGAATTGTATTAACCGGAAACATAATACATGTGTGAATACATAGACAAACAGAGTGTCACTAGTATGCCTCTATTTGACTAGCTCATTGATCAAAGATGGTTATGTTTCCTAACGATAGACATGAGTTTTCATTTGATTAACGGGATCACATCATTAGGAGAATGATGTGATTGACTTGACCCATTCCGTTAGCATAGCACTTGATCGTTTAGTTTGTTGCTATTGCTTTCTTCATGACTTATACATGTTCCTATGACTATGAGATTATGCAACTCCCGTTTACCGGAGGAACACTTTGTGTGCCACCAAACGTCACAACGTAATTGGGTGATTATAAAGGTGCTCTACAGGTGTCTCCAAAGGTACTTGTTGGGTGTATTTCGAGATTAGGATTTGTCACTCCGATTGTCGGAGAGGTATCTCTGAGCCCACTCGGTAATGCACATCACTATAAGCCTTGCAAGCATTGCAACTAATGAGTTAGTTGCGGGATGATGTATTACGGAACGAGTAAAGAGACTTGCCGTAACGAGATTGAACTAGGTATTGAGATACCGACGATCGAATCTCGGGCAAGTAACATACCGATGACAAAGGGAACAACGTATGTTGTTATGCGGTCTAACCGATAAAGATCTTCGTAGAATATGTAGGAGCCAATATGGGCATCCAGGTCCCGCTATTGGTTATTGACAAGAGAGGTGTCTTGGTCATGTCTACATAGTTCTCGAACCCGTAGGGTCCTCACGCTTAACGTTCGTTGATGATATAGTACCATGAGTTATGTATGTTGGTGACCGAATGTTGTTCGGAGTTTTGGATGAGATCACAGATATGACGAGGAACTCCGGAATGGTCCGGAAGTAAAGATTGATATGTGGATAGTAGTGTTTGATCTCCGGAAGAGTCCCGGAATTCACCGGAAGGGGTTCCGGATGTTTCCCGAAATGTTTGGGCACGAGAACACTATCTGGGCCAAAGGGGAAACCCCACGAGGCTTTTGGAAAGTGCAAAAGGAAGTTTTTCAGAGACCAGAGGCTAGACGCCAGGAACCCTGGCGTCTAGGGGGTAGACGCCGGGAACCCTGGCGTCTAGCCATGGAGTCCGAGAAGGACTCTTGCCTTTCGGGTGAAACCGACTTTGAGGAGGCTTTTACTCCAAGTTTCGACCCGAGGGATCAACATATAAATAGAGGGGTAGGGCTAGCACCAAAGACATCAAGAAACACAAAGCCGTGTGCCGGCAACCCCGTCCCCTCTAGTTTATCCTCCGTCATAGTTTTCGTAGTGCTTAGGCGAAGCCCTGCGGAGATTGTTCTTCACCAACACCGTCACCACACCGTCGTGCTGCCGGAACTCATCTACTACTTTGCCCCTCTTGCTGGATCGAGAAGGCGAGGACGTCACTGAGCCGAATGTGTGCAGAACTCAGAGGTGTCGTGCTTTCGGTACTTGGATCGGTCGGACGTGAAGACGTACGACTACATCAACCGCGTTGATATAACGCTTCCGCGAATGGTCTACGAGGGTACGTCGACAACACTCTCCCCTCTCGTTGCTATGCATCACCATGATCTTGCATGTGCGTAGGAATTTTTTTGAAATTACTACGTTCCCCAATAGCATGGTCTTGACATGGTGGTGCGGGGAGTGCAGGAGCGTTTTCCTGCGGTCGGGGAACTTCTTGGCTACTTCTTTCTTCATGCGCGGGCATGCTGCGTGGCGGATCATGCCGTGGGACTGCACGTCTCGGGGCAAGGATGCTTTCTTGGTGTGGAGGAGGCGGGGCTGCTCCATGTCTGCGCGTCTCGGTGCGAGGGCACCATCTTGATGCAGGGGCGGCGGAGTGATACGTCTCCAACGTATCTATAATTTTTGATTGTTCCATGCTATTATATATTCTTTTTTGGATGTTTCACGGGCTTATTTATACACTTTTATATTATTTTTGGGACTAACCTATTAACCGAAGGCCCAGCCCAAATTGCTGTTTTTTTGCCTATTTCAGTGTTTCGCAGAAAAAGAATATCAAAGGGAGTCCAAACGGAATGAAACCTTATGGAGCGTGATTTTTGGAACAAACGTGATCCAGAGGACTTGGAGTGGACGTCAAGCAATCAGCGAGGAGGCCACGAGGCAGGGGGTGCGCCTACCCCCTAGGCGCGCCCTCCACCCTCGTGGGCCCCTCGTGGCTCCACTGACCTACTCCTTCCTTCTATATATACCTACGTACCCTGAAAACATCAAAGGGCACCATGAAAACCTAATTCCACCACCGCAACCCTTTGTACCCGTGAGATCCCATCTTGGAGCCATTTCCAGTGCTCTGCCGGAGGGGGCATTGATCACGAAGGGCTTCTACATCAACACTATAGCCTCTCCGATGATGTGTGAGTAGTTTACCTCAGACCTTCGGGTCCATTGTCATTAGCTAGATGGCTTCTTCTCTCCCTCTTTGGATCTCAATACAAAGTTCTCCTTGATTCTCTTGGAGATCTATTTGATGTAATCTTGTTTTGCGGTGTGTTTGTCGAGATCCGATGAATTGTGGGTTTATGATAAAGATTATCTATGAACAATATTTGAATCTTCTCTGAATTCTTTTATGTATGATTGGTTATCTTTGCAAGTCTCTTCGAATTATCAGTTTGGTTTGGCCTACTAGATTGATCTTTCTTGCAATGGAAAAGTGCTTAGCTTTGGGTTCAATCTTGCGCTGCTCGATCCCAGTGACAGTAGGGGAAATGACACGTATTGTATTGTTGCCATCGAGGATAAAAAGATGAGGTTTATATCATATTACATGAGTTTATCCCTCTACATCATGTCATCTTTCTTAAAGCGTTACTCCGTTCTTATGAACTTAATACTCTAGATGCATGCTGGATAGCGGTCGATGTGTGGAGTAATAGTAGTAGATGCAGGCAAGAGTCGGTCTACATGTCACGGATGTGATGCCTCTATACATGATCATACCTAGATATTCTTATAACTATGCTAAATTCTATCAATTGTTCGACAATAATTTGTTCACCCACCGTAATACTTATGCTATCTTGAGAGAAGCCACTAGTGAAACATATGGCCCCCGGGTCTATTTTCCATCAAAAAAGTTCCCAATCTATTTTATTTTGCAATCTTTACTTTCAATCTATATCATAAAAATACCAAAAATATTTATCTTATTATTATTATCTCTATCAGATCTCACTCTTGCAAGTGGCCGTGAAGGGATTGACAACCCCTTGATCGTGTTGGTTGCGAGGTTCTTATTTGTTTGTGTAGGTATGAGGTGACTCGCGCGTGGTCTCCTACTGGATTCATACATTGGTTCTCAAAAACTGAGGGAAATACTTACGTTGCTTTGCTGCATCACCCTTTCCTCTTAAAGGGAAAACCAACGCATGCTCAAGAGGTAGCAAGCAGGATTTCTGGCGCCGTTGCCTGGGAAATCTATGCCAAGTCAACACATACCAAGTACCCATCACAACTCTTATCCTTCGCATTACATTATTTTCCATGTGCCTCTCGTTTTCCTCTCCCCCACTTCATCCTTGCCGTTTTGTTCACCCTCTTTCCCTTTCGCCCTCTCTTTCCATTTGCTTTTTCTTCGCTTGTTTTCTTGTGTGTTGGATTGCTTACTTTTCATGATGGCTCAAGATAATACTAAATTGTGTGACCTGACCCGAATGGATCACGTCTACTGTGCTACGGTGTCATCCCTGGATCAGTAATGCTGACACCACATAGTACATCGAGGTTTTATAGCAGAGTTGCAATCACACACTTATTACATCGATGGCTCAAAAGAACTTATTACAATAAATATGGCTGAAGGCCATCTAATATCGATAACAGCGGAAGACTCGGAAGATAAATGGGTCCATCAACTCCAGCAGCATCACTGAGTATAGAACCACGACCTAAAAGCACCTCAATCGTCGTCTGAAAAGTCTGCAACATTAACGTTGCAGCCCGAAAACGGGTCAGCACATGGAATATGCTGGCAAAGTAACACATAGAGAGTAATGGAATGAAACAGCTATACTATATGCATATATGGCTGGTGGAAAGCTCTATGGTTACAGTTTTGCGTAAAGCCAATTTTTCCCTACTGCAAAGGAATAAATTTATTTAACTATCATGGTGGTTGTGTAACATTGAGAATGGTTGATTCTCAATCCCAATTAAAAATAATTAAAACCCAACAACATTAATTAGAGGTAACATGTTGAGATTCACAATGATATTCAAGTACTAGATACTCAAGTTGTCCATAACCGGGGACACGGCTAATCATGATTAGTTTGTACACTCTGCAGAGGTTTGCGCACTTTTCCCCACATGACTCGATCGCCTCCGTTTGTTTTCTCGCACTACATGGTGTTTGAGAAACGGATGACCGAGACATAGTCTTTCAAAAGCACTAGCACCTTACATGTGGGGTAGACCGGTACACCTACATCCCCTACATCTGCTAGTCCACCCCGTAAGAGTTCGCACAACTTAGTCAACTATGCCAGAGCCCATAGTAGCATGTGGCTGCACACGGAAGTATTTAGCATGAAAGATCTTATGATCCCTTTGAGCCTGGGTGGCGGTCCAAAAAAAACAGGCAAGTCCTGATAGACATCAGGTGCCTCAATCCACCCAGATGTGTGTTTAAGTTGCCACCTTAGATAAACCATTAAAATTATCAACTCACATCTGTCATGGATATCACTCACCCAATCCACGTCTACTAGCATAGCATGGCATAATAAGCAAACGTAGAAGTAACTCCCAAAGGTTTCATAATAATATAGGTAATAGGTACTACCTCATCTACTTCCCATCCCACAATTTAATTAGATCCTAATCATGCAATGTGTGAGGATTGATCTAATGCAATAAAACATGGGTTTTAGAAAAGGTATGATCAAAGTGTTACTTGCCTTGCTGATGATCCGCGAGTCCTAGGGTTTCGAAGTAACAAGCGGCGCAATCCGGGTAATCTATCGCAGACAAACAACAAGCATACAATAAGTACTCATCTAATGCATAGGTAAATCTCGAACAAGAGAACGAACCAGGTAGTTCAACTTAAGAACTCCGGTTGCAAAGAAAGAACGAAAAACAAACGGCGGAAGAAAACAACTCGGTTCTAGCAAGTTGAAACTAGGTCAAATTTTACTGTAGCAAAAACTTGTTCAAGTTGATTAAACGGAACGGCGGTTTCGAGACGAAACTCCAGGCGCTTGAATCACCTGATTCCGATAAACGAGCGAGAAGAAAGACTAGAACGAAAATCGGATCTGAGATCGCGATCGCGGAAAAGAGCGGAATAAATCCAACGAGAAGAAAAGAAGAACGGTTAAACGAACGGACGTTCGTTAACCTAGAAGAATCCGGTGATCACGTTCGCTAGGACGAATGGTCCGGCGAACGGTCCAAAGGCAACTAGATCGGAGAAGAAAACAAATCCGATCTAGGGTTTCGGAGAAGAAAACCGAACGAAAAACCAATCTAGAAAACCGGAACGGTTTAGAGAAGAAAAGAATCGGAACGATTAGAAGAAAATGATCCAAGAAAAAGAGACGCGGGGCAACCTCGGCGAGGTCTCCAGCGAGGGGCTCCGGCGGCGGCGGCAAGGTGCGGCGGCGGCGACGGTGACGCAGGGCGCGGGCGGCGGCTTAGGGCGGCGCGCGGGTGAGGCTGCGTGCTGCTACTTGTTGCGGCTTTGATTTGATGTGTTTAGAGGGGGGGGTGCTTGGGTATTTATACTGGGGAGGGGAGGGGTTTACTTGGGGTAGAGGGCAAGGAATTAGACTAGGAATAGGAATCCTAGATGAAAAAGAAAAACGAAACAAGGAAAAGGCCGGCCTAAGTCCCGCTGGGACTTCGGCTAGCGAGCGAAGAGGCGGCGGCGGCCTCCTGGCGCACGCGCGCAGGGGCTGGGGCGCGGCGGTGGCTGGCCTGGGCCTTGGCCCGACTGGCCTGGTAAGTCTTTTTTTTATAAATAAACGGTTTAGCACGCAGAAAAAAAACAAAAAGAGATCTAAACGAACTCCGAAAAATCTAAAGTAAATTTTCCCCGACTCCTAAAAATGAGCCGAACAAAATGAACTTTTCTCCTAAAATGCAATTTTCGAAAACGCGCATTTTTCCCTATCCAAATAAAATGCAAATAAACTCCGGCAAACAAAATGTGATCTATTTATTAAATCTTCATTTTTCCTATATTTTGGGAAAGTCATATTATTCCCTCTCTCATATTTTGATATCGGAAAAATTATTGAAGACAAAATAAATAAATCAAATGATCCTCTTTTCAAAATACGAGAAAACTCTCAAATATGAAAATAACGAAATCTCCAACTCTCTCCGAGGGTCCTTGAGTTGCGTGAAATTTCTAGGATCAACCAAAATGCAAGAAAATATGATATGCATGATGATCTAGTGTATAACATTCCAAATTGAAAATTTGGGATGTTACACACCAACACAAACAATAACGATTTTATTAGCACTCCAATTGCTCCTCTTACCGATGTTGATTCTTGTGAAATTAATACTGCTTTGCTGAATCTTGTCATGAAAGATCCGTTTTCTGGCCTTCCTAGTGAAGACGCTGCTAGCCATCTAAACAACTTTGTTGATTTGTGTGATATGCAAAAGAAGGAAGATGTGGATAATGATATTGTTAAACTTAAGCTATTTCCGTTTTCGCTTAGAGATCGTGCTAAAGCTTGGTTTTCGTCTTTGCCTAAAAATAGTATTGATTCATGGAATAAGTGGAAAGATGCTTTTATCTCTAAGTATTTTCCTCCCGCTAAGATCATCTCTTTTAGAAACTATATTATGTATTTTAAGCAACTTTATCATGAGCATGTTGCACAATCTTGGGAGAGGATGAAATTAATGATATGTAATTGCCCTACACATGGTTTGAATTTATGGATGATTACACAAAAAATTTATGCCGGATTGAATTTTGCTTCTAGAAATCTTTTAGATTCGGCCGTGGGAGGCACTTGTATGGAAATCACTTTAGGAGAAGCTACCAAACTCCTAGATAATATTATGGTTAATTATTCTCAATGGCACACTGAAAAATCTACTAGTAAAAAGGTGCATGCAATTGAAGAGATTAATGTTTTGAGTGGAAAGATGGATGAACTTATGAAATTGTTTGCTAATAAGAGTAGTCCTACTGATCCCAATGATATGCCTTTGTCTACTTTAATTGAGAATAATAATGAATCTATGTATGTGAATTTTGTTGGTAGGAACAATTTTGGTAACAACGCGTATAGAGGTAATTTTAATTCTAGGCCGTTTCCTAGTAATTCCTCTAATAATTATGGTAATTCCTACAACAATTCTTATGGAAATTATAAAGATTCCCTCTGATTTTTAATCTAGTATTAAAGAATTTATTAGTTCACAAAAGATTTTCAGTGCTTTGATTGAAGAAAAATTTCTTAAGATTGATGAGTTGGCTAGGAACGTGGATATAATTTCTCTTGATGTTGATTCTTTGAAACTTATATATATTCCACCTAAGCATGATATCAATGAGTCTCTCAAATCCATGAGAATTTCCATTGATGAGTGCAAACAAAGAACCGCTAGGATGCGTGCTAAAAAAGATTGCTTCATAAAAGCGTGTTCTTCTAGTTTTCATGATAATAAGGATGAAGATCTAAAACTGATTGATTTGTCCCCTATTAAATCTTTGTTTTTCAATATGAATCTTGATAATGATGGGACTGGAGATGTGTCAACTTTAGTTAGAAGGCGTCCCAATGATTCAGAGTCTTTAGATCTTGATGCTAAATTTGTTAAAAGTGGGATTGAAGAGGTCAAAACTTTAAATATCAATGAACCCACTATTTTGGATCTCAAGGAATTTAATTATGATAATTGCTCTTCGATAGATTGTATTTCCTTGTTTCAATCTGTGCTAAATTCTCCTCATGCTTATAGTCAAAATAAAGCCTTTACCAAACATATCGTTAATGCTTTGATGCAATCTTATGAAGAAAAACTTGAGTTGGAAGTTTCTATGCCTAGAAAACTTAATGATGAGTGGGAACCTTTAATTAAAATAAAAATTAAAGATCATGAATGCTATGCTTTGTGTGATTTGGGTGCTAGTGTTTCCACGATCCCAAAAACTTTGTGTGATTTGCTAGGTTTCCATGAATTTGATAATTGTTCTTTAAACTTTCACCTTGCGGATTCCACTATTAAGAAACCTATGGGAAGAATTAATGATGTTATTATTGTTGCAAATAGGAATTATGTGCCCGTAGAATTCATTGTTCTTGATATAGATTGCAATCATTCATGTCCTATTATTCTTGGTAGAACTTTCCTTAGAACGATTGGTGCAATTATTGATATGAAGTAAGGGAATATTAGATTCCAATTTCTGTTAAGTAAAGGCATGGAAAACTTCCCTAGAAAGAAAATTAAATTACCATATGAATCTATTATGAGGGCCACTTATGGATTTCCTACCAAAGATGGCAATACCTAGATCTATCCTCGCTTTTATGCCTAGCTAGGGGCGTTAAACGATAGCGCTTGTTGGGAGGCAACCCAATTTTATTTTTATTCCTTGCTTTTTGTTCCTGTTTAGTAATAAATAATTTATCTAGCCTATGTTTTGGTTGTGTTTTTTGTGTTTAATTAGTGTTTGTGCCAAGTAGAACCATTGGAAGACTTGGGGAAAGTCTTTTTGATCTTGCTGTAAAAACAGAAACTTTAGCGCTCACGAGAATTGCTGCCATTTTTCATTGGAGAGTTATATTTAGTTAATTCTTTTTGCAGATGATTAATAGATAAATTCCTCATGTACTTCTATTTATTTTAGAATTTTTGGGGTTCCAGAAGTATGCCTTTAATACAGATTACTACAGACTGTACTGTTTTTGACAGATTCTGTTTTGCGTGTGTTGTTTGCTTATTTTGATGAATCTATGGCTTGTAATATGTGACGCCGGGATAATTAAGCTATAGTAATATCATGTTAATGGTGCCATGTCATCATTTTCACCATGGCTAAATCCCCCATTGATTCCACCCAGTTCAAATTCATATCTAAAACAAAGTCGAAAATAAAAGTTTTCAGATGTCAAATCTAAAATCTTCACAACAATCTACAAATTCACCTGATCATTGTCATGTTGGAACCAACCTATTTTGGATTCCCACAGTGCCCCTGAAAATTTATTCAGTAGACCAATAGCTAATTATTTGAGCTTTTCAATTTCTAAAAATAGTTGAACACTCCCAAATGCTTTGAAACTCTTTATACCAACCCAGGTTATTGCCTTGTATTTTTGTGCCAAGTTTTGTTTTAAAAAAACTCTTTTAGAGGCTCAAAGAAAATAAACAAAAGGTAAAAACTTAACAAAAATAAAAAAGGGGCAACCCTCCCCCTCGCTAGGGCTCGTCCCAGCTGGCCTCTGACCTAACTAGGCCCAGCCCATCTTCCCCCTCCCGGTCGTCTTCTCCTGTTCACGACCGCGCCCGAACAGGAGCTCGTCCCCGTCGGACCAGCCTCGCCGGCGCCGCCCCGAGGGGATAAGGTTGACGCCTCGGGCTCCCCCCGTCTCCCCTCTCCCACTTGCCTCCCTCTCCCTTCCACGGTCCCCTCCCACATCCATCTTCTCTCTCTCCCTCGCCGCCCTCTCCGCTCAACCGAACGACGTGCTCGCCACTACCCGTCACCATCATGGCGAACGACAACCTCTACGCCGGCATTGCTGTCCAGAAGAGCCGTCGTCGTCGTGTATGTCGCTTGCACCCTCGAGATCGAGCCGGGAAGCCCCTGCTACACAGATCGAGGTCGTCTTCCTCGGGTCGCCGTCGTCGCCTTCGACTCTGGCCACCCCCCCTGCTGCTACTAACCCTCCCGCCGAGCCGCTGTGTGCTCCTAGGTGAGCACCATGTCCAACCCCTTTCCGTTCCGCTCCTCGACGTATGCCGTAGCCATAGCTTGACGCCGCCCCTGCTCCGTAGCTGCCGTGTCCAGAGCTCGTCATGGCCAAACCCACGCTCACGCCCCGTGCATGCCCTGGGCTCCCCTAACCGTGCCTGGCCGCGCTCATGCGCGCGCCCACCCGATGCTGCCGTCTGCGCCCGCCTGCTCATCGCCGCTGCCGCTGGCTGCCATTGCTTCTTGCTCTCCTGCTGCTACTACCGCGCTGTCGCCTGCAGCTCGTCTCGGCCGCACCTCCACGTGTCCGCTCGAGCATGTGGTCGCCGCGCCCCCAGCCGCCCCGTTCGCGAGCTCACCGGCCGCGGCCTCACCTTGTGCGTGTGTCGCGTGCTCGCGCACGCCTTCCCGCACCGCCTGCTGCTGTACTGCTCGATGCCACCGCTGCTTGCTGTACTGCTCGATGCCACTGCTGCTTGCTGCTCTGCTTGCTACTGTCGTTTGCTGCTGCTCCTCCCGCGCGTGGCCTCGCCGCCGCTGCCTAGCGCCCGCACCGCGACGTTGCACTTTGCTGCCGCTTTGGTACAAGTAACATTCAGTTACTGTAGCTATTGCTAGCTTTTCAATTTCTACATTGAGTAACCCCTTTGACTACCCCTAAACTGTGGCTAAACAACTACTAACGGGACTAAAAAAATTAAGGAAAGGTAGTACACTTGACAAGGCTCAAATGTTTCCATTGGACCAAATCCATTTGGTGCATAGATTAAATTTGATGAAAATCACAAAGTGCTATCTTTTGTTAGCAGAAAACAGAACTGTGTGCGTGAGTGTGTTGTGTGTGTGCGTGGGAGGCGGGGATGGCTCACTGCCAAGTGGGGATGGCCCTGATTAGTTTAGGTTGATTAAATACTTAGTGGTCAGAGTAGTTAGACTAATTAAGTACTACTTAGGATAATTGCTAGCCTATGTCATGTGGCCCCCTATGTTAATTTTAACCCCTCCATTTTAGTTTAGCCATCAATTAAATTATGTGTCAATGACATGTGGGCCACATCCCCCCTTTTTGACTAGTCATTTCGACTTGGTCAAATTTGGATTAGATTAAATAAAAATATTCCAGAAAATGTTTAAATCTTTGATAATTCATAAAAAATAATCTGTAACTTGAATGAAAAAAATTTCTACATAAAAGTTGCTTAGAAAAATGTAACGAACCCAAATACGCTACCCACATACCTGTCAGATGCCTCTAATTATCTGAACATGGAACATTCCCCTTCGGTCATCTGTTTGACACAGGTCCGGAACCGGGAAAACATTCCCTGTTGAATTCCCCCTTCACCTGTATCGTGTAGCCATACGTTAGGTCACACCCGGCACAACATATTGCCATGTTATGATTTGTGATGCATTGTTTGCTCTGTATTTACTGTTTCTTCCCCCTCTTCTCTCTGGTAGACCCCGAGACTGATGTTGCCCCTGTGATCGACTACGTCAACGATGACCCCTCCTTGCCAGAGCAACCAGGCAAGCAAACCCCCTTGAGCATTCCGATATTGCCCATTTCTTTCACTCTCATGCTTGCATTAGAACTGCTACTACTTTCTATATGATCCTACTCTTATGCATAGCCTGTTTTTGTTACCTGCTTTCATACCTTACCTGCTTATCCTAAACTGCTTAGTATAGGTTGGTTAGAGTTCCATCAGTGACCCCACCTTGTCCTAGTTGCCTCGCTTTATGTTCGATGACTCGATCAACGTGATCGACGTCCAGGCCCCGGCACCGCACATCACCCCCTAGTTGTACGACTCGGCAGAGTTACCATCGAGTGCCGAGGGTGGAACCTCATACATCACTCCTACTGAGATCTCTGTAGTGTAGCTATCCGGTCGTGGTCATCGAGGGTGATTTCCTCCTTAACCACTTCCGATACGACTATGTCGTGCAACCCCTCAAGTGTGAACCTCGAGGGTGGTCCCTCTTACGTTCACCTTGATGTTTACATCGAGTGGAATTCGCCGGGGGTGATTCCTAGGGTTTTGCCCTTGATGTTTGGACACACAGTTACTATGGTTACTATGACTTTACACTGAACCATGTTACTAAAGACGGGTCGGCCCTGAGGGGTGCCCGCGCGAGCTTAATTGTGAGTGATGTGGAGTCGGGTTGACCTGGAAGGTGCCCGCGAGATACTTACGAGGCGTGGTCGGGCATTCTTAGCCGTTGCCGCAAGTACTCGAGACGGGGTGACGGGGTCACATCTTTCGTGAGTCTCTGCTTGTTACCACGCGTTCCTAATCCACTACGATTTGGATATTTGATCCGAGGGGCCTCTGGCCTGATAGCACTAACCATCATGTGGGCATTGTATGGGCGTCATGCGTCGTATACATCAGCAGAAGCTTAATAGATGTCAGCGACTGAGTGGTGCGTGCCGGGTTGGACCGCTTAAGCTCCTACCTTGTTGAAGGAGGTAGCTAGGTCTGCTCACCGGCCGCCCACGCAATGTGAAGGAGTTCTCGGGGCGACGGCCCATGACCCCTGGGGAAATAGGTTTAGTCCGGCGTGCTGGCCTCTCTATTAAGCCTAGGTCGGGTTGCGGCGTATTGTTTGGCCGAGGCCGGGCATGACCCAGGAAAGTGTGTCCGGTCGGAGTTAATCGAGCGTGGTGGGTAAGTTGGTGCACCCCTGCAGGGAATAAAACATCTATCGATAGCCTTTCCTACGGTAACGGACACTTGGAGTTGTATCCCGATTGATACAATTAGAACTGGATACTTGAGATGAGACAAGGAGATGAGACTTGGATATGAGATGATAACTGGATAGTATGGCTCTGGGATTGCTTTCTCGTAGGGAGTCGAGAAAGGATCTCTGGCCGAGGTTGATAACACTTCCACTACTTTACTTTATGCTACTCTACTCCCTCCTGTTGCTGCAAGATGGTGGTTTCCAGAAGATGCTAGTCTTCGATAGGCTAGGCTTTCCCCTTCTCTTTTGGCATTCTGCAGTTTAGTCCAAAGATACAGCTCATTTCCTTTGATACAGATGCATACTTAGTTTACATCTGATGTAAGTCTTGCGAGTACTTTGGATGAGTACTCACGGTTGCTTTGCTACTTCTTTTTCCCCCATGCCCGATTGTTGCAACCAGATGACGGATCCCAGGAGCCAGACGACACCATGAAGACTACTGCTACCCGGAGGGTGCCTACTACTACGTGACAGCCGCTGACGACTTGGAGTGGTTAGGAGGCTCCCAGGCGGGAGGCCTTGCCTTTTCGATCGATGTTGCTTTTGTGCTGGCCTTCTAAAGGAAAAATTGTCTAACTTATGTCTGTACTTAGATATTGTTGCTTCCGCTGACTCTGGTGTATTCGAGCTTATGTATTCGATCCCTCGAGGCCCCTTGCTTGTAATATAAAGCTTGTATTATTTTAATTTGTGTCTAGAGTTGTGTTGTGATATCTTCCCGTGAGTCCTTGATATTGATCGTACACATTTGCATGTATGATTAGTGTACGATTGAATCGAGGGCGTCACAAGTTGGTATCAGAGCCGACTGCTTGGCTGTGTGTCCCCCCTTTCCAACTCCTTGGCCGAAGTTGAGTCTAGAAACCGAAAACCGTTTTACTAACTTGGCTGTGTGTCTTATGGGCCCACGTGGCCAATTGAGTGGTATTAGGATCTTTTATTCCTCGTCTATACTCCGGGACTCTGATCTCTCTTCTATTCAGGTTAAAATGGTTTTATTAACTCGAACATTAGGATCTCGTGATCACATCTGCCCGGAGAGCCCCTTATTTCAGATGATCGCCTGCTGCATCAGAAGATTCCGAAGATACTCTACGATATTCTCTCGAGACTTTGTGCCTGTTGCCTTTGCAATTCCCTACCACTGAAATATCCTTATGGATAACTACACACACTTGACAATCTTACATTCTAACCCATTGATCTTGTTATTACAAGATGCCCTGAACCGCTCTCCTTTTTCCGAGAATCCTTTGAGCTTACTGCCTTGCAGTTCCTTGTCATCTGAATACCCCTACGGATAACTTGGTGCACCTATCGAGTATCCGCTCATCCTCAGTTGATTCATGTACTTCACAAAAGTCTTCGTAATACAATTTGTTCTGGTGAAAATCCTCAACAGCCTATTGTTCTTGAATTTCTTGATTGCTTGCATTATGGTTAATACCATAAGTCTAGTAATCTTATTGTTAGCCTTTGTCATTGTCCTTTTGAGTCCGTTGATACAATATGTTGCTAATGCTCGCAATCCTCAATCAGATCCTAGAATTCATCCTTCTAGCTCAGATGTCATTTTAACATGTGCTGATTCTCGATCAATCAAATCGCCATTGATTGTACCACTAAGGCTATTCTACCTATCCGTCCCTAATCAGAGCATTGCTTCTGATCCCTTGTCTTGGAATTCATAATCCCTCTTACAATTGAGCTTTGAGTTAGTCAGTTGTTTCTATAATCTGATCTCCTTACATTCTTTCTTCCTCTGGTTGAATATTGATGCTCACATCAGATCCCTTGTGGACCACCAGACCCCTTTTCTGGATTTTATCCGACAACGTCCTTCATATTCAGTAACCTTGTAGCCTTTTCCTCGGATACACAATGCCCTTGGTAAATTGTATCCTCCCCTTTCTCAAGCATGCTCTACTACCGAGCTTGTGTTATTTATTCTTGAAATTTATGATATATGTTCCTAAGATGCCCCGATGGGTTGAACCTATGCCTTCCCTAATCTGTGTGAACTCGAAAGTTATGCGGGTTATACTCTACTGGATTTTCGTCAGATACAATTTCAATACTACAGCTTCATCAAGAGCGAGAAATAAAATGAAAGGTTATGCATTGTAGAAGTGGGAGTCGACCCTGAACCTTTGTGTTCATGCGCACGGACATGGTGTGGAACTTATCATGAAAGCTTCTTGCAAGGATATTTAATCATTCGAATAATTCTTCCGGTATCGTAAAATGGATCCCTTGTAGTTATGGTCCCGACCATATTTCCTCCTTGATCCCATTTACTGGGTAAGTTACAATTACTTATCCTCTGCAAATCATTTCCCCCATCCAACCTCTACTCCGATTTACCTTCTGGCATTACACCTAGTACTTGATACTGGGAAGCTTTAAACCCCATCACATCATTCCTAGCCTGATCGACTAATTTTTTTATCGTGACAACTTTTTAACTATGCTACCTGGTCCTTATGCCTAGAGCAACTTCCGGCGATGAGCTAAGCTTACGTCGATCTTCCTCATCTTATCATTTCGCCTTGAATAGCAAGCTTAATTTCGAGTTTGTGTCGTACCCATGGTTCCAATAACCTTTCGATTCATCATTCCTTTGATTGGATGTCATCGCCGATCGATTACATCTTCATGAAATCTCTCGACAAATGTGTCGCGATCATCATCAACATTCTGATCTTTTCCAGGATAACAATCGAATTCATGATGAGAAATACAATCCTTCCCCTCGATGATTTATGTTATCATCGACAACATTCTTGCCTTCCCCAACACAAACTTGTTCATATAATTTTGGAATTACATCCTTTTTGGCATCTCGATGGATTGTGGCTGAGCCCGTCGGCCACATGTAACGCCCTCGATGCGGCTATATCTCCCACGTGTCGAGGCACGACTTAGAGGCATAACCGCATTGAAAGCAATGTCGCAAGTTAGGCAATCTTCACAACATCCCATGTAATATAGATAATAAAAGGGGGGATACATAGTTGGCTTACACTCGCCACGTCAAACAAAGTACATAAATAGCATTACATCAACCAAACACTCATGGCCCGACTACGGCGCCAAAATAAAAGGTAAACCCAACATGCGACACGGTCCCAATCGCCCCAACTGGGCACCACTACTGATCATCAGGGAAAGACACATAGTAACGGCGTGAGTCCTCGTCGAACTCCCACTTGAGCTCAAGCGCGTCATCTGGAACGGAGTCATCAGGCCCTGCATCTGGTTTGGAAGTAATCTGTGAGCCACAGGGACTCAGCAATCTCGCACCCTCGCGATCAAGACTATTTAAGCTTATAGGTAAGGCAAGGTAAATATGTGGAGCTGCAGCAAGCGACTAGCATATATGGTGGCTAACCTGTTCGCAAAACAGAGCGAGAAGAGAGGGCAAAGCACGAACGAATAACTAGAGAACAACCTGCGACAAGCATTACTCCAATACCGTGTTCACTTCCCGGACTCCACCGAGAAGAGACCATCACGGTAACTCACATAGTTGATTCATTTTAATTAAGTTAAGGTTCAAGTTATCTACAACCGGACATTAACAAAATCCCATCTGCCCATAACCGCGGGCACAACTTTCGAAAGTTCAAAACCCTGCAGGGGAGTCCCAACTTAGCCCATGACAAGCTCTCACGGTCAACGAAGGAATAGACCTTCTCCCGAGACGTTCCGATCAGACTCGGTATCCCGGTTCTACAAGACACTTCGACAAGTTAAAACAAATCCAGCAACACCGCCCGAATGTGCCGACAAATCCCGATAGGAGCTGCACATATCTCGTTCTCAGGGCACAATCGGATAAGCAATCCTTACAACTAAAACCAGCCCTCGAGTTTCCCCAAGGTGGCGCTGCAAGGGGCTCTAGGTTGGACCAACACTCAGAGGAGCACTGGCCCGGGGGGGTTTAAATAAGATGACCCTCGGGCTCCGGAAACCCAAGGGAAAAGTGGCTAGGTGGCAAATGGTAAAACCAAGGTTGGGCATTGCTGGAAAAGCTTTATTCAAGGTGAACTATCAAGGGGTTCCCATTATAACCCAACCGCGTAAGGAATGCAAAATCTGGGAACATAACACCGATATGACGGAAACTAGGGCGGCAAGAGTGGAACAAAACACTAGGCGAGAGGCCGAGCCTTCCACCCTTTACCAAGTATATAGATGCATTAAGATAACAAGATAATATAATGATATCCAAACAAGTAAATAATGTTCCAACAAGGAACGGTCTCCAATCTTCACCTGCAACTAGCAACGCTATAAGAGGGCTGAGCAAAGCGGTAACATAGCCAATCAACGGTTTGCTAGGACATGGTGGGTTAGAGGTTTGACATGGCAATTTGGGAGGCATGATAAGCAAGTGGTAGGCATCGTAGCATAGGCATAGCAAAAGAGCGAGCATCTAGCAAAGCAAAGATAGTAGTGATTTCGAGGGTATGATCATCTTGCCTGCAAAGTTGTCAGAGTTGACTGGATCCTCGAAAGCAAACTCAACGGGCTCCTTGTTAGCGAACTCGTCTCCCAGCTCTACCCAAACAAGACAAACAAGCAACAAGGACACAATCAACCACGTGCAAAGCTCAAACAACATGATGCAAACATGGTATGCTATGCGGGATGCAATATGCAATGCATATGCAAGATTTGACAAGGAATGAATGAACTGTAACACCCCGGATGTAACTTTCCCTATTTGTACTCCAACTCTTGCCGTTTCCGGCGTTAAGTTATATTTATTATCTCGGTTTCGGGTTTTTGTCTCCGTGTGTTGTTGTCGTTGTCATGCATCTCATATCATGTCATCATGTGCATTGCATTTGCATACGTGTTCGTCTCATGCATTCGAGCTTTTTCCCCGTTGTCCGTTTTGCATTCCGGTGCTTCGTTCTCCTCCGGTGGTCATTTCTAGATTTATTTCGTGTGTGGGGATTAAACATTTCCGGATTGGACCGAGACTTGCCAAGCGGCCTTGGTTTACTACCGGTAGACCGCCTGTCAAGTTTCGTATCATTTGGACTTCGTTTGATACTCCAACGGTTAACCGAGGGACCGAAAAGGCCTCATGTGTGTTGCATCCCAACACCCCTCCAATTTGGCCCAAAACCCACCAAACTCTGCTCCATCATCTAGAGCATTCGATCACGAACGCGTGGCCGAAAACCGCACCTCATTTGGACTCTCCTAGCTCCCTCTACGCCTATTTAAACACCCCCCGATTTTCGGATCTCCTCCTACCTCCGAAACCCTAAAATCATCTCCGCGCGCCGGACACGTCCGTCCGCGCACCGGACACCGCTGCCGTCCTCTCCCGCGTTGCCATGTGGCACCCGCCGCCTCCCACCGCGCGGCCCAGGAGCCCATGGCCGGCCCCCGCGGCCCGCTTCCCGCGCCGCCTCGCGCCGCCCGAGCTATGCCGCGGCTCGCCCTTCGCCCCCGACGCCGCCGCCTCGCCCCCGATGCCGCCGCCTCGCTCTGCCGCCGCCGCCTCGCCCGGCCGCCGCCACCGCCGCCGCCCGGAGCGCCGCGCCGCCCCGCTCCACCGTCCCCGCCTCGCTGCCGGCCGGATCCGGCGCCCCAACGGCCAGATCCGGCGAGCCCCTCTACTCCGGCCGCCGCCCTGCCCTTCTCCGGCGAAGATTCCGGCCGCCTCGGTTCGCGTGCCGTGAAACCCTAGGTTGATTTTTTCTCTAAGTCCCAGAAATTTCAGTCCATGTGCACATGTTCGCGGCTCCGTAACTTTGCATCCGTAGCTCCGATTCATGCATATAGCATATCAAAATGTTCATCTCAGAGAGTACATCATTTCATTCCATTGCATCATTTTCATTTGAGTTTATCTTGATGCCCGAAATGCTGTTAGAAGAGGGCTACTTGAGTTAATTGCCAGATCTGTTACTCCGTTTAGGTTTTTGTCATTTTTGCCATGATTAATGTGTGCATGATATGCCATGATGCTCTACATATGTTTTGTTAAGGGTTTTGTCATCTTTCTAGAAGTGCAACCCATGTATTTTTGTGATGTGTGTGGTGACTTGTGTAAGCTTGCAAAGTGGTGCACTTGCTAAGTCTGTTTTCAGGGACTTAGTAATTTCACTAAGTCCTGGAGCTGTTTATCTCATGTTGCCATATGTTCATGTTGTTTCCTAGTGATCCGTGCCTCTTTTGAGGATGGTCAATAATGATGTTTTTTTTAATCTTGTAGTGCTCTATCCATCCATGTATTTTTTTGCAATTATGGAGCACCCTAGCTTGAGTCAATCGAGCTCTACTTTTGCTACTTTGTGAATCTGGGCAGATTGTCAACTTGTTTGCAATTTTGCCGGTGATGTTGTAGTTGATCCATGCATGCTATGCTATTGTTCTTGCCATGTCTAGCTTGAATTTTGTGCCTTCTTGATGGGTGTATGCTTGTCTTTCCATGACTTGCACCGTAGTTAGAGCATCGAGCTCGTAAACAAGCCTACTTGAGTTATATTTCAGCATGTGTCAGTTTTCACCAAGTCTGAAAACGGATTATGTTTTTGCTATGTTCACATGCTTGCAATTGTATTTTCTGATCCCTTTTGGCTCAAGGTCACTAAGGGACTTTTGTTAAGATCTTTGAGTAGCTCCATTCCATTCTTTACTTTGTCATGTTAAGGTCCTGTAGCATGTAGTTTTGCTGCTCCGACGAGGGCTACCTGATCTGAATTTCCACACAAGTGTTGATTTCACCAAGTCTGAGATCTGTTTGCCATATGCATTTTTGCCATGCTTGTTTGAACCTGTTAATGGATGAATTGGCCGTAGCTCAGTGCTAGACTTTTG
This sequence comes from Triticum urartu, assembly GCF_003073215.2. Lineage (NCBI taxonomy): Eukaryota > Viridiplantae > Streptophyta > Magnoliopsida > Poales > Poaceae > Triticum > Triticum urartu. Next base: position 345,998,401 of record NC_053028.1, read on the forward strand.
TTAAGCATCTTGTGTGCATCCCTTCCATGTATTTTGTTGTCATGTTTGGTTGCTGTAGCATGTTCATCTCATCGCATTTAGGTGGCTACTTGCTGTAAATCGCAGACCGGTGTCATATTTGAATCGCTTGCCATTTCCAAACCGTAACTCCGATTCCGGTGTTCTTTATATCGTTTTCAAGCGATTTCATCTCATATTTCCAGTGGCACACTTGGAATTCCAAGTTGAGGCCAGGTTTATGCATTTCCTGTCATATCTTGCATTTTGCATCCCGCATCGCATCCCACATAGCATATCATCATTGCATCATATTGCTTGATCCTTGCACGTCGTTGATTGTATCCTCGTTGCTTGTTTTTCTTGTTTGGGTAGAGCCAGGAGACGAGTTCGCTAACGAGGAGCCCGTTGAGTTTGCTTTCGAGGATCCAGTCAACTCTGACAACTGTGCAGGCAAGATGATCATACCCTCGAAATCACTACTATCTTTGCTATGCTAGTTTGCTCGCTCTTTTGCGATGCCAATGCTACGATGCATACCACTTGCTTTCAAGCCTCCCAAATTGCCATGTCAAACCTCTAACCCACCATTTTCCTAGCAAACCGTTGATTGGCTATGTTACCGCTTTGCTCGGCCCCTCTTATAGCGTTGTTAGTTGCAAGTGAAGATTGGAGGCCGTTCCTTGTTGGAACATTTATTTACTTGTTGGGATATCATTATTTTATCTTGTTATTTTAATGCATCTATATACTTGGTAAAGGGTGGAAGGCTCGGCCTCTCTCCTAGTATTTTGTTCCACTCTTGCCGCCCTAGTTTCCGTCATATCGGTGTTATGTTCCCGGATTTTGCGTTCCTTACGCGGTTGGGTAATAATGGGAACCCCTTTTGATATTTCGCCTTGATTAAAGCTTTTCCAGCAATGCCCAACATTGGTCTTACCTTTGCCACCTAGCCTCTTTTTCCCTTGGTTTCCGGAGCCCGAGGGTCATCTTATTTTTAACCCCCCCAGGCCAGTGCTCCTCTGAGTGTTGGTCCGAACCGAGTAGACTACGGGGCCACCTCGGGGCAAACTTGAGGGTTGGTTTTACTCGTAGGATGTCTCATCTGAGTGTGCCTGAGAACGAGATATGTGCAGCTCCTATCGGGATTTGTCGGCACATTCGGGCGGTGTTGCTGGTCTTGTTTTAACCTGTCGAAGTGTCTTGAATTACCGAGATACCGAGTCTGATCGGAACGTCTTGGGAGGAGGTCTATTCCTTCGTTGACCGTGAGAGCTTGTCATGGGCTAAGTTGGGACTCCCCTGCAGGGATTGAACTTTCGAAAGCCGTGCCCGCGGTTATGGGCAGATGGGAATTTGTTAATGTCCGGTTGTAGATAACTTGAACCTTAATTAATTAAAATGAATCAACTGAGTGTGTACCGTGATGGCCTCTTCTCGGCGGAGTCCGATAAGTGGACACGGTGTTGGAGTAATGTTTGTGCAGGTTGCTCTCTAGTTTCTCACTCGCGCTTTTCCTCCTCTTCTCGCTCTCCTTTGCGAATAAGATAGCCACCATGTATGCTACTCGCTTGCTGCAGCTCCACATATTTTTTTTTTGCCTTACCCTATAATCTTAAATAGTCTTGATCGCGAGGGTGCGAGATTGCTGAGTCCCTGTGGCTCACATATTACTATTACACCAGATGCAGGGCCTGATGATTCCGCTCCAGGAGACGCGTATGAGCTCAAGTGGGAGTTCGACAAAGACTCTCAACGTTACTATGTTTCCTTTCCCGATGATCAGTAGTGGTGCCCAGTTGGGGGTGATTGGGACCGTGTCACATGTTGGGTTCTCTTTTATTTTGGCGTTGTAGTTGGGCCATGAGTGTTTGGATGATGTAATGTTATTTATGTACTTGATTGACGTGGCGAGTGTAAGCCAACTATGTTATCTCCCCTTTTTATTATCATATTACATGGGATGTTGTGAAGATTGCCTAACTTGCGACATATGCCTTCAATGCGATTATGTCTCTAAGTCGTGCCTCGACGCGTGGGAGCTATAGTCGCATCGAGGGTGTTACAAGTTGGTATCAGAGCCTTCCCCGACCTTAGGAGCCCCATTGCTTGATCGTTTTTAGCGGCCGAGTTGTGTCTAGAAAAAATTTTTGAGTCATTTAGGAATTATATATCGGAGAGTTTAGGAATTCTTTTTACTTCCCAGTCTCCTCATCGCTCTGGTAAGGCATCCTAACGTAGAGTTTTGACTCTTCTCTTCTCAAATTTCCCTAAAAAAAATTTAGGATCACGCGGGTATCTTGGAATCGTTCCGATGGTGTTATGATGAGAACATTGTCTTCGTGCCTCCTGTCAGGGGTTTAGTGGAAGTGTCCCGGGGAGTTGAGCTCTGAGGTGTTGTCATCATAATTTTATCGTTGCAGTTCTGGAATACCTGAGTCTAGTACGCCGACATCGAAAATCTCTTTTATGTAGTTCGTTGGTGAGATAACGTCGACGCCACCCAGTACTGGGGCGGGAGTTCAGGAGTATCGCCATAACTTGTATAACGGATGCTTTTCGAAGGTTGAGGTAGATGGTTTCCGAAGGTTTCTTGGTTATGTGTTGAAGGATGGATACAGCTGGATGTAGGATTTGCTAGTTTGGGTGAGATATTATGCTTCCCCTGTATCCCCAACACCTGATTGCATAACCGGAAAGGTTCGGGAGTTTCATAGGTGGGAATTCTAGTAGCTCTAGTTCTTCTTCCACGGATATTGGTTTGAAATTGGGATTTCTTAACGATTATTCGTTCTTGATCCGTACCTTGTTGATTTATTTCTCTACCTTAATTCTACGTGGCTTCTCAATTTATGGATATGTGACCATTTCAAGAGGAATGCATTCGTTCATTTTGTTCGGATGTGAAGACTATATGTTGCAATTTCCATTCCGTTGGATTCAGCTTCAATATTTATCTGTCAATGTGCTAATGGTGGTCAACCTCTTCAGGATGGCTCCTCCAACGCGCACGACTCCGAATCCTGATCCGCCACCACCTCCCCCTCCTCCGGAGGCATGGCAAGCTGTGATGGCCGCAACCAATGCAAACACACAGTTGATCATGCAAATTCTTCAAGAGCGCAATCAAGGCAACCAAGGGAATCAAGGCAGCAATCAGAATCACTTTGCTACACTCAACCAGTTCCTTGCTAACGGGCCAAAGACTTTCAGCAATTGTGTTGAGGCAACCGATGCTGACGATTGGCTTGTGGATCTGTGCAAGCATTTCGAGTGCAGTAACGTCAGGCCTGAGGACTTTGTTAAGTTTGCTTCCTTCCAACTCAAAGATCAAGCTGCGGAATGGTTCCAGCAGTACAAGGACTCCAGAGGTGGACGTGTTATCACTTGGGATGATTTCCGTCGAGATTTCCGAGCTCATCATATTCCCCAGAGCGTGGTTGAAAGCAAGCGTGAGGAATTCCGCAACCTGAAGCAAGGCTCTTTGTCTGTCTATGACTACAACAAGTTGTTCCAGAAGCTCGCCCGCTTTGCCAAGCAGGACGTCCCTGATGAGAAGAGCATGATATATCAGTTCAGGGGTGGTCTCAGACAAGAAATTCAGCTAGCTCTTGTTCTCTTTGAGCCCTTGAGATACGATGAGTTCTACAACATGGCACTGAAGCAAGAGGCTGCTCAGTTGAGGTGTGATGCTTCCAAGAAGCGAGTCAGAGATGTTACTCCTTCTTCCTCTACTCAAGTGGCCAAGCAGCAGAAGTATTGGCTTCCTCCTCCTCCGTTCCGTCAGCCGTATCAGCAGAAGAGCAAAGGTGGCAGTGGTTCTTCCCACCCACCCAACCCTGGCTTTCAGAACAAGACTTCGTCTCAAGCTCCAAGATCGAGTGCTCAGTATCACCGCCCGCTTTCAGAGGTCACGTGCAACAAGTGCCAACAGAAGGGTCACTATGCCAACAAGTGTTTCAACCAGAGGCGTCTTCCTCCTCCTCCTCCTGTCAGATCGGCAAGTACAGCTGTGGTCAAGCATAACCCCAAGCACGCCAAGGTCAACTTGATGAATGCAGCTCAGGCAGAGGATTCGTCAGATGTGATCATGGGTAACCTTCCTGTTAACGATGTTCCTGCAAAAGTTCTTTTTGACACTGGTGCATCGCATTCCTTTTTGTCATGCCCTTTTGCATCGAAGCACAATGTTGATATAGAGATTATGCCCAAAGTCATGGAAGTTGTTTCTCCCGGCAAGCTTTTGACTTCTAGTTTGGTTGCTCCCGATATCTCTATCACATTGGGTGATTACAAGTTTCTCTCTTCTCCGGTGGTTCTGGGTAACTCGGATATTGATCTTATTCTCGGAATGGATTGGCTTTCTAAGCACAAGGATCAGCTTGATTGTGCAGCCAGGCAGATTCAAATGACTCATTCGTCTGAGGATGTAATTGTCTTTGCCGCTCGGGATAATACCATCCGTTTGTTTTCTCTCAATGAGAAGGGTGAATTGGATGCTATCTCTCAAATTCCAGTCGTTTGCGAATATCAAGACGTCTTTCTAGAAGAGCTTCCAGGAATGCCTCCGCACCGGCCAGTTGAATTCGTTATTGATCTTGAGCCTGGCACGGAACCTATGTGCAAACGTCCTTACAAGCTCGGACCTAAAGAGTTGAAGGAGCTGAAGAAGCAACTCGACATTCAAGAGAAAATGGGTCTCATCCGTCCTAGTTCTTCTCCGTGGGGTTGTGGTGTTCTTTTTGTGAAGAAGAAGGATGGAACGGACCGAATTTGTGTTGATTACCGTCCAGTGAACAAGAAGACCATCAAGAACAAATACCCACTTCCCAACATCAATGATCTGTTCGAACAACTTAAAGGTGCTCGAGTATTCTCCAAGCTTGATCTCCGTATGGGTTATCATCAGATTCGAATCCGTGAGCAAGATATTCCCAAGACGGCTTTCAGGACAAGCTTTGGTTCATATGAATACACTGTCATGTCTTTTGGTCTCATCAACGCTCCTCCGACGTTCTCTCGCATGATGAACTTCATCTTCAACGCCTACACCAATGACTTCGTTTTGGTCTATCTTGATGACATTCTGGTTTTCTCGAAGAACAAGGAAGATCATGCCAAGCACTTGCGTTTGGTTCTTGATAAGCTCAGAGAACATCAGTTTTACGCCAAGTTCTCCAAGTGTGAATTTTGTCTTGATGAGGTTCTTTATCTTGGTCATATCATCTCTGCCAAGGGCATTGCCATGAATCCTGAGAAGGTGTCTGCAATTGTGAATTGGGAACCTCCTCAGAACATGAAGCAACTCCGTATCTTCCTCGGTCTCGCAAGCTATTGCCGAAGATTCGTTGAAAACTTTTCTAAGATCGCGAAGCCTCTCTCTAATCTTCTCCAGAAGCACGTCAAGTACGTTTGGTCTCCGGAGTGTGACATTGCTTTCAACACATTGAAAGAGAAATTGATCACTGCTCCAGTTCTGACTCCGCCTGATGAATCTAAGCCGTACGAGGTCTTTTGTGATGCCTCTCTCCAAGGTCTTGGCGCAGTACTGATGCAAGAGAAGAAAGTTGTTGCTTATACATCTCGCCAGTTGAAGCCTAATGAGAAGAACTACCCCACTCATGATCTCGAGTTGGCGGCAGTTGTGCATGCTCTTTTGACTTGGAGACATCTTCTATTGGGAAGAAAAGTGGACATTTTCACTGATCACAAGAGTCTCAAGTACATCTTCACTCAGCCTAATCTCAACCTCAGGCAAACTCGATGGGTCGAAATGATTCAAGAGTATAATCCGAGTATCAAGTATACTCCAGGCAAGGCCAATGTGATTGCTGACGCTTTGAGCAGGAAAGCTTACTGCAACAGTCTGATTCCCAAGCCTTATCAACCTGAGCTTTGTGAAGCTTTCCGCAAACTTAATCTGCAAGTTGTTCCTCAAGGATTCCTCGCCAACCTTCAAGTCTCTCCTACCTTGGAAGACCAGATTTGCCAAGCCCAGCTTCTTGATGCTATGGTGAGAAAGGTGAAGATTGGGATTGCCAAGAGTTAGTTCAAGTACAAGTGCTACCGCCTTGATGACAAGGACACTCTCTTTTTCGAGGATCGTATTGTTGTGCCCAAAGGTGACCTCCGTAAAGTGATCATGAATGAGGCTCACAATTCTCTCCTCTCCATCCACCCTGGGAGCACGAAGATGTATCAGGACCTCAAGCAGGCTTATTGGTGGACTCGAATGAAGCGCGAGATTGCTCAATTCGTGAATGAATGTGATGTCTGCAGAAGAGTGAAGGAAGAACACCAAAGGCCAGCAGGTCTCCTCCAACCTCTTGCCATTCCAGAATGGAAGTTTGAACACATTGAAATGGACTTCGTGACTGGGTTTCCAAAGTCCAAGCGTGGCAATGATGCTATATTTGTTGTCATCGACAAACTCACCAAAGTGGCTCACTTTCTGCCTATCAAAGAGTCGATCACTGCAGCTCAATTGGCGGAACTCTATACCTCTCGTATTGTCTCTTTGCACGGTATTCCACAAGTGATCTCTTCAGACCGTGGCAACATCTTTACCTCGAAGTTTTGGGATTCTTTTCAGAAGGCCATGGGCACTAACATCTGCTTCAGCACAGCTTTCCATCCTCAAACAAGCGGTCAAGTCGAGCGTGTCAACTAGATTCTTGAAGATATGCTCAGCGCTTGTGTGATCTCCTTCGGCATGAAGTGGGAGGATTGTCTTCCTTATGCTGAATTCTCCTACAACAACAGTTTTCAAGCAAGTTCGGGCAAGGCCCCTTTTGAAATTCTGTACGGCAGGAAGTGCCGTACCCCTCTCAATTGGTCTGAAACTGGTGAACGTCAGCTTTTGGGTAATGACTTAATCACAGAGGTAGAAGAAATGTGCAAAGTCATTCGTGATAACCTCAAAGCAGCCCAATCCCGCCAGAAGAGCTACTATGATAGTAAGCACCGTGATTTGGCTTTCGAGATCGGAGATTATGTTTACCTCCGCGTCTCTCCTATGAAAGGTACTCATTGCTTCGGTATCAAAGGGAAGCTTTCCCCTAGATACATGGGACCTTTCAAGATTGTCAGCAAGAGAGGCGACCTCGCCTATCAACTCGAGCTTCCTTCAAACTTTGCAAATGTTCATGACGTGTTCCATGTCTCTCAGCTTCGAAAGTGCTTCAAGATTACTGACTGCACAGTCAACTTCGAGGGCTATTGAGCTCCAAGTCTGAAAACTGATTATGTTTTTGCTATGTTCACATGCTTGTAATTGTATTTTCTGATCCCTTTTGGCTCAAGGTCACTAAGGGACTTTTGTTAAGCTCTTTGAGTAGCCGCATGCCATGCTTTACTTTGTCATGTTCAGGTCCTGTAGCATGTAGTTTTCCTGCCCCGAAGAGGGCTACCTGATCTGAATTTCCAGACAAGTGTTGATTTCATTAAGTCTGAGATCTGTTTGCCACATGCATTATTGCCATGCTTGTTTGAACCTGTTAATGGATGAATTGGCCGTAGCTCAGTGCTAGACTTTTGTTAAGCATCTTGTGTGCATCCCTTCCATGTATTTTGTTGTCATGTTTGGTTGCTGTAGCATGTTCATCTCATCGCATTTAGATGGCTACTTGCTGTAAATCGCAGACCGGTGTCATTTGAATCGCTTGCCATTTCCAAACCGTAACTCCTATTCCGGCGTTCTTTATATCGTTTTCAAGCGATTTCATCTCATCATTCCAGTGGCACACTTAGAATTCCATGTTGAGGCCAGGTTCATGCATTTCCTGTCATATCTTGCATTTTGCATCCCGCATCGCATCCCGCATAGCATATCATCATTGCATCATATTGATTGATCCTTGCACGTGGTTGACTGTATCCTCGTTGCTTGTTTGTCTTGTTTGGGTAGAGCCGGGAGACGAGTTCGCTAACGAGGAGCCCGTTGAGTTTGCGTTCGAGGATCCAGTCAACTCTGACAACTGTGCAGGAAAGATGATCATACCCTCAAAATCACTATTATCTTTGCTATGCTAGTTTGCTCGCTCTTTTGCTATGCCAATGCTACGATGCCTACCACTTGCTTTCAAGCCTCCCAAATTGCCATATCAAACCTCTAACCCACCATTGTCCTAGCAAACCGTTGATTGGCTATGTTACTGCTTTGCTCGGCCCCTCTTATAGCGTTGTTAGTTGCAAGTGAAGATTGGAGGCCGTTCCTTGTTGGAACATTTATTTACTTGTTGGGATATCATTATTTTATCTTGTTATTTTAATGCATCTATATACTTGGTAAAGGGTGGAAGGCTCGGCCTCTCGCCTAGTGTTTTGTTCCACTCCTGCCGCCCTAGTTTCCGTCATATCGGTGTTATGTTCCCGGATTTTGTGTTCCTTACGCGGTTGGGTTATAATGGGAACCCCTTGATATTTCGCCTTGATTAAAGCTTTTCCAGCAATGCCCAACATTGGTCTTACCATTTGCCACCTAGCCTATTTTTCCCTTGGGTTTCCGGAGCCCGAGGGTCATGTTATTTAAACCCCCCCCCCCGGGCCAGTGCTCCTCTGAGTGTTGGTCCGACCAAGTAGACTGCGGGGCCACCTCGGGGCAACTTGAGGGTTGGTTTTACTCGTAGGATGTCTCATCTGAGTGTGCCCTGAGAACGAGATATGTGTAGCTCCTATCGGGATTTGTCGGCACATTCGGACGGTGTTGCTGGTCTGGTTTTAACCTGTCGAAGTGTCTTGAATTACCGAGATACCGAGTCTGATCAGAACGTCTTGGGAGGAGGTTTATTCCTTCGTTGACCGTGAGAGCTTGTCATGGGCTAAGTTGGGACTCCCCTGCAGGGATTTGAACTTTGGAAAGCCGTGCCCGCGGTTATGGGCAGATGGGAATTTGTTAATGTCCGGTTGTAGATAACTTGAACCTTAATTAATTAAAATGAATCAACTGAGTGTGTTACCGTGATGGCCTCTTCTCGGCGGAGTCCGGGAAGCGGACACGGTGTTGGAGTAATGTTTGCGCAGGTTGCTCTCTAGTTTCTCGCTCGCGCTTTGCCTCCTCTTCTCGCTCTCTTTTGCGAATAAGTTAGCCACCAAACTTGCTAGTCGCTTGCTGCAGCTCCACTTATATTTTACCTTGCCTTACCTATAAGCTTAAATAGTCTTGATCGCGAGGGTGCGAGATTGCTGAGTCCCTGTGGCTCACAGATTACTATTACACCAGATGCAGGGCCTGATGATTCCGCTCCAGGAGACGCGTATGAGCTCAAGTCGGAGTTCGACGAAGACTCTCAACGTTACTATGTTTCCTTTCCCGATGATTAGTAGTGGTGCCCAGTTGGGGGTGATTGGGACCGTGTCGCATGTTGGGTTCTCTTTTATTTTGGCACCGTAGTCGGGCCATGAGTGTTTGGATGATGTAATGTTATTTATGTACTTGATTGACGTGGCGAGTGTAAGCCAACTATGTTATCTCCCCTTTTTATTATCATATAACATGGGATGTTGTGAAGATTGCCTAACTTGCGACATATGCCTTCAATGCGATTATGTCTCTAAGTCGTGCCTCGACACGTGGGAGCTATAGTCGCATCGAGGGTGTTACATGAACCTGGTCTCAACTTGGAAATTCAAGTGTGCCACTGGAAAGGTGAGATGAAATCGCTTGAAAATGATATAAAGAACGCCGGAATCGGAGTCACGGTTTGGAAATTGCAAGCAATTCAAATATGGCACCGGTCTGCGATTTACAGCAAGTAGCCATCTAAATGCAACAAGATTAACATGCTACAACACTCAAACATGACAAAACAATACATGGAAGGGATCCATACATGATGCTTAAGAAAAGATGAACACTGAGCTATGGCCAATTCATCCATTAACAGATTCAAACAAGCATGGCAAAAATGCATTTGGTAAACAGATTTCAGACTTAGTGAAATTAACACTTGTCTGGAATTTCAGATCAGGTAGCACACTTTGGAGTATGAAAACTATATGCTACAGTACCTGAACATGGCAAAGTAAAGCATGGCATGGAGCTACTCAAAGAGCTTAACAAAAGTCTCTTAGTGACCTTGAGCCAAAAGGGATCAGAAAATACAATTGCAAGCATGTGAACATGGCAAAAACATAATCAGATCACAGACTTAGTGAAAAACTGGAGCATGCAAATCAGATATCAAGTATGCATGTTAACGAGCTCGATGCACTCACTACAGAGCATGTCATGACAATCTAAGCATACACCCATAAAGAATACACATTATAAAAGCTGGAAATGGCAAGAACAATAACATAGCATGCACGGATCAACCACAACATCCTCGGCAAAATTGCTAACAAGTAGACAATCTGCCCAGATTCACGAAATGACAAAAGTAGAGCTCGATTGACTCAAGTTAGGGTGCTCCATAATTGCAAACAAAGACATGGATGGATAGAGCACTACAAGATTAACAAAACATCATTACTGATCATCCTCAAAAGAGGCATGAATCACTAGGAAACAACATGAACATATGGCATATTGAAATAGACAGATCAAGGACTTAGTGGAAAACCTAAGTCCCTGAAATCAGCATTAACGATTGCACCACTTTGCAAGCTTGTGCTAGTCACCACACATATCACAAAAAAACATGGGTTGCACCTCTGGATAGATGGCAAAACATATAACAAAACACATGTAGAGCTCCGGGGCATATCATGCACACAATAATCATGGCAAAAATGACAAATATCTAATTGGAGCAGCAGATCTGACAATTATCTCAACTAGCACTCTTCCAACAGCATTTTGGGCATCAAGATGAACTCAAATGAAAATGATGCAATGAGATGAAATGATGTGCTCTCTGAGATGAACATTTTGATAGGCCTTATGCCCAAAACGGAGCTACGGATGCAAAGTTACGATGCGATGAACAAGGGCAAAATATTAGGGTTTCGGGGATAAAAAGTCAACCGATCCAAGATCCGGATCCAGATCTGGCCGCACGGATAACGAGGTTCGCCGGGGACTTGAAGCTCGTCGGAGATGAAGTCGGCCGCCGGAGGAGAAGGTCGGCGCGGGGCGGAGACGGAGATGGCCGGAGCTTCCCGGGCGTGCGGCGGCGAGGAGCGCGGGCGGGGCAGCTGGTGGCCGGGCGAGGCGGCGACGGGACTAGCCGGCGTCGGGGAAGGAGAAGGGCGTGGGCGGCGCCGGATCTGGCCCGCGGGAGGCGGCGGCTCGGGCCGGGGGGCCCCGCCTGGGCCCGGGCGGGCCGGCGAAGTGGGCGCGGGCGCTGGCCACTCCCGGAGCGACACGTGGCGGCGGTGGGACGAAGCGGACGTGTCCGGCCGGACAGAAAAATGTCCGCCGGCGCGTGGAGACGAAGGGGACTAGGGTTTCGGGGGGAGGAGAAGGGGAATTTCGGAGGGGGTTCTTTATATAGGCATAGGAGGAGCTAGGAGTGTCCAAATGAGGTGCGGTTTTCGGCCACATGATCGTGATCGAACGCTCTAGATGATGGAGAGGGTTTTGGTGGGTTTTGGGCCAAAATGGAGGGGTGTTGGGCTGCAACACACACGAGGCCTACTCGGTCCCTCGGTTTACCGTTAGAGCATCAAACGAAGTTCAAATGGTATGAAACTTGACAGGCGGTCTACCGGTAGTAAACCAAGGCGGCTTGGCAAGTCTCGGTCCAATCCGGAAATGTTTAATCCCCACACACGAAAGAGAGGTAGAAATGACCACCGGAGGAGAACGGAGTGCCGGAATGCAAAACGGACAACAGGGAAGATGCTCGGATGCATGAGATGAACACATATGCAAATGCAATGCACATGATGACATGATATGAGATGCATGACAACGACAACAACACACAGAAACAAAACCCGAACCCGAGAAAATAAAATAACTTAACGCCGGAAACAGCAAGAGTTGGAGTACCTATTGGGTAAATCATATCCGGGGTGTTACACCACACCCTCATCTTTTCCCTGCTAAAATCGTATGACTTATTTTCTAAGTTGTTTCTCATGGATCCTTGGTGTATCCAAAGTCTGACCTTTGCTTGAAACCATGTCAATGCTATCTCGAAGCATGTCTATGGTAATCCGATCTCCAATAAGAACATTTGAAGCACGATACTAAATTTTCTTTATCAATTATCCAAACACCGTTGTATGGGTAATGTCATGAAATTTCTTTCCCCTTACCTAAATGGTTTTATACTTCTATCTTGTCATGGATAACATGCTCTGCTTGTCCTTGGGAAGGATATACCCCTGAAATATGTGTTTGAACACATTTTCCTTTCCATTGTTCTGTTTAATCTGACAATTACATCTTCCTTTCCATTGGTTTGTTTAAATCTTATTGTGATCTATATTATATAAGCAGTAATATTTCCCTGCTTATGTAAGCACCTCGTTGTATCACTCTGTCAGTAAGACCCTGTTACTATGGTTGATGACATTCCGGTAGCCACCGATGGACAAGAAATTTGCCAAATGGCCCGCCTCGTTCAACGAGCAGGATAAAAGTTCTCTTCGTCCCTCGCCCTTGGTACCAACGTTGTTGTCAACATAACTAATAGGCTATCCTCTAACATGCCTTGCTACCATGACCGTGCAATATGTCAGCATCCTTCTACTTTTGAACCACATGGTGAGCCCATAACCCATAGTTCCACAGGATCGAAACATGACTCTCATGTACATCCCTGTTTTCCAAAATTGTTCCTCGTGCTTGGCTTCGTATGTAATTCATGAGCCACCTTCCTTGTGATCTGTTCTAGTATCAGATGCAATACTTATTCCCATTGCTCGGAACCCCTTTCACCCTCTGTTTTAGGATCGAACGATTGTCCATCCGCTTGAATCTTCTTATTGCACCTTCTAGCCTTGCTCTCGATGACTTTCTTGAATTTCAACTCGAGAGATACCTCTATGCCACGTTGAGGAACCTATCTTGTGTTGAGCTCCGTCCTTACGAGTTCCCCCCTCCCCTTACTCCACCCCTTAAATCTCGGGACGAGATTTCTTGTAGTAGAGGAGAATTGCGACGCCCAGATAATTAAGCTACAGTAATACCATATTAATGGTGCCATGTCATCAATTTCACCGTGGCTAAATCCCCCTTTGATTCCACCCAGTTCAAATTCAAATCTAAAACAAAATCGAAAATAAAAGTTTTCAGATGTCAAATCTAAAATGTTCACAACACTCTACAAATTCACATGATCATCGTCATGTTGGAACCAACCTCTTTTGGATTCCGATAGTGCCCCTGAAAATTTATTCAGTAGACCAATAGCTAATTATTTGAGCTTTTCAATTTCTAAAAATAGTTGAACACTCCCAAATGCTTTGAAACTCTTTATACCAACCCAGGTTATTGCCTTGTATTTTTGTGCCAAGTTTTGTTTTATACAAAACTCTTTTAGAGGCTCAAAGAAAATAAACAAAAGGTAAAAACTAAACAAAAATAAAAAGGGGGCAACCCTCCCCCTCGGTGGGCCTCGGCCCAGCTGGCCTCTGACCTAACTAGGCCCAGCCCATCTTCCCCCTCCCGGTCGTCTTCTCCTGTTCACGACCGTGCTCGAACAGGAGCTCGTCCCCGTCGGACCAGCCTCGCTGGCGCCGCCCCGAGGGGATAAGGTCGACTCCTCGGGCTCCTCTCGTCTCCCCTCTGCCACTTGCCTCCCTCTCCCTTCCACGCTCCCCTCCCACATCCATCTTCTCTCTCTCCCTCGCCGCCCTCTCCGCTCAACCGAACGCCGTGCTCGCCACTACCCGTCACCATCACGGCGAACGACAACATCTACGCCGGCGTTGCTGTCCAGAAGAGCTGTCGTCGTCTATGTCGCTTGCGCCCTCGAGATCGAGCCAGGAAGCCCCTGCTACACAGATCGAGGTCGTCTTCCTCGGGTCGCCGCCGTCGCCTTCGACTCTGGCCACCACCCCTGCTGCTACTAACCCTCCCGCCGAGCCGCCGTGTGCTCCTAGGTGAGCACCATGTCCATCCCCTTTCCCTTCTGCTCCTCGACGTACGCCGTAGCCGTAGCTTGACGCCGCCCCTGCTCCGTAGCTGCCGTGTCCAGAGCTCGTCGTGGCCAAGCCCACGCTCACGCCCCGTGCGTGCCCTAGGCTACCCTGCCCGTGCCTGGCCGAGCTCATGCGCGCGCCCCCCCGCCGCTGTCGTCTGCACCCGCCTGCTCATCACCGCTGCCGCCGGCTGCTGTTGCTTTTTGCTCTCCTGCTGCTACTACCGCGCTGTCGCCTGCAGCTTGTTTCGGCCGCACCTCCACGTGCCCGCTCGCGCGTTTGGTTGCCGCGCCCCCGGCCGCCCCGTTCGTGAGCTCACCGGCCGCGGCCTCGCCTTGTTCGTGTGTCGCGTGCTCGCGCACGCCTTCCCGCACCGCCTGCTGCTGCACTGCTCGATGCCGCCGCTGCTCGCTGCTCTGCTTGCTACTGCCGTTTGCTGCTGCTCCTCCCGCGCATGGCCTCGCCGCCGCTGCCTAGCGCCCGCACCGCGACATTGCACTTTGCTACCGCTTTGGTACAAGTAACATTCAGTTACTGTAGCTATTGCTAGCTTTTCAATTTCTACATCGAGTAACCCCTTTGACTGCCCCTAAATTGTGGCTAAACAACTACTAACGGGACTAAAAAAATTATGGAAAGGTAGTACACTTGACAAGGCTCAAATGTTTCCATTGCACCAAATCCATTTGGTGCATAGATTAAATTCGATGAAACTCACAAAGTGCTATCTTTTGTTAGCAGAAAATAGAACTGTGTGCGTGAGTGTGTTATGTGTGTGCGTGGGAGGCAGGGATGGCTCACTACCAAGTGGGATGGCCCTGATTAGTTTAGGTTGATTAAATACTTAGTGGTCAGAGTAGTTAGACTAATTAACTACTATTTAGGATAATTGCTAGCCTATGTCATGTGGCCCCCTATGTTAATTTTAACCCCTCCATTTTAGTTTAGCCATCAATTAAATTATGTGCCAATGAAATGTGGGCCACATCCCCCCTTTTTGACTAGTCATTTTGACTTGATCAAATTTGGATTAGATTAAATAAAAATATTCCAGAAAATCTTTAAATATTTGATAATTCATAGAAAATAATCCGTAACTTGGATGAAATAGTTTTCTACATAAAAGTTGCTCAGAAAAACGTGACAAACCCGAATACGCTACCCACATACCTGTCAGAGGCCTCTAACTATCTGAACATGGAACATTCCCCTTCGGTCATCTGTTTGACACAGGTTCGGAACCGGGAAAACATTCCCGGTTGAATTCCCCCTTCACCTGTATCGGGTAGCCATACATTGGCTGTGTTTGTTTGGGTTTTAGAGAGCAGTTTCCGGTAGAAATAAGCTAAAGCTGTAACAAACAGCTAAAACGGGGCAGTTTTCGGCTGATAGTCAAAAACGGTTTGAGGCCTTTTTACGTGGTATAGGGCGAAGCGAGGCCAGTCGTGCTTTCACCAGGAAACTGATTTCCCTCGGTCAAATTTCCACAGACGCCCTTGACAGTTCAGTGCAATTATGAAAGGAATGCCATCGAGCCCTATTTCAATCGATCCATTCGTCTCGTCTCCCTCATCGCAAACCCACGCACGAACAGATACAGCGAGGGGGAGAGGAACCTAGGGTTCCGCCGCCGCCGCAAGAGCCGCCGCCGCGGCCTCCACTCGTCGTCGCCCGCCACCGCCTCCTCCACTCGCCGTCGCCTGCCGCCGCCTCCTCCACTCGCCGTCAGTAGCCGCCGCCTCCACTCGTCCTCGCCCACCGCAAGAGCCGCCGCCGCCTCCACTCGTCCTCGCCCACCGCAAGAGCCGTCGCCGCCTCCACTCGCCATCGCCCGCCGCCGCCTCCTCCACTCGCCGTCGCCCGCCGCCGCCTGCTCCACTCGCCGTTGCCCACCACCGCCTCCTCCACTCGCTATCAGTAGCCGCCACATTCACTCGTCCTCGCCCACTGCAAGAGACGCCACCACCGCGGTAAGAACCGTCGCCGCCTCCACTCGCCGTCTTCGCCGGTCCCCTTCACCGGCCAACGCCTGGCCTTCTCATCCACCGCCGGAGAACGACGCCCACTCCCTCGAGCAACGATGTCGTCGTCAGTTGGGGTGAGATTTTCTTGGTAGAAATTTCTGTTCTTTGTGGATGCCCTGCTTGATTGATATGCTGCATATTGCTTGATGTGGATGCTCTGGTTGATTGAGGCTTCATACATGATGCTGATATATGATGCATAGTTGTTTTTCATTGATGGGTAAATTAATATTTGAAGCTTGTTGTGGATGCTCTGCTTGCTGGATGTACATGTAGATGCTCTGCTTGGGTCAAATGGCTATGCTTGTTTCATGATGGACATATCTTTTTCTATTTGCTTGCTGGACATGCCTGTTTGCTATACATAGTTCTTCCTTGTGTTGTATTCTAGAATAAATTATGGTGAAAATGAACTAGATGGAGAAGGCGGCGAATAAGTCAGCAAAGAAGGCAGCGAAGAAGGCAGACAAGACAGACAAGGCAATTTGGGATGCATACCATACTAGGGTATTTTGCGAGTTGTGTGCGAGGGAAGTTGAAGCAGGCAATAGGCCGGGGCATTCTTGAGTCCTAGAGGATATAAGAATTTAGGGGAGAGTTGGTTGCAGATAACTAAGAAAAGTTATGTGAGGATGCAATTCAAGAATAGATGGGAAAATCTCAAAACTATGTATTGTCAATGGAAACAACTGCAAATTGACGCATCTGGACTTGGATGGAATGCTAAGCTAGGAACCATTGATGCTGATACTGATTGGTGGAACACTCACCTAATAGTAAGTTCATGTTACTCATAGCATTTACATTGGGTTTATATTATCTTAATTATCCATTTAGCTGACCGTTTGTTCTTTTGCTATATTTCAGAAAAACCCGGAGCATGCAAAGTATAGGAATGGAGGACCACCCAACTTGGCTGAAATGGACCTCATGTTTGATGACCGTCATGTCACCGGTGCCGAGTCAGCTATCCCCGGTGAGATACCATTGGACAAGGAGGATGTTAGTGATGACACTGATAGTGCAGAGGATGATGATGAAGTCATCAAAGCAAAACCAAAGAAGCAGCAAAAGACCAAGTCCTGTAAAGATGATTTTTCTGCTCAAGATGAGAAGAACCCATTTGTTCGGATGTACAAGAAGGCTAGTGATGCGATATGTGTAACGGCTGAAAGTATAAAAGTTTGTTCGGATGTACAAGAAGGCTAGTGATGCGATATGTGTAACGGCTGAAAGTATAAAAGAAGCATCTAGCTCCAGCATGGCTCGTCCTCCTCCTCCTCTGGTTGCTCCTCCCCCTACTCCGGTTGGCCCTAGTATGAATGAGGCAATGGAGATGGTTCGTGAATGTGGAGTTGAGGAAGGAACTCCTCTCTTTTTCTCTTCGAGCATGCTATTTATGAAGGCTGAGTATAGAGAAATGTTTGCATCGGTTCAGACCAAGGAAGGAAGGTTTGATTGGCTCGAGAGAGCGCATGATTATGCTATGTAACTTCTCGTTTAGAATAATTTCTTAGTTCTTTGCTTGGGTTATGCTATGTTGTTGGTCTGTACCATTTGCTTATTTGAATGCTTGGATTATGCTATGTTGTTGGTCTGTACCATTTGTGTGTGAACTATTGGCTTTGCTGGATATGAACCATTTTCTTATTTGAATGTTATTTTCCCATATGTATGAATAATGGATATGACAACTAATCTTGTTGTTATGTTCCATTTGTAGACTGATGGAATTGACGGCGGAGGTGGTGACGATGATGATGCTAACATAAAGACAGTGCAACTTCAAAACTTGCTCAAGTTAAGTATTGATCTTGCAACCTTGGGCCAAATGGCTATGCACTACAGCAAAACTTGTTTGAATAAGCAACGTAGGCAGCCTAGGAGGATTGCAGTACAAACTGGTCATGAATGGTTATGGAAAAGTTGGCACGTCCTAAATCTTGCTACAAAATGTTTAGAATGTATCCAGATGTTTTCTTGAGTTTGCATGGTCTTTTAGTGAGTGACTACCATTTGGAGTCAACTAGCGAGATGAACTCATTGGAAAGTCTAGGCATGTTCTTGTGGATGCTTGGAGGCCCTCAATCATTTCGCCAAGCTGAAGATCAGTTTGTTCGGTCAACTGAAACAATCCATAGGAAGTTCAATCATGTGTTGCACTGTGTAAATTCTCTAGGAGGAGACATCATCAAACCTAGAGATCCTACATTCGCAGATGTGCATCCAAAAATTAGGGACAAACGTTTCTGGCCTCACTTCAAAGGTTGTATTGGTGCAATTGATGGAACTCACATTCCCGTTATAGTTCCCGCTAAAGAGACCTGCAACTATATGGGTCGACATAGTTACACAAGTAAAAATGTGTTGGCAGTTTGTGACTTTGACATGAGATTTACCTTTGTCGTTGCCGGTTGGGCGGGGTCGGTACATGACACACGGATTTTCACCATAGTATATTGAAGTATGCTAGTACTTATCCTGCACCTCCTGAAGGTACACAAATCAAGTGTTCTAATTTTGTACAGATTGTTTGTATTAATTTGTACATGTGCTCAAATTTATTCTCGATGGATGTAGATATGTACTATCTTGTTGATTCTGGTTATCCTAACCGGGTGGGGTATCTAGCTCCTTACAAAGGGAAAACCTACCACCTTGCCGAATTTCGGTCTGGCCGCCGCCCAGCGAGTGGTAAATTTGAGGTGTTCAATTATGGGAAAACTTTGTTTTTGCCACTCTGGTTTTTGCCCACTTTCCTTATGCCACTCTAGAAATTGACATTTCACTTTTGCCACTCTTAACTTTTGACAATATATCACTTTTATGGCAAAAGCAAAACTTTCAAAGTGGCAATTGTGATACATTGTCAAAAGCTAAGAGTGGCAAAAGTGAAATGAAAAATTATCGGTTTTGCCACGGAATGGCATTTGTGATGTATTGTCAAAAGCAAAGAGTGGCAAAAGTGAGATGTCCAATTCTAGAGTGGCATAAGCAAAAATGGCAAAAGCTAGAGTGGCAAAAATAAAATTTTCCCTTCAATTATCTTCACTCTTCTCTTCGGAACATGATTGAACGCACATTTGGTGTGCTCAAGCAGAAATGGCACATCCCAAGGGATGTGCCACACTTCAAGGTGGGAAGTCAGACGATGATTATCAGTGCTTGTATGACGCTTCACAATTTCATCAGGGACAGCAAGCTACGCGATAAAGAGTTTGATAAATGTGATGATAATGAAAATTACATGCCTGCAGTCTCACGGTCAACACCTTTGCTTGGCGATGTCGTTCCCACTTCATCCGATGAAGGCAACATGAACGACACGCGAGATAGGATTGCGAGCTCTTTGTTTATTGCGCGACAAGCTACATAGATTAGTATTTGGACGGACCTCTAATTATATGTATGGATTATTAGTTATATGGACGGTCTAATCCTTTAGCTCTCTTTTGTACGTATTATTAATTATATGGACTATCTTTTGTATTGTATGGGCAAATGTATATATGAGCAAGAAAGTGAGAAAATTATTATTATGAAATATTTTATGCATTAACATAGAACAAATCATTCCCTTTCAGTCAAAATACCATTTAAAAAATCTATTAACACTGAATCAACAAGTTACACTGATCTCAGTGCTCTAAGGGCATTTCAGGCTTTTCACCAGCCCACAGTCGTTTTCACAGCTGCGTTGCCAAACAGCTAACCATCACTACAGCTGTTTCCTCAACACAGCTGTTTTGCCAGCACAGCAAGCCCACAGCTGAATCTGTTGAAACTGAAGCCCAAACAAACACAGCCATTAGGTCACACCCGGCACAACATATTGCCATGTTATGCTTTGTGATGCATTGTTTGCTCTGTATTAACTATTTCTTCCCCCTCTTCTCTCCGGTAGACCCCGAGGCCGATGTTGCCCCTGTGATCGACTATGTCGACGATGACCCCTCTTTGCTAGAGCAACCAGGCAAGCAAATGCCCCTCGGGCATTCCGATATCGCCCATTTCTTTCCCTCTCATGCTTGAATTAGAACTGCTACTGCTTTCTATATGATCCTACTCTGATGCATAGCCTGTTTTTGTTACCTGCTTTCATACCTTACCTGCTTATCCTAAACTGCTTAGTATAGGTTGGTTAGAGATCCATCAGTGATCCCACCTTGTCCCAGTTGCCTCGCTTTATGTTCGATGACTCGATCAATGTGATCGACGTCCAGGCGCCGACACCGCACATCACCCCCCCTAGTTGTACGACTCTGCAGAGTTACCATCGAGTGCCGAGGGTGGAACCTCATACATCACTCCTAATGAGATCTCTATAGTGTAGCTATCCGGTACTGGTCATCGAGGGTGATTTCCTCCTTAACCACTTTCGATACGACTCTGTCGTGCAAACCCTCAAGTGTGAACCTCGAGGGTGGTCCCTCTTACGTTCACCTTGATGATTACATCGAGTGGAATTCGCCGGGGGTGATTCCTCGGGTTTTCCCCTTGATGTTTGGACACACAGTTACTATGGTTACTACGACTTTACACTGAACCATGTTACTAAAGACGGGTCGGCCCTGAGGGGTGCCCGTGCGAGCTTAATTGCGAGTGATGTGGAGTTGGGTTGACCTGGAAGGTGCCCACGAGATACTTACGAGGCGTGGCCGGGCATTCTTAGCCCTTGCCGCAAGTACTTGAGACGGGGCGACGGGGTCACATCTTTCATGAGTCTCTGCTTGTTACCGCGCATTCCTAATCCACTATGATTTGGATATTTGATCCGAGGGGCCTCTGGCCTGATAGCACTAACCATCACGTGGGCATTGTATGGGCGTCCTGCGTCGTATACATCAGCCGAAGCTTAATAGACGTCAGCGGCTGAGCGGCGCGCGCCGGGTTGGACCGCGTAAGCTCCTGCCTTGTCGAAGGAGGTAGCTAGGTCTGCTCACCGGCCGCCCACGCAACGTGAAGGAGTTCCCGGGGCGACGGCCCATGACCCCTGGGGAAATAGGTTTAGTCCGGCGTGCTGACCTCTCTATTAAGCCTAGGTCGGGTTGCGGCGTATTGTTTGGCCGGGGCCGGGCATGACCCAGGAAAGTGTGTCCAGCCGGAGTTAATCGAGCATGGTGGGTAAGTTGGTGTACCCCTGCAGGGAAGAAAACTGCCCGTCCTACGGTAACGGACACTTGGAGTTGTATCCCGATCGATAAAATTAGAACTGGATACTTGAGATGAGACATGGAGATGAGACTTGGATATGAGATGATAACTGGATAGTATGGCTCTGGGATTGCTTTCTCACAGGGAGTCGAGAAAGGATCTCTGGTCGAGGTTGATAACACTTCCACTACTTTACTTTATGCTACTCTACTCCCTCCTGTTGCTGCAAGATGGTGGTTTCCAGAAGATGCTAGTCTTCGATAGGATAGGCTTTCCCCTTCTCTTCTGGCATTCTGCAGTTTAGTCCATAGATACAGTTCATTTCCTTTGACACAAATGCATACTTAGTTTAGATCTGATGTAAGTCTTGCGAGTACTTTGGATGAGTACTCACGGTTGCTTTGCTACTTCTTTTTCCCCCATACCCGATTGTTGCGACCAGATGACGGATCCCAGGAGCCAGACGACACCATTGAAGACTACTGCTACCCCGAGGGTGCCTACTACTACGTGACAGCCGCTGACGACTTGGAGTAGTTAGGAGGCTCCCAGGCAGGAAGCCTTGCCTTTTCGATCGATTTTGCTTTTGTGCTAGCCTTCTTAAGGAAAACTTGTCTAACTTATGTCTGTACTCAGATATTGTTGCTTCCGCTGACTCTGGTGTATTTGAGCTTATGTATTCGAGCCCTCGAGGCCCCTTGCTTGTAATATAAAGCTTGTATTATTTTAATTTGTGTTTAGAGTTGTATTGTGATATCTTCACGTGAGTCCTTGATCTTGATCGTACACATTTGCGTGTATGATTAGTGTACGATTGAGTCAAGGGCGTCACATAATGGAGTTTATAAACCATAGAAAAGTTGGAATACAGTAGGTTTAACACCAATATAAATAGAGAATTATTTCATTACAGTACCTTGAAGTGATGTTTTGTTTTCTTTTGCTAACGAAGCTCACGAGATTATCTGTTAAGTTTTGTGTTGTGAAGTTTTCAAGTTTTGGGTAAAGATTTGATGGATTATGGAACAAGGAGAGGCAAAAGCCTAAGCTTGGGGATGCCCAAGGCACCCCAAGGTAAAATCCAAGGACACCAAAAAGCCTAAGCTTGGGGATGACCCGGAAGGCATCCCCTCTTTTGTCTTCGTTCATCGGTAACTTTACTTGGAGCTATATTTTTATTGACCACATGATATGTGTTTTGCTTGGAGCGTCTTGTATGATTTGAGTATTTTCTTTTTAGTTTACCACAATCATCCTTGCTCTACACACCTTTTTAGAGAGACACACATGAATCGGAATTTATTTGAATACTCTATGTGCTTCACTTATATCTTTTGAGCTATATAGTTTTTTCTCTAGTGCTTCACTTATATCATTTAGAGCACGGTGGTGGTTTTATTTCATAGAAATAATTGATCTCTCATGCTTCACTTATATTATTTTGAGAGTCCTTTAGAACAGCATGGTAATTTGCTTTTAGGAATAATAAAAACTTTCATATAAGTGCATTGAATACTATGAAAAGTTTGATACTTGATAATTGTTTTGAGACATGGAGATGGTGATATTAGATTCATGCTAGTTGAGTAGTTGTGAATTTCAGAAATACTTGTGTTGAAGTTTGTGATTCCCGTAGCATGCACGTATGGTGAACCGTTATGTGATGAAGTCAGAGCATGATTTATTTATTGATTCTCTTCCTCATGAGTGACGGTCGGGGATGAGCGATGGTCTTTTCCTACCAATCTATCCCCCTAGGAGCATGCGCATAGTACTTTGTTTCGATAACTAATAGATTTTTGCAATAAGTATGTGAGTTCTTTATGAGTAATGTTGAGTCCATGGATTATACGCACCCTCACCCTTCCACATTTGCTAGCCTCTCTATTACCACACACTTTTCGATGGTATCATATACCCACCATATACCTTCCTCAAAACAGCCACCATACCTACCTATTATGGCATTTCCATAGCCATTCTGAGATATATTGCCATGCAACTTTCCACCGTTCCGTTTGTTATGACACACTTCATTATTGTCATATTGCCATGCATGATCATGTAGTTGACATCGTATTTGTGGCAAAGCCACCTTTCATAAATTTTTCATACTTGTCACTCTTGATTCATTGCATATCCTGGTACACCGGCAGAGGCATTCACATAGAGTCATATTTTGTTCTAAGTATTGAGTTGTAATTCTTCAGTTGTAAAAAGAAGTGTGATGATCATCATTATTAGAGCATTGTCCCAGTGAGGAAAGGATGATGGAGACTATGATTCCCCCATAAGTCAGGATGAGACTCCAGACGAAAAAGAAAAAGAGAAAAAAAAATGAGAGAAGGCCCAAATAAAAAATGAGAGAAAAAGAGGGAAGGGACAATGTTACTATCCTTTTTCCACACTTGTGCTTCAAAGTAGCACCATGATCTTCATGATAGAGAGTCTCCCATGTTGTCACTTTCATAAACTAGTGGGAATTTTACATTATAGAACTTGGCTTCTATATTCCAATGATGGGCTTCCTCAAATTGCCCTACGTCTTCGTGAGCAAGCAAGTTGGATGCACACCCACTTAGTTTCTTTTACTGAGCTTTCATACACTTATAGCTCTAGTGCATCCATTGCATGGAAATCCCTACTCACTCACATTGATATCTATTGATGGGCATCTCCATAGCCCGTTGATACGCCTAGTTGATGTGAGACTATCTTCTCCTTTCTGTCTTCTCCACAACCACCATTCTATTCCACCTATAGTGCTATGTCCATGGATCACGCTCATGTATTACGTGAAAGTTGAATAAGTTTGAGAACATCAAAAGTATGAAACAATTGCTTGGCTTGTCATCGGGGTTGTGCATGATTTAATATTTTGTGTGATGAAGATAGAGCATAGCCAGACTATATGATTTTGTAGGGATAACTTTCTTTGGCCATGTTGTTTTGAGAAGACATGATTGCTTAGTTAGTATGCTTGAAGTATTATTATTTTTATGTCAATATTAAACTTTTATCTCGAATCTTTCGGATCTGAACATTCATGCCACAATAAAGAAAATTACATTGAAAAATATGTTAGGAAGCATTCCACATCAAAAATTCTGTTTTTATCATTTACCTACTCGAGGACGAGCAGGAATTAAGCTTGGGGATGCTTGATACGTCTCCAACATATCTATAATTTTTGATTGTTCCATGCTACTATATATTATGTTTTGGATGTTTAATGGACTTATTTATACACTTTTATATTATTTTTGGTACTAACCTATTAACCAGAGGCCCAGCCCAAATTGCTATTTTTTTTGCCTATTTTAGTGTTTCATAGAAAAAGAATATCAAAAGGAGTCCAAACGGAATGAAACCTTCGGGAGCGTGATTTTTGGAACAAACGTGATCCATAGGACTTGAAGTGGACGTCAAGCAATCAACGAGGAGGCCACGAGGCAGGGGGGGCGCGCCTACCCCCCTGGGCGCGCCCTCCACCCTCGTGGGCCCCTCGTGGCTCCACCGACCTACTTCTTCCTCCTATATATACCTACGTACCCTGAAAACATCAGAGGGCACCACGAAAACCTAATTCCACCGCCGCAACCTTCTTTACCCGTGAGATCCCATCTTGGGGCCTTTTCCGGCGCTCCTCCGGAGGGGGGAATTGATCATAGAGGGCTTCTACATCAACACCATAGCCTCTCCGATCATGTTTGAGTACTTTACCTCAGACCTTCGGGTCCATAGTTATTAGCTAGATGGCTTCTTCTCTCTCTTTGGATCTCAATACAAAGTTCTCCTCGATTCTCTTGGAGATCTATTCGATGTAATCTTATTTTGCGGTGTGTTTGTTGAGATCAGATGAATTCTGGGTTTATGATCAAGATTATCTATGAACAATATTGAATCTTCTCTGAATTCTTTAATGTATGATTGGTTATCTTTGCAAATCTCTTCGAATTATCAGTTTGGTTTGGCCTAAGAGATTGATCTTTCTTGCAATGGGAGAAGTGCTTAGCTTTGGGTTCAATCTTGCGGTGCTCGATCCCAGTGACAGAAGGGGAAATGACATGTATTGCATTGTTGCCATCAAGGATGAAAAGATGGGGTTATATCATATTGCATGAGTTTATCCCTCTAGATCATGTCATCTTGCTTAAAGCATTACTCCATTCTTATCAACTTAATACTCTAGATGCATGCTGGATAGCGGTCGATGTGTGGAGTAATAGTAGTAGATGCAGGCAGGAGTCGGTCTACTTGTCATGGACGTGATGCCTATATACATGATCATACCTAGGTATTCTCATAACTATGCCCAGTTCTATCAATTGCTCGACAGTAATTTGTTCACCCACCGTAATACTTATGCTATCTTGAGAGAAGCCACTAGTGAAACCTATGGCCCCTTGGTCTATTTTCCATCATACAAGTTTCCAATCTATTTTATTTTGCAATCTTTACTTTCAATCTATATCATAAAAATACCAAAAATATTTATCTTATTATTATTATCTCTATCAGATCTCACTCTTGCAGTGTCCATGAAGGGATTGACAACCCCTTTATCGCGTTGGTTGCGAGGTTCTTATTTGTTTGTGTAGGTATGATGTGACTCGCGCGTGGTCTCCTACTGGATTGATACCTTGGTTCTCAAAATCTAAGGGAAATACTTATGCTGCTTTGCGGCATCACCCTTTCCTCTTCAAGGGAAAACCAACACATGCTCAAGAGGTAGCACGGAGGCGCCCCGTGAGCTACTTCTCATGTGGCCGGAGGCAGGCGAGGCAGCGAGAGGGATGGTGCAGGAGAGCCCCCAGTGGTGCTGACGAGCTCGGCGATGCGGTCCAGCCAGTCCTCATAGTGGTTGTTGACTGGGCCGTAGCGCAGGAGCTCGCGTGCCATGAGCAACGCGGCCTGTGCGTCCGTGGGCGCGCAATGAGCGTGCGATGATGAGCCGGCGAGGAGGTCCGCCAACGGGCGCCGTCTGGGCGACGTGAGCGGCCAGTGCGGCTCGGCTCTCAGCGCGAGCTCGGCAAGCGTCTGACATGGACGTGGTGGAGTCACAGAACATGGATCGACAGAAGGAAAGCTTCAGTGCACCCCTACCTGGCATGCCAAATGTCGGATTTCGGGTTTCGGCAAAACCCTTGAGGTTCTAACACTGGGGTGCACACGAAGATCTTCCCCCCCAGCTCACGCTCTCGAACGATGTCAGAACCTAACTCACCGAACCCGAATAACAAAGGACACATGGTTTATACTGGTTCGGGCCACCGATGTGGTGTAATACCCTACTCCAGTGTGCTGTGGTGGATAGCCTCTTGGGCTGAGGATGAACAAGTACAAGGGAAGAACAACCTCCTGAGGAGAGGTGTTCTTGGGCTTGATGAGCTTGTGTGGTTGAGGATGGAATGGATCCGATCCAAGATGAGTTGCCTCCTACTATGGTGGCTAGTCCTATTTATAGAGGCCCTCGTCCTCTTCCCAAATGTAGGCGGGAAGGGATCCAACAACAGCCAAATTTGAAGGGAGACAACTAGTACAAGTTATCCTGACAAAAGGTGGTCTTCACCTGCCAAAGGCTCTGGTGGTGATGCCGTCCTGGGCTCCACTGTGATCTCCGTCCTGTCATCCTCCTGGTCTTGGTCTTGTTGCATCGATATGGAAACATTTGCCTGATGCCTCAAGACTCCTCGCCTGCGCCTGCGCCTGCCCCTTTAGCACCAAAGAGGAAACGAGGACACTACGTGTGATGGCGCCCGCCTGGCCTTGGTCACCATGGCTTGCGTCATAGGAACCTCGCAAGGTGCCCCTCGCCTTGATCTCTCCGCCCCTCGCGAGCCAGCCTAGTGAGGCCGCCCCCGAGGAGGTCTTGTGTGGTGAAGATGGGTCGTACAGGGCTGCTGGTGGTGCCACGCTGTGGGTCGCAGGCAGGCAAGTCTAGGGACCCCCGTTCCCAGAACGCCAACAACTGCAACCATCCGGCCCATCGGTAAGGGCTAATCTACCACCTATAGCTTGGCTTGTTAATCCAAGGGGATACACTAACCATTCCATCCTTTAAACAGGTCTGGACAAAAAAGGCGGAGCAGATCAGGTGTCCAGCCCCCCTTCTTGAAGGCTTAGGCGATCCTCTCCTAATGAGGATGCTGGTCCGGCGCCATACCAGGTGCCGGTAAAGAAGGACAAGAAGAAGAAGAACATGGAGGCCGAAAGTGGCCTCCACCACAAAGGTACCTTGGACGCTATGTCCGGAGGGACCAAGGCTCCCTTCTCTCACGAGGGAGACGAAAATGAGGACGAGGAGGAGGAGGAAGAAGATAACCCTCCTCTCAAGGGGAAAAATAGGGCGGTCTCCGCAGACCCGGAGGCGAGGGCGCCTAAGAGGGGAAAGTTATCCCTTTCGGATGACTCGGATTCGGATGACGAGGTTATCCCCAAGCCTCGCCCCCAGACCAAGCCCCTTGCCGAATTGTAAGTACCTGATGACGCTTTACATACACCCGCCCCTTTATGAATTGTGACAATGATATTAAATCATGTGTTTCACTCCGGCCCGCGATCTCCCTCAACAATCCTCCTCATTAGGGGATTTTTCGCCGGAGATGATGCTGAGGGATGAATTGCAGTGCGTACATTTTGGAGAAGCACCGTACCTTGATGGTTATAATGGCTGAGAAGATTCAGTCCGCTAAAAGCAGGCTGAATGAAGCTTTTACGAGCCTACTAACAGGCTTTGAGGTATGCGATGTAATGTCTTTAGCCACTTTCCATATGAAAAAATATGCCTGTATATAGATAGTAGCTCCTGAGACTCTGGTCGGCCCATCAAGATATATCCATATGAAAAAATATGCCTGTATATAGATAGTAGCTCCTGAGACTCTGGTCGGCCCATGAAGATATATATATATATATATATATATATATATATATATATATATAGGACAACACTTCTAATCACGGGATTAGAATAGTTATTTGGATCACGTCAGGCCTATATAGGGCGATGGAGGTCCTCCTGAACTCCAGAACCCGCGGTGGAAAAAACATCCACACCAGCATCCTAATCCTCCCATCTGCCGATTCCCACACCCACCACCCACCCTACACGCCTTTGCCACCGGCCGACCCCGCGCCTCCGCCGCCGGCCGACTCTGCACCGCTGCCCACCTCGGGGGTCACCTCCCACCTCACCCACCTCAGGCGCCGCCGCCCCTGCAACCCCGGGCATCGCCGGCAACTCACGCGGCCGCCGCCCCTGCAACACCGGGCATTGCCGGTAACTCCTGTGCAGTGCCGCGAGATGGATCTCGTCTCTGCGCGTCGCCACCTGCAACCCGGGCGCTGCTCCGTGCCTCGAATCCTGGTGGCCGCCCCCCTCGCCCCTCCGATTTGATCTCCCCCTGACCCTACGTTCTTCCCTATCAACGTGATCGAGCAAGCACCTTTGGCCGTCCCAAGCGCATCTGCTGCCTCTGGCCCCGCGCGTCGTAGTTTGGCTACCGCCGCTGGCCGCCACAAGACATTGCTCCGGCCACTGGTTCAGCAGTCCAAGTGCCCCACTGGTGTGCGTCCAAGTTCCTCTCCCTGTGCTCCTTCATGCCGGAGCAGAGTCAGAGGAGCCTGGCTGCCGCTGGCCTCTGTGTTGCAGTTCAGTTCAACTCGAGCGCGTGGGCAAGTCCACCGACGGCAGCCGCCGCCCCCGCCTCGCAGCCTCACCATCTCCCGGCAAAGCTTACGGCCATGCCTCACTAGAGTTCCACGGGTTGTGGCTCCCATGGCCGGTTTCTTCCCCAGTCGTCGCACCCCCCCATCCGAACGACACAACACTACATGGCTACTCCATCACTACAACAAATATGTCAACTTGTGACCTTGACTATTGGTCACTGAAAGGTCATTGTTTTTCATTTGCGACCTTTTTTGACCAAAAATAGAAGGTCAAAAGCTGGCGGTCGTAAACTGAAATTAACGACCTTCTCTGTGAGAAGGTCGTGGATGTTTACGACCAAAATATGCCTATTGTTTTGTTTTGGTCACTAGCAACCTCCCCAGGCCACGTAGGCATCCAGTGTGGCAAGCTGATGTGGCACAAGATTCAGCCCGGTCCAATTCGGCGTTTGACATGGGCCGAGCCCATTAATTCATCCTTTCTATATTTTTTTCGTGTCAATTTTTGGTCGATTTCATGGGCCTAGCCCAACATTATAGCATTTTATTTTTGGGCCGTAGCCTTTGTTTCTCTTTTTTTAATGCATGCCAATTGTCAAATTCTGGTAAGTGGGTCCCAAATGTGACATTCTAGTTTGTGGGACCCTACTGTCAAGGTCATGTTCTTTCATATTTCAATATGCAAATACAGAAAACAGACACAATATTTCAAATAACAGCATGAAGCAATCTGCTACATCATATAACATACATAAAAATGTGATCAGCATCAAGTTTACAATTAGATAACACACATACAGCCCAAGTGTATCAGCCCAAGTCTATAACATGAGTCTATCACAGGAGCCCTACAAGTTCTGCTACATCATATAACAAACAAAAAGGATCAACATTATTCCAATGAAGTAGCTCCTAGAACTAGCACACATACAAGTTCTGTTACAAGGACTTCGTTACTCCCAGAACTAGCTCAATGAGGTAAAGCTATGCTTCATCCAACTTTTTTGTCCTGAATGAAAGGCCAGCATCTGCACATTGTAGAACAAAATGTTTAGGAACAAAATAAAAGTAAATCTAACAGCAAAGTATCGAATAAAACAAAGTATTAAAAATTGCGGTAATTTAGTTGGCAGGTACGCAATACCATGGTTTTAGTTTAACAGAGTTTTTTAGAGTATTCAGAATACAGAGCAAGTGTTTGGCTACAACACAGAATGCTGTAAAATGTGTTGACTAGCCCTTAGGAAATCACATCTAGCTAGCCGATGTCGCAACAATGCAAACACGAGTTGGCTGGTTATGTAGTGTTTCTGTTATGTTAATCTAGCTAAGCAGGTTGGCTAGCCCTTGACATTCAGGTCCATATTAACCGAAGCATACATAGACAATAGATTTTGGCATGCTAGAATTCTTACTGCAAACAAGATTGTTTGTCCAGTAAATTATTCGTTAGGAACATCTCAAGTATACAAGAAAAAGGATAATGATTCATTATCCATATGAGGGTGACCTCTGTGGTGCAGTCTATTAAGCACGAGTACATTAAGAAACCCCGAAACAAAACCCTAAGCAACAAGATATCAAGAAGAGGCCCACAATTCAATGTATTTCAGGCCATGGGGGCACCAAACTGTATAACCATGCATGCAAAGGAAGCAAACAACACAAATAATGGCATTTAACAAGTGCACCAATAGTTGCATTTAAGGTAAACAAGAGCTGCATAGCAGAGTGCAAGAGAATGACAGCATAATTCTTGCTTGCTGCAATCTAAACAACATCACCACAAGTTCTATGATGCATCCAAACTTGTGAATTTGTGCACAGATCCAAGCATGATACTACGTGAGCCAGAAGTGTGCTGCAGATTTCCTTTGCCAGGGAGACCTAAATGCAGTAAGTGTGCCACAGACCCAAACAATATCACGGACATAAGCTAATCAACCGAGGAAGAAGGAGGACACCGGGACCTAACCTGTACATGAAGATGTCGCGGTTTGCAATCAGCCCTCCTTCTCCGGCTCCCACTACGCACATGAGGTCTTCCAGGGATATGTTGTTCACCTGATCACCACCTCCCTGCATGCCACACACACACACATTGTGCAAGTTAGATTACATACAGACAGCTTGTGTTTCTAATGCCCAGCCGCCACAGGCCGTTGTTAGTCAGTAAATTATGATCAGGGTGGAACATACAAGATAAGCAGATAACATCTGTAACAAAATAATATAGGAGGAAAAAGTGATGAAACTTTGAAGGTTTTTACATGTTTGGAAGGTTTTATGTGCTTATCTTCACAACAAACGGTAAATTAATGCCGCCGCATCCTATTTGCATCCATTCCGTAGAACAAAGAAGTGATATAAAGAATTTCAGATAAAAATGACACCCTAATAACTGTATAAATTTCTGCTGGGAGGGGGGATAATCTAGAAATATACCAATCTGAACACTAAACCAACATGATATCTGAACATTCCCCTCCCGAACTGAACTCGTATATGGAAATACAAACCAACAAATCAGACGAACATAGCAATTTCTGCACACCCCAGAGCAGGTGTTACTGACAAAACCAACCTATTTCCTCTAGTATTTCACAGAGATTACAGGTCCGTACACAACAGTGGCCTGATTCCCTTGACATGGCTAAGCACTACAAAGAAGTCGACCTAGGCAGTATGCGATGGAACTAACAGAGCAGGTGCAAAGCCGATGCTACGTAGACATTACATAGCGGAATCAACCGGGTTCAGGTGGATGAATCGACAGGGGTTTCTCTGAATTTAATGGATGATAGCCCCTAGCTTACTGAATTAACAAACACACCAGCAAGCACTTAACTTGACAGGAAGGAAGTAAGGAAAATGAAGGACGGGAGATGGCATACCTGGTGTACGAGACCTGTACTGCAGCTCGTGCCCGGTCCTCATGGTTGGCGATGGAGGAGGTCGTCGGGTGCCTCGTGTGTGCAAGCGATGATGACAACCTTGGTGAGCCGCCATCACCAGCGTGCATGGACCAGCCTATGCCCATCAGCCGCGCAGTGGCTTGACGACATCCTGCGTGAGGAAGAAAAAATATAGATCACTCTGTCCATTCACAAAAATAAGGAAATAGGTGAAAGCTTCTGCAATTCCAACTTCATGGGAAACCTCTCGACCTAAAGGATCATGGAAATTGGAGAGGTCGCTCTATTTTTCAAAAAAAAAAGAGATTTGGAAGTCAAAGCGTGCTCAGTTAGGTAGATGCATGATGATGGTACAGTGGTCTCAGTTTTTTTCCTTTCTTCTGAAGTAGTAAAAGTGTGTTCAGGTATTCTCCTCAAAAATTAAAAGTGTGTTCAGGTAGGCACTCGAATGAGCCATCCATCATGTATGTGATTGCAAAACCCAATTGGTATTACTAGCATTTAAGAATTCACAAGTTGAAGAAAGTTAAGAACCAGCAAATCAAACTAGGGGATTCATACATACAAAGTTTGCAGGTTGTGACTGACAGTTTCTGAATCATGCTCATCAGCATCATCAGCAGGGCATTCACCAAATGTTCAGCCCCGTGAGCAGACAAGACATCATAAACATGCAGATTTGCAGACAACTCTGAATTTTTTAGTTGGTGTTCATTTGGTAACGAACTATTAAGAGTGTTGTGGAAGCACAGAGAATCAATGACAAGTTAAGCTGAAGCAACACGCACTGAATTTCTACAAAAACATGCATATATTCTTGCACCATTTTCCTTCTTATGAACAAAGCCCTCTATTCTTCTTCTTCTTCTTCAGCTAAGCTAGTAGAAGATATGGCACATGATGGAAGGCACAGTACTCTACGTGTGAAACAAACAGAACTCCATACTACATGCATAAAAAGAGTAACCTCTAAGGCAGTAGTATATGCAGAGCCATGATTCTACTGTAGGAGACAGACTAACAGCTTTTTTCATAGGCATACTAGTAGGCGAAATGGAAACCCTGCAGTCGCGCTACGAACCGGTAGCTGCAGGAAGCTAATTAAGCAGTTTGCCAGTCATGAAGTTGCTAACCACGAAGTTGCAATTGCAAACCCTCGCTCGAGACATCCATACGGGACATGCATAATCCCGCAGAGAAGAGAACCCGGGGGTCCAACACAACAAATCCTAGCAGGAAAGGATATGAAAGGATCACGAGACGTAGACCGCTTACGATGGTGATGGCGAGCGGCGAGGCGAGGTCTCGGCGTCGCGCGGCGCGGAGGAGTAGCGAGGCCGCCATGTCGTTTGGGGGCGGAGAGCCACCAGCGGTGGAGCTCTTGTCGTCCCCTGTGTTGCGCCCATGGTGTCCCGGTGCTTGATCGAGGACGGCATCCTGGATCTGGGAGGGGGAGAACACGAGGTGAGGAAGTGAGGGAGGGTTGTGAGGAGGAGGAGATGGAGTGGAGGGACGCACCTGAGTCGCTGGACCACGCCGGGCGAAATCCTAGTGACAGGAAACGGTCGCAGGAGGCGCTGGAGGACGCGCGCGCCGAACTGGGAGAGGTCAAGGTCCGAATGAGGCGAGGGGGTCGATGGCGATGCCGGTGACGTTGAGCTCCAGCACGCCCTGGTTGGAGAAGCCGAACTCCTCGAGCAGGATGGTGGTGCGTGGGTCGGCCTGGATCACCGTCGACCAGATCTTGGACGTCGCCGAGGGCGCGAGGTCAGACGGGACGGTGGGTGGCGGCGGCGATGTGTGGGTGGGAGGGCGCAGTCGATGTGTGGGACGTGCGCGCCGGATCTTGTCCAAGGGGAGGATGGAGTGGAGGGGAGGGCATCGGAGGAGGACGGATCTGGATCGGTGAGAGGGGCGACGCGGGAGGGGTCTGGATCGGGGAGAGGGAGACGGCAACGCTTGACCTAGGGTTTCTCGGGAAAGAGGGGGTCGAGGGAGGAAGGGAGAGACGTTGGATCAGTAGGAGGCGGACGGCTCAGATCGAATATAGTGGGGTGATCCGTGTGCTGCGTCCTGATTGGTTCGAAAATGAGTGATTAAAAATTACTCTTCTTAGTGTTAAAAACAAAGGAGGTTTGTGAGGCAGCTATCAAAAATATTTTGCAAAATGGCATCACTAAAATTTTCACTTAAGTTAGACCACCTTTCATCGATGATCATCAATTTGATTGCATTTCCGATCTTTCTAGGTATTTTGAGAAACAGCCAATTCGGCAAGAAACGAGTCAAATTTGAACTACATGTATCTTATAGTTTGCTATTTATTTTCTAAAAAAATCATTTTTAGATACAAAAGTAGCTATTTCATCATAGACAAACCAATAGTTTTGCATTATTAACCACCTAACTAAGAAGGGTCATGCGGGCAAAATTGATCACATTTTGAAATCGGCATAGGAAATTCACAAAAAATGAAAAACCTTCGCATTGTGTGATTATACATCTAGAAGGATGCATCTTGGAATGGCAAACAATGTTGCCTAATGAAGTTTTCATTTTCTTTGGAAGAAAAAACCATTTTCCATTTTTTGAGTGCCCAAAAGGAGGTTTTTTGTGAAGGACCTCTCATATAATTGTTGCAAAATTGGACCAAATCATTTTTCTAAAATCCTAGGCCATATTTAATGGACAATTGACCAAATGGTTGGGTGTAAAAAGTTTTGATCCACCTCTCGTGAAAAAGACAAATTCCCGCCGATTCAGTTGGAAGCGCGTCAAATTTGAACTGTAGCTACCTCGTAGTTTGCTCTTCATTTTTTCCAAAAATCATTTCTAGGTACATAAGTATCTATTTAATCAGAGAAACACCAAAAAAAATTCCAAGATTCACCCACTAGCTAGGAACGGTCATCCCCGCCGTTTTGACCGCATTTTGGAACGGACATAAAAAGTTCAAAAAAATCAAAAAATTGGGAAACCTTCTCATTGTGTCATTATATGTGGCCAAGTTCCCAGAAAAAATAACAAACTTGTAATACGGCAATTGTTTTAAAAAAGTGTTCTCAGAAACGAGCTATCACGTGTGGAGATCAATGGTTTTCAAGCCAAATGATCAATCTTATGGCCACATTCATGGCATAGTTTGTTCAAATGATCTCATATTGTGCACAAGGGTGCATATTGGAATGGAAAACAATGTTGCCTAAGGAAGTTTTCATTTTCTTTGGACGAAAAAACCATTTTACATTTTTCGAGTGCCCAAAAGGAGGTTTTTTTGTGAAGGACCTCCCAAATAATTGTTGTAAAATTGGACCAAATCATTTTTCTAAAATACTAGGCCATATTTAATGCACAATTGACCAAATGGTTGGGTGTCAAAAGTTTTGATCCACCTCTCGTGAAAAAGACAAATTCCCGCCGATTCAGCTGGAAGCGGGTCAAATTTGAACTGTAGCTGCCTCGTAGTTTGCTCTTTATTTTTTCCAAAAATCATTTATAGGTACATAAGTATCTATTTAATCAGAGAAACACCTTCCAAGATTCAACCACTAGCTAGGAATGGTCATTCCCGCCGTTTTGACCGCATTTTGAAACGGGCATAAAAAATTCAAAAAAATCAAAAAATTGGAAAACCTTCGCATTGTGTCATTATATACGACCAAGTTACCAGGAAAAATAATAAACTTGTAATACGACAATTCTTTTAAAAAAGTGTTCTCAGAAATGAGCTATCATGCGTGAAGATTCATGGCTTTCAAGCCAAATGATCAATCCTATGGCCACATTTATGGCATAGTTTGTTCAAATGATCTCATATTGTGCACAAGGGTGCATCTTGGAATGGCAAACAATATTGCCTAAGGAAGTTTTCATTTTATTTGGACGAAAAAACCATTTTCCATTTTTCGAGTGCCCAAAAGGAGGTTTTTTTGTGAAGGACCTCCCAAATAATTGTTTCAAAATTGGACCAATTCAATTTTCTAAAATACTAGGACATATTTAATGCACAATTGACAAAATGGTTGGGTGTAAAAAGTTTTGATCCACCTCTCGTGAAAAAGACAAATTTCCGCCGATTCAGGTGGAAGCAGTTCAAATTTGAACTGCAGCCGCCTCATAGTTTGCTATTTATTTTTTCCAAAAATCATTTCTAGTTACATAAGTACCTATTTAATCATAAATACATGGTTTGGTGGCAATACGTCGAGGTTTCGGCGGTGGCCGAGGGCCCCAACTCTAGAGCACGTAAACTCGCATGCCCGCCGCGTGGTCACCGCATGACCGTGGCGTTGCCATGTGTTCTGGGCGGCCTAGGCATGTCTAGTGGGTTGGGCACTCCCCAGGTAGGTACTAGGAAGAAAATTACAATATAAGATTCTCGCAAGGAGACCGGTCGATGCTCAAACATGAATTAGCAGCCAAGTGTTTGATTAGCGGTACGGGAAATGTACATGGCTAATGGGTGTGAGTTTTGGCTGAGGATGATCAGTTACTAAGAAGACCGTCTTCACAAATTTTCAGCTCAAAAGGAGGAGCCTAGGTGGTACTTGCTTTGCAAACTACCACACTGGAAATAACTATGAATGTTGAAGCTCAGCTCAAAATAATGAATGGATTGAGCTCGCATTTGGTAGAGGATGGTTATTTGGGCATAGGAAAGCACTGTAGAAAATGGATACTATTTGGACATGCCAAAGTGGTACTTCCGTCACAAACTGTTGTTCTGAACAGAATAGGAAAATGAATATTTTTGAATTATTTTTGAAATAGGCAAGGAAGGTTTTTACATATTTGACGAAGATATGACCCAAAGAATTTATGAGATTTTTTTTGGGAATTTTGGGAATGACAGAAATATAGGTTGCTTCACAACCTAGGGCAAAAACTGCCACATGGACATGACACATAGGCAAAACTGATGAGGTGGCGCCTAGTCATAGCAACCCACCACAATTTACAAGGCTATGACCATCTATATTGGTCGTTAACAACTAGAAATAAGGCAGCGGACTAGCGCTGTTTGCTTTATGACCATTTCATGTAAGGAAATTACAACCTTTCTGACCAAAATGATCGCAATGGTTTAGGGTTTGGAGGCCCCGAACAGCTTTTGACCAATTGGTCTGAAATGGTCATAGATCTATGACCATTTCTTCCAGGGTCACTGACATAAGGTCACTAGTTGACATATTTCTTGTAGTGCATGGAGACTTCAACGGCGTGATGGAGACATTCGGCCTGGGCTAGCCCCCTCCAGTGCGCCTGGCACCTCCGGCCGTTCAAGTACACGACCACTGGAGGTTCGCAGTCGCAACGCCCCCTGAATCCTACTGCTCCCATGGTCCAACTACGAACGATCTCACCTCGTACATTTTATTTTGTACTTTTTATCATTTTCAACCATTTTATTTCAGCAAGATGGTTGTTGATGCATGCCTTGCTATGCTACTGCAAATTT
Source organism: Triticum urartu (assembly GCF_003073215.2). NCBI lineage: Eukaryota > Viridiplantae > Streptophyta > Magnoliopsida > Poales > Poaceae > Triticum > Triticum urartu. Next base: position 346,035,657 of record NC_053028.1, read on the forward strand.
GTAGGCCAGGTATTTCTCACCTGAACCTCCCTAGTCGTTCAAAAGCTATAGGTAATGCAATATTGACACTACAGGTACTTCTCGCCTGAACCTCTATACTCATTTAAAAGCTACAGGCAATTTTGTTGCTTCTCCAATATTGTTTGCAAATTCAGTATTGTTGGTATGGCTGCTTCTCTACTGTTCATCTTAGTATGTTAAACAAATAACCATGAACTATTGGGTCTGTATCTGCGTAAAAGAGAGCCCATTTCTGAGTATTGATTCGATAATTCATTTCATATGTTGTTAAAATAGAAGTAACTGTGTAGAATTGGAGGAACTGAGATGTACGTGCTAATGCCTGTGTTCATCCTCTGATGTGTGCGTGCATCCGAGGATCTTCCTGAACTTCTTTACGTCTACAAATAGAGGACAATTTAGAAATCCTAATGTGTAGTTGTTCTCGTGTGTGTGTGTGTGTATTGTCCTTCAGAGCATTTTCTTAGCACCCTCACCCTGATCCAATCTACAGTGACGCCCCGAGTCCTCCCAACGCAACCCCAGGCCATTCAGCGACAGAGGCTCCCGAGCCGTTCAACTACGCAACTCCGGGCCGTTCAACAATAGAGCCGCTGGCCATCCATGAACACATCACCTTGGATCCTGCTGCCCACCATCCAGCTCAACTTCTGCTGAATCCGATGAAGGGAGACTTCTTCTAAGAGCAATTCCCTCTTAATTTTTTTTCATTCAAAGTTTTAGTTTGTTGTCTACTTCAGCTTCAGCACCTGTGTATATAGCTACCACGCTGGCATGCTGCAGCCCCTTAGCTCACCGTGTCTTCTCCAGCAGCTGTGGAGGCGAGTTATGTGTGACCCTGCATCCAAAATTGTTCCTGGCGGAGACACTGCTCTGCTTGCTGCTAGCTACATCCCACGGAAGACAGCGCCCATGGACTTTGCTGTAGACCCTACATGTTGCTGGTGGCCGTACTCCTGGCTACCAGACGTGCCCTTGCCTCTAGCACCCCTGGCCGCCCCATCGGCCAACTCCATAACCCCGCCAGAAAATTGGCCACCATTGCAGGTCAGCTTTTCCTGATGGGCCAGTCCGACTGCAGAAACAAGAGTACATGGAAGCTTCTCTAGAAAAATGGCCACCATTGTGGTTGCTTTCTGAATTAACATGTTGCTTGTTTGAGAGTACAGGGAAGCAGAAGAAAAGCACGAAGAAGATAACGCATCAACACTATGTGGGTAAGGTGAGGCAAGATAGAAAGGGAATGTGCGATGGAGAAATGTGATACGAAGGGAATGTGTGTTAGAGAAATGTAAGTCCGCCACTAGTTGGTGCATTTTTTATGTAAAAAGGATTGGGTGCATGTAGTTACAGTGTCGCCAGGTCATGTGAGAATATTGTTTGTAAGCGTGCACAACCTTTTTCTGCTGATTCTTATGCTCAAATGATCCCCAAATTTCTACAGTTTTTGCACACTCATTTTACATCTTCCCTTCTATTTTTGTGTATGTTTTGCACCCTACAAATCATGGTGTTGAGAAGTTTATATATAACTACCAAGGAATTCATGAAACAAAAATATAGAAGTTCGATTTTTTTACTCAAGAATAAGTATAATTTTTTTAGCTCGGCAAGTTCATAGGACAAAAAACAAGTGGTTTTATTTTCTTTTTCTACATATAAGAAAAACAAAAAGAAGTTCACATATAAGAAATGAAAAGGTTCAAAAATTTGTAACATGATAAAAAGTTGATGTACGAAGTTCACGTGCAGAAAAAAAATGTAAATTCACAATGAAGTTCATGTATAAAAGAACTTGAAGTTCGCATAGAGTAAAAAGGTGCATTTCTAAAAAAGATGGAACGGAAAGTTCATGTTCTCTAATTCCCGATGTTTGTATGGTGTGTACAGAGAAGTTCATGTATTAGTTCAAGGAAGGTTCATGTATTACTAAGTGTGTGCACATATAATTTCTCTCTCCACATATGTGTGTATGTCGGTTTTGTGTGTCCTTCCATATCTACTTTACCATTGACCAAGGTTTCACCAGTAACGGAAACAACAGTTCAACACATTATTCTATTACTTATTTTGTCCCGTGTGGCTCAAATATCAACTGTTCATAAATAACAAAAGGAGAAACAAAAAAAGACAAACCCAATAATGTTCGTAGGAAAAATTATGAGAAGTTCAAATTGTTCAAATATGGAAGCTCAAAATTTTAGAATAAATCCAAAATTTTCTACTACTCGCATCCCACCTCTTTTCTTGAAAAAATAGAACCTCTCTTGAAAAAAATAAGGAATTTCACAAACAAAACTTGTATGGAAAACCTAGATATTAAGAAAAAGAACCAAATTGTTTTTCAACCCAAAAAATAAAGTTGTGAAATTCCTAATAGGGAAAAATAGATCATTCTTATTTCCCCCATTTCTAAAAATAAATAGAAAGAAGTTCAAAATATAAAACTGAGAAGGTCAAAATGTTGTGTTCGGGAAGGTCAAGTGTGTTATGGGTATCTCAGCAAGTTAAAATAATATGAACATGCAAAATGTTGTGTTCGAGAAGGTCAAGTGTGTTATGTGCATCACCTCGCCCCCACAGAATCTTCTGCATTTTTTGTGTATTCTTCAATAGTTCAGGTCATCATTAGTTGCTTCCATTGAGCTACTACTATGAAAAAGTTCACCTCAGAGGCATGTCCCTGCCTGTAGACCGGGAAGGACGACGAACCATGTCCTTAGTAAAAAATGTAACTACTCACAAAGCATGTTCAAGATCAGAGGGGTATTGAATATCAGTTAAGATCTGAACATACAATCTTCCACCAAATAAACTAACTAGCATCAACTACGAGGAGTAATCAACACTACTAGCAACCCACATGTACCAATCTGAGGTTTTGAGACAAAGATTGAATACAAGAGATGAACTAGGGTCTAAGAGGAGATGGTGCTGGTGAAGATGTTGATGAAGATTTACCCGCTCTCCATGAGAGGATCGTTGGTGATGGTGATGGCTTCGATTTCCCCCTCCCGGAGGAAGTTTCTCAAGTAGAACAGCTCCGTCGGAGCCCTAGATTGCTTTTGCGCAGGTTCCACCTCGAGACGGTGGAGCTTCATCCCAAAATCTCTCCTCTGATTTTTTTCCAGGTCAAAACACTTCATATAGTAGAATATGGGCACCGTAGACTTGCTAGGGGGCCCACAAGCCCTAGGGGGCAGGGTGCGCCCCCAGGCTTGTGGCCACCTGGTGGGTCCCCTCTGGTAGTTTTTCGTCGCCCAATAATTTTTATACATGCCAAAATAGTTCTCCGTAAATTTTCAGGACTTTTGGAGTTGTGCAGAATAGGTCTCACATATTTGCTCCTCCCTAGTCCAGAATTCCAGCTGCATGGATTCTCCCTCTTCATGTAAACCTTGTAAAATAAGAGAGAAAAGGCATAAGTATTGTACCATAATGTGTAATAACATCCCATAATGCAATAAAAATTAGCATAAAAGCATGATGCAAAATGGACGTATCAGCAAGCAGTGCTCCTCAACCCATCAAGCTAAACAACATGCCACTCATAATTCCAAACTTAGTTGCTCAAATACGAATCTGATATGATGCTGACATGTACTAAAACACAGAATGTTTAATTTCTCAGCTAATGTTCCTACTTTACTTTCGAAAAGCATGTCCGCCACATATCGAGGGACAGCAGGGAGTTGCATTCTTTATGCGCTCTGGTTCATCATGTGTGGGCAACAGACATTTTATTATCCAAAATCTGCCTGCTCTTCTTTAGCACGCTCCTCTTCTGTTCTTCTTTAATAAGTACACTCTCTGTTCCTAAGTATAAGTCTTTGTAGTGATTCATCCATGGAGTACATGCGGAGCAAAATGAGTGAATCTACACTCTAAAATGTACCTAGATACATATGTATGTGATCCATAGTGGAATCTCTACAAAGACTTGTACTTAGGAACAGAGGGAGTATAATAGTAGTACAGTATGTTCCTTGTAGTGAAGAGGAGCAGGGACATTTGCAGTGTACATGTCTATTCGGTCGCTTGTCATGGACACTTTCAACTCTTTGTGTTGGTGTTCACATCGCTTATCATGGATGCTTTCAACTATTTGTATTCAGTCGGATGTGTTGGTATTCATGTCGCTTGTCATGGACATTTGCAGTAATAGTATTGCACCTTCAGTTGTAGAGAGCTGATATCCGAAGCCTTTCTAGCCGTACCGACAATACTAGCACATATTTTCCTGCAAGTTCCACTTTCCTGATTTTACTCGTAATGCTTAGGGTTTTCCCATTATATCTACACTATGATCTGCGTAGGTGCTTTGTGTCCTACTAGCAGCAGTACACCCTTTAAAGCTAAATAACACACCAACTATAATTCCAAATCTTAGTTGTTCCAATACGAATGTGACATGATATTAACATTAGTTAACAGACATACAATTAATTGGTTAGCTAACGCTCGCACTTGAGTTTTCCAAATACATGTGGCCACATAGAGAGAGACATCATGGAATGCATTTCTTTGAATGCTCTGATTCATCATGGGTGAGGAAACCAACATTGTATAGAAAGAATAGAAAGAAACGAAATCTCCATAATATGCTTCCTCTTCTATTATTTAACATGTTCCTCTGCTATTCTTATTTAGTAAGTATAGTATGTTCCTCGTCAAGAAGGGAAGAAGGGACATCTGCAGTCGACAGGTCTATTTGACCGCTTCTGCAAGTTGCTTTCAGCAATTCGAGTTGGTCTGCCATAATATCCAGGATTTGCTAGGAGCTGTGCGGCCTTTGAGAGACTAGACTAATAGTAACAGTAGTGCGCCTTCAGGTGAATAGAGCTATCCTGTAGGTGATTGATAGGCTTTTAGTTAGTAGTGGCAATACAACCCTGTATTTTCCAACCAGTTCCACTTTCCCGATTTATTTATGATTGTTATGGTGTGCCCCTTTTATCTACACTATGATCTACCTAGTGGTTGTGCACTCTCGTTATCATGGTTTGGTAATAAACTTTCTATACAGTATATTATGAACCTATCATCTGCCAACTCTCCTTACATATGGAGCTCCCAACAGGGTGCCTATTTTCTGTGTAGTTGTGCCAGATTATATTAATCTACACAACATATTACAGCACACATCGGCTCTCTCTCTCATTAGAATCCAGTGATAACACACGAAGGTCTACTCGGAGCCCCTACTATATAGAATATTGTAACATCCCAAATTTTCAATTTGGAATGTTTTAGAATTATTAGCTAAGCATCTATGAATTTTGTTTGAATTGAGTGATATTTGGAAATTTCAGAGGCATTTGAGTTTTATCTGACTTCGAATTCAACTTGGCATTTGAAATTTATTTTAAAAATCCCTAACAAATACATGTTCAATAGTATGAGAGGAGCTAACATAACACTTCAAAAAGTCAGAAGAAAAGAATGCCAAAAGTTTTGAATTCAAATTTGGGTTTCATTTGGAGTTTTTAGAAAAATGTTTTTTATAAAGTTTTTATTTAGCTTCTGAAAAATAGTTCATCTTGTAGGATTTCTTTTTCTATTATATATATATATATGTCCTATATAAAAATATTTTTATTTCCTATCTTTTTTTCTTTCTTCTGTCTTTCTTGGGCCTTGATTTTTTCACTAAGGCCCGTACACACACGCTTATTCTTCCTCCTCGTTCATGTTCAGAGGAACACGAACAGAGGCTACGTCCATGGCGCCTCCACCTCTTCCTTCACTCCTCTTCCTTCTCCTTACCATCTAACCCCCAGAACAAGTTCCCCTCTCCTCCCTCGACCCCTCCCCTTCACTAGTGCACCCTAATTCCCCCACTAAAGGCCATTAGAACCATAGGTAACTACTGCCATTAATGCCCTTAAATCTGACGATGCCCCGCTCACCTCTGGCTTCCCCCGACCCTCGATTAAAGCCCATGGAGACGCCCAAGTTCCCCTCATACGAAGCTCTCTCCTTCTAGAGTTTTTCCCTCTCCCTAACCTTGCCAATTGCTAGCCGGAGTTCTTGGATTATGGCGGCTTCTCCACCACGCCCGGAGACGATACCGACCCCACGGCACTACTCCTCGGATCCGCCTCACGTTGCTCTTCACCGTCCCGCATGCGTCCTTCGCTGAAGCACACCGGAGCCGCCTTCTTCCTGGTCGCCGGTGACAAGTCCGGTGAGCACCCACCCATGGGTATCTAGCCAATCAGAGAGCACCACTTGGCATCTGGCTGAAATTTTTTTCTTCTCTTTTCTAGTATTTTCCAATCTCAGATTCTATAGCAATTTTTCTTTCTAGTATATCTATTAATATATAGATCCGATTAGTTGATTCTTTTTCCTACTAGTTCATAAAAATATCCCCTATCCAGAGAACCAAACAAAAAATATTTTTGAAAGTTTTAAATTTTGAATTAAAATAGATTTGAATTCAAACTTCGTTGGGCCATAACTTGAGTTTCGTAACTCCATTTTGGGTGATTCTTTTTGCAAATCGAAGCTTGTGACATGCAATTTCTGTTAAAACCAAAGCCATTTATTTTTGTTGGTGTAAAAATTATGTTATGTACAGAAACTTTATTTGGTTCTTTATTAGGTTTTCCGAAGTCTTTTATTTGTTTTCTTTTGGATCTTTTCTTGTATGCTTATGTATGTTATGGCTTTCTTACGCTAGATCATTCGGAGTGTGAAGCTTGCTACTACGAATCTTTAGAGTTCAACGAACGTCAACAAGGTAAGTTCACACTTTGATCATACTTTTCAATACCCAGTTTTTACTATGCATTAGTTTCACCCTCAAAGATTGCATGAGTAGGATTGGTAACATGTGGTTATGCTTTGTAGTTCATGTCGTAAGAACCTATGACCTTTGATCACCCTGGGAATATTCATTATGTCATATATTGCTTAGCCATGCTCGTAGATGGGGATTGGTATGTGTGACCCATGCAAGTTGCGAGAGATAATGATTTTGGGACATCATAAGGTGGCAACCTTAATACACATGTGGGTGGATTGTTTGGGGCACCTAGAGAAACCAGTGCTTGCCCAAGGGGATCCCGGAGTACCCGTGCGATTACCCTAGGTCCGCCACCTAGGCTCAAAGGGATCATAAGATATTTCATGCCTAGAAACTTTTGTGTGAAGCCACAAGCCATTATAGGCTCTGGCATAGTTGAGTAAGTTGTGTGACCTCTTTTCATGGTAGACTAGCACATGTAGGGGAAAGTAGGTGTACCAGTCTACCTAGGGTTTGGAGGAAATACTTCAGAAACGCTATGTCTCAATATTCCGATCATGGAGGTGGTCGAGTCTTGTGGGGAGAAGTGCGCAAACCTCTGCAGAGTGTAAAACTAATCATGATTAGCCATGTCCTCGGTTATGGACAACTAGAGTATCTAGAAGCGAATTATTGGTTGATCTCATCACTCTTTTTAATGGAATTATTGGGTTACTAATATTGGAATTTTGGTATTCAATTGGAGGAACCTTCTCAATAATGGCATTTTAATTTAGTAGTAAATAAAAAGTATTCTTTTGTTGTAGGGTAAAATTTGCTTAATACAAAAATTAAACTTAGAGCCTCCACCAGCTAAATTTGCATATATAGAGTCTTTTTCATTATTATTCTATGGCGCGAAATTGCCAGCATATTCCATGTGCTAACCTACACGGCTGGAATGTCTCATGTTGCAGACTTTTCCGACGAGGATTAAGGGTGTGATAGGCCGTTGTTCTACACCCAGTTTGCCGTGGAGTTGGATGGACTCATTTACCTTCGATGCTTTCGCAGTGATTTTTATTTAGATGGCCTTTGGCCATGTTATTGTAATAAATACTCTTTTGATGGCCTTTGGCCTTTGTGGATTCTATGACATCATTGTGCATTATAACTTCCTTATCCACTGTTTGCTCCAATTATCATATCTATATTAATGCTTACATTAATGTAGAATAAAACCAATTCTTATGAAAAAGTTAATCTCTTCATTTTTCTTGTAAGTATCTGTTGTCCTTCATCACTGTACTTATATTGTCAGCTAGTTGTTCACGTACACTTTGCAGCTTATTCCCTTCATCCATTTTCTACACATCACATCTATAGTTACTATTGCCAAAATATTGAATAAAACCAATGCTATTGAAGAAGTTTAGCTCTGCATTGCTCTTGTCAGTGCCTTTTGCATGTATGGTGTACTTCCATTTATAGCCGCATCTTAGCTTTAATAATCACCATTTGTTCCTATATTACTACATCTATATTTACTCTTAACAAAATGTAGAATAAAGGTAATGCTCTTGAAGAAGAGTCTGTGGTAAAGTTCTTGAATTGCCCCCCATTAATATGGACAAGGGCTTTATAGAGATGGTCTTCACTACTAACATAAGTTTGACCACCTCAAGCCTTAAAACTTTGTTTTGTATATTTGGATACCTATGACTGCAAATGTTGTTTATTTTTGTCGTCTGCATCAAATTGCATGTTCAAAGTTTATTACGAAGAAGTACATAAACATAAGTTTGTCCTACTCAATTTCAGTTTTTAGTTGCACAACCTAGTTCCTTATTCATACCATGTAAATTAAACTAAACATAGCAAGTTATCTTTTTTAGCATTGTATGTATGCTTGTGTTCTTGATATGTAATCTAGTGGTGTGGTGAAACTACCAACTCCAACACAATATCATATCTTGCTATGTCTTAACTATAAACAATGCCATATCATGTTAATGTTATTTAAATCATGTCTCTTTATTTACCAATCTTAAATGGTATTTAATTTGATAGTACACTCACCATTCATGCTTATACATTGTATAGCACTACATGTATGCTTCTGTTCTTGATTTGTAATCCAGTGGTGTGGTGAAGCTCGGCACAATGCCATTTCCCGTCGTCTTAACTATGAACAATGCGTATTATGTTAATGCTATTTAAAACCGTGCCTCTTTATTTCTGACTAACAAATGAGATGAATTGACAACACTGATGCTTATACGTGCAAAACCTGCTATCTACCTACTTCTTTATCTTTTAGGGTGACATCAGTGATACTAGGAATAACTGCCACAATGATAGTGAGATGAAACCTTTGCTTGTCCCTCCAACATATATTCCAGAGAAGAAGGCAACACATCTTGTGGATAGCGATATAACCCCAAAGTCATGTCCTGATGTAGTGTCGAACTTACTCGCTAATAGCAGTGACATAAGCTCGATGAAGTCGCCGCCTAAATCTGTTCGACTTCTTCAATCTGAAATTCAAGCAGAAAGACGTGCTTCCGCTTAAATCCGACTGGAACTCCAATCTCTATGCAAGATTAACCATAAGTACTAGACGTCTATTGATCCTATGCAACTTTAGTTGGTGGATATAAGCATCAAACAAGCGCAGTATCGTCAGGTTGCTAAGTTGCTTGCGCTGCAGCTCCTGGGCATGGCTAACCTTTCTGGAACTTTGTTGAAGTGTTGTCGATTCTGTCTATTATTTTGTTGGTGTTTTACTTCCACTTGTGGCGACCTGCCCAGTGTATGGAATCTGTTGTTTGGTTGCCCTTTATTATCACTAGCGGCGAACCTTGATGCCTAGGGAATGTAATATGTTGTAATTTATTTTTTGTATAGTCTAGGTTTATTCTTTGTCATGATGCTACAATTTATTTGTTGTATATGTTGTCGTCGCTCTGAGAAAATGTCGTAATCTTCGATCGGAGCGCAATTAGCCAACATGTTAGGTTTATATAAAAAATCGGTACTAAAACTGGTCGGCCGCCAATCGCTATGAATGGGCTGAACCATGGGCCTACAATCATCTTGTGTCATTAGTAGGACTAGACTTAATCTGGCCCACTATTAGTGTCGGGCTTTAAAAGGCCAAGTAAACTGCTAGCCTTAATTGGCCAAGAAAATGGACTTTTAATAGGCTGAGATGTAGATTGAGCCTGAATTATGGAAGACAAATCACGGGCCGACAACAGTCTGGAATATACATCGGCCCATTGTTGGCCCAGTGATATGATGGGCCACTAATAGGTTGAAATGGTTTTGGGCCTTGGTGGGCCCAAGTACATGACGAGTTGGAACCATGCCGGATGCATAACAGGCCAAAATTAGGCCCAACACTATCAGGCCAATAGGCAGTTTGGGATAAAATGTATCCACGAAGACTATGTGCCATTAAGAGGTAGAAAGTCACTATAGCCCAGAATTAGGCTCAGATGCTGCTCGGGACTTTAAATGGCCGAAAGTGAAACTAGGCCAAATGAGGCCCATATGTACACATGGCCGCTGATAGGAGATATGTCTCCAACATATCTATAATTTTTTATTGTTCCATGCTATTATATTAACCATCTTGGATGTTTTATATGCTATTTTATATTATTTTTGGGACTAACCTATTAACCTAGAGCCCAGTTCCAGTTCCTGTTTTTTCCTTGTTTTTGAGTTTTACCAAAAAGGAATATCAAACTGAGTCCAAATGAGCTAAAAATTTACGGTGATTTTTTGTGGACCAGAAGAAACCACCGAAGCAAAAGAGTTGGGTCAGAAGAGTCCCGAGGCAACAACAAGGGTGGAGGGCGTGCCCACCCCCCTAGGGCACGCCCCCTACCTTATCGTCGCTCCATGGACCCCCCTGACGTGAAACCGACGCAAAAAATTCCTATAAATCTAGAAACTCCTAGAAAGAACCCTAGATCGGGGAGTTCCACTGCTGAAGGCCTCTATAGCCACGAAAAACCAGTCGGGAGCCCGTTCCGGCACCCTGTCGGCGGGGGAAACCATCACCAGTGGCCATCTTCATCATCCCGGTGGTCTCCATGACGAGGAGGGAGTAGTTCACCGTCGGGGCTGAGGGTATGTACCAGTAGCTATGTGTTTGATCTCTCTCTCTCACGTTCTTGATTGGCACGATCTTGATGTACCGCAAGCTTTGTTATTATAGTTGGATCTTATGGTGTTTCTCCCCCTCTACCTTCTTGTGATGAATTGAGTTTTACCTTTGAGGTTTCACTACTATCGAATTGAATACTATTATGGATTTGAGAACACTTGATCTATGTCTTGCGTGGGATACCCATGGTGACAATGGGGTATTATATTGATTCACTTGATGTATGTTTTCGCACTCGACTCACAGATTCCCAAGGTGACATTGGGGTAATCTATGCATAGGGCTTGATGCATGTTTTTGTCCTTGTTTTTCCGGTAGGAATCCTGGGGCACTCTTTGAGGTTCTCTGTGTTGGATTGAATATTATGAATCTAAATTTGTTTGATGCATATCGTATAATTGACCCACTGATACTTGTGGTGACATTGGATTATCTTGGTGACATTAGGGTTGATTGATGTGTGTCATATGATGTTATTTTACTACGAACTCTAGGGCTGTTTGTGACACTTATAGGAATAGCTCAATGGATTGATCGGAAAGAATAACTTTGAGGTGGTTTCGTACCCTACAAGCAATTTCATCTTATGTTCTTCACGATAGGAACTTTGGAGTGACTTTTGTCGCACGCTGAGGGATTGCCATATGATCTAATTCTGTTATCATTGTTGAGAGAACTTGCACTAGTGAAAGTATGAACCCTAGGGCTTGTTTTCAAGCATTGCAATACCATTTTTGCTCACTTTTGTCACTTGCTACCTTGCTGTTTTTATATTTTCAGATTGCAAAAACCTATATCTACCATCCATATTACACTTGTATCACCATCTCTTCACCGAACTAGTGCACCTATACAATTTACCATTGTGTTGGGTGTGTTGGGGACACAAGAGACTCTTTGTTATTTGGTTGCAGGGTTGTTTGAGAGAGACCATCTTCATCCTACGCCTCCCACAGATTCATAAAACTTAGGTCATCCACTTGAGGGGAATTTGCTACTGTCGTACAAAACTCTGCGCTTGGAGGCCCAACAAGAGTCTACAAGAAGAAGGTTGCATAGTAGACATCAACGTCCCATAGCTAGGTGGAAGAGAACCTAGAACTACAACAGTAGCCAGGTCATCCATGAGCGGGAAGCTTAACCGATCCAAAGCTTGCATGTATCCGATCATCTTGATCACAAGTGGGCTCAGTGGATCATCTTCCTTCAGCTTATAATCCATCAAGGATCGCGAGACGTTGAACCTTTCGCTCCTAGCATGCACCTAAAACATGCTCTTGAGACTCTCGATCATATCGAAAGCCCCAACATATTTGAAATGCTACTGCAAATTAGGCTCCATACAAGCCAGCATGAGGCAGAAGATCTCGTTTGATTCATCAACGAGTTTCTGGTAGGCATTCCTGGTTGTGGCATTAGCATTATCGGCATGTTCCTTTGGAAGTGGATCCTCTAGAACATGATCCTTTTTATCATGATTGAGAACAATTCTGTTAAAGGGTCGTATCTATTATGGGATGTAATTTGGACAAAGATATGAAAGTAGGTTAATGGACCAGATCAAATATGGGCCGTAATTCTTCCCAAACTATTGTAGGCTGTTACCGGTTCAGATATGGGCCGTAAACTGGCCTAGAATATTGCACGCTTTTAATGAGCCGTATCTAATGTGGGACATAATTTGGTCCAGAAAATGAATGGGTCGGCTCATTAGATCTGACAAAATCTTGTGGGCCTTTTCCTAGGCTGGCTTTTAAACCTATATGGGCAACTACTGGGCCGTCCCACGTGTCAACTTTTCATTGGTGACTCCTGTCCGGTGCACGGTTGACATCTATCCCAACGAGGAGCTGACACATTGATCATCCGGCGAATGAGAATTTTACACGTGGAAAATCCCAATTGGTCAGGCCTGTTAATGGGTTATCGGATCCAAACCAGAACCCGATAGCTTCACGGCGACCCGTTACAGTGGATGCCACGTGTCGGTTAACCTTGACGTAAAGACTTCCGGGACGTGCCATTTATCATCATGGAAGTGGACACTTTTGTGATGATAATTTTGGTATTGTCATGAAACACTTCTATGACAGCACATGTATGACTATCTTGATTCTGTCATAAAATCATCATGGATGTAAATGCTTGAGAGAAAACATGACCTACTGTGACAAACACATATCATCGCGGAAGTGGTTTTTTTTGTAGTTCAAGGAGCAGCTTCCCTCGACTTGAAAGCCTTCTTCGTAGCTGAACGACCTTGGTCTTGTCAATTTTTGATGAGCTTGTTAGTCTTGGTCTCCCGACAAGCTTCATTGCCGGGGAGGAGCCGTTGCTTGTGCATAAGTCAGGGGTACTGGGGGTCCAGGCCCCAACACACCGACACTGGGCCAAGGAGGCGGTCGAGCTTATCGACCAGCGTGTTGGCATCAAGCGGGCCGCGGAAAAGGCGAACGACGTGAGCCATGCCAACGGTGCGGTAGGCGTATGGTGCAAGTACGACACAGAGGGCTGCTGCCCACTCCTGGCGAGGAATGGGGCTACTAACGGGCTGTGTACCCAGCTGTGATGCCCAATCGACAGCAGGCAAGCACTGATGGATGTGCTCTTATTGTGCGATTCACGGCGCCCCTCGCTCTGCTGCGCTCCAACGGCCTCGTTGTGCGGCGAGCTACAGCCTATCGGCGCGGACGCGCCCAACTTACTCTATGGCACACCATCGATCATGTTGTGCCGCGAGTTGCAGCCTCTCGGCACTGACATGCCTATCTTGATCTGCAGCACTGAAGCGCTGTGCGCCAAGGGTCTGCTCAAGCCTGGCGATGACGCGCAGGACATCGTCGTCCATTGCGTTGCCGGGGACACCCTCAGCCTTGACGGGCCGTGGGCCTTCTCATGTTCATCGTCAAGAAGGTTGATGGCAGAGGCGGCGCTTCGGTGGGTTGGCAAGCTTGGAAAAGGAGGATGGCCTAGGCTAGGCTTGTTGCCTCGGTGTGTCGTGCGCCTCCTAGGTTTATGCGCAATATCGCTGGGTGGAGGCGGGAAACTGATGAGGAAATGACGAGAAACTATGGCATATTCATAAGACACCATCAACTAATGGAAACTTAGCGTAGAAGGAACAATGAGCTAGCATGTCGCGTGCGGGCACATTGATCGCCCAAGGCTATGATACATATACTTGTGTGGCCAATAGAGCACACTATTCATAGTAAATAATACTGTTCTATAAACAGAGAGCGTAGATGTTGTGCCGAAAGAGCAAATCATGGCAAATGATTAAACTAAGGAACATGTCGATGATAATTTCATGAATGGCAGACAATCATTACAAGCAAGCATCATTTGCCACGAACACACACAATTTATTAGCAGGAAATGTCTTTGTTACTATCAGTCTTCCTACACAATTAGCCGATGCACACCTGTCAGTTGCCCGAGTTCATCTCACCGTGCCAGCCTCTGCTCACTTCCTTCGGTGCACTCTGCTAGCCTCCCTCCATGCGCTCGGCTTGTGGACGACTTTTCCTTGCGTGTTCAACTGTTGTATGCATATGGTTGCTTGCCGTTGAGGTGGCTGTGGAGCACTCTGCTAGCGTCCCTCCACGTGTGCTCTGCCAGCCGTTGGGGCCGGCGCACGATCATGTTGGGGGCCCCATAAGCATGCGGTTGTGCCGCGCCCGTCACCACGATGCAGTTGCGTGCTGCATGATGGAGTTACTTACTACAAATTAAAACTGCCATCCAGGCATGGCGATATTCCAGTCCGTCAGGCTTCCCCATTAATTCCCGCAGCCATTATAATCTTAGTCTCTTCAACCTTTCGATCGCGCCGCACAACATAACAAGCACACCCATGACAACACATACATAGAGGATATCTAGCAACGCTCCAATGGAGTTTGGCGTGCATAAAGTGGAGTCCCACACGAGGGACATGGGTCTCTTGATGGTGTACACCATCGACTCGGCCATGGTGGAGGACTACATCAACACCATGGAGTAGTTGCTTCCTCGAGACAAGTACAAAGTTGTTGGCATCGACCTCCAGTACACCGGTGGTCATCCTGGGAAAGATTAGAAGGTTGTCGTTGCCCAGTTGTGTGTGCTCCATTGTGTCCTCATCTACCACTACTGCATGGCCATAGAGCCTTGCAGCCATTTCACCACATTTATCAACAACACCGACTACAAGTTCGCTACGGTGGAAACCAGCGGTGATGTAAAAGCGCTCAAGGTTACGGGCTTAGCTTGCAAGAACCTTGTCGAAATCCATGGCCACTAGAAGGTCCGAGGTAGCACCAAGAAGGACTCCCTGGTTGAACTCGCCTCGGCCATTATCTACCCCTATTATGAAAAGATGAAGTAGGATGGAAACAAAACACATCCCGTATCCTGGAACGCGGCAACTGGATGAATCTCACCTCAGGTTCGCGGCCAAGAATGTATACACATGCTACAAGATGCACAGGAAGATCGTTGACATGAGGGAGTGCCTCCTTCCCATAATCGACGAGGCCGGATCGAGCCACTAGTAGAGTAGTGGTGGCAAGCATCACAAGAAGAAGTAGATGATGATCAGATGATCATTTATCCCAGTTAATTATGCATGTAGTAGTTTACTTTGGTGTGTGCAAATGTTATGTGTGTACTAGCCGCCTATTTAATTGGATGTTTAATTTGGTTGTGCAATCATCTCCTTATAAGTATATATGTTGTTCTTATGTATGCTATCACATCGTACACGTACCATACTAGGGGAATGGTCGGTGATGAATTCATCAATCGCTCACATTGGTATACCAGGAAGCATTTGCCCACAACACACATGGCTTATTAGCAGCAATCGTCTATGTTATTATCGGTCTTTGCACACATTTCTGATTACAGACCTATTTGCCGCGTATCACACACATCTTGTTTACACGAAACATTTCTGTTGTGTTGCCTAATGACAAAAGGTTCATCCGAGTGAATTGTATGTTGTGTATCGCACAATGCTTCATCTGGCAGCCCGTTTCTGTTGTTTTGGCTCATCGCAAACAATTCATTGGAGTGAACCGTATGACACGCATCGCACACACAACTATAATCTGAATCGTGTTTGATGTCTCCGCCATCGCAAATGTTTCGTGTCATTTATTGATGGTTTTCTTACAACATCGTTTGCGATTAATGCATCGCACACAGTTTCCTCAAAGGGTCTTCGATTATAGTGTCGTGTTTAGACCATCCTATAGTAGTGATTATCAACTCTCTAAATGATATAAGTGAAGCATGAGAGTGCAACTATTTCTTTAAAATATAACCACTGCCATGCTCTAAAAGATATAAGTGAAGCACAAAGAGTATTCTAACAAATCATGAATAACATGTGTCCCTCTCAAAAAGGTGTGTCCAGCAAAGATGATTGTGGTAAACTAAAAAGCAAACAAAGCAAAGACACATATAATAAACGACTCTCCAAGCAAAACTAATATCATGTGATGAATAAAAATATAGCTCCACGTAATTTACCGATAGTTGGTAGAAGAAAGAGGGGATGCCATCTGGGGCATCCCAATCTTAGGTGCTTCGGTCTCCTCGAATATTACCTTGGGGTTCCTCGGGCATACCCAAGCTAAGGCTCTTGCCACTCCTTATTCCTTCATCCATCACGATCTCACTCAAAACTTGAAAATCTCAGCACACAAAACTCAACCGAAAACTCGTGAGATCCGTTAGTATAACAAGGAAATCACCACTTTAGGTACTGTTGTAAACCCAATCATATTTTATTATTACATAATACCTATTGTATTCTAACTTCACCATGGCTTATACCCCCCGATACAATCCATATATTCATCAAAACAAGTAAACAATGCAACAAAAACAGAATCTGTCAAAAATAGAATAGTCTATAATGATTTGAACAATAACCATACTTCTATAACACCAAAAAATCTGAAAATTTGGGACAAAGTGGAAATTTTTTATGTCAATCATGTGTAAAAATTCAGAAATTTATCACGTTGTAGTGAATCTAAAAAATTCTACTACTAGGCGCACAGGTTTCTGTTTTCTCACAGAATCAAAGCAACTATCATCCAAATCATCCCAAAGGCTTTACTTGGCACAAACAGTAATTTAAACAACCATAAAAGTAGCATAATTGTATGCACACCAAAAATAGGAAATAAATAAGAAAAATAAAGATATATATTGGGTTGCCTCCCAACAAACGCTATTGTTTTACGCCCCTAGCTAGGTGTAATGCATAGTTTGAAGTGTTGTCATCTTTGGCTTTAATGGCCCTAGCAACTCCTATTTCACTCTCTTTGCCATTATCAATAATATGGACTAGATGATCAAGCTTGGTGCTAAGGATTTTTATTTCTTTCAGAGAACTAAGAGAAACCTTTTGTTCTAAAGCATCAAATCTCCTATTATGTGACACTACAATAATATTTATTTTACAAGCAATATTAAATAACCCTCGAAAGTTGGAATCCATACTAGTTTTGGTTTCTTTTATTAGCTCAATGTTACAATATCTCACTTGAATGGTAGGCTCAATAGTCTCAACTTTTGGTTGTCCAAATATGCTTTTCATCTTTTCATAGGTGTCAAAGGCATTATTTCCAAGGAAATCATTTTCAAACATAGAATCCAAGACACGTCTATGAACAAGAGGTAGACCAACATAAAAACTTCTAAGGAGCAATGCATGTAACTCATAGGCTTAGCTCTCATTTGTATTTCTAATAATCTATCTCAAGCTTCTTATAAAGATTCATCATTAGCATGCTTGAAATTTAAAATTCCTGAACCCTCTCCCAGGTAAGGAGGGGAAGGCATATCGGGAGAAGAGGTAGCCATAACGATAAAGCGAGCAAGCTAGCAAACAAGCAAAAAGGCAAACAAAAAATATTTTTGTGTTTTTGTAAAAATGTTTTAGAAGTGGGGGAGATGAAAACGAGAGGAAAATGGGAAATTAAAGTAAATGCAAGGAGATGAAAGTTTATGCGATGGTACTTGATAGATGTTGGTGATGTCTCCCAGGCAACGGCGCTAGAAATTCTTCCTGCTACTTGTGAGCTATGTTGGGATTTCCTCGTAGAGGAGATGATGATGTAGTATAGTAGAGATAAGTATTTCCCTCAGTTAAGAACCAAGGTTATCAATCCAGTAGGAGAACCACACAACACCTCGTGAACAACACCTACACACAACATAACAAATACTTATACCTGACGCAAACAAGGGGTTGCCAATCCCTTGGCGGTTAGTTGCAAGGATGAAATCTCGTAGTGATAGATAGATAAACAAAAAAACAAAATAAAATAAAAGTAAATTAGTCACAGCAAGGTATTTTTGGAATTTAATATACGATAAAGATAAAACCAGGGGCCATAGTTTTCATTAGAGGCTTCTCTCTTGGACAAAAAGCATGCAGTGGGTAAACAAATTACTGTTGGGCAACTGATAGAAAAGCGCATAGTTATGACGATATCCAAGGCAATGATCATGTATATAGGCATCATGTCCGAGACAACTAGACTGACTCCTGTCTGCATCAACTACTATTAATCCACAATTGACCGCTATCCACCATGCATCTAGAGTATTAAGTTCATAAAGAACTGAGTAACGCCTTAGGCAAGATGACATGATGTAGACAATATAAATCCAATCAATATGAATAAACCCCATTGTTTTATCCTTAATGGCAACAATAAAAAAGGTGTCATGTCCCTTTCTGATTGAGCACTTCAAGATCGAACCCATTACAAAGCACCTCTCCCATTGCAAGATAAATCAATCTAGTTGCCAAACCAAACAGATAGATAGGTGAGAAATGCAAAGCTATAAGAATCAAGCATAAAAGATTTAATAAAAGACTCAAATAGTATTCATAGATAATCTGATCATAACCCAACAATTCATCAGATCCCAACAAACACACCGCAGAAAAGGATTATATCAAATAGATCTCCAAGAACATCAAGGAGAACATTGTATTGAAGATCAAAGAGAGATGAGAAGCCATCTGCAACTAGATATGGATTAGTAGGTATGTGGTAAACTACTCACATATCATCAGAAAGGGTTGAAAGGTTGATGTAGAGGCCCTCCGTGATTGATTCCCCCTCCAGCAGAGTACTAGGAAAGGCCTCCAGATGTGATCTCACGAGAAGAGAAGCTTGCGGGCGCGGAAAAATTATTTTGTGTGGCTCTCTGTTGCTTTCACAATTTTAGAGAATTAATAGAGTTGGAATTAGGTCAAACGGAAGAATGAGGGGCCCATAAGGCACATGGGCTCGCCTACCCCCCCTGGGCGGGCCAATGTGGCTTGTGGCCCACTCCTTCGCCTTCTGGCCTCCTCCCGAAGTCTCTAGGGTCTCTTATGTCTTGAAAAAAATCGTTAAAAAGTTTTGTTGCATTTGGAGTTCGTTTGGTACTGATTTCCTAGAAAACCAAAAATAGCCAAAAAACTGCAACTAGCACTTGGCACTAAGTTAATAGGTTAGTCCCAAAAAAATTATATATAATTGCATATAGTTGCATATAAAACATCCAAGATTGATACTATAATAGCATGGAACAATCAAAAATCATAGATATGTTGGAGACGTTTCAACGGTTGCAACATTGGGAGGAGCACCTTTGAACTTGATGTTTACTGTGAGAGACCACCCTAATAATAGACTATGGGGGACCAAAGGTGCAAACAACAAAGGAATAAACATCTCGGGAAATTTATAAAAGCATGATATGGTATAGCCCTGGGCACCGTGAATCTACCGTGATCATCTTCAATCTCTATGAAATTTACATTAACGTGACAATCTTGTGGCTCCATCCATCATGCCGTCACACGTAGGCCAGTTAACACTACAACATATAACCATCTCATACATAAACTCATTATCATGACAAAGCCTATAACACAACATATGCATACCATGCAAAACCAAGTTAGACATCATCTAATCAGTTTTAGCAAAAGTTTAGTTACGCAATTAACCAATTTTAACAAATAATACTAGTTACCTGCGTCCACAACACAGGAAATAATTCTTGATGCTACATTAAGTTTCAAGGTGTGTGAAACAAGAGACTTAATTAAAAAATCTCTAGCCCCACACTAAACTTCATCAAATACGCGGGACCCCTAGAAGATCATACATCTTCAGCATCCTCTTGTGCATGCGACAGTTCACTATTCTCGACTATTATGAAGCCCTAAGAATCGTTAGCTGATCATCGATAGCCAGAGCGGATTGATTGTCAGAACCTTGTAACAAAGCTACACCATGTTGTCATTGAACTGAGCCGAAGCAACACTCGAGGGAAGCATAGAAAGAACATCAACCCTCACATACACATGTGATCTAGATCGCAACCTGCACCTGCTCATATAACTTCTCATGATGCCGCTATTGGGAAGTGTAGTATTAAACAAAAAAAATCCATGTCTACGCACACCCAAGATCAATATGAAGATGCATAATGGGTTCGGATCATGATCGTTATCATCACTGAGTTGTAGCGAAAGAAGAACGTGTCGGTGTAGACCGTACTTGGAGTCCCTTGAACCATCGATGAATGATCTCGTGAACCGCCCATGAACAGCCCCTCGAATCGAAGACCAAAAACATGGCCTCTCTACTTGGTTGTTGCAACCGTGCAGCCTTCATGATCCGACAGCGCTTATCGTCCAGAGCTAATCGTCACCAAAGAATTAGATGGAGTTGATTAAAACCACACTAGACTTCTAATTATGAGGATTAGAGAAACTAGACCAAGCTCTAGTTAGTCAACTAGGACCAACTAGAACTAGGGCTAGATGAACTAGAGGAGGCTCCAAAACTTGTGTATTCAAAAGAGCAAAAAACCCTAGAATATATAGGTTGGAGGGGAGAGGGAGGGCTGCCACCAATGATGGAGTCCTCCTTGATGCGCCTTCCATGGGGATGATTGGGACTCCTCCCCTAGCCCAATTCGGCCTCCTTCCGTAAAGACAGGAGGCACCTTCCCACTTGGGCCCATGTGGCCCAAGTTGCATTCCACCTCTCGGGGCCCGTTGATAAATTAAATGTATAAGTGTTCTAAAAAATTTAAAAACCTTTTAAATGTAGTTTAACATCCCTAGAAACATTTTCACCTATATATATTTATCAGTAATACCCGGTATTAACTGATACTCATCGAAACCCTTCCGGTGACCCCGAGACACTTCCATGTCCTCTCGGAACTATTCTGAATATAAATGAAAAAAATTCCAAAAATATGTTCTCGTCACTCCCATACTACTAACACTCAGTAGATCGTGATTGCCTGACCCCCATAGGTTCAGTAACTCATAGACATGAACAAAACCCCTTCGTTCAATGACCGACAATGGAACCGCGGACGTCCATATCGATCCCTATGAGCAGACGAATGATATTCCATTGAACCTTTGGCTATATTGTGATGTTCCCTTTGCTTCATGACACTTCAAAAAACCTGGGATGCGTCCGTATCCTCCTGAGTCAACACATGCTCACTATAATAAAATCCTCGTTACCTGTTTTGTTCTTGTTCCTCATTGTCGTGTTCAGCCATCCCCGTGATGAAGTGACATATGTCTGGCCAAACGATGATGAATGATGTCACACCAAGAGGGCCCTAAGAATATCTCTCCATTGTCGGAGGAGAAAATCCCACTCTCAAGCTATCTAGTCCCTTGTTAAACTTCTCGATGAACCTGTAAGTTATCATTATGATCACTATGTTATAGGTGTGCAACCCCAAAGTCCACCATATGGAAAGAAGTGACTACGATACTCTCACAGTCTAAGGAGCAGAATCACATGTTAACACTCCATGTTATTACAATTGATTACAAACGATATTATCTCAATTCATAACAAACAAGTTTGGGTCGATTCAATATGATCATTCTACCAACGTCATAATCTCAAAGTTGTCATAGGACTATCGTTATACTTAATGATGTCCTAAGATCCAGAAAACATGATCACCCACAACACTTGAGCTAGTCTTAGAGGCAACACTAGGAACCATTATTTTACCCGTTTATCATTTGACATGTGCAGGTGAGTTTTTCGTTGAATCGCATATTCCAGGATCATAGAAGTTATATAATGAAATATAAACTCTAAATTATGAACATGGAAATATAATAATACAATATTATTGCCTCTAGGGCATATTTCCAACAATGGCATCGGTTTTTGAACCCATGGTTCTCTTTCTTTACCATTTTCCTAGCAATGAAATCACTTTTATCATATATTTTATTCTTAGGAGGTGGGTTATCAAGCTTAGCTGCAGGTTCTATTTCTACATCATTATGAGATTCTTTATCATTATCTGGTTGAGCATCAACATGATCATTATTAGCACCATCATTATCATTATCACTGGGTGGACGTTCATTACCAGACTGTGTCTTGTTACGTCTCCAATGTATCTATAATTTTTTATTGTTCCATGCTGTTATATTATCATTCTTGGATGTTTTACAATCATTTTATAGTCATTTTGTATCATTTTTTGGTACTAACCTATTGACATAGTGCCAAGTGCCAGTTGTTGTTCTCTACATGTTTTTACATCGCAGGAAATCAATACCAAACGTAGTCCAAACGCAGCGAAACTTTTTGTGGATTTTTTTGGACAAGAAGACACCAGTGGGCCGGAGAAGCACCTGGGGGTGCCCTGAGGGGGGCACAACCCACCAAGGTGTGCCTGGAGGCCCAAGCACGCCCAGGTGGGTTGTGCCCACCTTGGTGGCCTCCCGAACCGCCTCTTTGCTCTATTAATACCTCAATATTACAGAAACCCTAGAGGAGTCGACAAAAATCAATTCCAGCTGCCGAAAGTTCCAGAACAACTAGATCCAATCTAGACACCATCACGGAGGGGTTCATCATGTCCAGTGGTGCCTCTCCGATGATGCGTGAGTAGTTCTCTGTAGACCTACAGGTCCATAGTTAGTACCTAGATGGCTTTCTCTCTCTCTTTTGATTCTCAATACAATGGTCTCTTGGAGATCCATATGATGTAACTCTTTTTGCGGTGTGTTTGTTGGGATCCGATGAACTTTGAGTTTATGATCAGATCTATCTTTTTATCCATGAAAGATATTTGAGTCTTCTTTGATCTCTTATATGCATGATTGCTTATAGACTTGTATTTCTTCTCCAATATTTAGGTTTTGTTTGGCCAACATGATCTATTTATCTTGCAATGGGAAGAGGTGCTTTGTGATGGGTTCGATCTTACGGTGCTTGATCCCGGTGACAGAAGGGGAACCGGCACGTATGTATCGTTGCTATTAATGATAACAAGATGGGGTATATTTCTACATAAATAGATCTTGTCTACATCATGTCATCGTTCTGATTGCATTACTTCATTTCTCCATGAACTTAATACACTAGATGCATGGTGGATAGCAGTCGATGTGTGGAGTAATAGTAGTAGATGCAGACAGGAGTCGGTCTACTAATCCTGGACGTGATTCCTATATAATGATCATTGCCTGGATATCGTCATGATTATTTGAAGTTCTATCAATTGGCCAATAGTAATTCATTTACTCACTGTTTGTTATATTTCTCGAGAGAAGCCACTAGTGAAACCTATGACCCTCGGGTCTCTTTATTATATTTGCCTTCACGGTCTATTTTCACTTGCTTTTATTTTCAGATCTATGTTTCCAAAAACCCAAAATACCTTGCTGCACTTTAATTTATTTGGCGATCTATCTATCAATTATTACAACTTCCTCACGTCCATTTACAAATTTTTAGCGCCGTTACCCGAAAGGGATTGACAACCCCTTTAATACTTCGGTTGCGAGTATTTGTTATTTGTGTGCAGGTGCCATTCATGTAGTGTTGTGTGGTTCTCCTACTGGTTCGATAACCTTAATCTCATCACTTAGGGAAATACCTACCGTTGTTGTGCTGCATCATCCCTTCCTCTTTGGGGAAATACGGACGTAGTTCTAGCAAGCATCAAAAGGAATTTCTAGTGCCGTTGCCGGGGAGACATCATCAACATCTACCAGGTTCCTAATCACAAATCTCATCTCCTTGCAATTTACATTATTTTCCATTTGCCTCTCGTTTTCCTCTCCCCACTTCACAAAATTTGTCGTTTTAGTCGCCCTCTTTTTCGTTCGCCGTTTTTCTTGACGGATATGTTTTTCAGTGCAATCTTGTTGCGTAGTCACAATGACTCAAGAGAACACCAAATTGTGTGATTTCTCCAATACCAACAATAATGATTTTATTGGCACTCCGATTGCTCCTCTCGCCACTAGTGCGGAGTCTTGTGATATTACGGCTTTGTTGAATCATGTTATGAAAGAACAATTTTCTGGTACTCCTAATGACGATGCCGCATCCCATCTTAACACATTCGTGGAATTATGAGATATGCAAAATAAAAAATATGTGGACAATGATGTTGTGAAGATGAAATTATTTCCGTTTACTTTGCGGGATCATGTAAAAATTTGGTTTTGTTCTTTGCCTCACAATAGTATTGATTCATGGGATAAGTGCAGGGATGCTTTATTACTAAGTATTTTCCGCCCACAAAAAATATTTTCCTTAGAATCCAGGTCATGAATTTCAAGCAACTTGAACATGAGCATGTTGCATAATCTTGGGAAAGGATGAAAATGATGCTAAGGAATTGTCCAACTCATGGGTTAAATCTTTGGATGATCATACAAAGTTTTTACACAGGGTTGAATTTGTTTCTCGTAATCTTTTAGATTCCTCCGTGGGTGGTACTTTTATGGAAATTACTTTGGGTGAAGCCACCAAATTGCTTGATAATATTATGGCGAATTATTCACAATGGCATACTAAAAGAGCTCCTACTTGTAAAAAAGTTCATTTAGTTGGAGAAATTTCTTCTTTGAGTGAAAAAGTTGATGCTCCTATAAATTGGTTTCTAATAAAAGTGCTCCTATTGATTTTAATGATGTGCCTTTGTCTACTTTGATTGAGCAAAATAGTGATGCCATAGATGTGAATTTTATCTCGCGAAACAATTTTAATAACAATGCTTATAGAGGTAATTTTAATCCTAGGCCTTTTCCTAGTAATTCCTGTAATAATTATGGTAATCCCTATGGAAATCCTTCTTATAATAATAATAGGAACACCTATGATCTTGAAAATAGTATTAAAGAATTTATCAACACTCAAAAAGTTTTCAATGCTACAATGGAAGAAAAGTTGAATAAGATTGATGATTTGTCTAGAAGTGTTGATAGAATTTCTCATGATGTGGAAAATCTCAAGATGAAAATGTTTGTGCCTAAGGTTGAGAAATAAATTGAATCTCTTTATGTTTCTATGGATGAAAGTAAGAAAAGAACCGCTATGCTTAGAGCTAAAACATAATTTTTAGAAAAAGCATTTTCTAGTGATTTCTTTCATAAAAATGATGAAGATCTTAAAATGATTGGTGTTTCTTCTATCGATTCCTTGTTTAGTAAAATTAAGATTGATGGAAAAGGGACTGGAGAAGAGTCAACTTTAGCTAGAAGGCGTCCTGATAATTCGTAGGGTGAAAATCCTGTTGACAAAATTGATAAAAGTGGGTTTGAAGAGGTCAAAACTTTAACTAGTGATGTGCCCACTCTTTTGGATAACAAGGACTTTAATTATGATAGTTGCTCTTTGATTGATTTTATTTCTTTGTTTCAATCCATGATAAATTCACCCCATGCCTATGAACAAAAGAAAGCTTTTACTAAACATATTGTTGATGCTATGATGAAATCTTTGGAAGAAAAATTGGAATTAGAAGTTTCAATTCCTAGAAAAATACATGATGAGTGGGAACGTACTATCGTCAAGATTAAAAATTATGAGTGTTTTTCTTTATGTGAATTGGGTGCTAGTGTTTCTATAATTCCGAAATCTTTATGTGATGTGCTTGGTCTTACCGATATTGAAGAATGTTCTTTGAATTTGCTCTTGGCGGATTTCACTATTAAAAAGCCTATGGATAAAATTAATGATGTTATTATTCTTGCAAATAGGAATTATGTGCCCACAGATTTTATTGTTCTTGATATTGATTGCAATCCGTTTTGTCCAATTATTCTTGGTAGACCGTTTTACGTACTATTGGTACCGTGATTGATATGAAAGAAGGCAATATTAAATTTCAATTACCACTAAGGACGGGTATGGAACACTTCCCTAGAACAAGAATTAGGCCACCATATGAATCAATCATGAGGGCATCTTATGGATCTAGAAACAAAATGACAACACGTAGATCCTTGCTTTATGCCTAGCTAGGGGCATAAAACGATAGTGCTTGTTGGGAGGCAACCCAATGAATAAAATTTATTTTTTCCTTTTGCTTTCTATTATTGAGTGTTTTCACAATTATGCTACTGTTATGATTGTGTTTTTTGTGTTTTAATTAGTGTTTGTGCCAAGTAAAGCCTTTAAGATCATGTTGGGTAATAGTTGATTTGATCTTGCTGAAAAATAGAAACTTTTGCGCTCACGAAAATAATTCTCCTTTTTAACAGGAGCACAATAAAATACCAATTAGTTTTGAAGAAAATTAATCTAGAAATTTTTCACATGGTCCTAATTTTTCAGAATTTTTGGAGTTATAGAAGTATTTGAAATATCCAGATTACTACAGACTGTTCTCTTTTTGACAGATTCTGTTTTCTTTGCGTTGAGTGATTGTTTTGATGATTCTATGGTTTTCTTTGAAGAGTTTTTTCCATAGAAAAGTTGGAATATAGTAGATATAATGCAAGAATAAAATATGAATGGGTTTACAACAATACTTATATTAGTGATTTGTTTTCTTATACTAACTGATCTCATGAAGGTTTTGTTGAGTTTTGTGTGATTGAAGTTTTCATGTTTTGGTGATGTTATGATGGATGAAGGAATAAGGAGTAAGAAGAGCCTATGCTTGGGGATGCCCATGGCATCCCAAGCTATTATCCAAAGAGAAGCAAGAAACTAATCTTGGGGATGCCCTAGTGGCATCCCCTCTTTCTGCTGATGACCATCGATATTTTACTCGGAACTATATTTTTATTCGTCACATACTATGAGTTTTGCTTGGAGCGTCTTGTATGATATGAGTCTTTGCTTGTTTTGCTTTTTGTTTTATGTCTTGAATTCTTGCTGGACACACCTATTTGAGAGAGTAGAATTTATGCCATGACTTGTTAGAATTGCTCTATATGCTTCACTTAAATCTTTATGAGCTATGGAATTCCTCTAGTACTTCACTTATATTTTTTTGAGCACAATGTGCTTTGTTATTTTTGAAGAAATTCTCTCGTGCTTCACTTAGATTTATCTGAGAGTTAGTAAATTTTTTAAGAAATTCTCTCTTGCTTCACTTAAATTATTTTGAGAGAAAGAAATAGTATGCTCATGATCTTCACTTATATTTGTTTGAGCTTATCAAAAGCAACACATGAATGTTAGTCCCAAAGTGATAGATATCCAAGGAGGATATAATAAAAAATTTCATGAAGATCATTGGATAAAATAAACTTGATTCCTTGTAATAGTTTTGAGATATGATGATGTGATATGTGAGTCATGTTGATGAGTAATTATGCTTTAGAAAGAATATTGGTGTTAAGGTTTGTGATTCCCTACGCAAGCATGAAAGTCAATAGTTATGCAATGAAATTATATCCTACTTGTGGTGCATTATTCAGTGTCAATTATGCTTAATGCTCGCTTATGAGATTATTCGTTTCTTGGTTGGTTGCTTCTCAATCTTTTGCTAGCCTTCTTTTTGCACTAAGTATGATCACTACTTGTGCATCCAAAATCCTTTAAACCAGTTTTGCCTCATGAGTCCACAATACCTACCTATATGCGGTGTTCTCTGCCGTTCTAAGAAAATTTTATGTGCCATCTCTAGTTTTCAAAATAAACATATCTTTTGTGTGCTCATACCGCTCATGAAACGGTAGGGGTGGCTAATATATTTCCATGCTAGATATGTTATTCTGACGATGAGTGCTTATTCACTTGTCATTGCATGAGAGTAAGGCAAAGATATTAGGGATGCCCACTCCTGAAATTAAAAATGAATTTACGTTATGTTGTCAAATAATAAATTCCTTGGGAAGTGTTGGTATGGAAGGCACCTGTGGATACGGCTAGCCATGGAAAGTGAAAGTATGTTTGAAAAAGGAATAACCTTTAATTTCTGTTTGGGAACATCCTATGATATATCTAGCATGGAAAGTATTGGGAACTACTCGATCGTTCTCATTGACAGGAAAAGCATGCCTCCCAGAATGTTTTTATCTCTATCTTTTTTGCTCTGAGCTCTGGCACCTCTACAAATCCCCATTTCCCTCTGCGAAGGGCCTTTCTTTTACTTTATGAAATTTTTATTTTTATTTGAGTATCCATCTTCTCTCATAAAGCACCAACTAAGGGGCACTATGATCGTACTTGAGTATTGAGTGTAGCTAATATGCGAGTGTGTTTCATGAATGGATCAATGATTGAGCATGATGGGCTAGGGATAACTTATTTTGGCATTGATATTTTGAAAGACATGGTTGCTTGTTGATATGCTTGAGTATTTAACTCTCATGTCAAAACTAGACTATTGCTTTGAACCATATAAAATTCCAAATGTCCATGCTATAAAGAAAAGAATACGAGATGAGCATGTTAGGCAACATTCCACATCAAAAATTCTGTTTTTATCATTTACCTACTCGAGGACGGGCAGGAATTAAGCTTGCGGATGCTGATATGTCTCCAATGTATCTATAAATTTTTATTGTTCAATGCTGTTATATTATCATTCTTGGATGTTTTACAATCATTTTATAGTCATTTTATATCATTTTTTAGTACTAACCTCTTGACATAGTGCCAAGTGCCAGTTGCTGTTTTCTGCATGTTTTTTAAATCACAGGAAATCAATACCAAATGGAGTCCAAATGCAGCAAAACTTTTTGTGGATTTTTTAGACCAGAAGACATCCAATGGGCAGGAGAGCACCTGGGGGATGCTCCAAGGGGGTCACAACCCACCAGGGTGCGCTTGGAGGCCAGGTGGTTTGTGCCCACCTCGGTGGCCTCCCGAACCGCCTCTTTGCTCTATAAATACCCTAATATTCTACAAACCCTAGGGGATTCGACGAAAATCAATTCCAGCCGCCACAAGTTCCAGAACCACTAGATCCAATCTAGACACCATCACAGAGGGGTTCATCATGTCCATCGGTGCCTCTCCGATGATGCGTGAGTAGTTCTTTGTAGACCTACGGGTCCGTAGTTAGTAGCTAGATGGCTTTCTCTCTCTCTTTTGATTCTCGATACAATGGTCTCTTGTTAATCCATATGATGTAACTCTTTTTGCGGTTTGTTGGGATCCGATGAACTTTGAGTTTATGATCTGATCTATCATTTTATCCATGAAAGTTATTTGAGTCTTATTTGATCTCTTATATGCATGATTGCTTATGGCCTCGTATTTCTTCTCTGATATTTGGGTTTTGTTGGCCAACTAGATCTATTTATCTTGCAATGGGAAGAGGTGCTTTGTGATGGGTTTGATCTTACGGTGCTTGATCCCAGTGACAGAAGGGGAACTGACACGTATGTATCAGTGCTATTAAGGATAACAAGATGGGGTCTATTTCTACATAAACAGATCTTGTCTACATCATGTCATCATTCTTATTGCATTACTCTGTTTCTCCATAAACTTAATACACTAGATGCATGCTGGATAGTGGTCGATGTGTGGAGTAATAGTAGTAGATGCAGGCAGGAGTCGGTCTACTAATCTTGGACGTGATGCCTATATAATGATCATTGCGTGGATATTGTCATGATTATTTGAAGTTCTATCAATTGCCCAACAGTAATTTGTTTACACACCGTTTGCTATTTTTCTCGAGAGAAACCACTAGTGAAACCTACGGCCCCTGGGTCTCTTCTTTATTATATTTGCCTTCGCGATCTATTTTTATTTTCTTTCATTTTCAGATCTATATTTCCAAAAACCCCAAAATACCTAGCTTCACTTTATTTTATTTGGCGATCTATCTATCAATTTATTACAACTTTCTCACATCCATTTGCCAATTTTGGTGTCGTTACCCGGAAAGGATGGACAACCCCTTTAATACGTCAGGTTGTGAGTATTTGTTATTTGTGTGCAGGTGCCGTTCACGTAGTGTCGCAATCACCTCAAGCAGTGGCAGTCCGCTACTGATTGCGTCCAGTAGATTGCCAATCTAATAACATGATCATTTTTATTATTCATCTCATTAAGAAAGTCATTTAGTGATTTAGAAACAAGTTCTAGCCGAGATTGAACCATAGATGCATGTTTACATAAGCCTTTAATGTCATTAGCAATTCTAAACATCATATCACTCAAACGTTCAATCATAAAGGCATTACGTTTCAATTGATCACTAGTTTGCATATTGATGTTTTCTTGCTTAATCATGAAATTATCAAATTCATCCAAACATTGGCTAGGAGATATATTATATGGAATATCACCTTCATCAAATTTACGGTGAGAATTTACCTTTACTACCGCGGCAGAGGCCACTTCACCGGTCAAACGCGACGACATTGCCGCACGCATGGCAGCAACAGCTAACCGTCATAGGCTCTGCGAGACCCGGTCAGAACACACGAGGTGAGCTAGGGCTGGATGGACCAGTCAGCATGGCCTGGCGATCTACCCCTCATCACCCCGTTCCGTGGTACCGCTTGGAAGTTGCAACAGAGACCGGGGTGCGACACGGAGATCATTGGCTGGATCGACATGACGTGAGTCTTTTAAGCATTTCTATCTACTGGTACTAGTAGTACTAGTGTGCTTGCTAATGCGCTGGGACTACCGTCCAAGATGGTGCACTGCCGGTCGGGTACGAGATGGGCCAAAAAGGTTGGCTCGTGGTCGGCATGTTTCTGTGCCCTACCACATGCCTTCCTATGATACGAGTGGATTGCATGTGTGCGTTCCTGCTTTTGCATATACCTTCGCAAGTAACTTTCTCCCCCCTCTCTCTCTAATCTCCACCATACAGTGGCTGGGATATGTCGTTTCTTCCTCGTGGTTGTCGCAATCACCTCAAGCAGTGGCAATCCGCTACTGATTGCGTCCAGTAGATTGCCAATCTAATAGCATGATCATCTTTATTATTCATCTCATTAAGAAAGTAATTTAGTGATTTAGAAACATGTTCTAGCCGAGTTTGAACCATAGATGCATGTTTACATAAGCCTTTAATGTCATTAGCAATTCTAAACATCATATCACTCAAACGTTCAATCATAAAGGCATTACGTTTCAATTGATCACTAGTTTGCATATTGAAGTTTTCTTGCTTAATCATGAAATTATCAAATTCATCCTATATTATATGGAATATCACCCTCATCAAATTTACGGAGAAAATTTACCTTTACTACCTATCTCGGGATATCAAGTTCGTGTATTTCTTCAATAGGTAGTAGGTTCTTAACATCTTGAGATTTAATACCTTTTTCCTTCATTGATTTCTTTGCTTCATGGATATCTTCTGGACAGAGGAATAGAATACCACTCTTGGCTTAGATGGCGGTTCAGGAAGTGTCCAATAATCGACATTTCTCAATATATTATTTAATAACTTGGCATGTTCAATAGTTTGTTCCGTGAAAACACAGCCAACACAACTATCTAGGTAGTCCCTAGAAGCATTGATTAGTCCATTATAAAAGACTAGCAAAAAGGCCCGTGCATTGCAACGGGGTATTAATATTTATATCACAAGATAAATTGTGTTAAATGCATCCAACGCATGTGCTTCACTATGGGGCAAATGGCAATTGCCATGAATTACAATTGATCGGGTCAAGTAACTGGATTGCGGGAAAATTCAATTATGTTAAACCATGACAATTAAAATGAGTCCGTTGCGATGGAAAAAGAGGTGAGGAAGACCTCCAAGTGAAAAGACGAGGAATGTATTCATAGTCATAGAGCATATCTGATTCGTTTTTTGTAGTGTGGGTTCCTTATTCATTGTCATAGGCCTGAAACGATCTCTTCGTTAGTCACCAATGAATCAACAACTTAATTAATTATATATGAGCTAAATATGAGTTTAGTTTCATATGAAGTAATACATTGTGAATAAAGGAAGCATGTCCAAAAATTTAACAACGGGGCAATTTTCTTGTATTTCAGTTTCTATGTGACAAGAAACAAATGAGATTTATGAAAAACTGGGAATAAGCTACTCCAAGACTACTTAGCTAAAAGATTTATTTTGGAGTTGTTCAACTGGGCAATCCATCAATCCATCGTATTCCTCTCATCTTATTGGAGTACTTGCCTTGATTGTGTTCCTGAAATTAGCACAAGAGTAACAGATGCAGCATGCATTTGCCAATATGCATTCATGCCATAGTGTACTGCCACCAAAGTAAAGTTTGCTGGTAGATCTTGTGCTGAACGGGTTGAACAACCAAAAAGAAATTGAGATGAGAGTCCCGTGATCACATGACCCGACAGAAAAAATAGACTTTCAAGATGCACCTGAATCATTCGTGCAGCCAAGCTGCTGAGCCAAGACCCGTCTCCAGTCGCAATCCAGCATTGTCCAGGAGCCGCGGTCATATCCAGTCGCGAGCTAGCAATGTCTACGCGCCATGAATGATCCAATGGCGTTGGTATTTTGTCCTACAATAGTGGAATTCAGCGAGGTGCTTATACCAAAATACCTTTTTTGCGGGACCTATACCAAGATCCGATGGGGCAGCATCTTCTAGTTCCATGTCTTTTTTGTTTCGTTCTCCCGTACATATTCCCTGCAGCTTATTGTGGGTGCTCATCATGCCAATAATTTGTACTTGAGATGCATGCCGTCAAACTCTAAACTTTTTGATGGAAGTGGTAAATAATCTAATTTTGACAAAAGACGATGCCATTCGCGTCTGCTGCGTTTAAATAGCAATCTGAATTTAACCATATCTACTGCTTGATCTGCAACACACAGGCGTATGGCCTCTCAACACTAATTCCCCTAGCCTCTCAGCCACAGCCGCCACACTCGTCTCTAGGTCTCCTCATCCTTTGACCCCCACCGTCGCCATCTCTGCCTCTGCCATGCTGCCTTCACCGTTGCGGCAGAGCACGCGATGATCGAAGTGCTGGAAGCCTTCCTAGTGGTGGCTGTCAGAGTGTCAAGCCTGTGTTCCCATTGCTATCCTGCCGTGCCACCTGACCAGGAAAGACAGGTGCGCTCCCTCGTGGCTATGCCTGACGAGGTTGCACATCATGCTTCTGTACATTAAGAAACAATACAAAATACAGAAAACAAATACAATCTGAAAGGTTTAAAGGGCAAAGAAGCATTAAGAAGACTAATTAATTAGGAAACCTGCAGACATATCACAGATCCGATGAGGCTAACTCAATTTTCCAAATTTCTTGCAACAGTGATTTGTGTTTGAAGCCGTTACGCAGGTGGTGGTGATCGAGACCACGCAGGGGATTCATGTAGAAACACCTAAACCAATGATTGAAAATTGGTACCTCGGTTGGAGTTGAGTGGACGACGTTCGGCGAAGTAGTCGAGATTGGAACCTCGACTGGAACTCGAGCAGACGGTCTCGACTGGAACTCGAGCGGATGGTGTTCTGGCGAATTAGGCGAGATTGGAAGCTCCAGATGCTAGTGTGGCACTTTCGAGCACCGTAACTTGTGATCGCTCGGGGTTTGGGGGGTCGAGCCTTTTTTATGGTAGCGAGGGGATCAGATGAAATCCGAGTCAGGTACCACCCCATGGCTGCATGCTTAGTCGGTTTCGTTATCCTGCACGGACCCGACACAGGGACTATGGTCCAAGTCGGATGGAGGTGGAGGAGGCCGAGAGACGGACTATGACGGAGCAGTGAGCGGCCGCCGGATCGGCACGCTCTGGTTCGAGGTGCAGGGGCGGCGGTCGCCATTGAGAGGACATTGCCCTCCACCCAGCGCGCCACGGTGGGCTCTTTGTACCACTCAACTCGCTCACCAACGCCCTCGCCACGGCAGTCCTCCTTGCCAACTCCCTCGCTGCAGCCACACTCCTCGACACCAGAGCCATCAGCAGCGCCGACCCGGAAAGTGAGGTAGAGAAGAGGATGCGGATTAGAATAGGGTTGGCTGGAGGTGGAGGAGGCTGGGAGATGAAAGACCGCGGAGCGGTGATCCAGGCGCTTGGGCAACGGAGCGATGAGGCGGACCGGGAGGCGCTGAGGAGGAAGAGGATGAGCAAGCCGATCGTGGTCGGCTTCTAAGTGGTTTTTTTATTGACAAAACTCGTACTTGTATGAAATAAAAGAAAGCAGTCCTTCGCTTAGGAAACAAAACATATTGTTAGGTGAACCGGTTGGTGCTTGTTGCCTTGTTCTATGCAAGCAGGGTTTGACTCCCAGTAGCACAAATTTTTTAAAACATGCCTTTTCTTTTTAGGTGCAACAGAAAACGTGGAGACATACGAAAAACATGGATGTGGACCAAAAAACATACGAAACACATAAATGTGGACCAAAAAATTGGAGAAACAATCTTTCCTTTAATATTAGGGAAAGATATCAAGTATTTCATTTTTCTTAAGAGGATGATTAGGCAAAGCATTTAATAATTGGAGAAGCCTACCCCAAGCTTGAGGTAGATGCTCTTCCTCAAATTGCTCAAAGTTATATATTTCCTATAAGACTGTTGGGAAACGTAGCATGCAATTTCAAAAAAAATCCTACGCTCACGCAAGATCTATATAGGAGATTCATAGCAACGAGGGGGAGACTGTGTCTACGTACCCTCATAGACCAAAAGCGGAAGCGTTTTGACAACGCAGTTGATGTAGTCGAACTTCTTCTAGTTTTGACCGATCAAGCACCGAATGTACGACACCTCCGAGTTCTGCACACGTGCAGCTCGGTGACGTCCCTCGGCTTCTTGATCCAGCAAGGTGTCGAGGTAGTAGATGAATTCCGTTAGCATGATGGCGTGGTGACTGTGATGGTGAAGTGATTCTCGCAGGGCTTCGCCTAAGCACCTCAAAACTTTGACTGGGGGTTTAAACTGTGGATTGGGGCGCCGCACACGGCTAACGATTATTGTTGTGTCTTCTAGGCACCCCCTCCCCACATATATATAGGTGGGAGAGGGAGGGGAGCAGCCATGGGGCTCCCCAAGTAGGAGGAATCCTACATGGGGTTCTCCCCAATTCGGCCTCCCCCCTTCCTTTTTTCTCGGAGGGGGAAAAGGGAAGAGGGAGGAGAGAAGGAAAGGAGGGCCGAATCCCCTCTTTATCTTCTCCCACTCGGCCCCCTTCCTTGGGGCGCGCCACCCCTTTTGGGGGCTGGTGTGCTCCCCTCCTATGGCCCATATCTTTCCCCCATGGGTTCCGGTAACCCCCCTGGTACTCCGATAAATACCCAATACTATCCGGAACACTTCTGGTGTCCGAATACTATCATCCTATATATCAAACTTTACCTATCGACCATTTCAAGACTCCTCATCATGTCCGTGATCTCATCTGGGACTCCGAACAATATTGGGTCACCAAATCACATAACTCATCTAATACTAAGTCGTCATCGAACGTTAAGCATGCAGACCCTACGGGTTTGAGAACTATGTAGACATGACCGAGACACCTTTCCTGTCAATAACCAATAGCGGAACCTGGATGCTCATATTGGCTCCCACATATTCTATGAAGATCTTTATCGATCGAACCGTTATGACAACATATGTTATTCCCTTTGTCATCGGTATGTTACTTGCCCAAGATTAGATTGTTGGTATCTACATACCTAGTTCAATCTCATTACCGGCAAGTCTCTTTACTTGTTCCGTAATACATCATCTAGTAACTAACTCATTAGTCACTTTACTTGGAAGGCTTCTTATGATGTGAATTACTGAGAGGGCCCAGAGATACCTCTCCGATACTCGGAGTGACAAATCCTAATCTTGATCTATTCCAGCCCAACAAACACCTTCGGAGATACCTGTAGAGCATCTTTACAATCACCCAGTTACGTTGTGATGTTTGATAGCACACAAGGCATTCCTCCGGTATACGGGAGTTGTATAATCTCATAGTCGAAGGAATATGTATTTGACATGAAGAAAGCAATATCTATAAAATTGAATGATCACTATGCTATGCTAACGGATGGGTCTTGTCCATCACATCATTCTCCTAATGATGTGATCCCATTCACCAAATGGCAACACATGTCTATGGTTAGGAAACTTAACCATCTTTGATTAACGAGCTAGTCTAGTATAGGCTTACTAGGGACACGTTGTTTTATTCTATGTATCAACACATGTATCAAGTTTCCAGTTAATACAATTCTAGTATGAATAATAAACCTTTATCATGAATAAGGTAATATGAAATAACATCTTTATTATTGCCTCTAGGGCATATTTCCTTCAGTCTCCCACTTAAACTAGAGTCAATAATCTAGTTCACATCGCCATGTGAATAACACATATAGTTCACATCGCCATGTGATTAACACCTATAGTTCACATCGCCGTGTGGCCAACACCCAAAGGGTTTACTAGAGTCAATAATCTAGTTCACATCGCCATGTGATTAAGACCCAAAGAGTAATAAGGTGTGATCATGTTTTGCTTGTGAGAGAAGTTTAGTCAGGGGGTCTGTCACATTCAAATCCGTATGTATTTTGCAAATTTCTATGTCTACAATTCTCTACATGGAGCTACTATAGCTAATTGCTCCCACTCTCAATATGTATCCAGATCGAGACTCAGAGTCATCCAGATTGGTGTCAAAGCTTCCATCGATGTAACTCTTTACGACGAACTCTTTATCACCTCCATAACGAGAAATATTTCCCTAGTCCTCTAAGGATACTTTTGACCATTGTCCAGTGATCTACCCCTGGATCACTATTGTACCCCCTTACCAAACTCATGGCCAGGTACACAATAGGTCTGGTACACAGCATGTCATACTTTATAGAACCTATGGCTGAGGCATAGGGAATGACTTTCATTCTCTCTCTATCTTATGTCATGGTCGGGCTTTGAGTCTTACTCAACTTCACACCTTACAAACTCTTTCTTTGACTGATCCATTTTGAACTCCTTCAAAATCTTGTCAAGGTATGTACTCATTGAAAAAACTTATCAAGCGTCTTGATCTATCTTTATAGATCTTGATGTCTAATATATAAGCATCTTCACCGAGGTCTTTCATTGAAAAATTCTTATTCAAGTATCCTTTTATGCTATCTAGAAATTCCATATCATTTCCAATCAGCAATATGTCATCCACATATAATATCAGAAATTCTACAGAGCTCCCACTCACTTTCTTGTAAATACAGATTTCATCGCAAGTCTGTATAAAACCATACACTTTGATCACCTCATCAAAGCGTTTATTCCAACTCCGAGATGCTTGAACCAGTCCATAGATGGATCGCTAGAGCATGCACACTTTGTTAGCACCTTTAGGATGGACAAAACCTTCTGTTGCATCATATACAACTCTTCTTTAAGAAATCCATTAAGGAATGTAGTTTTGACGTCCATTTGACAGATTTCATAATCATAAAATGGGGCAATTGCTAACATGATTCAGACTGACTTAAGCATCGCTACGGGTGAGAAAGTCTCATCGTAGTCAACCCTTTGAACTTGTCTAACACCTTTCGTGACAAGTCGAGCTTTGTAGATGGTGACATTACCATCAGTGTCTGTCTTCTTCTTGAAGATCCATTTATTCTCAATGGCTTTCCGATCATCAGGCAATTCCACCAAAGTACACACTTTGTTCTCATACATGGATCCTATCTCAGATATCATGGCATCAAGCCATCTATCAAATATGGGCTCATCATAGCTTCTTCATAGTTCATACGGTGTCGTCTCAACGGATTTAGACGGTGCTCTATTTAACGTGAATGCAGTTGTCTCTAATGCATAACCCCAAAACGATAGTTATAAATCCATAAGAGACATCATAGATCGCACCATGTCTAATAAAGTATGGTTACGACGTTCGGACATACCATTACGTCGTGGTGTTCCATGTGGCGTGAGTTGTGAAACTATTCCACATTGTTTTAAATGAAGGCCAAACTCGTAACTCAAATATTCGCCTCCATGATCAGATCTTAGAAACTTTATTTTCTTATTACGATGATTCTCTACTTCACTCTGAAATTCTCTAAACTTTTCAAATGTTTCAGACTTGTGTTTCATTAAGAAGATATACCCATATCTGGTTAAATCATCTGCGAAGGTCAGAAAATAACGATACCCGCCGCGTGCCTCAACACACATCGGACCGCATACATCGGTATGTATTATTTCTAATAAGTCATTGGCTCGCTCCATTGTTCCAGAAAATGGAGTTTCAGTCATCTTGCCCATGAGGCATGGTTCGCAAGTATCAAATGATTCATAATAAAGTGATTCCAAAAGTCCATCCGCATGGAGTTTCTTCATGTGCTTCACACCAATATGACCTAAACGGCAGTGCCACAAGTATGTTGCACTATCATTATCAACTTTGCATGTTTTGGCATCAATATTATGAATATGTGTATCACTACAATCGAGATTCAATAAACCATTCACCTTGGGTGTATGACCAGAGAAGGTTTTATTCATGTAAACAGAACAACAATTATTCTCTGATTTAAATGGATAATTGTATTCCAATAAACATGATCTAATCATATTCATGCTTAACACAAACACCAAATAACATTTATTTTAGGTTCAACACTAATCCTGAAGGAGTCTGCGATTGTGATCGTATCAACTTGGAATCACTTCCAACTCACATCGTCACTTCACTCTTAACTAGTCTCTGTTCATTCTGTAGCTCCTGTTTCGAGTTACTAATCTCAGCAACTGAATCAGCATCAAATACCTAGGGTTTGCACATCAATAACATGTATATCATATATACCATTGTTCACTTTGCCACCCTTCTTATCCGACAAGTGTTTGGGGAAGTTCCACTTCTAGTGACCATTTCCTTTGAAGTAGAATCACTTAGTTTCAGGCATGGGTCTAGCTTTGGGCTTCTTCATGGGAGTGGCAACTTTCTTGCCATTCTTCTTGAAGTTCCCTTTCTTTCCCTTGCCCTTTTACTTGAAACTAGTGGTCTAGTCAACCATCAACACTTGATGCTCTTTCTTGATTTCTACCTTCACCGATTTCAGCATCACGAAGAACTCGAGAATTGTTTCCGTCATCCCTTGCATATTATAGTTCATCACGAAGTTCTAGTAGCCTGGTGATAGTGACCAGGGAACTCTATCAATCACTATCTTATCTGGAAGATTAACTCCCACTTGATTCAAGCAATTGTAGTACCCTAACATTCTGAGCACATGCTCACTGCTTGAGCTATTCTCCTCCATCTTCTAGGCAAACTATTTGTCATAGGTCTCATAGCTCTTGACACGGGCATGAGTCTTAAATACCAATTTTAGCTCTT
The DNA here is from genome assembly GCF_003073215.2 of Triticum urartu. NCBI lineage: Eukaryota > Viridiplantae > Streptophyta > Magnoliopsida > Poales > Poaceae > Triticum > Triticum urartu. The sequence goes on from NC_053028.1 coordinate 346,075,136, forward strand.
GGAACATCTCATATGCTCTTTGGCATTTGAAACGTTTTTGAAGTCCTAGTTCTAAGACGTAAAGCTTGGCGCAATAAACTATTAAGTAGTCATCATACCGAGGGAAGTGATGATGTGTGTTGGAAGTGATTCCAAGTTGATACGATCACCATCGCCCACTCCTTCGGGATTAGTGTTGGACCTAAAATAAATGTTATTTGGTGTTTGCGTTAAGCATGAATATGATTGCATCATGTTTATTACAATACAGTTATCCATTTAAATCAGAGAATAATTGTTGTTCTGTTTACATGAATAAAACCTTCTGTGGTCATACACCCAAGGTGAATGGTTTATTGAATCTCGATGATAAGGAGCATCCTATGGTCATCCCCAAGGACCGCTTCCCCATGAACGCAAGTCCAAACTTCAACCACGAGCCGATGGACCCTTCAAGGTGCTTGAATGCTACAACAACAACGCCTACAAGATCAACCTCCCGCGCGACAAATACTCCATGAGCGACATCTTCAACGTCAAGGATCTCTCGCCCTACCATGGTGATGAGGATTTCGATACGAGGTCGGATCTTCCCCAAGGGATGGGAGATGATGTGGAGCATCCTACGGTCATCCCCATGGACCTACCATCGTCTTGCGAAGTGACAAGAGGACCGATGACTCGAGCTAGAGCTAGAGCTCTCGAGACCGAGGTAACTTCTCTCCTTGGTGATATTACATATGATCCTCTCGAGACATGGATACTACGTAAGTCCGAGACGTTGTGCATGATTAGCTACCAAGAGGACCCTCCCGAATATACACGTGAAGACGGACAAGTCCCCAAGTCCACGAATGAAGTGAACCAACGGAAGGAGATAAGAACACCTCCCAGGTCTCGGACATCCGACCGTGACCCCGGACATCCTGCCCCATGAGCGTCGTCCACCACAGCTGCTCAACCACCAAGCGCCTACAGGCCCCGGACATCCAGCCCCGCCAGCCCGGACATCCGGCCCTTCCCGAGCTCCTGGATATCCGGCCTCCAGCCCAGAAATCCGGACACCCCCGAACCCGAGACCGACATGGCCAACTTCACTAGCCCGGACATCCGGCCCTCCGCGAACGCCCGGACATCCGGCCCGATGCCCGGATGTCCAGCCTCCCCTGTCTGTGCATAGTGTAAGGGCCGAGGCCCGTGTACCCCTTCCGAACCTAGACTATATATACTCTTCTCCTACCTACGTTTTAGGGATAGCATTGGTTTAGCTCATATTAGAGATAGAGCATTGCTCATCCACATCGGATCTACTCCACGAGAGAGACCGCGGCCCCTCTTTGGAGAAGATCCCTTTGGATTCAAGACCTCCTTGCGGAGAAGAACATCAAGACCTCCTCACGGAGAAGACCGGCTATCTTTGTATCGTCCCTAATTGACCGTGGATCATGTGATCTCTTATGTACGCGAGGATCTAGCATATGTGTGACTATATCTTGTTGGTTTAGTGATTTTCTCGTGTTTCCTCTCGTGTTTCCCCTTGTGTTTTCCCACATGTTCTTCGTGTCCATCGCGGGATCCGCTCCTTTCATGATAGATCGGGCGATTAGGGTTCTATCCTACATCATCTTGGTATCAGAGCCAGCTTGTATCATGATATCATCTTGGTATCTAGACCCACATTGATCATGATTTCGGAGACTCTCCATTGTGTTTCTAGCCTTGTTTTTGTTGATTTTGTCCCTAATTCGAAAATTTTCCCACAAAAACAGCCCCAATTTTTTTTTTGTGATTTGTTGGTGAGATGAAGTTTTGTTGCATTTGATCCGCGGATTTTGTTTGTTGCGGGTAGATCTAGCCTTCCATCCACTTTTCCCCAATTTACATCCACAAATTCCTCCGAATTTTGCCCGGATTTGCCACCTTCCACGCGGAGTTCGTCCGGATCCAGAGCTCGGACATCCGGCCCGATATCCCGGACATTCGGCACCCTTGACATCCAGCCCCTGGCAGAAACATCTCCATCCACCACCCCATTTTCCATCCATATTTCAACAAATTTTGTTATGGTGCCCACATATACTTCCGCATACCACCACCACTTCCGCATAGCACCACCATATTTCACATACACAACCATCGCATACCACTTCCAACTCCGACAACTTTGTCCCGTCTTATCTTGAGAATTTTGAGTTGCGGTTCCGTGTCCTTTTGTGTTTCGGCTATTTAGGTACGGTTCGACATCAACATCACCGCCGCCCATCTTCGCCATGGACGCGTCATCGACAACAACAACCTCACCAATTTTGACACCATCAACCGTTTCTTGCTTACAAGGAAGCAACAAACGGTAACATCACCTTGGTATTGGACATATCATTCTTGCCATTGGATTGATAGCCATAGCATACATACATCATTGGTGCATATATTGGTATCATCTCTTGTGTCACAAGGTTGTCATCGGATACACAATTGCTATATCGGTTAGTGAAGCATTGCATGAGAAAAGAGCTCAAACAACAAAGAGCCAAAGAAGCTCTTAAGCAAAAGGGAAAGATAAGCAAAGAGCTTTTAAGATATAACCATATCATCATACAACATTAAGATTGTTATACTAGATCATCTTGGATCATATCATAGAAACACCTTGCATAGAGCATACTTGGGATACAAGTCGTTGCATTTTTTTCTAAGTATGTTGTGCACAAGTCTTGTATCCAACTATTGTGCAATCGTGCTAGTATCTCTCTAGTGTTGTGCAACAAGAGCATTTTTGTGGACTCCACTTTTTGGCTCACCCTTGGTTGCATGACCCCACTTATCTTTTTGCGTGTATGTTTCCGTGTACCTTATATTGCTTGGTCTACTTGTTGCATTGCAAACTTGCGAATCGTTTCCAACATTATTGTAGCTCACTTACAATTGCATCAAATTTTGTGCCACCATCCTAACCAAGCTCCACCATAAGATTTTACTTGTGTAGGTGTGAGAAACCGACAAGAATTGGTACCAATTGTGCTATTTCCTTGTTCCACATTGGAGTGATCATTGATCCACCTTCAACTTCAGTTAAGGTACATTTGGTACACGTTCTTCTCTTTCTAACACTTACATTTTTATCTTGGAATGATGGATAGGCCAAGTACTTCTACCAATCCACTCTTCATTGAGAATGACGACGACATGAACTCCTACGTCACCAAGAGCCGCCTCTTTGGTGCACAACGTGCTTTGCATCAAGAGCAACAAGCAATGAGTGAATGCATCGACAACCTCGCCGCCGACTTGCGACTCTCTGAGCAACGTACAAGGGACTACTTCGACCACAAGCTCGACGATCACAAGCAAGAGAAGTATGCAAGAATGAACGAGATTCATGCTTTGTTGCTCAACTGCTCTTCTTCCACTTCGTCCTCATCAAGACGGAGCCATTCAAGTCGACACTCCGACTTCACCCTCTCCGGCTCAAGTAAACCAACATCGAACACTCTTCGGCGTGCCGCACGCAATGATCATCAAGGAAGCATCAATCCTCTACGCGACATCGACTCTCAAGAGCACCGATAACGTCAAACCCAAGCGGCCTTTGCGCTAGCACGAGAACGGCAACGATAGTGCCAACATAAAGAGGAAGAGCGAGCGCGTCTCCACCAAGATACACAAGATGCCGAGGCTCAACGTCAAGAACAACAACTCCGTGAAGCTCAAGAACTTGAGGCGCAACAAGCCCTCCAAGATTCAAGTTGAGCCGTAGCCAACCGACACCGACAAGCTCGTGAACATGAAGAATCACTTCGTGAAGAAGCTGACGAACGAAGATTTCAAGCTCGCGTGCATCGTCAAGTTCCTCAAGTTCCTCCTCGATCTTGACAAGCCCCTCCACAATCTCCTCAAGGACATCAAGTTCACCGAGAGCATGAAGACAATGGGAATCATCCACGACAAGAGCAACATGAGATTGACAACCCTCCTCACCAAGAGCAACACGAGCTTGACAATCATCAACAACATGGGCGTCATCATCCCCGACCCCAACACAATGAAGAGCAACGCTACGGCAAGCTAAAGTTCACCATGCCCAAGTTCAATGGAAGCAACGATCCCAAAGAGTACCTTTCATGGGCATTGAAGGTCGACAAAATCTTTCGCTTGCACAACTATGAAGAAGAGAAGAAGATCGCGATGGCATCCCTTGAGTTCCAATACTATGTCCTCCTTTGGTGGGAACAAGTCATCGAGTGCCGCAAGGCAAGAGGAGAACCACCCATCACTACTTGGGCGCAAATGAAGGATGTCATGAGAGCACGCTTCGTACCTACCTACTACAACCGCGACCTCTTAAAGAAACTTCAACTACTCAAGCAAGAAACCAAGAGCGTTGAAGAGTACTACAAGGAGATGGAGATTGCCATGATAAGAGCCAATGTCACGGAAGATGATGAGCAAACAATGGCACGTTTCTTGAATGGACTCAACCATCCTATCAAGAAGATCGCCGACTTCCAACCATACTCAAACCTCATCGAGCTAGTGCATCAAGCTATCAAAGCGGAACGTCAAGTGCAAGATGATTACAAGTATGCCAAGTTCTCATCCAAGTCATACGGCTTCTTCAACACCCAAGCTTCAACGACTCCAACACCATCTACCAAGCCTTCTACAACCAACGTCGACAAGTCAAGTTCCAAGAAAACTTCGACTACTCCAAGTCATCCTACTACAAGCAACTTCAAGCCGAGAGCTTCATCATCATCAACCCCCACCGATGAGACCGTTAAGACAAGTTCCTTCAAATGCTTCACATGCGGAGGCCAAGGCCACAAGTCCTATGAGTGCACTAACAAGCGGACCATGATCCTCAATGACGACGACACTTATGACTCAATGAGTGAAGGAGAAATGGATGCTCTTGAGCAAGTCGCCATGCATCGGCAAGTGAACGACGAAGAAGAACAAGTCTTCTGCGATGAAGATTCAAGTCCAGCTCTAGTTGTCTCCAAGGTCTTGAATCTTCAACATCACCAAGAAGAAGACCAACAATGCCACATCTTTCATACCAAGGCCGGCATCAATGGAAGATCTGTCAAGATCATCATCGGTGGAGGGAGTTGTCATAACCTCGCAAGTGAAGAACTTTGCTCCAAGCTCCAATTGCCCAAGATGAAGCACCCACATCCCAACAAATTTAATTGGTTAGCGACTCCGGCACTATCCAAGTCGAGCATCGAGTACAAGTCTCCTTCAACATTGGTGCTTACGAAGACACTTTGGAGTGCGACGTCATTCGAATGACCGTTTGCCACCTTCTTCTTGGACGCCCATGGCAATTTGATAGAGGTGTCATCCACAACGGCCAAACGAACCACTGCATCTTCAAGATGAAAGGAAAGGAGTACGTACTTCGCCCCATGTCTCCAAGCCAAGTGACCACCGACAAGCAAGCCATCCATTGTGGAGAGAACAGTGAGAGAGCGAGCCACCAAAAACAGAGTGAGCGCCACAAGCCCAAATCGAGTGCCTCCACGATGAGCGACAAGAAGAACTTAGTTCTATTTGTCAGCAAAAGTGAGATAAGAGGAGTGTGTGAGAATCCATCTAGTGTCCTACACTATGTCCTTTTGTGCAAGGACAATGCAACACAAGCTAACACCTCTCACACTCTACCTTTTAATGTTGTCTTCTCTTTTGCAGGAATTTCAAGATGTTTTCCCTGATGAGCTACCTCCGGGACTACCTCCACTATGAGGCATCGAGCACCGCATCGACCTCATCCCTGGAGCACCTCTTCCGAACAAAGCTCCCTACTGAGTCAACCCCGAAGAAACCAAAGAAATACAAAGGCAAGTAAAGAAGCTCATAGACCATGGACATGTGCATGAAAGTTTGAGTCCTTGTGCCGTTCCGGTCATTCTTGAGCCAAAACAATACGGTAGCTTTCGCATGTGCTCCGATTGTAGACCTATCAATGCTATCACCGTTCGCTATAGGTATCCCATTCCACGCCTTGATGATATGCTTGATGAACTTAGTGGTGCCACTATATTCTCCAAAATTGATCTTAAAAGTGGTTACTATCAAATCCGCATACACAAGGGTGATAAATGGAAAACCGCTTTCAAAACCAAGTTTGGGTTATATGAGTGGTTAGTTATGCCTATGGGTCTATCGGAAGCACCGGGTACTTTTATGCGTCTTATGAATCATGTCTTTCGCCCTTAAATTGGTGTGTTTGTTGTGGTCTACTTCAATTATATTCTTGTTTATAGAAAATCTCTTCAAGATCATGTCACCCATGTTCGAACCATTTTGCAAACTCTTTGAAATGAGCATCTCTTTGCTAACATGGAAAAGTGCCTTTTCGGCGTTGATAAGCTCGTTTTCTTGGGTTTTGTTGTATCTTCTAAGGGTGTTCATGTAGATGAGTCCAAGATCAATGCTATTAAGGCTTGACCCCAACCAACCAACTTGCAACAAGTGCGAAGTTTTCTTGGCCTTGCGGATTTCTATCGTCGCTTTGTGAAAGATTTTAGCACAATTGCTTCGCCTTCGCATGCTTTGAGCAAGAAGAATGCGCCTTTTGTTTGGGAACCATCCCAAGATACCGCTTTCAATGAGCTTAAGAATTTTCTTACTCATGCTCCCGTGCTTGCTTTACCCAACTTTGACAAACCCTTTGATATTCATTGCGATCCTAGTGGTAATGGCATAGGAGGTGTGTTAACGCAAGAGAAGCGCCCCATAGCTTACTTTAGTGAGAAACTTTCCGGAGCGCAACTCAATTACCCCATCTATGACAAAGAGTTCTATGCTTTAGTGCTCATTTTGCATGAATGGGAACACTATCTTCGCCCTCATGAATTCATCATGCATACCGATCATGAAACTCTCAAATACCTTAAGGGTCAAACCAAGTTGAACAAGCGTCATGCTAAATGGAGTGAGAGAGCGAACCACCAAAAAGAGAGTGAGCACCACAAGCCCAAATCGAGCGCCTCCACGATGAGAGAAAAGAAGAACTTAGTCCTATTTGCCACCAATAGTGAGATAAGAGGAGTGTGTGAGAACCCATTTAGTGTCCTACACTATGTCCTTTTGTGCAAGGACAATGCAACACAAGCTAACACCTCTCACGCTCTACCTTTAGTGTTGTCTTCTCTTTTGCAGGAATGTCAAGATGTTTTCCCCGATGAGCTACCTCCGGGACTACCTCCACTATGAGGCATCGAGCACCGCATCGACCTCATCCCCAGAGCACCTCTTCTGAACAAAGCTCCCTACCGCGTCAACCCAGAAGAAACCAAAGAAATACAAAGGCAAGTAAAGCATCTCATAGGCCATGGACATGTGCGTGAAAGTTTGAGCCCTTGTGCTGTCCTGGTCATTCTTCTACCAAAAAGAGATAGTAGCTTTTGCATGTGCTCCGATTGTAGACCTATCAATGCTATCACCATTCGCTATAGGTATCCCATTCCATGCCTTGATGATATGCTTGATGAACTTAGTGGTTCCACTATATTTTCGAAAACTGATCTTAAGAGTGGTTACTATCAAATCCGCATATAAGAGGGTGATGAATGGAAAACCGCTTTTAAAACCAAGTTTGGATTGTATGAGTGGTTAGTCATGCCTATGGGTCTATCGGAAGCACCAGGTACCTTTATGCATCTTATGAATCATGTCTTTCGCCCTTACAATGGTGTGTTTGTTGTGGTCTACTTCGATGATATCCTTCTTTATAGAAAATCTCTTCAAGATCATGTCACCCATGTTCGAACCATTTTGCAAACTCTTCGAAACGAGCATCTCTTCACTAACATGGAAAAGTGCCTTTTCGGCGTTGATAAACTCGTTTTCTTGGGTTTTGTCGTATCTTCTAAGGGTGTTCATGTAGACGAGTCCAAGATCAATGCTATTAAGACTTGGCCCCAACCAACCAACTTGCAACAATTGCGTAGCTTTCTTGGCCTTGCGGGTTTCTATCGTCTCTTTGTGAAAGATTTTACCACCATTGCTTCGCCCTTGCATTCTTTGAGCAAGAAGAATGTGCCTTTTGTTTGGGGACCATCCCAAGATTTCACTTTCAATGAGCTTAAGAATTTGCTTACTCATGCTCCCGTGTTTGCTTTACCCAACTTTCACAAGCCATTTGAGATTCATTGCGATGCTAGTGGTAATGGCATAGGAGGTGTGTTAACGCAAGAGAAGCGCCACATAGCTTACTTTAGTGAGGAACTTTCCGGAGCGCAACTCAATTACCCCATCTATGACAAAGAGTTATATGGTTTAGTGTGCATTTTGCATGAATGGTAACACTATCTTTGCCCTCATGAATTTATCATTCATACAGATCATGAAACACTCAAAATACCTTAAGGGTCAAACCAAGTTGAACAAGCATCATGCTAAATGGAGTGAATTCATAGAGTCTTTTCCTTATGTCATCAAGTACATCAAAGTTAAGGAAAACGTTGTGGCAGACGCTCTTTCCCGCTTATGCATGCTTGTTAGTCAACTTGCATTGGATGTCATTGGCTTTGAGCACATAAAAGACTTGTATGAGCATGATCCTACTTTTGCTATTCCTTATGCCAAATGTTTGAAGCATACCTTTTGGGAATGCTATTACATCAAAGATGGATATATTATGAGAGCTAACAAACTTTGCATCCCCGAGTCTTCTCTTTGTTTGTTGCTTTTGCAGGAATCCCATGGAGGAGGACTAATGGGACATTTTGGACGCGACAAGACTTTTGCTACGCTCTCCATGAACTATTATTGGCCTAAGATGTTTTGCGGCGTCAACCGCTTCACCAATCAATGCTCTCCATGTCACAAAGCTAAGTCTAAAGCTCAATCCCATGGCCTTTACATGCCTCTCCCTATTCCATACAAACCATGGGAAGATATTAGCATGGATTTTGTACTTGGCTTGCCTAGGACTAGAAATGGAAAGGATTCGGTATTTGTTGTTGTGGACCATTTCTCTAAGATGGCACATTTCATTCCTTGCAACAAGATAGACGATGCTTCACATGTTGCGAATCTCTTTTGTAGGGAAATATTACGTCTACACAGAGTGCCAAAGATGATTGTCTCGGACCGCGACGTCAAGTTCCTAAGCTACTTTTGGAAGACCCTATGCGTCAAGCTCAGAATCAAGCTACTCTTCTCCATGGCTTACCATCCTCAAACCGACGGCCAAACGGAGGTGACCAACCGCACATTCTCCACTCTACTTCGAGTGCTCATCAAGAAGAACATCAAGGAGTGAGAGAATTGTCTACCTATCACCGAGTTCGCCTACAACTGCGCAAGACACTCAACAACCGGCAAGTCCTGCTTCGAGGTCATCTACGGATTCAACCCTTTGTCCCCATTGGGCATCCTTCCTCTACCACTAAAAGAGCGCATCAATATGGACGCAAGTGCACGTGTGAACCATCTCAAGAAGGTGCATGAAGATACAAGGCACACCATCGAGCGCCAAGTACAACGACTTGCGACCAAGCGCAACATCAACAAGCACCCCATGGTATTGAACATTGGAGATCTTGTGTGGCTACACCTTCGCAAGGACCGCTTCCCCCACGAACGCAAGTCCGAACTTCGACCACGAGCAGATGGACCCTTCAAGGTGCTTGAACGCTACAACAACAACGCCTAAAAGATCGACCTCCCGCGCGACAAATACTCCATGAGCGACATCTTCAACGTCAAGGATCTCTCGCCCTACCATGGTGGTGAGGATTTTGATCCGAGGTCGGATCTTCCCCAAGGGAGGGGAGATGATGCGGAGCATCCTACGGTCATCCCCATGGACCTACCATCGTCTCACGAAGTGCCAAGAGGACCCATGACTCGAGCTAGACCTAGAGCTCTCGAGACTGTGGTTACTTCTCTCCGTAGTGATATTACATATGATCCTGTCGAGACATGGTTACTACTGAAGTCCGAGACATTGCGCATCATTAGGTACCAAGAGGACCGTCCCGAAGATTCACACGAAGACGGACAAGTCCCCAAGTCCACGGATGAAGAGAACCAACGGAAGGAGACAAGAACACCTCCCAGGTCCCGGACATCCGGCCGTGACCCTGGACATCCGGCCCTGGAGTATCGTCCACTACAGCTGCTCAACCACCAAGCACCTATAGGCCCCGGACATCCGTCCCCGCCAGCCCGGAAATCTGGCCCTTCCCGAGCTCCCGGATATCCGGCCTCCAGCCAGGAAATCCGGACAACCCCGAACCCGAGAGCGACATGGCTAGCTTCACAAGCCCTGACATCCGGCCTCCATAGCCCGAACATCCGGCCCGCCACGAACGCCCGAACATCCGGTCCGACGCCCGGACGTCCGGCCTCCCCTGTCTACGCACAGTGTAAGGGCCGAGGCCCGTGTACCCCTTCGCCCACCTAGACTATATATACTCTTCTTCTACCTATGTTTTATGGTTAGCATTGGTTTAGCTCATATTAGAGATTGAGCTTTGCTCATCCACATCGGATCTACTCCACGAGAGACACCACGGCCCCTCTTCGGAGAAGATCCCTTTCGATTCAAGACCTCCTTGCGGAGAAGAACATCAAGACCTCCTCACGAAGAATACCGGCTACCTTTGTATCGTCCTTAGTTGTCCGTGGATCATGTGATCTCTTATGTACTCGAGGACCTAGCATATGTGTGACTATTTCTTGTTGATTTAGCAATTTTTTCATGTTTCCTCTCGTGTCTCCCCTCGTGTTTTCCCTCGTGTTCTTCGTGTTCATCATGGGATCCGCCCCTTTCGTGAAAGATCGGGCGACTGGGGTTCTACCCTACATCATCTTGGTGGTTCGCTCATCGTGGAGGCGCTCGATTTGGGCTTGTGGCGCTCACTCTCCTTTCATGAAGAGCTCGAGAATCGTTTTCGTCATCCCTTGCATATTATAGTTCATCACGAAGTTCTAGTAGCTTGGTGATAGTGACTAGGGAACTCTGTCAATCACTATCTTATCTAGAATATTAACTCCCATTTGATTCAAGCGATTGTGGTACCCTGACATTCTGAGCACATGCTCACTGCTTGAGTTATTCTCCTCCATCTTGTAGGCAAACTATTTGTCAAAGGTCTCATACCTCTCGACATGGGCATGAGTCTGAAATACCAATTTTAGCTCTTGGAACATCTCATATGCTCTGTGGCGTTCGAAATGTTTCTGAAGTCCTGGTTCTAAGACGTAAAGCATGAAGCACTAAACTATTAATTAGTCATCATATCGAGCTTGCAAAACGTTCATAACGTCTGCACCTGCTCTTGCAACAGGTTATTCACCTAGTGGTGCATCAAGGACATAATTTCTTCTGTGCAGCAATGAGGATATAATCCTCAGATCATGGACCCAGTCCACATCATTGCTACTATCGTGTTTCAACTTAGTTTTTTCTAGGAATATATGAAAAATATAGGGGAGCTATTTCACGAGCTATTCATCTACAACATAGATAAGCAAAACTAATAAGACTAAGTTCATGATAAATTAAATTAAATTAATAAAATTACTTAAGAAATCCCACTTAGATAGACATCCCTCAAGTCATCTAAATGATACGTGATCCAAATCAACTAAACCATGTCCGATCATCACGTGAGATGGAATAATCATCAATGATGAACATCTCTTTGTTGATCATATCTACTATATGATTCACATTCGACCTTTTGGTCTCCAGTGTTCCGAGGCCATGTATGTACATGCCAGGCTCATCATGTTTAACCTGAGTATACTGCATGTGCAAAACTATCTTGCACCCGTTGTATGTGAACATAGAGTCTATCACACCCGATCATCACGTGGTGTCTGAATACGACGAACTGTCGCAATGGTGCATATTCAGGGAGAACACTTATACCTTGAAATTTTAGTTAAGGGATCATCTTATAATGCTACTGATGTAGGGTAGGAACCCTAATCGGCCGATCTTCCACGAAAGGAGCGGATCTCACGATGAACACGAAGAACACGAGGAGGGAAACGAGGGGAAAATCACAAGGGGAACACAAGAGAACACTCAAACCAATAAGTATGATCACACATGCGCTAGATCCATGAACACAAAGGGAGATACAAGATCCAAAGTCATTAACGAACGATACAAGAGGTAATGGTCTTCTCCGTGAGGAGGTCTTGATGGGGCCGCCCAAGAGGGGGTCTTGATGTCCTTCTCCGCAAGGAGGTCTTGAATCCAAAGGGATCTTCTCCTTAGAGGCCGCGGTCTCTCTCGTGGAGTAGATCCGATGTGGATGAGCAATGCTCTATCTCTAAATATGAGCTAAACCAATGCTAACCCTAACTAGGAGGAGGTGGGGGAGTATATATAGTGCTAGCCCATGAAGGGGTAAGTGAGAGGGGGATACATGGGCCCTTGGCCTGAGTCTTTGCACGCAGGCAGGCCGGAAGTTCCGGGTGGGGCCGAAAGTTCCAGGCTCCAGAAGTTTCGGGCAGGTTCCGGCCGGGTTCCGGGCTATCCAGAGAGTTGGCGCGCTCGGGGCTGGTCTGGACTCCGGGGGCTGGAGGTTCCGGGTGGGACGGAAGGTCCAGGGGCCGGAAGTTCCGGGCAAAGGCCGGAAGTTTCGGGCTTTCCAAAAGCTTGTCCCTGCTTCTTCTTCCTTCTCCTCTTCCATGCTTGGCCTTGGTCCTTGGATCCTCCATGGTCGTCTCGGTTGTACCTAAGTATATGCAAGGTCCATGCATGAGGTAGTAGCCATGTCTCATATGTGGAAATTGACGATTCAAAGAGGAGTGAGTTCACCTTCTGTCCAATGGCGTATTGTCGAGGTCTCATCGTATGTCCTCTTGGAGCTTGGGGAGTAGTCGAAGTGTACATGGGGATGATCATAGGATGCTCCGCATCATCTCCCCTCCCTTGGGAAAGATCCGACCTCGGATCATGATCCTCATCACCCTGGAAACGGTTGTTGTGGATGGACTTGTTGTTGGACGGAGTTGAAGACATTGCGCAATCCATGTACTCCAAGGTGTTGCCGGAGTGGTATACATGCAAAAAGAGCAAACACAAACAACACCCGGAAATACAATGGTTAGCGCACACAAAGTGTCCATCATGTAAGAATGAGTCCGTGCGGCAAGATTGTTTGTGACAAAGTCCATGAAGCTTATCAAGATTATCTAGAAAGATATGCAAAGCATTCATGGGAGGAAATGAAATCATTGTGTGCACATATGTGTTGTGAATATGATCAATGCAACCATGGTGCAAAATGAAGTTGTAGTGAGACGGTTTATCATTAGCATGAATATGGCAAGGGATGCTCAAAATGATTATGTTATCATGCAATTGATGGTAGGCAATGTGATCATTATGTATGAATATGCCATCAAGGAAGATCACAAAAAATTTGCTTAGGAAGTGCACAAGCTCGTATATCATGGATGACATGGAAATATGTGCAACAAGACAAGCATAATGTGACTCACTCCATGCATAGTGTGCAAACTTGTGGTGAGTATGATATGTCCATCGAGCATGACATGTGTGAGCACAATCAACAAATATGGAGGTGTTGGTGTACCAAATCTCGATGTCGTGGCATGATTGGAGTTCCGGAGGTGCATCCAATAAGTTTGAGCGCTCCTCAATGCGAAGGTCCATAGAGCCAATCTTCAATGTCGCTCCTCCGGTTGCGAGATGTATCATGTAGACAACAAGAAGGAAACACCAATGAAAGAGTGACCCATACAATATGCGTATTTGAGGATGGCTCAAAGGGAAGGAGTTCACCTTTAGGAGATTCTCTCAAATGTTGGTGTTGCACATCGTGTATGCCTTCGCATGACCAAGTTGTCGCATAATGGCACCGCCTTGTGAATCTTCCAAAATGAAAGAACATGACAAACACTCAGAAATACAAATGAGGTTAGCGAAAGTGCAAAACCTATCATTCGTGTGGTAAAATACCCAACAAGTGTATGCATCATGCTCATCAGAAGAAAGGACAAGGGAGCATATCATAGTATGGAGGCATATGATGCGAGAACAACCAAATAGAATAAGCTCAATCAAGCAAGCATGCTTCACAAGTAAAGTGTCCAAGTCTCCATGATCAATAAGCATAGATGCAACAATTGGAGGCAAGCGACAATGAACAAGATATATCATGTGATAGGCATGAACATATACGTCATCAACCCAAGAAAGCAAGTAATAATGGAACATGGGTGATGCGACAAAGCAAGCAATCATAGCAATCAAGTGGTGTGAGCAAGTAGTGCAAAGATGCAACATACTAGAGGGAATCGTAGAAAGAATGTCATGGGTGCAAATAGTGTGCATGAATAATTCACATGACATAGCACAAGCATGAAAGGAGGATATGAGAAAAATAGCATCAATAGCATGAGGCACATGATAAACATGGAAATAGCAACAAGGATCTCCACCAAGCATGCAAATACACATAGGAGTAGCATAATGGTGAATCATGGGTAGATGCACGCAAGGGTCACAATTGCATGGCAAAGGCATATAATTAAGCATAGCATGCAAAGTGAACACGATAAAATGAGCATGAAGCAACAAGCGGTATATAGCCCATAGCCGTGTGAGAGCCAAGTGAGAGAGATGCGCGTAGTCATTACGCGAAGAGAGCGGTGGGAAGGATAGTTCACAGGATCCCAAGTCATTTTTGCTCTCAAGAGCTCGTTTCGTCAACTCTTGGGATTGAGAGGTTGACGAGTATACGTGAGTACCTACACAAAACAAAGACAAAGGGAAAATTATGTGTGCGTGTATCTGTACACATCATCCATCATGATGCGCACATGCTTGTGTTGGTTAGCACAAAATATCCAATGCTCAAATAAATGAGAAGCATGATATAGAAACATGCCATCCATCATGATAGGTTTGTTGTTATGTATAGCATAATGGAGACTCAAATTGTGTAATGCATCATGGGAAATATCTAGAGCATTGTTATGTGTGGAATGCATATGGTGCAAACAATTATGGGGATCATGCAAAGTATGGAATGCATCAAAATCTCCTAATATGTATGAGGAAACTATGGGGGTCTCCTAATGAGCATTAATGGAAACATCGCATGGAGAATATTGACAACATCCAAAACAATGCATATTTGGAACATTGTGATCATGGCATGGCATAGTAGATGAATTGCGCGAATCATGTAAAGGAAGCATGGCAATATCATCACATGAAAAACAAAAGCCAATGACCATCATCTCGTCATCTATGCCATAAGTGCAAATGGGATTTATTTTAATGGGGCATGCATAGCTACTATGTTGAGATTGAAATGATGCAATATTGGAGATCTCACTCATAGCATATGACAAGTTTAATGGATTGTCAAACATGATGTGACCAAAAGAATTTTCACATGATATACTATGGAGCATAACATCACAACCAGGCAACTCGACATGCTCGTCATCATATTCATCATAAATAGTTAAGTCATGACATGAGGAAGTCGCACTAGCATGAAGAATGGGAATAGGTGTGTCAACATCATGCAAGCAATCATTCGTAAAATAGTCCACTAGTGGGACAAGAGAAGCACCATCACCTATGTTACCTTTGGAGCATCGCTCATGTGTTGTAGGTGAGGTGTCGAAGACCAAGTTGTGGTCATCTTCATCTTGATGGAACCATGTGGGGGTTCATCTTCTTCCACCATGGCCATCGTTATGTCCATTGGAGGTATGGATAGGCGTATCGTCATGTAGGAGACCTAGCACCAAAGAAGCAAACACACTAGGAGTAGAGGTTATGCCGTTAGAAAGCTTAGTGGCCTCACATGCCGTGTCAACTACCTCACTCACTAAGTGTTGTGGCTCACTCACTCCCTCTTGGATGCTCTCACTCGTATGGTTGGTGGAGTCACTCAAATGGCTCTCAACCTCACATAGGATATGTGGCATGCTCTCATGTGTGGGGCTAGTGGTGGTCACACTCATCCTCTCATAGGAAATGAACTCAATGTCATATATGGTGGAGTTACTCATCTCACTCATGGGGTGGTGTCTCTCGTCACATGGCAATTGGGGCATCTCATCATATGTAGGTGTCGGAGAGATGTTGGTGCAAATGTCTCCAAAGATGAGTGTCGTAGGATGTGGCAAAACATCACTCTCCTCTGAGATCGAAGATAAAGTCTCATGTGCGCTCGCGTAGCTTGACTCGGAGTATGAGTTCAACATGGGCACTGTATTCATGTTGTTGAAGAGGATCATGCTCGTCGCCGTTGTCGAAGGGGATAGCCCTAGCTCGACCTTCTTGTCGCCGTCTTGTTGTAGGTGGTCCATATGATGGGGCACCTCATATCTTGTCTCCATGACCGAAGGGAATTTCCCAAGCTCAGCCATCTTTCTTGAGGGGCTTCCGAAGATGGAAGTGTCGCCCTCGCTTGTAGGTGGTCGCCTTGTACTTGATGATGTCGATGTAGGCGAACTCACGGGAAGTAGGCGAAGATGTCGTACGTCCAAAGGCGAAGATGCCTTGATAGCACTTGGCGAAGATGCCGAAGTGGTTGTTGTAGCCGTAGCTCCGTTCTGGTGGTGCTCGTCTCGCGGTCTTCTCTTGTGCTCATGAAGTTTGGACTTGGCGTGAAGTAGGGCTTGTTGGGACTTGTGCATTTGCGCTTGGTGAGCATCGTCATGATGATGTTGGCGTTGTTGCACTTGAGCTCGTAGTAGATGTTGTTCGTTGTCGTCGTGCACATGTTGCTTGGAGGTGACTTTCCCATCATGACGAGGTGGATCACGAACGTGATGGTGGTCGCCATGGAGATGTGGACGTGGAAGACTTGCGCTTGCATCATTTTTACGCTCCGAAGACTTGTGACTTGAATGTCGCCGCCTTGAGGATGATAAAGGGGAAGAACGGTTGATCAACAAGCTCTGAATCTCCTCCATCCTTGCATCTTGCTCCTCCTTTTGTGTGGAAAGCTTGTTGTCTATGTAGTCCCTTTTCCTTGCTTCGGAGTGATGAATGTCGATGGAGAGGTTCTCGATGCGCTCTCGCAATCTTGATTGAGCGCCTTGAATTTGTCGTTGTAGATCGAAGATTGACGCTTTGGTGATGTAGTTGTTCATGCCGTCGTTGTTGTCGAAGACCGGAGATGAAATGCCTTGCCTATCCATCACTCCAAGAGAAAAATGTGAGTGGTAGAAAGAGAAGAATGAATACCAAATGTACCTTGACTGAAGTTGAAAGTGGATCAATGATCACTCCAATGTGGACAAGGAAATAGCACAATTGGTACCAATTCTTGTCGGTTTCTCACACCTACACAAATAAGGATTATGGTGGAGCTCGGTGAGGATAGTGGCACAAAAAAATTGATGCAAAATGTTAGCAAGAGTCAATAATGTTGAAAGAGATTCACAAATTCGCAAGTGAAACAAGTAGACCAATAGAAATATGTGGCACACGGAAACATAGACACGGATAGATAAATGGGGTCGTGCAACCAAGGAATGAGCTCAAAATGTGGAATCCATGGAAAATTCTCGTGTTGCACAACTCAAGAGAGACGCTAGCACGATTGCTCAATAGGCGGATACGACACTTGTGCACAACTTATAGGAGACAAAAATGCAATGACTTCTATCCCAAGTATGCTATGTATATGATGTTCCGGTGGTATGATCCAAGATGATCGGATATGACAATCTTATGCAATGTGGTATGATGCTATGGCACTTGCTTGTGTGCTCACTCTTTTTCTTTGCTTAAAAGATTATTTGGCTCTTTGTTGTTTGAGCTCTTTTCTCATGCAATGCTTCACTAACCAAGATAGCAATTGTGTATGCGATGACAACTTTGTGACACGAGAGATGATACCAATATATGTACCAATGATGTATGTATGCTATGGGAAGTATGATCACTAATGTGCACAAGTAACATTGTCGGCAATACTCAAATGGCTAGTCTCGATAGGCAAGTGACACAAAATAGGCTAGGGGTTATCAATGCAATGGCAAGGGAATATACAATGGATGGATACCACGATACCAAGATGATATGGAGGTTACCGTCTGCGGTGATGATGAGTGGTGGTGATCTTGATGGAGATACCAAGATGATGGATACTCATCCCTAAGTAGCAGAAACACCTTAGGAAACGGAAAAACCACGAACTCAAAATCTCAAATGTCAAATGGTGGTAGCGGGATATGGTGGTGGTTTTGTGGAAGCACAATGGAATTGCGGAACGTTAATGATGGGTTTTGGAGTACGCAATGTGGAAATGGAGGGTAAGGTGGTGGACTATACACGGTGTCAGAGTTGGAAGCACGGTCCCTAAGTAGCCGAAACACCTTAGGAGACACAACTCACAACACAAACAAAATTGGGTTAAGTTGGGGTGGTGGAAGTGTATGGTGGGTAAGCCTATGCAGAAGTGGTGGTGGTGGTTGATGAGGAAGAAGCCGTCCCTAAGTATCTGAAACACCTTAGGAGACTCGAATCACTACTCAAGCAACCACATATGCGATGGGGAACAAAATTGGTTAGGTTGCGGAAGTCGGTGGTGGTGTAGCGGATGATATGGTGGAAGGCCTAGGTAAAGATGACAAAATTCCAAATTTTTTATTGTGTCAAAAGGTGGTGAAACCAAGGTGAGGTCCTCGGGCACGTTGATAGCTTCAAAACGAGCCAAAGAACGCTCAAATCGGAGTTAGGAGTGAAAAGTTGTGATGAAAACGGTGAAGGAGGGTGATGCGGAAATTTCAGGGAAAGTTTCTGGTTAGGCCGGAAGTTCCGGGCCTAGGGCCAGAAGTTCCGGGGGGTGGCCGAAAGTTCTGGGGGTCGCGAAAAAAGTGCGGGGAGTCTGGGTATTTTTGAGGTAAACTTTCTGGTTATCCCGGAAGTTCCGGGGCTAGGACAGAAGTTCCGGGGGACGAAAGTTCCGGGGGTTGTGGAATTTCTTCCAGGACGAACCCTAAATTCCAGATCTGAGAATGGGGTTGGAAAAACTCAATTTTCAGGGTCAAAAATGGGAAGATTTCATGGATAGAAATGGGGGAAAAGATGGGTAAGGCTAGATCCACTCATAAGAAAGCAAATCTATGGATCAAATCCAACAAAACTTCGTCAAACCAAAAAATCACAAAAAAAATTGGGGCTATTTTAGGTGGGGATTTTCGAAATTGGGGAAGAACACCACAAAATTAGGCTAGAAAATGAAGAGGGGAGGCTCCGAAATCGTGATCAACCTGGCTCTGATACCAAGATGATGTAGGGTAGGAACCCTAATCGGCTGATCTTTCACGAAAGGAGCGGATCCCGCGATGAACACGAAGAACACGAGGAGGGAAACGAGGGGAACACAAGAGAACACTCAAACCAACAAGTATGATCACATATGCGCTAGATCCATGAACACAAAGGGAGATACAAGATCCAAAGTTAACAACGGACGATACAAGAGGTAACGGTCTTCTGCGTGAGGAGGTCTTGATGGGGCCGCCCAAGAGGGGGCCTTGATGTCCTTCTCCGAAAGGAGGTCTTGAATCCAAAGGGATCTTCTCCGTAGAGGCCGCGGTCTCTCTCGTGGAGTAGATCCGATGTGGATGAGCAATGTTCTATCTCTAAATATGAGCTAAACTAATGCTAACCCTAACTAGGAGGAGGTGGGGGAGTATATATAGTGCTAGCCCATGAAGGGGTAAGTGAGAGGGGGGATACATGGGCCCTTGGCCCGAGTCTTTGCACGCAGGTAGGCCGGAAGTTTCAGATGGGGTCGGAAGTTTCGGGCTCTGGAAGTTCCGGGCAGGTTCCGGCCGGGTTCCGGGCTATCCAAAGAGTTGGCGCGCTTGGGGCTGGTCTGGACTCCGGGTGCCGGAGGTTCCGGGTAGTCCGAAAGGTCCGGGGGACAGAAGTTCCGGGCAGAGGCTGGAAGTTCTCGGCTTTCCATAAGGTTGTCTGTACTTCTTGTTCCTTCTCCTCTTCCATGCTTGGCATTGGTCCTTGGATCCTCCATGGTCGTCTCGGTTGTACCTGAGTATATGCAAGGGCCATGCATGAGGTAGTAGCCATGTCTCATATGTGGAAAGTGATGGTTCGAAGAGGAGTGAGTTCATCTTGTGTCCAATGGCGTATGGTCGAGGTCTCATCGTATGTCCTCTTGGATCTTGGGGAGTAGTCGAAGTGTACATGGGGATGATTGTAGGATGCTGCGCATCAGCTATCGCCGTACTAACCAAAATAAGATGCATAAAATATAAACATCACATGCAATCAAAATATGTTACATGATATGGCCATCATCATCTTGTGCTTTTGATCTCCATCTCCAAAGCATCGTCATGATCTCCATTGTCACCGGCTCGACACCTTGATCTCCATCATAGCGTCGTGGTCGTCTCGCCAACTATTGCTTCTACAACTATCGCTAACGCATAGTGATAAAGTAAAGCAATTACATGGTGTTTGCATTTCATACAATAAAGAGACAACCATAAGGCTCCTGCTGGTTGCCAATAACTTTTACAAAACATGGTCATCTCATACAATAACGTATATCACATAATGTATTGACCATATCACATCACAACATGCCCTGCAAAAACACGTTAGACGTTCTCTACGTTGTTGTTCCAAGTTTTACGTGGCTGCTACGGGCTTCTAGCAAGAACCGTTCTTACCTACGCATCCAAAACACAATGGTGATTTATCAAGTTAGAGTTTTAACCTTCAACAAGGACTGTTCGCAGTCAAATTCGGTTTAACTAAAGTAGGAGAAAAAGACACCCGCCTGCCACCTTTATGAAAAACTAGTTGCATGTCTGTCGGTGGAACCGATCTCATGAATGTGGTCATGTAAGGTTGGTCCAGGCCGCTTCATCCAATAATACCGCCGAATCAAAATAAGCCATTGGTGGTAAGCAGTATGACGATCACCACCCACAACTCTTTGTGTTCTACTCGTGCATATCATCTACGCATAGATCTGGCTCGGATGCCACTATTGGAAAACGTAGCTTGCAATTTCAAAACAATTTCTAAACTCACGCAAGATCTATCTAGGAGATTGATACGTCTCCAATGTATATATAATTTATGAAGTATTCATGTTGTTATATTATCATTCTTGGATGTTCTACAATCATTTTATAGCAACTTTATATCATTTTTTGGGATTGACCTATTGACCCATTGCCCAATGCCACTTGTTGTTTTTTGCTTGTTTTTTACATCGCAGAAAATCAATATCAAACAGATTCCAAACACCGCGAATGTCGGGGTTCAAGAACGACACCTATGGGATCACAGGGAATCGCTACTACGGTTGCCAAGGCGCGGGGCTGTAAAAAGAGCGGGTTTAGAAGATCAATGCGGGGGAATTTTATCCAGGTTCGGGCCGCAAGCGATGTGTAATACCCTAGTCCTGCTTTGGTGTATATTTGGTGTTCTTGAGATCTTGAAATAGCTGTGGTGCATGCCCAGCCCAAAAAGTCCGAATCCTTCCTCAGTATGCCTTGGGTCTCCTTTTATATGTCAAAGGGGTTGCCACAACGGCACACAGGAGGTGGTAAGTGTCTACAGTGTACAAGTCTACCACTGACATCATGGGACAAAATACATTTAATGTGCTGCCGACGTGCCCCCTTTCTTTATCAGGGACGACAAGGAAGCTCATCTCGTCTGTCGCCTCCTCGCCTCGCGTCGATGCGCGTCCAAGCTGACGAGGTATGCAGTGCCACGCTGGCTGGCTGGCTGCTGCGCTGGTGCGGTGTTAGGGTCTTCATGACGATCTACATGCCTCCACGCAGGTGCTTGCTTGGTTGGCCTAGAAGCTGCATGCTTCCACGTAGGTGTGCGCCTAGTTGGTAGGCTGGTTGTTGCGTCGGAATGGCCATGGGGCAGCGGAGCCTTGGTAGGCGTGGGCTTGGCTGTGGCCCTGCAAATATCCCCGGCAAGGATCTTGTCGGGGTCCCAGCAAGGGTCTCGCCGGGTTTCTGTGGTCGTCCCTAGCAAGGATCTTGCCGGGAGCCTTCGTCTTTTGGTTCTTACCCAGCCCTGCAGGCCTCTGTTCATCACAAAGATCTACATGCCAACATGCAGGCGCTCCCAAGCCTTGATCTCGAGGTTGTCGATGGCGTCATAATTCTCAGGCTCAAAGGTGGCGGTCTCAATGGTGTTAGACAAATTGCCCCGGCAAGGATCTTGCCGGGGCAGCGTAGGTCGTTCCCGGCAAGGCTCTTGCCGAGGGAAACCCATCTTGTCCCTTTGCTCTTCGTGCCTCTGGCTTCAGCGCTGCTCAGGTAGACATGTATCTTCGCTTCCTCCGCCCCGCCAAGCGTGGTCGCAGGTGCGGCTACAACTGCCCGTGCACGAGTAAAGGGGTACAGAAGGCCCCTACTTTTGTACACCGTCAGGAGCCCCCGGGCCTAGGCCACATATAAGCACAAAGCGTTATTGGGCCAGGCCCAGAACGGTGCGTGGGCACGAATGGCAGGGTTTTAACTGCGGTAACTCCTCCACCAGTTGCGCTTCCCCACAACCTGCGTTGAATGCGCGACGTGGGGGTCGTGCGTGGGACAGTAGCAGCACGCGCGCGTCACATCATGGTGAATAGTAAAGTGGCGGCCCGCGTGTTCCCCATAAAAAGGAGGAGGCCGCATGGGCACGGCTCATTTACTAAGTGGACTCGGGTCGTGGCGTTTAAGGCGCCCGCACCCCACGACCACAGGCTGGAAAACGGTTGCTTCACTTGTCTCCTCGATTCTGTCTCACTCGCCACGTGTCTTCCGTACCTCAGAGAGGGTAGGTGATGGATACAGAGGGCATGGGCCTTAAGGCCGAGGTGGGAAGTCCATATTTCCCGTGCCTCTGGCGGCCGGATTGGTCAAGTGGGGCGGCTGCCCTTAGATTGGGGGGGGGGGGGGGGGGGGGGGGGGGCGGGGGGGGGGGGGGGGGGGGGGGGGGGGGCGAGGCTCGGTCCCGCCCCCTATAAGAAGGGGAGAAAAGATGGCATCCTTCAACATTGTTCTCCTTCCAACCTGACTCCTTCATTCCCTTGGCCATGGCGAGAGGTCGCGCCGGCGCTTCAATGGTAGCGACGAGGGCCTCTGCTCGACAGCGCGCCCCCCGTCCCCAGGAGCTCATGGTGGCAGATCCCGCTACGATAGGAGGAGGGAGGGGGCGTGGCCAAGGCCGCCGTGGCGCTCGGGGAAAGGAGGATGGGGAGGCGCGTCCCCCAATGGAGGGCCACGTTGGAGACCAGCCCCGTGAGTTCTTCATCAGGCTATATAAGCCAGTGTGTGGCCACCTTGCTTTCCCACTCCGTTCGCTCGGGAGATGGAGGTCGACCCTCCACAGGCCTTGAGGCTTCATATGAGGGGCTGCGGAAATGGCAGCATGCGGGTCGACGTTAACTTCCCCGCCCCTCATGTCATGTACCTCCACCGCGGGTGGAAAACCTTTGCCCGTGCCCATAGCCTGTCGGAGGGGCTCGTCCTCCACATCAAATTGACGGAGAATGGCCTTCTCTCCGTTAAGGTTTTGGGCACTTGCGAACTCGCCTAAGTTGTTGCGCGGAGAGCTCCACCGACAACGAAACCTCCTCCTCGGGCGAGAGTGATGAGGAGGACAGCGACAGCGACGACGAGGGCATCAAGCAGGAGGACTCCGATTCCGAGTCTGGTTGACCGCATCGCCCTCCTCCCTCGGCCACGCGCCTTGCCGAGGGCCTTCCTCGTCAAGCTCTCCATCGACGCGTTTCGCGTCGCCTCCTCTTTGCTTTCACCTGCCACACCTGGGAGGACAGGAGCAAGAATGGAGATCACGGGGCACTTATCTTTCTTTTAAATTGTAGGCACTTGCCAAATCTTAATTTCTAGACAATGAAATCTCTCGAGCGATGCTTGTGTCCTGTAACCTTCGTACTTGTATTAGCATGTTACTGAAAAACACTAGCCTTGCCGGGAACCCACGTACGCGTACGTTCGTGCAGAGGCAAAGCTCCTCCTTAATGTAAATAAGCGAGTCCTCCCGGCAAGATGTCCTGCTGATACCCTCTGTGCCTGCCGGAGAATCACATCTGTTGGGTTACATACAAAGGGTCCAGCCCCCCGTACACCTCCCCTTAGCAAGGGCTACCACAACCACTCCGACCGAAGTAGCGTTCGGTATCGGGAATGGGGGCACCCGAGTTTTTCGAATGCACAAGTCACAGGTTACGAAAACAAATGGACAAGAGGTAAAATTTATCTGCTTGGTTTGCCAGGCGGTCTTCTCAGCTTCTTGCCGGAGCCGAGTCCTTGGCGGGATTGTGCATCCTTGCTGTAGTGGGAAAGAAGAGAGGGCAAGAGCATGGAACCTTGGCAGTGCACTGATACTTGTTGGAATCAAAAAGTGGTACAATACCCTTGACAAGCATGCATATACGTATATACATAAACATAGAAATCCACAGGAAACTATACCTGCTAAGGGATTCCTTTCCCTGACAGTGCACAGCGTCCGCGCCTGGCTCTGTACGTAGGGTTACATGCCTTGCCGACAAGGCTAGTATAAAATGGGGGTTGCCGGGGCTCCCGGCAACCGCGCCTTACGGGTAAAACTTGCGAAGATGTTTGATATTCCAGGAATTGCTCACCGGAATGCCATCTTCGGTCTGCAGGCGGACTGCGTCGGGCCTGGTGACTAGTATTACTCGATAAGGGCCTTCCCACTTCAGCGTCAACTTGTTCGAATTCTTGGCAGATTGAATTCCCCGAAGAATAAGGTGGCCTTCCCACTTCGGGTGTGAACCTTGCGGCTATGGTAGCGGCGCAAGGCTTGCTGGTAGCGAGCGGCTCACACAGCAGCCTGAAGACGATCTTCCTCAAGGAGCGTCGCGTCATCTTGGCGCAACTGCTCTTTCTCAAGCTCATTATAAGAGAGCACTCGAGGTGACCCGTATATGAGTTCCGTGGGGAGAACTGCTTCTGCCCCGTATACCAGGGCAAAGGGCGTATGGCCAGTGGCTCAATTTGGTGTCGTCCTGATTGACCAAAGAACCGTTGGCAACTCATCAATCTAGCGCCTTCCACACCTACGTATCCTATCAAAAGTTCTGGTCTCAAGGCATCACATCAATTCTTCATTTGCCCTCTCAGCCTAGCCGTTACTTAGAGGATGAGCAAGAGAAGCAAAATAGACCTTGCCGCCGAGGTCTTGAATGTACTGCATGAAGGTGTAGCTCGTGAACTGCGTGCCGTTGTCGGTACTGGCTCTGTTCGGCACACCGAAACGGCAGACTAGTCCCTTGAAGAACTCGATGGCTGACTGTGTTGTCACCTTTCTCACCGGTTCCACTTCCGACCACTTTGTGAACTTGTCGATCGCAACATACAAGTACTCAAAGCCCCCGACATCACGGGGAAAGGGGCCCAGTATGTCGAGCCCCCATACCAAAAATGGCCAGGAAAGAGGGGTTGTTTGAAGGTCTTGGGCTGGCTGGTGGAGCTTCTTTGAATGGAACTGGCATGCTTCACACTAGGTTACTAGTGCAGTCGCATCCTGGAGAGCGGTGGGCCAGAAGAAACCTTGCCGGAACGCTTTGCCGGCAAGGGCTCTTGACCCTATGTGGGAGCCACACATGTCTCCATGTATCTCTGCCAACAGCTCCAATCCATCCTCCTGAGGAATGCACTTTAATTTCACGCCATTCGGCCTCCTTCTGTATAAGGCATCATCCACAAACTGGCACATGCTGGACCGACAGGCTACTTTTTCTGCTTCTTCCTGTTCCTTAGGGAGTTCTCCTGTTTGGAGGAAACGGACGGTGCATTGCTCCCATGCCAGAGCCTGGTGCTCGATGGCAAGGACTAAAGGCTCGTCTATGGCCACAGGGGAAGCTACCTCTACAGTCAGGGCTTGAGGCCCTGCCGGAGGTTGCCGCACCCCAGCGAGTCTGGGGCACCCGGCAATGTCCTTGTCGGCGGCCCCTGGGAGCTCAGCCGGAAAGTACTTTCCTAGGCCCACCTTCCTTCATTTGTTCTATCCTATTGATGGCTCAACGGATGGCTGGGTTAATTGAAGCACAAAGGTACCTAGTTCAACAGGCAACTCCAGGGCAACACGCTTTGACAGGTCATCGGCAATAGTGTTTTCCGCTCGGGGAACATGCTCTGCTTGTAGACTGTCAAAACGCTCTTCCAACTTCCTCATCTCATCCACATAGGCCTCCATCAGCAGGCTCTAGTAATCCTTGTTGACTTTCTTGACGACGAGCTGCGAATCACCTCTGATGATAAGCTTCCTGATTCCGAGGTCTACCGCGATCCTTAGATCGGCAAGCAATCCCTCGTACTCCGCCGTATTGTTCGTCGATTTTTCCCAGGGAAAGTGCATTTGGACTATGTACTTGAGGTTCTCTCCGGTGGGTGCAACGAGTAATACGCCAGCACCAGCACCTTGCAGCAAGAAGGCTCCATCAAAGTACATGATCCAATCACGGCTCGTCTCCTTGCCGGGGATGGTAGTCTCTTGAATCTCTTCATCGGGCGTTAATGTCCATTCTGCTATGAACTCTGCCAAAGCTCGGCTCTTGATTGTCGAAGTACTATCAAAATTGAGGCCAAATCTCAACAGTTCCAAAGCCCATTCCACAGTCCTCCCAGTTGCATCCGGGTTGTGCAAGATTCGTTGCAAAGGGAGGCGGGTGACGACAGTGATCTCGGGTGCTTGGAAATAGTGACGCAACTTTCTTGAGGCCATAAGGAGGCTGAAAAGTAGCTTCTACATACCAGAATACCTTGATCTAGCCCCTTGCAAGAGGGAGTTGATGAAATAAACTGGGTGCTGCACCACCTTCTTCTTCTATTCAACTTTGCCCATCTGCGCAGACTCTGTCTCGCCGGTACCGGGCCTTGCCGGGGGGCCTGCCTTGCCGGTGCCAGGCCCTGCCTGGAGGAGCCCGGCCCATCATCCGACGGCCCCGCTGCTGCTGTCGCTTCTTCCTCAATTTCCCTCTGTGCCACCAGCGCGGCACTGACCACTTGATTTGTTGCTGCTAAGTATAGCAGCAACGGCTCTTGTGGTTTTGGCACGAGTAGTATTGGTGTGGAGGAGAGGTACCTCTTCAAGTCCTGTAGCACCGCCTCTGCCTCCGGAGTCCATTTCACTGGACCCACCTTTTTCATAACTTTGAAAAAGGCGAGGGCGCGCTCAGCAGACTTGGAGATGAACCTACTTAGGGCGGCAACGCAGCCGGCGAGCCTACAGATGTCTTTGACCTGCCTTGGCACCTCAATATGCTCAATTGCTTTGATCTTGTCGGGATTTGCTTCAATTCCGCGTTGAGACACAAAGAACCCAAGAAGCTTGTCGGATGGGACACCGAACACGCACTTCTCCGGTTGAGCTTGATCTTGCATAGATTTGCAAATGTTTCTTCCAGATCTTGCACGAGTGTGGCCTTGTCCTTGGTTTTGACCACTATATCATCCATATAAGCTTCCTTGTTCCTATGCAGCTGGGGCTCAAAACCAATTTGGACCGCTCGTTTAAACGTTGAACCAGCGCTCTTCAACCCAAAAGGCATTCGTACAAAACAGTACGTACCACATGGGGTGATGAACGCGGTCTTTTCTTCATCTTCCTTCATCATGATAATCTGGTGGTATCCTGAATAGGCATCAAGGAATGATAGCAGGTCACACCCAGAAGTGGAGTCCACAATCTGGTCGATGCGTGGGAGAGGGAAAGGATCCTTTGGGCAGGCCTTATTGTTATCCATGTAGTCAATACACAGCCTCCATTTCACATTCGCCTTACACACCACCACAGGATTGGCCAACCACGTGGGGTGGAGTACTCCTCTAACTAGGCCTGCCGCCTCCAACTTCCTGATCTCCTCGATGATGAACCCTTGTCACTCCAAAGCTTGCTTCCTGACCTTCTGCTTGACGGGCCGCACATGAGGATAGACAGCAAGATGGTGCTCAATCAGCTCCCTCGGAACGCCGGGGATGTCAAACATGTTGACATTCACCCACAGGAAGGCGACGAGCGCGCTTTCCTATTTGCTGTCCAGGGTGGAGCTTATGGTAGAAGCCCCACCCATGTCGTCCCCATTGCGGGCACCCTCTTGGTCTCTAGTAGCGCTGCCTTCGATTTCTTGCTCTTGCCGGTGGAGCTCTCTGTCACATCCTTGATGGGAGCGTTGCACTCCGAAGAGGCGCGCTTGCCGGAGTGGGTGCAGGAGGCCTTGCCGGTTTTCTTCCCTCCCGTGATTTCAGCGGCAGGAGCAAGTGCCTTGGTGGCTGTTGCTGCAACTGCCTCCCGGTAGAGTTGGTCGGCGCAAATGAGCGTGTCTTGCTTCTCGAAGGGGACGGTGATGATGGTCAACGGCCCGGGCATCTTTAACGTGTTGTATGCATAATGTGACGCCGCCATGAACTTGGCCAGCGCTGGGTGGCCCAGGATCCTGTTGTAGGGCAAGGGGATCCTGGCGACATCAAAGACAATCTTCTCCGTCCTATAGTTTAGCTCGCCCCCGAATGGAACGGGCAACGTGATTTTACCTTTCGGCTGACTCCGCCCCGGGTTGACCCCTTGAAATGTGCCCGTCTCCTCGAGGTCTCCATCGGGGATTTGCAGTCTCTTGATCAAAGCAGGCGAGATCAAGTTCAGTCCGGCTCCACCATCAACTAGCACTTTTGTTACCTTGAGGTTGCGTATTGTTCGTGAAACCAACAACGGCAAACACCCAACCGCAGTTGTGCGATCAGGGTGGTCCTCGATGTCAAAAATGATAGGGGTGCTGGACCACTTCAGTGGCTTCTGGGCATCGATCGATGGTTCTGCCACGGTAATCTCAGGCGCCCACTGCTTCAGATGGCGGTGAGACGTGTGCAGCGAGGCACCACCGTCGACGCACATGGCCTCTGTAGCTTTCTGGAACTCATGCTCGCCGGACTCGTCGTCCCCATCATGATCATCAGCTTCCTCCTTATCATGGCCCCGAGCGGGCCTCTCTCGTTGATTATCCTTGCCGCGACGACCTCCTTGGCCACAATGCTTCTTGCCGGATCCCTCAGCACCATCCTGACCCTTCTCCTTGTCCCTCCTTTTATATTCAGCTTTCTACTTTTCTGCAAGAAGCTCAACCTGTCGGTAGTTCTGGAGGTCATGGCCCTTGGTGCGATGGATCTTGCAATACTACTTGTCGGAGCCCCCTGGCTTGTCGGCAGCCGCCGGCCGCCAAGGCCCAGTAGGTGGCGCACCCGGCAACTTCCTTGTCGGGGTCATCTGCCTTGGCCTTCTTGGTGGCGCTGGGGTCACTGGATCCCTCAACGGCAAGCACAGTCTTGCCCTTACGCTTCCTCTTGCGGCGGCGCCCTTTCTTCCTCAAGGCGACGGTGTCTTCATCCATGGAGTCGGTTTCCACACCAGCGCCCTCGCCGGGGTACTTCCTTCCTCAGCCTGAGCACATCTATCAGCCAGAATATAAAGTTCGGCTACATACTTAACCTTGTTCATCGCCATCTCTACACGCATCTTGCGGTTGCGTACATTCTGATGGAATGCACTAATGACAGCGGCGGGGTGAACATCGGGGATGGTGTAATGTACACGGCTGAACCTTTGTATGTATTTGCGCAGGGTCTCGCCGTCCTTCTGGGGGATGACATGCAGATCACTTGCCTGGCCAGGAGCTTGGTGGCCTCTGGTAAAGACGCCAACAAACTCATGGCACAGATCCGACCAAGAAGAGATAGAATCCACTGGCTGGTGCATCAACCATGACATGACATTGGGTTTAAGCGCCAACGGAAAGTAGTTGGCGAGCAGCTTGTTGTCGCGAGCCCCGGCGGCTTGCATCGTGATGGTGTAGAAGCTGAGGAACTCCGACAGGTGAGTCTTGTCGTTGTTCTTTTCTCCAACATCAGGCAAGAACGTGCAGTGGGAGGGCCACTGGAACTGCCGCAGCTCTCGGTTAAAGGCTGGACAACCCACCTCGTAAGGCAGGTCGCCGGAGCCCCCCGGCATTGGGTGGTCCATAGTAGGCCCCGCACGCCGATCTGACTGTTGGCATGCTTCCCGCCGTCGCTCGATGGTGGTTTGAGCGTCTTCCTGAGCTCGCTCTCGAAGAACTCGACGTTGGTCACAGCGGGTTCCCGGGTTGGATGACACCGTGGAAACATTGTCACGGGCGTCGGCCCGACGAGCCAGCGGCCGCTGTTGCTGGCATGGGGAACGAGAGTGCACCATGGTCACAGCACCCCCCAGTCCTCCCACCTCCGGCATGCACTGGCTCTACAGAACGTCGGCACGAAGGTCCCACTAACTGCGGTTCATCTTTGTTGGCGAAGCTGATGAGGGTCCGGATGGTGGCTCTCCACTCGTCGAGCTTCTCCGTAGCGGGAGGAAAGTCGAGGAGTAGTTGCACACGCACCAACGCTTCTACTGGCATGGGTGGTGGCGAAACCTGCATGGACCGTGACGTGCTCTGACTTCTAACCACATTAGAAGGAGCTCTATCACGGTCTCGTGGTTGCAGGCTGCCTCCGTCAGCGTCCGGGCGCGCACGCCGGCCTGATGCATCCTGAGAGTGATGCAAAGGGCTCTTCCCGCGGAGGCACCCGGGGGCGCCGGCGTCGCGGTGTTGTTCATCGCGCGCGGCCTGGGAAGGTCACAGCGCAGACGCCGGCTGGGGCGTCCGGGAGGTCGCCGCGCTGCCCGTGGGCAGCATAGCTTCGCCCCGGGGCCTAGCAGCATGCGGCTCGTCATCTTGGACCCGAACGACACCGCTGGCCTGGCTCCAATTGCTAGAGTGTCCTGGATGCTTGCGGACCGCGCCTCCGTCGCCGATGTGGCCACTCCGTCGCCCACCCATGCTGGTCGGACGGGCCTGCTCCGGATGACCCGATCGCTGTGATCCCGTTCTTCTTGGAGGCCATGGTGATGATGAAGTCGATGCGCTAACTGAAGTCGATGCATTAACTTCCAAACCAGATTTTCACAGCTTGCGCCCCCTACCTGGCACGCCAAACATGTAGGGGTTCAAGAACGACACCTATGGGATCACAGGGAATCCCTACTACGATTATCAGGGCGCGTGGCTATAAAAAGAGTGGGTTTAGAAGATCAACGCGGGGGAATTTTATCCAGGTTCGGGCCGCAAGCGATGCGTAATACCCTAGTCCTCCTTTGGTGTATGTTTGGTGTTCTTGAGATCTTGAACTAGCTGCGATGCATGCCTAGCCCAAAAAGTCTGAATCCTTCCTCGGTACGCCTCGGGCCTCCTTTTATGTGTCAAAGAGGCTGCCACAGCAGCACACAGGAGGTGGAAAGTGTCTACAGGGTACAAGTCTATCCCTGACATCGTGGGACAAAACGCGTTTAATGTGTTGCCGACGTGCCCCCCTTGCTTTATCGGGGACGGCATGGAAGCTCGTCTCGTCTGTC
Organism: Triticum urartu; assembly: GCF_003073215.2. NCBI lineage: Eukaryota > Viridiplantae > Streptophyta > Magnoliopsida > Poales > Poaceae > Triticum > Triticum urartu. Next base: position 346,106,550 of record NC_053028.1, read on the forward strand.
GCCGCCTCGCTTTGCTTCGACGCGTCTCCAAGCTGACAAGGCATGCAGCGCCACACTGGCTGGCTGGCTGCTGCGCTGGTGCGGTCGCAGGGTCTTCACGAAGATCTGCATGCCACCATGCAGGTGCTTGCCTGGTTGGCCTAGAAGCTCCATGCTGCCACGTAGGTGTGCGCCTAGTTGGCAGGTTGGCTGCTGCATCAGAACGACCATGGGGCAGCGGAGCCTTGGTAGGCCTGGGCCTGGCTGTGGCCCTGCAGATATCCCTGGCAAGGATCTTGCCAGGGTCCCGGCAAGGGTCTCGCCTGGTTTCTGTGGTCGTTCCCGGCAAGGATCTTGCCGGGGGCCTTCGTCTTCTTGTTCGTACCCAGTCTTGCAGGCCTTTGTTCATTACAAAGATCTGCATGCCACCATGCGGGCGCTCTTGAGCCTTGGTCTCGACATTGTCGATGGCATCATAATTCTCAGGCTCAAAGGTGGTGGTCTCGATGGTGTTAGGCAACTTGCCCCGGCAAGGCTCTTGCCGGGGAATCTTAGGTAATTCCTGGCAAGGCACTTGCCGAGGGAAACCCATCTTGTCCCTTTGCTCTTCGTGCCTCTGGCTTCAGCACTGCTCGGGTAGTCTTGTATCTTCGCTTCCTCCGCCCCTCCAAGCGTGGTCGCAGGTGCGGCTAAAACTGCCCGTGCACGTGTAAAGGGGTACAGAAGGCCCCTACTTTTGTACACTGACAGCGAAACTTTTTGTGGATTTTTTATGGACCAGAAGACATCCAACGGGCCAGAGCAGCACCTGGGGGGTGCCCCAAGGGGGGAACAACCCACGAGCGTGCACCTGGGGGCCCAGGCGCGCCCAGGTGAGTTGTGCCCACCTCGGTGGCCTCCCGCACCCCCTCTGTACCCTATAATTTCACAAATATTCCGAAAACCCTTAGGGTTAACCAAGATCAGAAGTTCCTCCACCGCAAGGCTCTAAGCCACCGAAAACCAATCTAGACCCTTTCCAGCACCCTGCCGGAGGGGGGAATCATCACCGATGGCCATCTTCATCATCCCGGCGGCCACCACGATGAGGAGGGAGTAGTCCACCCTCGTGGCTAGGGGTTTGTACCAGTAGCTATTTGTTTAATCTCTCTCTCTTGTGTTCTTCAGATGTCATGATCTTGATGTATCGCGGGCTTCGTTAATATAGTTGGATCATATGGTGTTTTCCCCTCTCTATCTTGTTGTGAATTGAGTTTTTACCTTTGAGATTTCATTGTTATCAGATTGAATACTTTTACGGATTTTAGAACACTTGATATATTCCTTACAATATAATACTCGTGGTGACAACGAGGTATCATATTGATTAACTTGATATATGTTTTGGCACTCAACTCACGGATTCCCGAGGTGACATTGGGGTAATCTATGCATAGGGGTTGATGCATGTTCTTGTGTTTGTTTCTCCAATAGAAATCTTGGGGCACTCTTTGAAGTTCTTTGTGTTGGATTGAATATTATGAATCTTAATTTGCTTTGGTGTTATTTTAGTACGAACTCTTGGTTAGATCGACTGGAAAGAATAGCTTGTGTTATTTTAGTACGAACTCTACAATAGATTGATCGGAAAGAATAGCTTTGAGGTGGTTTTGTACCCTACAAACAATTTCTTCTTATGTTCTCCACTAGATAGGAACTTTGGAGTGATTCTTCATCGCACTTTGAGGGGCGGTTATATGATCCAATTATATTAGCACTGTTGAGATATTGCACTAGTGAAAGTACGGACCCTAGGCCTTGTTTTTAAGCATTGGAACACCGTCTTTGTGCCTGATTACTATTTTCTACCTATCTTATTTATTTATTAAGATTATAAAAATATATTTCTACCATCAATATTACACTTTTATCACCATCTCTTCGCCGAACTAGTGCACCTATACAATTTGACATTGTATTGGGTATGTTGGGGACACAAGAGATTTTTGTATTTGGTTGCAGGGTTGTTTGAGAGAGACCATCTTCATCCTACACCTCCCTCGGATTGATAAACCTTAGGTCATCCACTTGAGGGAAAATTGCTACTGTCCTACAAAGCTCTGCGCTTGGAGACCAACACGAGTCTACAAGAATAAAGTTGTGTAGTAGACATCAAGCTCTTTTCTAGCGTCGTTGCCGGGGAGGTGAGTGCTTGAAGGTATATCTTTAGATCTTGCAATTGAATCTTTTATTTTCTTGTTTTATCACTACTTTGGTTTATAAAAGAAAACTACAAAGAATGGAACTGATGTTGCATCATATTATTCATCATCTTTTTAATATATTTCTTGAAAATGGTTGTTCGGAAAATTGTGCTCAATTGTTAGAAGAAGAAGTCAATAAAATGTTTGGCACAAAATATTTGAATGATGAGCATGATTGCAACGTTGTTAGTATGAATTCTTTGAATATCCATGATGCTAATGATATGCAAAGCCATAAGCTTGGGGATGCTATGTTTGATGAAGATGGTATTTTTAGTCCCCCAAGATTTGATGAGAAAATGTATTATGAAGATTTCATACCTCCTATTTATGATAATTATATTGATGAAAGTGCATTTGGAGAGGTCGTGACTTTATTTAATGATGAATCCACTATTTTGGAGGAGGTTGCAATTGATTATGATAACAAAGTTGCTATATATGATGATTATGGTGATGACATGTATGCTATAAAAAAATGATAACCATGAAACTTGTCATCATGATTTTAATTTTCACTCTCATGATAGTTATTTTGTTGAGTTTTCTCCCACCACTATTGATGTGAAGAAATTTGCTTATGTGGAGAGTAAAAAAAATTCTATGCTTATGCATCATGTAAAGAATGCTTTATGTGATAGTTATATTGTTGAATTCATTCATGATGCTTGTAGGTATTGCAATAATATCAAGTTTCCTCTCTATATGTTGAAAATCATGAAGTTTTGCTTGTCTTACTTTCCTATGCAAGTTGATTCTTCCTCCCATAGATTGTTTGCTCACAAAATCCCTATGCATAGGAAGTGGGTTAGGCTTAAATGTGCTTTCCATGTGTTTTCATGATGCTCCCATTGTGTCTCAATTCTTTACATTTATGTGAGCATCATTAAAATCATCATGCCTAGCTAAAGGCATTAAACAAAATAGCTCATTAGGAGACAACCCAACACTTTTACCTACTGTTTTTGTGTGTTCACATGGTTAGGCTACTGTAGTAACCATATTTCATTGCTTTCGTTTCAATAAAGTGCCAAGTAAGACCTTTGGGATGGCTTACGGTGATAGTTGATTTGATCTTGCTGAAAAACAGAAACTTTTGTGCTCAGGAAAACAATTCTCGATTTTAACAGAAGTGCGATAAAATGCTAATTCTTTTTGCAGAACATTAATAGACAAATTACCCAGGCTTTCCTAATTTTTCATAATTTTTGGAGTAGCAGAGGTTTGGTTGGAGTACAGATTACTACAAACTGTTCTGTTTTTGACAGATTCTGTTTTCAATGCATAGTTTGCTTATTTTTCTAATTTCCATGGCTTACATTGCTCAATATAAGTTGTGGAAATGATATGCTACAGTAGGCATTGTGTGAGAACAATTATGAATCTTGTCTTTGACAATGCCAAAAGTGAAATGGTTTGCTCTTTATCATACTAACCTATCTCACAAAGTTCCGTTAAGTTTTGTGTGATTGAAGTTTTCAAGTTTTGAGTGAGATGTCGATATGAGGAGAATAAGGAGTGACAAGACACTAAGCTTGGGGTTGCCCAAGGCACCCCAAGGTAATATTCAATGAAGATACAAGAAACTAAGCTTGGGGATGCCTCGGAAGGCATCCCCTCTTTCGTCTCCAACATTATCGGTAACCTCACTTGGAGCTATGTTTTCATTCGTCAAATGATATGTGTTTTGCTAGGGGCATCATTTTATTTTGTTAGGACTTGCTTTCTATTATTTAGAATAATATTTTGCATCTTTTATTTCAATAGAAGTGGCAATGATAGCCTTTACTATACTTCTTTTACAAGTCTACATGTTGTTGTTTGAAAACAGAAAGTTTACCGTTGTTGCAAAAATTCCCTAGAAAAGTCAGAATGTGATAAAATGTTGAAACATTTTGAAAAATAATCTTTGATAAATTTTCTATGGTATGGTAAATATTCAGAACTTTTGGAGTTAGGGAAGTATTGATACTCTTGCATTCTTTACAGACTGTTATGTTTGCATATGTTTGCTTATTTAATGATTCTATTTGAGGATAGGAGTATTAAATATGTAGAGGCATTTAGTATGCAATGTTGAATAATAATTTTAGTGATTTGTTACAATAGAGAATGATAAGGTTTTTGCATTCGTTTATACTAACTTATCTCACGAGTTCTTGTTGAGTTTTGTGCGGATGCAGCTTTTGAGATTTAGGAAAACCGTGATATGACAAAAATTAAGGAGACACAAAAGCTCAAGCTTGGGGATGCCCAAGGCACGAGAGGGCACCACCTAAATAAAGGGGCATATGCACCCAATTTTCAAAAAATGCATTTTAAGCATGTTTTAAAATCCCAAAAAATTCAAAAGAAAATATCACGCATACATGTTCGTAAATGTGTGTATGGAGCACAAAGTTTTGTGAAAATATGTCTTTTCGTTTTGTCTCCACAAAAAAGACAAATTTCAGTGCGTCTAATTAGTGTTCCACAACATAATGTTTTGTCTTTTTTGCACAGGCCACAAAAAAGTTATTTTTCCGTGAAACCTTATGCATGCACATAGAACATGGAGACGTACCCATGCAACTTTTTTGAGATTTTTTTTGCATTTAGAAATGTGTTTTTCAAAGTGGGTTCGTATGTACCTGGGTTCATCTATGCACAAAGCACCCCAAAATAATATTTCAATAAGTCTCAAGCATCTAAGCTTGGGGATGCCCCAGTAGGCATCCCACCTTTCTTCTTCAACAATTATCGGTTAGTATCGATTGAGCCTAAGTTTTTGCTTCTTCACATGAGTTGTGATATCCTTGAAATGTCATTCTATTTTGTTTCGATTGCTGTTCTAATAAAGTACTTAGATCTGATTTTTTTTAAATAAAATAGAGTCCTCAAATAGTTGCCATGGAGGCTAGGTAAGCGACACTCACATCCCGTCAACAAAGCTCTTTTCTATGGAATTGCTCTAGTGCTTCACTTATATCTTTTTGAGCACGGAGTGCTTTAGTATTTTTGAAGAAATTCTCTCTTGCTTCACTTAAATTAATTTGAGAGAAAGAAATATTATGCTCATGATCTTCACTTATATTTGTTTGAGCTTATCAAAAGCAACACATGAAATTAGTTCCAAAGTGATAGATATCCAAGAAGGATATAATAAAAACTTTCATGAAGATCATTGGACAAAATAAACTTGATTCCTTGTAATAGTTTTGAGATATGATGATGTGATATGTGAGTCATGTTGATGAGTAATTATTCTTTAGTAAGAATATTGGTGTTAAGGTTTGTGATTCACTATGCAAGCATGAAAAGTCAATAGTTATACAATGAAATTACATCCTACTTGTTGTGCATTATTTGGTGTTAATTATGCTTAATGCTCTCTTATGAGATTATTCATTTCTTGGTTGGTCGCTTCTCAATCATTTTGCTAGCCTTCATTTTGCACTAAGTATGATCACTACTTGTGCATCCAAAATCCTTTAAACCAGTTTTGCCACATGAGTCCACTATACCTACCTATATGCGGTATTCTTTTGTCATTCTAAGCAAATTTGTATGTGCCATCTCTAATTTTCAAAATAAATTTCTCTTTTGTTTGCTCTTACTGCTCGCGAGGCGGTGAGGGGTGGCCAATATTTTCCACGCTAGATGTGTTATTCTCACAATGAGTGTTTATTCACTTGTCATTGCACAAGAGTAAGGCAAAGGTATTAGGGATGCCTAGTACCAAAATGAAAAATGAATTTACTTTATGTTGTAAAATAATAAATTCCTTGGAAAGTGTTGGGAGCTCTAAGTCGTTTTTGTTGGTGGGAAAAGTATGCCTCTCAAAATGTTTTAATCTCTGAATTTTCATTTTGAGCTCTGGCACCTCTACAAATCCCTACTTCCCTCCGCAAAGGGCCTTTCTTTTACTTTATGAAATTTTTATTTTTTTATTTGAGTCTCCATCTTCGATTATAAAGCGCCAACTAGGGGCAGTATGATCGTACTTGAGCATTGGGTCTAGCTAATATGCGAGTGTGTTTCATGAATGGATCAATGATTGAACATGATGGGCTAGGGATAACTTATTTTAGCATTGATATTTTGAAAGACATGGTTCCTTGTTGGTATGCTTGAGTATTTAAGTCCTCATGTCAAAACTAGACTATTGCTTTGAACAATATAAAAGTCCACATGTCCATGCTATAAAGAAAAGAATATGAGATGACATGTTAGGCATCATTCCACATCAAAAATTCTATTTTTATCATTTACCTACTCGAGGACGAGCAGGAATTAACCTTGGGGATGCTGATACGTCTCCAACGTATCTATAATTTATGAAGTATTCATGCTGTTATATTATCACTCTTGGATGTTTTACAATCACTTTATGGCAACTTTATATCATTTTTTGGGACTAACCTATTGACCCAGTGCCCAGTGCCAGTTGCTGTTTTTGCTTGTTTTTTACATCACAGGAAATCAATATCGAACGGAGTCCAAACACCGCAAAAAATTTTGTGGATTTTTTATGGACCATAAGAACTCCAACGGGACAGAGCAACACCTGGGGGTGTCCCGAGGGGGGCACAACCCACCAGGGCGCGCCTGGGGGCCCAAGTGCGCCTAGGTGGGTCATGCCCACCTCGATGGCCTCCCATACCCCCTCTTTACCCTGTAAATTCACAAATATTCCGAAAACCCTTGGGGTTAACCGAGATCAGAAGTTCTGCTGCCGCAAGGCTCTGTAGCCACAGAAAACCAATCTAGACCCTTTCCGGCACCCTGCCGGAGGGGTGAATCATCATCGGTGGCCATCTTCATCATCCCGACGACTACCACGATGAGGAGGGAGTAGGCCACCCTTGGGGCTGAGGATTTGTACCAGTAGCTATGTGTTTAATTCTATCTCTCTCACGTGTTCTTGAGATGTCACGATCTTGATGTATCGTGGGCTTTGCTAATATAGTCGGATCATATGGTGTTTCCCCTTTCTATCTTGTTGTGAATTAAGTTTTTTCCTTTGAGATTTTGTTGTTACCGGATTGAATACTTCTATGGATTTCAGAACACTTGATATATGTCTTGCAATTGCATACTCGTGGTGACAATGGGGTATCGTATTGATTCACTTGATATATGTGTTGGCACTCAACTCACGGATTCCCAAGGTGACATTGGGGTAATCTATGCATAGGGGTTGATGCACGTTCTTGTCTTTGTTTCTCTGATAGAAATCTTGTGGAACTCTTTGAAGTTCTTTGTGTTGGATTGAATATTATGAATCTGAAGTTTCTTTGGTGTTATTTTTGTACGAACTCTTGGTTAGATCGATCGTAAAGAATAGCTTTGTGTTATTTTAGTACGAACTCCAGGATAGATTGATCGGAAAGAATAGCTTTGAGGTGGTTTCGTACCCTACAAACATTTTGTTCTTATGTTCTCCACTAGATACGAACTTTGGAGTGATTCTTCATCGTACTTTGAGGGGTGGTTATATGATCAAATTATATTAGCACTATTGAGACATTGCACTAGTGAAAGTACGGACCCTAGGCCTTGTTTTTAAGCATTGCAATACTGTTTTTGTTCCTTTTAATATTTGCTACCTTGCTTTTATTTATTTATTTATTCAGATTATAAAAATATATTTCTACCATCAATATTACACTTTTATCACCATCTCTTTGCCGAACTAGTGCACCTATAAAATTTGCCATTGTATTGGGTGTGTTGGGGACACAAGATATTTTTTGTATTTGGTTGTAGGGTTGTTTGAGAGAGACCATCTTCATCCTACACCTCCCACGGATTGATAAACCTTAGGTCATCCACTTGAGGGAAAATTGCTATTGTCCTACAAAACTCTGCACTTGGAGGCACAACACGAGTCTACAAGAATAAAGTTGCATAGTAGACATCAGAGATGCATAGCAACGAGGGGGAGAGTGTGTCTATGTACCCTTGTAGACCGAAAGCGAAAGCGTTTTGACAACGCGGTTGTGGTAGTCGAACTTCTTCTAGCTCCGACCGATCAAGCACCGAACGTACGGCACCTCCGAGTTCTACACATGTTCAGCTCGGTGACGTCCCTCGCCTTCTTGATCCAGCAAGGTGTCGAGGTAGTAGATGAGTTCCATCAGCACGATGGTGTGGTGACGGTGAAGGTGAAGTGATTCTCACAGGGCTTCACCTAAGCAGCACAAAACTATGACCGGGGGTGTAATCTGTGGAAGGGGGCGCCACACATAGCTCATGATTGTTGTTGTGTCTTCTAGGAGCCCCTCCCCACGTATATATAGGTGGGAGGGGGAGGGGAGCAGCAAGGGGGATCCCAAAGTAGGAGGAATCCTACTTGAGGTCTTCCCCAATTCGGCCTCCCCCCTTCCTTTTTTGCCGGAGGGGGAAAGGGAAGAGGGAGAAGAGATGCAAAGGGGGGCCGAATCCGCTCTTTCCCTTCTACTACTCAGCCTCCTTCCTTGGGGGGAGGGGCGCCACCCCTTGTGGGCGGGTGTGCTCCCCTCTTCTGTCCCCAACACACCCAATACAATGGTAAATTGTAGAGGTGCACTAGTTCGGCGAAGAGATGGTGATACAAGTGCAATATTGATGGTTGATATAGGTTTTTGTAATCTGAAAATATAAAAACAACAAGGTAACTAATGATAAAAGTGAGCGAAAACGGTATTGCAATGCGCTGAAACAAGGACTAGGGTTCATACGTTCACTAGTGCAAGTTCTCTCAACAATAATAACATAATTGGATCATATAACAATCCCTCAACATGCAACAAAGAGTCACTCCAAAGTCACTAATAGCGGAGAACAAATGAAGAGATTATTGTAGGGTACGAAACCACCTCAAAGTTATTCTTTCTGATCGATCTATTCAAGAGTCCGTAGTAAAATAACACAAAGCTATTCTTTCCGTTTGATCTATCCTAGAGTTCATACTAGAATAGCACCTTAAGACACAAATCAACCAAAACCCTAATGTCACATAGATACTCCAATGTTACCTCAAGTATCCGTGGGTATGATTATATGATATGCATCACACAATCTCAGATTCATCTATTCAACCAACACAAAGAACTTCAAAGACTGCCCCAAAGTTTCTACCAGAGAGTCAAGACGAAAACGTGTGCCAACCCCTATGCATAAGTTCACGAGGTCACGGAACTCGCAAGTTGATCACCAAAACATACATCAAGTGGATCACGTGAATATCCCATTATCACCATAGATAAGCACATGCAAGACATACATCAAGTGTTCTCAAATTCTTAAATACTCAATCCGATAAGATAACTTCAAAGGAAAAACTCAATCCATTACAAGAGGGTAGAGGGGGAGAAACATCATAAGATCCAACTATAATAGCAAAGCTCACGATAAATCAAGATCATGCGAATCAAGAACACGAGAGAGAGAAAGAGATCAAACACATGCTACTGGTACACACCCTCAGCCCTGAGGGTGAATTACTCCCTCCTCGTCATGGAGAGCGCCGGGATGATGAAGATGGCCACCGGAGAGGGATTCATCCCTCTAGCAGGGTGTCGGAACGGGTATAGATTGTTTTTTGGTGGCTACGGAGGCTTGCGGCGGTGGAACTCCGAATCTAGGTTTATTTCTGGAAGTTTGTGTATATATAAGAGGTGTTGGAGTCAGGAACAAGTCAGGGGATCCCTGAGGCGGCCATGAGGTAGGGGGGTGCACCAGGGGTGGTAGGGCGCGCCCCCACCCTCGTGGGTGCCTCGGGACTCTTCTGGCCCATCTCCGGTACTCCGTGGCCTTCTTCTGGTCCAAAAATAATCTCCGTGAATTTTAAGTTCAATTGGACTCCGTTTGGTTTTCCTTTTCTGCGATACTCAAAAACAAGCAAAAAACAAAAACCGGCACCAGGCTCTAGGTTAATAGGTTAGTCCCAAAAATCATATAAAATAGCGTATAAATGCATATAGAACATCCTAGATGGACAATATAATAGCATGGAACAATAAAAATTATAGATACATTGGAGATGTATCAAGCATCCCCAAGCTTAATTCTAGCTCATCCTAGAGTAGGTAAATGATAAAAACGGAATTTTTGATGTGGAATGCTACCTAACATATTCATCAATGTAATTTTCTTTATTGTGGCACGAATGTTCAGATCCAAAAGATTCAAGACAAAAGTTTAATATTGACATAAAAACAATAATACTTCAAGCATACTAACCAAGCAATTATGTCATCTCAAAATAACATAGCCAAAGAAAGCTCGTCCCTACAAAATCATATAGTTTAGCCATGCTTCATTTTCGTCACACAAAATGCTCTCATCATGCACAACCCCAATGACAAGCCAAGCAATTGTTTCATACTTTAGTAATCTCAAACTTTTTTCAACTTCCACGCAATACATGAGCGTCAGCCATGGACATAGCACTATGGGTGGATGGAATATAATTATGGGGGTTGTGTGGAAAAGACAAAAATATAGAAAGTCTCACATTGACGTGGCTAATCAACGGGCTATGGAGATGCCCATCAATTGATGTCAATGCGAGGAGTAGGGATTGCCATGCAACGGATGCACTAGAGCTATAAATGTATGAAAGCTCATCAAAAGAAACTAAGTGGGTGTGCACCCAACTTGCTTGCTCACGAAGACCTAGGGCATTTGAGGAAGCCCATTGTTGGAATATACAAGCTAAGTTCTATAATATAAAATTCCCACTAGTATATGAAAGTGACAATATAAGAGACTCTATCATGAAGATCATGGTGCTACTTTGAAGCACAAGTGTGGAAAAAGGATAGTAGCATTGTCCCTTTTATTTTTATCTGGCCTTTCTTTTTTTTCATTTGGCCTTTCTTCTTCTTTTTTTGGCACAATGCTCTATTAATGATGATAATCACACTTCTATTTATTTACAACTCAATGATTACAAATCGATACTAGAACAAAATATGACTCTATATGAGTGCCTCCGGTAGTGTACCGGGATGGGCAATGAATCAAGAGTGACATGTATGATAAATTATGCATGGTGGCTTTGCCACAAATATGATGTCAACTACATGATCATTCAAGGCAACATGATAATGATGAAGCGTGTCATAACAAATGAAACGGTGTAAAGTTGCATGGCAATATATCTCGGAATGGCTATGGAAATGCCATAATAGGTAGGTATGGTGGCTGTTTTGAGGAACATAAAAGGAGGTTTATGTCTGATAGAGCGTATCATATCATGGGGTTTGGATGCACCGGCGAAGTTTGCATAGACTCTCAAGGTGAGAAAGGGCAATGCACTGTACCGAAGAGGCTAGCAATGATGGAAGGGTGAGAGTGCGTATAATCCATGGAGTCAACATTAGTCATAAAGAACTCACATACTTATTGCAAAAATCTACAAGTCATCAAAACCAAGTTCTACGTGCATGCTCCTAGGGATATAGATTGTTAGGAAAAGACCATCACTCGTCCCCGACCGCCACTCATAAGGAAGGAAATCAAAGAAACACCTCATGCTTCAAATTTGTCACACAACGGTTACAATACGTGCATGCTACAGGACTTGCAAACCTCAACACAAGTATTTCTCAATTTCACAATTACTCAACTAGAACAACTCTAATATCACCATCTTTATATCTCAAAACAATTATCAAGTAACAAATAGTATTCAATGCACTCTATATGAATGTTTTTATTATACCCATCTTGGATGCTCATCAAATTAGGACTAGTTTCATAACCAAAGCAAACTACCATGCTGTTTTAAAGACTCTCAAAATAATATGAGTGAAGCACGATAGTTCATCTATTTCTTCAAAATAAAAACACCGCCGTGCTCTAAAAGCATATAAGTGAAGCACTAGAGCAAATGACAAACTACTCCGAAAGATATAAGTGAAGATCAATGAGTAGTCGAATAATTATGCAACTATGTGAAGACTCTCTAACATTTAATAATTTAAGATCTTGGTATTTTATTCAAAAAGCAAGAAAAACAAAATAAAATAAAATGACGCTCCAAGCAAAACACATATCATGTGGTGAATAAAAATATAGCCTCAAGTAAAGTTACTGATGAACGAAGACGAAAGAGGGGATGCCATCTGGGGCATCCCCAAGCTTAGGCTCTTGGTTGTCCTTGAATATTACCTTGGGGTGACTTGGGCATCCCCAATCTTAGGCTCTTGCCACTCTTTATTCCATAGTCCATCGAATCTTTACCCAAAACTTGAAAACTTCACAACACAAAACTCAACAGAAAACTCGTAAGCTCCGCTAGTATAAGAAAATAAAATAACCACTTTTGGTACTGTTGTGAACTCATTCTTTATTTATATTGGTGCAATATCTAATGTATTTCAACTTCTCTATGGTTCATACCCTCCGATACTACTCATAGATTCATCAAAATAAGCAAACAACACATAGAAAACAGAATCTGTCAAAAACAGAACAGTCTGTAGTAATCTGTAGGTTTTGGATACTTCTGTAACTCCAAAAATCCTAAGAAATTAGAAGTTCAAGGCAATTTGTCTATTAATCTATTTCAGGTGCAATTGGTATTTTATAGCGCTCTAGTAAAAAATTAAAATTATTCTCGTGAGTGCATATTTTCTGTTTTTTTACAGCAAAATCAAATAACAATCACCCAAGAAGATCCTAAAGGCTTTACTTGGCACAAACACTAATTAAAACATAAAAAACACAATCATACAAAGGATAGATGAATTATTTATTTATTACTAAACAGGAACAAAAAGCAAAGAGCAAAAATAAAATTGGGTTGCCTCCCAACAAGCGCAATCGTTTAACGCCCCTAGCTAGGAATGATGATTTCAATGATGCTCACATAAAAGATAAGAATTGAAACATAAAGAGAGCATCACGAAGAATATGACAAGCACATTTAAGTCTAACCCATTTCCTATGCGTAGGGATTTTGTGAGAAAACATCTTGTGGGAACAAGAATCAACTTGCATAGGACGGTAAAACAAGGATAACTTCAAGATTTTCAACACATAGAGAGGAAACTTGATATTATTGCAATTCCTACCAGCATATGTTCCTCCCTCATAATAATTACATGTAGGATCATAATAAAATTCAACAATATAGCTATCACAAAACATATTCTTAACATGATCCACATGTATGCAATGTTGACACTCTTCCAAAATAGTGGGATTAGCATTAACAAAAGTCATGACCTCTCCAAACCCACTTTCATAATTATTACAATAAGATTCAACACCCTCCAAAATAGTGGGATCATTACTTCCTAAAGTTGACACTCTTCCAAACCCACTTTCATCAATATAATCGTCATAAATAGGAGGCATGCTATCATCAAAATAAATTTGCTCATCAAAACTTGGGGGACAAAAAATATCATCTTCATCAAACATAGCATCCCCAAGCTTGTGGCTTTTCATATCATTAGCATCATGGATGTTCAAAGAATTCATACTAACAACATTGCAATCATGATAATCATCCAAAGATTTAGTGCCAAACATTTTAATACATTCTTATTCTAACACTTGGCACAGTTATCGGAATCCTTATTTTCATGAAAGACATTAAAAAGATGAAGCATATGAGGTACCCTCAATTCCATTTTTTTGTATTTTTCTTTTATAGACTAAAGTAGTGATTAAACAAGAAACTAAAAGATTCGATTGCAAGATCTAAAGATATACCTTCAAGTGCTAACCTCCCCGGCAACGGCGCTAGAAAAGAGCTTCATGTCTACTACACAACCTTCTTCTTGTAGACGTTGTTGGGCCTCCAAGTGCAGAGGTTTGTAGGACAGTAGCAAATTTCCCTCAGTGGATGACCTAAGGTTTATCAATTTGTGGGAGGCGTAGGATGAAGATGGTCCCTCTCAAACGACCCTGCAACCAAATAGCAAAGAGTCTCTTGTGTCCCCAACACACCCAATACAATGGTAAATTGTATATGTGCACTAGTTCGGCGAAGAGATGGTGATACAAGTGCAATATTGATGGTTGATATAGGTTTTTGTAATCTGAAAATATAAAAACAACAAGGTAACTAATGATAAAAGTGAGCGAAAACGGTATTGCAATGCGCTGAAACAAGGACTAGGGTTCATACTTTCACTAGTGCAAGTTCTCTCAACAATAATAACATAATTGGATCATATAACAATCCCTCAACATGCAACAAAGAGTCACTCCAAAGTCACTAATAGTGGAGAAAAAATGAAGAGATTATTGTAGGGTACGAAACCACCTCAAAGTTATTCTTTCTGATCGATCTATTCAAGAGTCCGTAGTAAAATAACACAAAGCTATTCTTTCCGTTTGATCTATCCTAGAGTTCATACTAGAATAGCACCTTAAGACACAAATCAACCAAAACCCTAATGTCACCTAGATACTCCAATGTCACCTCAAGTATCCGTGGGTATGATTATACGATATGCATCACACAATCTCAGATTCATCTATTCAACCAACATAAAGAACTTCAAAGACTGCCCCAAAGTTTCTACCAGAGAGTCAAGACGAAAACGTGTGCCAACCCCTATGCATAAGTTCACGAGGTCACGGAACTCGCAAGTTGATCACCAAAACATACATCAAGTGGATCACGTGAATATCCCATTATCACCACAGATAAGCACATGCAAGACATACATCAAGTGTTCTCAAATCCTTAAAGACTGAATCCGATAAGATAACTTCAAAGGGAAAACTCAATCCATTAGAAGAGTGTAGAGGGGGAGAAACATCATAAGATCCAACTATAATAGCAAAGCTCGCGATACATCAAGATCATGCCAATCAAGAACACGAGAGAGAGAGAGAGATCAAACACATAGCTACTGGTACATACCCTCAGGCCCAAGGGTGAACTACTCCCTCCTCGTCATGGAGAGCGCCGGGATGATGAAGATGGCGACCGGAGTGGGATTCCCCCCTCCGGCAGGGTGCCGGAACGGGTCTAGATTGGTTTTAGGTGGCTACGGAGGCTTGCGGCGGCGGAACTCCCAATCTAGGTTTCTTTCTGGAAGTTTGGGTATATATAAGAGGTGTTGGAGTCAAGAACAAGTCAGGGGGTCCCCGAGGCGGCCATGAGGTAGGGGGCACGCCCAGGGGGTAGGGCGCACCTCCCACCCTCGTGGGTGCCTCGGGACTCTTCTGTCCCATCTCCGGCACTCCGTGGCCTTCTTCTGGTCCAAAAGTAATCTCCATGAATTTTCAGGTCAATTGGACTCCGTTTGGTTTTCCTTTTCTACAATACTCAAAAACAAGGAAAAAACAGAAACTGGCACCGGGCTCTAGGTTAATAGGTTAGTCCCAAAAATCATATAAAATAGCATATAAATGCATATAAAACATCCTAGATGGATAATGTAAATAGCATGGAACAATAAAAAATTATAGATACGTTGGGGACGTATCAACATTTGATTACAATCTAGAAACATGTAGCCTTCTTCACAAGAGGTTGGATTGATAAAAAATTCCCTAAGAAAACTAGTACAGATGAATCCAAAGGAGAAATGCAACCATATGAATGAAGCAACCAATATGGGGTTGGGGTGTATGTCCTAAAATCCTCCAAAATTCCTTCAGAAATTGTAGTACATTATCATTGTAAACTTGGAAAAAGGTGCAAAAAATTGAACTCCCTTATGGTTAACATTTAACAGGAAAGGAACATCACCTCGATATACAACTTCTTTAGGCACAGAAAGCATCTTAGGCAACTGACAACTTGGTCCAGGTTGGGGCCGACAGATTCTAGTGCCAAGACCTTCACCATTCCCAGAGTCTGGGTGAAGCTTCGCTAGATGACAGACGATCATACATCTTCAAAACTAGAAATAATGTTGATATCAAGAAGGAGAACTATAAGGCGACTGTTGTACCTGAAAGTTGTTGTATTTTACAAACGAGTAGCCCACCACTTTCAATTTCGGCAATGAAATGACACTGATTCTTGTTGCACCTTGTTGATCAACTACAAGTAATCTCTGAAGTGAAGGTGTGTCCTGGATGACCATATTGTGGTCCACTTTTTGTGATCTCTTGTTGCAGCACCAGCAACACACATAAATAGTCCATAGAGTCCTGGAGGTGATGTGCAAGGTACTCGACCAATTCATCACTTGAAGAGGAAGGAACTCGAGTGAAGTATAGCCGTGAAGCAGGCGCTCCATGTCATCCTTTTGGATGCGGACAACGATGAGCTCGAGGTGCTTCAGTCATGGTAGAAAATGAGCAGGCGTGTCATTAAAGGGGGGAATGGCAGTTCATGAACTTGGCGAGGCGCAGCATGGGCGCGAAGCAGAGCGCGGACGTTGGCAGCAAGCGCATATGCCCATCATTAAAACCGAGCTTCTTGAGCTGATCTATGGCGGGGGATCGGAACCACTCATCAAGCTTGGCTCGGTCCTTGCCATTGGAACGGAACTTGCCCATGATAAGGCCTTTGATTGGGCCATAGTGACTTCCAAGGATCTACGAGAAAGCATCCAAGCTTTGGCGATAGCCATGGCAGAGCTTGTGGGCGTCGAGGAGGTCGAATGGGGTGAGGAGCCATAGGGGGCACGGCGCCACCGCCGGGAAAGGGAAGCTGTCCTTACCTGATATTTGATTGGGAAGAGGGATATGATAAGTATCAACATATCATTGGGGAGGTTGTTGATGAAGTCTAGGCTTGCTGGAGTCGCTTGCGGTTCTTTCTCAACCCGCCTCCGCTTGTTGGCAGCCTCGTTCTCCACCTCGGCGGCAGCGACAGAAACCTCTATCTCCATATTCATGCCATGCTCCGGTGCTTCAGCAGCCCCGGTGTCGCCATTCCCTCTGATGGTGCGCTTGGGCAGCATCCTCGTACACTGACGGCTTTGTGGACTCAGAGCGACGTCGAGGATGCGGGCGGAGAGAGAGGATTGTGTGTGTGGCGAGGATGGGGGGTGCAGCTGCTCGGCGGCGCCATTAATATAGACTAGTGGGAGTGAGGCGGGCAGCGGTCCAAGGCTGTCTCGCTTCCCAGTGAGAACGACTACTTAATCTCTATGAATGAAATATATCCTTAATTACTGAATTTTAGTTGCAAAAAATAGATAGTGCTATTGCTTTTTAGCTGCATATTTTGACAAATCGCAGTGTCTCTTGGCTTAGCACCGAAGTCTGGCTTTAATTTGCATACCGTAATCTAAATTTTCTGCGTTGAAGAGATGCACAGATCCTGCGTTGAACAACTTGTACGCTTCCCAGTGAGCCTGCGCATCGGACTGCACTTGCACGCCTCCCGTTCAGTCAAGCAGTTGTCCACATAGCACCTCCTATAGACATTAAAACCAAGACATGTGGCGTCACGTGAATGGTTAATAGAATGCACACGGTTTGAATTATAAAAACGTCTGAGATATTAAAGTGGCAACTATTTTTTCAAAATGCCTTTGTTGGTTGTTATTCGAGTGCGCCTTCTCTCAAAATGGACATGAAAAATACCACGGCATGTTGGGTGCCATTCCATGAAAGCATGCCAAGTTTCATGAATTTCGGAGAGTTTTGGATTTACTAGAATTTTAAAACAAAGTATCTCAACGTTTTGCCGGCAATCAACGGTTCCCTGGTGTTTGAAATTCATTCCAATTTCTTGCATGGGACCCAAACATGCACCCAAGGAAACAGATTTGAATTTTCAACCAATTTATATGCATTAGAGCATATGCATGTAGTTCAAATTTGTATTATGCACATAAATGCATTGAAAACTCAATTAGTGCATAGAAATGTCGAAACGGACCCCGAAAATCCCAAAAATTGACACAACTCTCCTGTTGTTCTATGTTGACATGAGAAAAAAATTTGAAAGCAATAAGAGGCAATGGATATCGTTTCATCCCCAAAGGTGGGACGTTCTCTGCCGAAACCATCTGACTTGTTGTGAGAAGCTCTGGTTTGTGAGAGGCATATCCTCAAACCTGCCCCAAATGGGACAAAAAATTACCACCGCAAGTTGATCCCGCTCCATGATGGCATGCCAAGTTTCTTGAATTTCAGACGAGCTTTGGTTTACTAGAATTAAAAAACCTGGTATCTCAATGTTTGCGGCCGAGTGACCATGGCAGGGTGTTTGACATTCATTCCCATTTCTTGCATGGGACCTAAGCATGAACCCAAGGACACAGATTTTATTTTTCAACCAATTTATATGCATTAGAGCATGTGCATGTAGTTCAAATTTGAGTTATGCACATAAATTCATTGAAAACTGAATTAATGCATAAAAATTTCCAAACTAACCCCGAAAAATCCCAAAATTTGACACAACACTCCTGTTGTTCTATGTTGACACGAGAAAAAAAATTGTAAGCAATAAGAGGCCATGGATATTGTTTCGTGCCCAAAGGTGGGACGTTCCCCACCGAAACCATCCGGCTAGTTGTGAGAAGCTCTGGTTTGTGAGAAGCATATCCCCAAACCTGCCCCAAATGGGAAAAAATTTACCACGGCATGTTGATGCCGCTCCATGATAGCATGCCAAGTTTCATGAATTTCGGACGAGCTTTGGATTACTAGAATTTAAAAACAAGTTATCTCAATGTTTGTGGCCGAGTGACCGTGGCAGGGTGTTTGACATTCATTCTCATTTCTTGCATGGGACCTAAGCATGCACCCAAGGACAGAAATTTGATTTTTCAACCAATTTATATGCATTAGAGCATATGCATGTAGTTCAAATTTGAATTATGCACATAAATGCATTGAAAACTCAATTAGTGCATAGAAATGTCAAAACGGACCCCGAAAAATCCCAAAAATTGACACAACACTCCTGTTGTTCTATGTTGACATGAGAAAAAAATTGAAAGCAATAAGAGGCAATGGATATCGTTTCGTCCCCAAAAAGGTGGGACGTTCTCTACCGAAACCATCCGACTTGTTAGGAGAAGCTCTGGTTTGTGAGAGGCATATCCCCAAACCTGCCCAAATGGGACAAAAGATTACCACTACATGTTGATCCCGCTCCGTGATGGCATGCCTAGTTTCTTGAATTTCAGACGAGCTTTGGTTTACCAGAATTTAAAAACCAGGTATCTCAATGTTTGCGGCCGCGTGACCGTGGCAGGGTGTTTGACATTCATTCCCATTTCTTGCATGGGACCTAAGCAAGCAACCAAGGAAACATATTTGAATTTTCGACCAATTTATATGTCACACCCTAGCTAGTCCATGCATTAGAGTGTGCATCATGTTTAAATTCTTCTTAAATTTGAATTGGGGAAGACAGAACCCCCAACACCCCCCTAGAAACAACTAGGGTTTACTAAAAATATTTTCAATGAACCTGAAATGCCCTTCTAAAAAGTTCACCCTCTTTGTCTTAGGTTAGAACCTCTGACAAAATTGGTGCACATTTTTCTTGGTCAACAGAAGGTCATTGAATTAAATCATAAGTATTTGAATTTGGGCATTTAAATGCTATAAAATAATTTAAATGCTCAAATAATTCTGGGAATAAATGTTTCCTGTTGGAAATAATCTAAACAGAGGCCACATTTATTTCCAGGATTTTTGGAAACGTTTTAGTATTTTATTTAAAGCTAAACAGTTGCAGTTAAATAGAAAACAGAAACAAAAATCAAAAAGAGAGAGAAGAAAGCCCACCTGGGCCTTACCTGTGCTAGCCCAGCCACCTGGCTCGGCCCAGCCTGCTGGCGCTGCCAGTCGTCGTCCTCCTCGCGCCAGAAGGACGCGGAGCGCGTGGCCGGCGCCCGCGGCCACACGCCGGCCACCTCCTGCTTCCGCCGACGCCCGGGAGACGCCCTGAAGTGCCACGCGACCCCCACGTCTCCCTCTCGCACTCGCTCACTCTCCCCCTCGTCTCCCTCTCTCTCTCCCGCGACGGCCGAGCGCGTACCTCGCCGCTGTTCGCCGTAGTTGCCACCACAGACACCCCCTCGCCCCTCCGACGAGCCCATTAGCTCCGCCTCGACTCCCTCGTCCTCCCCACCGAGCCACGCATCACCGGAGGCCCTGCATCGCCGCCTTCGCCCTCGTCTTCAACCTCGGGCACCCGAGCCATCTCCGGTCGAATTCGCCGCCGCCAGGACCTCCCCGAGCCCGCTGACCCCCTCTCCGACTCCGCTTTGATCTCCTCTTCCTTTCCCCCTAGTTCCCGTGCTCGATTACGCCTCGTAACCACCGCTCCCTCCGAGCCCGAGCGCTCCTCGCTGCCGGCCATGACGTCGTCGTGGCTACGACCATGTAAGCACGCGTCTGAGTGCCTCACCGTGCTCAGTGCAGCACCAGGAACCCGTAGCCACCCCCAGTTCTCCCTCCTGTGCACCATAGCGTCGATTCCGACCTCGCCCGAACTCCGGCTGCCGCCACGAGCTCGATCCCGGCGAGCTCACTCCACCCCAGCTCCTCCCACTTGCCCCACTAGATGCGCACGAGCCCCAGCTATGCGTAGCACGTCTCCACCGTCGATTTGGTCACCGGAGGACCAAATCCGAAGCCCTCCGCCGTCTCGGGCCTCGCCGGCGTCGAGCCGCCAGCGAGTTGACCCAGTTTGACCCCTGGGTGGGCCCAGGAAGACCCCCCCTGAGTCTATGACAGGTGGGGCCGGTCGGCTAACTAAATTAGGATTAGTCTTAGTTAATTTTAATTAAATCAGTCACTGACATGTGGGCCCAGACCCCACTGACAACTAATTAGTGTTAATCTAATTTTGCTAATTAGCTGAGAGGCTGACAGAAGGGGCCCACCAGTCAGGTTTGACCTGGGCTGGCGCCTTTGACCTGCTGACGTCACCCTGACGCAATGCTGACGTAGTAATGCATTTTCTGGATTTATTATTATACAGGAAATTCCAGAAAATAGTTCAAACTTCAAAAATTCATAGAAATTCAACCATAGCTCCAAATGAGATAAATTATATATGAAAAATTATCAGAAAAATTCAATCTATCCATCTGTAATGGTTTCATGCATGACAAAACAAGTTTACCTTGCTGTTTAAGCAGAATAAGGAAATGCACTATTAAGGCCATGTTTAATGAGCTAATATTTGAATCTTTGATTCAAATGAGTTCATCCCTTTCTATAGCTTGCATTAGGCCAAGACACAATCATATTGCCATGTCATAGCATGCATCATATTGTTGCATATCGTCATGTGTTGATTGTGTTCCGATGTGTTCTTCGTGGTAGGTTCTGCCTCCGAGGATATTCACGAGTATCCAACTGAAGGGCAGTATCCCGCTACCACTCCATCAGGCAAGCAACATTGATCATTCCGATACAAACCCATGTTCTCGCTTCTGCTCTTGTTTACTGCATTAAGACAACGCGATTCAAACTGCTATGTGCTACGGTAGTTGAACCCTTATCCTCTGCATGACCTGTCATTGCCACAGTAACTAGATGAAACCCACTAGCATGTGTAGGAGTTGATTGAGCCATGTATGTGATTCCTACCTTGCTATGCCTGCTATGCTTAGAGTTGTGTCAGGTCTGGTTCATCTAGGTGATGGGCTAGAGTGAAATGCTTATGTCGGTAATGTGAGGGATGTGTTGAACATGTTTTGGTAAAGGTATCGATGAGAGGCCATGTAGGAGTACATGGTGGGTTGTTTCATTGAGGCCGTCCCTAAGAACTGAGATCTGTATGTGTGATTTAAGATTCAGCTACTACCATGCATTGGGATCCTTAATTGACCCTCTCGGCTTCTTAACCACCCTAGTACTCTGTCCAGGAGTTGCAAATAGTTTCTGGTGTTTGTAGGTTATGTGTTGGCGGCCGTGCGTAGCGCTGACCCTAGGGGTGGGCTATGTTGCGGTAGATACACCGTGGCACGGTGTACCGAGTCACCCGTTTGGTGTCTCGGGAACCCTGTTCACATCGTTCGGGGCCGTATGTGGAAACCTCGGCCGGACTCCCTGCGGATGGAACCTGGATAGGCGATAAACCTGGACTAGAGACTTAAGTGTTTAGGTAGGCCGTGGCCGAACACCCTCGCTGGGCTTCCGCTTGAAGGTTGCCGAGTACATGTCGTGTAAAGCGGCGGTAAGTGGTGAAAGCGTGTATGAAGAAGTACACCCCTGCAGGGTATAAAACTATTCGAATAGCCGCGTCCGCGGTAAAGGACTACTTGGTTGCCTATACAGTTCATAGACAAGTTAATGGATACTACTAAAAGACTCAAGATAAGTGTGAGTACCGAGGATGGCCCTCTCGTAGGATGACGAGGGAGGATCCCCGGTGGAGTATTGTGTTGGTGAGTAGTGGACTCATGTGCGAAAACTATTTTACTGGTGGAGTTCCGTAGGATAGCTTAGCCAAGAGTCAAAGCTGGCTTGCTGCATCAACCCCACCGCCTTCTTGAGAATAAGCATGTATAGTAGGTTCTGATGTAAGACTTGCTGAGTACCTTTGTACTCATGTTTGCTTATTTATTGTTTTCAGAACGACAACACTGCCCCCTCCGATGGGTTTTATGTAGACCGTGACGTCGACGAGTGACTAGCCACCCAGGTGGTGATCCTGGCCATGGAGGGCCTATGTAGTTAGACAGGCTTCGAGAAGCCTTCTTTCTTTCTAGAGTCTGTACTCAGACTAGTTGCTTCCGCATGTGCTTGTATGTTTGTATGACTTGAGTGTCGGGTCATGTGACCCCTATCTGTATGAACATGTTATGTATGGCTCTCTAGAGCCTTTAAATAAAGTACTTGAGTTGTAGAGTTTTGTTGTGATGCCATGTTGTATGTACTCATATCGGGCATATTGTGTGTATGATTGAAATGCTTGGTATGAGTGGGATCCGACACTCTAGTTGTTTATCCTTGGCAGCCTTTCTTATGGGGAAATGTAGTCTAGTGTTCCTCGAGCCATAGTAGTCCGCTACAGCCCGGTTCACCGGAGTCCTGCTAGCCCAACACTACTTTTCAGGACACTTGACTGGCCGGCATGTGTTTCACTTCGTCCCTATGTCTGTCCCTTCGGGGAAATGTCACACGGTGACTTCCGGAGTCCTGCCTAGCCTGCTACAGCCCGGGGTTCCTCGGAGTCCTGTTAGCCCAGTGCTACAGCCCGGAATCACTCGTTGATGACCGACATGTTCGATGTGATTCATGTATGCCTGTCTCCATAGGTCTGTGCCGCTTTGGGTTCACGACTAGCCATGTCGGCCCGGGTTCTCTGTCATATGGATGCTAGCGACACTATCATATACGTGAGCCAAAAGGCACAAACGGTCCCGGGCCATGGTAGGGCAACACCCGTGGGATACCGTGCGTGAGGCCGCAAAGTGATATGAGGTGTTACCGGCTGGATCGATGTGACTTGGAATCGGGGTCCTGACAGCGTTGGCATCAGAGCCGGACTGCCTGTAGGTTCGTTGAGCCAAACTGGTCGATGTCGAGTCTAGAAATGCTCTAGTTATATGTAGGGGAATTGATTGTGGGAGGGAACGTAAGGTTCTTTTACTCCTTTACCTATGCCTCTGATCTGAGTCACTCTCTCCTCATTCAACGTGGGTTAAGGACTAGGCTCTCTTCCTCTATCAGGTTCACGTGTTACTAATCCTTTGTAGCTTATAGGATTGATGCTACAAGCCCCAGTTCAGTTTCTACTATTCTAGTATGTTGCTAATTGGATCAGAATCTTGATATGATGTTGTTGAGTGGTATTCCGAACCGTTGTGGATGTCTCAAATCTTTTTCTGAGCATTTACAGCTGTTATGCTGTCCAATTTTCCCTAGGAATTCTAATGTCTTTGCATTGTGGTTGTGCTTTCAGATGGCCAACCATGTTCAAAATCAAGTGGTTCGCCTGACCCGGTGCCTCGACGTGCCCGGTCATACTGCTATGCTAGTCCGGGTAATGATCGAGACGGGCTACCGTTGGTATCCCGAATACATCGTCGAAGAGCAGTTCCGCGACTTTAATCAAAGCCAATATCTCTGCACCGTCAGGATATTTCCTTCTTATCCTGGATCTACCGAGCCCCTTCACTGTTCCTATGGACTCGGGGTTACTGTTGAGATGGCTGTGCAGGATGCTGCCTATTCCATGATGACCATCTTGCGAGTCCGGACTGGCCTGCCTCAGAACACCAACTTCCGTTACATGCCAGCTTCACTTTCGGGAGCGCAAGGGTATCTTCAGGCTATCTATGCTGACTCCACTCAGGAGGACTCATTAACTCATACCACTGCCGAGTTGCTCGAAGATAAGGACCGAGAGAATCGGGCCTTGAGGCTGGAGCTTTTCAATACCCGTGCTGATCATTGGGCCACATTGACTCGGTTTGCACCTGCGGTGCAAGCTGGATGTATGGATACAAGGGATCTGTATCCTGTGAGATCAGCTCTGCCAGACATGGTGGATTGGCGTGATGTGGGAGGCATCACCCCACCCCGTGGTCCCCGCTGGCCACCGTTTGTTGGTCCAAGACCTCATCCTAGCCCCTATGGTCCACAAGCTCCTCAGGACTGTCTGTTCCCGGATGGTCATGTTGAACTTCCAGGCTACGGAGGTGACTTCTATGAGAACTACTACGGAGCTGTCTGAGTTAGTAGTAGTACCACTAGTATTGTAGTAGTTGTATCTCCACTGTCCTGTGTGACTTGTGGAATATGAATTTGTGTGTAATCAATTGCGGAGGTGTAGACAAATAATGTATAGGAGCTTGGAATGCCTCCGATGAGATGTAATGTCTTTCATCATAGTTGTACTGTAGCCTGGGCTTGTACTAAACTGTGTATGATGTGCATGACCGTTGGTATATATATGGCAGTTTTATATTACCATGTCATACGGATGAACATCTCTGCATTCCGTGTTATCCATTACATTCTGCACTTCCTTGCTAAGTTTGAGCCATCCTTATCTAAACCATTGTCTTGTTTTCTCCTAGGATGGTCAACACCCGCAGCAACCCTGCTGTCCCGGAGCAGGGGGAAGCCAGTGCAGCTAGAGGTGAAAATCTGCCTCACCCGCCTTCTCTGGCCGAAGTAATGCTGGAGGCGGAAAGAAACAAGCGTGAGACTAACCGCCTGCTAGAGCGCATTGAGCAGAACACTGCACGCCACCCGCGAAATGACCTGGTGTCAATCAATGACTTTATCAAGCTGTACCCACCAAAGTTTAACCATTCCGTCGAGCCCCTCGACGCAGATGACTGGCTTCGCAGCATCACCCACAAGCTACGTTCTGCCAACGTAGCCGAAGCCGACAAGGTTACCTATGCTGCCTATCATCTCGAAGTCCCTGCTAGCCTTTGGTGGGAAAACTTCGAAGCTATGTGCCCGGTCGGCCAAATCACTTCTTGGGCTGAATTCAGTGAGGCTTTCCGTGAGCATCACATTTCGGAAGGTCTCATGGATCGCAAGAGGGAGGAATTCTGCAACTTCACCCAAGGAAGACTGACTGTGGATGCCTATAGTCGTGAATTTGGGAATCTGGCACGCTATGCTCCTGAAGAGGTTTCTACTGACGCTAAGAAGCAGGCAAGGTTCCGCAAGGGAGTTAGCCCTGAGCTTCGCCGTGATCTCCATCTGCACGAGTGCACATCCTTTCAGAAGTTGGTCAATAAAGCCATCAGTGCTGAGACGGGCCAGGCTGATTATGACGCTTCATGCAAGCACTCCCGTGATTTTGGCTCTTCATCCGGCTCTGGAACTCAGAAGCGCCGGGTGTGGATCCCAAGCACGGGACTGCCACCCAGGTTCATCCCGAGGCCATCTTTTGAGGCGCCTCGTCCCAACCAGCAACTTGCACCGCCCAAGCCCTATGGTGGCCCCGCTGCTAATGCTGCTCCATGCCCCAATGTGGTGACATGCTTCAAGTGTGGAGAGCCGGGTCACTATAGCCGAGAGTGTCCCCAGAACAACAACCCCAATCAAGCTGGAAAGTCCGTTGGCCGTGGTAAGCCAGCGGGGAAGTCTTTCTATGCCAAGCCGGCCACCACTACATGTGGCCATGTCAATTATGTTTCAGCCGAGGATGCTCATGAGGATCCTAACGTCGTCCTTGGTACGCTCCTTGTTAATTGCCATCCGGCATCTGTTCTTTTCGATATTGGAGCATCTCATTCATTCATATCCGAGAGCTATGCTCGATTGCATAACACGACATTCTGCGACATGCCCACTTCCATGGTAATTCAAACTCCGGGTTCCAAATGGCAAACCTCTAGAGTAAGCCATGGGAACGAAATTCTTGTCGATAGACTTGTCTTCCTTGCATCCTTAATAGCTCTCAAGTCCTCCGACATAAATATCATCTTGGGTATGGACTGGATGTCAGCTCATTATGCTAAGATCGATTGTGCCACTAGAACCATTCACCTTACTCACCCATCGG
Organism: Triticum urartu; assembly: GCF_003073215.2. Lineage (NCBI taxonomy): Eukaryota > Viridiplantae > Streptophyta > Magnoliopsida > Poales > Poaceae > Triticum > Triticum urartu. The sequence continues at coordinate 346,133,118 of NC_053028.1, forward strand.
GCAAGATAGTCAATGTCTTAACTCGAGTGGCCAAGCGCCAGCTTTACTCACTAAATGCCAACCCTCTTCCAGACCTTGAGGATGTTCCGGTAGTCCGAGACTTTCCGGATGTCTTTCTAGAAGAACTGCCAGGTGTTCCACCTGAAAGGGATGTTGAGTTTGTGAAAGACCTTGTTCCAGGAACCGTTCCAATCTCTAGAAGACCCTACAAGATGGCACCCTTAGAACTAGCCGAGCTTAAGAATCAACTCTATGAGTCCTTGAAAAAGGGTTTCATCCGTCCTAGTTCCTCTCCTTGGGCTTGCCCCATCCTCTTCGTCAAGAAGAAGGATGGAACGGATCGAATGGTTGTGGACTACCGCCCTGTCAATATGGTCACCATCAAGAACAAATACCCTCTTCCCAGGATCAATGATCTGTATGATCAGCTCGCTGGATCCTCGGTCTTCTCCAAGATGGATTTGAGGTTGGGTTACCATCAAATCAAAATCAGAAATGGGGACATACCCAAAACGGCCTTTGTTACTCGTTATGGCCAATACGAGTACACCGTCATGTCCTTCGGCTTAACCAATGCCCCAGCCACCTTCTCGCGGTTAATGAACTCGGTTTTCATGGAGTATTTGGATAAATTTGTCGTAGTGTACCTCGATGACATACTCATCTACTCCAAGAATGAAGAGGAACATGCCGAACATCTAAGGCTGGTATTGATGAAACTCCGAGAGCATCGCCTTTATGCCAAATTCTCCAAGTGTGAATTTTGGTTGCCAGAAGTGACCTATCTAGGCCATGTAATCTCTGGTAAGGGTATTGCTGTCAATCCCGAGCGAGTTCAAGCCGTCCTTGATTGGACTCCACCTGAGACGGTTAAGCAAGTTCGGAGCTTCCTTGGCTTAGCGGGCTATTGCCGCCGCTTCGTTGAGAATTTCTCCAAGGTTGCTAAACCTCTAACTGAACTCCTCAAGAAAGATAAAAAGTTCGAGTGGACTCCATAGTGCGAGTTCAGTTTTCAGGAACTGAAAAGACGCCTGACATCTGCTCCCGTACTGGTACCACCAGATTTCTCCAAGGACTTTATTATCTATTGTGACGCCTTGCGACAAGGACTAGGTTGCATACTCATGCAAGATCGTCAGGTAATTGCCTATGCTTCACGGCAATTACACCCACATGAGGAAAATTATCCCACACATGATCTAGAGCTTGCAGCTGTAGTCCATGCACTTAAAACTTGGCGACATTACCTTCTCGATAATCGTTGCGAGATCTTCGCCGATCACCAAAGTTTGATATATATCTTCACCCAACCAGATTTGAATCTCAGGCAAAGACGTTGGGTTGAGTTGATCTCGGATTACGACTTAGGAATAACTTACACCCCGGGCAAAGCCAATGTCATGGCCGATGCACTAAGTCGTAAATCCTATTGTAACAACCTGATGTTACAACAAAGTCAACCACTTATCCATGAGGAATTCCGTAAGCTTAATCTTCACATTGTTCCTCGAGGATTCCTATCCACCCTGGTGGCGAAACCTAACCTTATGGATCAGATAATAACCGCCCAGCGGTATGATAAGGGCATATCCCGGATTAAGGAAAACATTGCTAGCGGAGTTGCTAAATGTTTTTCCATGGATAAGCGAGGTGATGTCTTCTTTGAGAACCGTTTGGTGGTTCCCAAGAAACAACATCTACGCCAATTGATCCTTAAGGAAGCTCATGAATCCCCTCTCACCATTCATCCCGGTAGTACCAAAATGTATCAAGACCTATGCCAGAGGTTTTGGTGGACTAGGATGAAGAGAGAAATCGCTCAATACATTGCTAATTGCGACGTTTGTCGTCGTGTTAAAGCAGAGCATCAACGGCCTGCTAGAACCCTTCAACCTTTGGCTATTCCTGAATGGAAATGGGATAAAATCAGTATGGATTTCATCACTGGGTTTCCCAGGACCAAGAGAGGGAATAATGCCATCTTCGTTGTGATCGACCGACTTTCCAAAGTAGCCCACTTTCTACCTGTTCGTGAGAGTATCACTGCTAGCCAGCTAGCTGATCTATACATCTCCCGAATAGTGTCTCTTCATGGTGTTCCATTGGAAATTAACTCAGACCGTGGGAGTCTCTTCACCTCTCGATTCTGGGAAAGTTTCCAAAATGCTATGGGAACTCGTCTCTCCTTTAGCACTGCCTTCCATCCTCAATCAAGTGGTCAAGTAGAGCGAGTCAATCAAATTCTGGAAGATATGCTCTGAGCTTCTGTCATCTCGTTCGGAATAAGTTGGGAGAAATGCCTTCCATTCGCGGAGTTTGCTTATAACAATAGTTATCAAGCTAGTTTGGGGAAAGCTCCATTCGAAGTTCTTTATGGACGAAAATGTCGAACGCCTCTTAACTGGTCAGAAACCGGGGAAAGACAACTCTTTGGCCCGGATATGATTCAGGAAGCAGAAGAGCAGGTTCGCGTTATTCGTGAGAAATTGAAAACAGCCCAATCTCGTCAAAAGAGTCAATATGATCGTAAACATAAGCCTATGACTTATGAAGTCGACGAGAAGGCTTACCTTTGGGTTACTCCATTAAAGGGAACCCATCGTTTTGGTATCAAAGGCAAATTGGCCCCTCGTTACATTGGACCCTTTCGCATTCTTGCCAAACGAGGAGAAGTTGCCTACCAATTGGAACTACCTCCGCATCTTTCCAGAGTTCACGATGTCTTCCATGTTTCACAACTCAGGCGTTGCTTCACGGGTCCTATCCGTGGAGTGGACCATGAAACGCTTGATCTACAAGATAACCTCTCTTATCGGGAATATCCCGTTCATATCCTTGATCAAGCCGAGCGTACCACTCGACGTCAGAATATCAAGTTTCTCAAAGTTCAATGGTCACACCACTCCGATAAAGAAGCCACTTGGGAAAGGGAGGATCGTCTTCGACTTGAGTACCCCACCTTCTTCCCGGAGGATCCTAAATCTCGGGACAAGATTCTTTGAGTGGGGGTGAGTTGTCACACCCTAGCTAGTCCATGCATTAGAGTGTGCATCATGTTTAAATTCTTCTTAAATTTGAATTGGGGAAGACAGAACCCCCAACACCCCCCCTGGAAACAACTAGGGTTTACTAAAAATATTTTCAATGAACCTGAAATGCCCTTCTAAAAAGTTCACCCTCTTTGTCTTAGGTTAGAACCTCTGACAAAATTGGTGCACATTTTTCTAGGTCAACAGAAGGTCATTGAATTAAATCATAAGTATTTGAATTTGGGCATTTAAATGCTATAAAATAATTTAAATGCTCAAATAATTCTCGGAATAAATGTTTCCTGTTGGAAATAATCTAAACAGAGGCCACATTTATTTCCATGATTTTTGGAAACGTTTTAGTATTTTATTTAAAGCTAAACAGTTGCAGTTAAATAGAAAACAGAAACAAAAATCAAAAAGAGAGAGAAGAAAGCCCACCTGGGCCTTACCTGTGCTGGCCCAGCCACCTGGCTCGGCCCAGCCTGCTGGCGCTGCCAGTCGTCGTCCTCCTCGCGCCAGAAGGACGCGGAGGGCGTGGCCGGCGCCCGCGGCCACACGCCGGCCACCTCCTGCTTCCGCCGACGCCCGGGAGACGCCCTGAAGTGCCACGCGACCCCCACGTCTCCCTCTCGCACTCGCTCACTCTCCCCCTCGTCTCCCTGTCTCTCTCCCGCGACGGCCGAGCGCGTACCTCGCCGCCGTTTGCCGTAGTTGCCACCACAGACACCCCCTCGCCCCTCCGACGAGCCCATTAGCTCCGCCTCGACTCCCTCGTCCTCCCCACCGAGCCACGCATCGCCGGAGGCCCTGCATCGCCGCCTTCGCCCTCGTATTCAACCTCGGGCACCCGAGCCATCTCCGGTCGAATTCGCCGCCGCCAGGACCTCCCTGAGCCCGCTGACCCCCTCTCCGACTCCGCTGTGAGCTCCTCTTCCTTTCCCCCTAGTTCCCGTGCTCGATTACGCCTCGTAGCCACCGCCCCCTCCGAGCCCGAGCGCTCCTCGCCGCCGGCCATGACGCCGTCATGGCTACGGCCGTGTAAGCATGCGTCCGAGCGCCTCACCATGATTAGTGCAGCACTAGGAACCCGTAGCCACCCCCAGTTCTCCCTCCCGTGCACCGTAGCGTCAATTTCGACCTCGCCCGAACTCCGGCTGCCGCCACGAGCTCGATCCGGCGAGCTCACTCCACCCCAGCTCCTCCCACTTGCCCCACTAGATGCGCACGAGCCCCAGCTACGCGTAGCACGTCTCCACCGTCGATTTGGTCACCGGAGGACCAAATCCGAAGCCCTCCGCCGTCTCGGGCCTTGCCGGCGTCGAGACGCCGGCGAGTTGACCAAGTTTGACCCCTGGGTGGGCCCAGGAAGACCCCCCCTGAGTCTATGACAGGTGGGGCCGGTCGGCTAACTAAATTAGGATTAGTCTTAGTTAATTTTAATTAAATCAGTCACTGACATGTGGGCCCAGGCCCCACTGACAGCTAATTAGTGTTAATCTAATTTTGCTAATTAGCTGAGAGGCTGACAGAAGGGGCCCACCAGTCAGGTTTGACCTGGGCTGGCGCCTTTGACCTGCTGACATCACCCTGACGCAATGCTGACGCAGTAATGCATTTTCTGGATTTATTATTATACAGGAAATTCCAGAAAATAGTTCAAACTTCAAAAATTCATAGAAATTCAACCATAGCTCCAAATGAGATAAATTATATATGAAAAATTATCAGAAAAATTCAATCTATCCATCTGTAATGGTTTCATGCATGACAAAACAAGTTTACCTTGCTGTTTAAGCAGAATAAGGAAATGCACTATTAAGGCCATGTTTAATGAGCTAATATTTGAATCTTTGATTCAAATGAGTTCATCCCTTTCTAATATAACTTGCATTAGGCCAAGACACAATCATATTGCCATGTCATAGCATGCATCATATTGTTGCATATCGTCATGTGTTGATTGTGTTCCGATGTGTTCTCCGTGGTAGGTTCTGCCTCCGAGGATATTCACGAGTATCCAACTGAAGGGCAGTATCCCGCTACCACTCCATCAGGCAAGCAACCATTGATCGTTCCGATACAAAACCATGTTCTCGCTTCTACTCTTGTTTACTGCATTAAGACAACGCGATTCAAACTGCTATGTGCTACGGTAGTTGAACCCTTATCCTCTGCATGGTCATTGCCACACTAACTAGATGAAACCCACTAGCATGTGTAGGAGTTGATTGAGCCATGTATGTGATTCCTACCTTGCTATGCCTGCTATGCTTAGAGTTGTGTCAGGTCTGGTTCATCTAGGTGATGGGCTAGAGTGAAATGTTTATGTCGGTAATGTGAGGGATGTGTTGAACATGTTTTGGTAAAGGTATCGATGAGAGGCCATGTAGGAGTACATGGTGGGTTGTTTCATTGAGGCCGTCCCTAAGAACTGAGATCTGTATGTGTGATTTAAGATTCAGCTACTACCATGCATTGGGATCCTTAATTGACCCTCTCGGCTTCTTAACCACCCTAGTACTCTGTCCAGGAGTTGCAAATAGTTTCCGGTGTTTGTAGGTTATGTGTTGGCGGCCGTGCGTAGCGCTGACCCTAGGGGTGGGCTATGTTGCGGTAGATACACCGTGGCACGGTGTACCGAGTCACCCGTTTGGTGTCCCGGGAACCCTGTTCACATCGTTCGGGGCCGTATGTGGAAACCTCGGCCGGACTCCCTGCGGATGGAACCTGGATAGGCGATAAACCTGGACTAGAGACTAAAGTGTTTAGGTAGGCCATGGCCAACACCCTCGCTGGGCTTCCGCTTGAAGGTTGCCGAGTACATGTCGTGTAAGCGGCGGTAAGTGGTGAAAGCGTGTATGAAGGAGTACACCCCTGCAGGGTACAAAACTATTCGAATAGCCGCGTCCGCGGTAAAGGACTACTTGGTTGCCTATACAGTTCATAGACAAGTTAATGGATACTACTAAAAGACTCAAGATAAGTGTGAGTACCGAGGATGGCCCTCTCGTAGGATGACGAGGGAGGATCCCCGGTGGAGTATTGTGTTGGTGAGTAGTGGACTCGTGTGCGAAAAACTATTTTACTGGTGGAGTTCCGTAGGATAGCTTAGCCAAGAGTCAAAGCTGGCTTGCTGCATTAACCCCACCGCCTTCTTGAGAATAAGCATGTACAGTAGGATCTGATGTAAGACTTGCTGAGTACCTTTGTACTCACGTTTGCTTATTTATTGTTTTCAGATGACAACACTGCCCCCTCCGATGGGTTTTATGTAGACCGTGACGTCGACGAGTGACTAGCCACCCAGGTGGTGATCCTGGCCATGGAGGGCCTATGTAGTTAGACAGGCTTCGAGAAGCCTTCTTTCTTTCTAGAGTCTGTACTCAGACTAGTTGCTTCCGCATGTGCTTGTATGTTTGTATGACTTGAGTGTCGGGTCATGTGACCCCTATCTGTATGAACATGTTATGTATGGCTCTCTAGAGCCTTTAAATAAAGTACTTGAGTTGTAGAGTTTTGTTGTGATGCCATGTTGTATGTACTCATACGGGCATATTGTGTGTATGATTGAAATGCTTGGTATGAGTGGGATCCGACACTCTAGTTGTTTATCCTTGGCAGCCTTTCTTATGGGGAAATGTAGTCTAGTGTTCCTCGAGCCATAGTAGTCCGCTACAGCCCGGTTCACCGGAGTCCTGCTAGCCCAGCACTACTGTTCAGGACACTTGACTGGCCGGCATGTGTTTCACTTCGTCCCTATGTCTGTCCCTTCGGGGAAATGTCACACGGTGACTTCCGGAGTCCTGCCTAGCCTACTACAGCCCGGGGTTCCCCGGAGTCCTGTTAGCCAAGTGCTACAGCCCGGAATCACTCATTGATGACCGACATGTTCGATGTGATTCATGTATGCCTGTCTCCATAGGTCTGTGCCGCTTTGGGTTCACGACTAGCCATGTCGGCCCAGGTTCTCTGTCATATGGATGCTAGCGACACTATCATATACGTGAGCCAAAAGGCGCAAACGGTCCCGGGCCATGGTAGGGCGACACCCGTGGGATACCGTGCGTGAGGCCGCAAAATGATATGAGGTGTTACCGGCTGGATCGATGTGACTTGGAATCGGGGTCCTGACATTATATGCATGAGAGCATGTGCATGTAGTTAAAATTTGAATTATGCACATAAATGCATTGAAAACTCAGTTAAGGCATAAAAATGTCCAAATGGACTCTGAAAAATCCCAAAAATTGACACAACACTCCTATTGTTGACATGAGAAATTTTTTGAAAGCAATAAGAGGTAATGGATATCCACTAGTACATCGAGGTGCTAAACAAACAGTTTTTAACCCCTTTCCGCGATGGCAATTGGAACCGTCGCCAAGTGAGTGTGGGCGATGGGGGGGTCCTTCCGACACGACCCAGAAACCGTCGAGGATACGCCCTCTTGGCACACACGCTCGGCAAAATGAGGTCGTGAGCGATCGGCGAGCACTCAAATACAGAAATACGTAATTGCTCAAAAAATACAATTATATAGGCGAAATCATTTCGGGTCATAAGTACATCCCACACAGTCAGCCAACACTAAATGTTTCCGTTCGTATATACATCCCACACAGTCGCTCCAAGGAAAACGTTTCTGTTCGCAAGTACATCACACACAATTTTCCCGGTTAAATCGTTTGTGATAGTGTTTCCATTGCACATGGTATTGATAATTTTATCGTTTACGTTATTGAATTCATCACACACGGTGCCGAGAAGAAATTGTGTGTCAAGAGCTGTCCATCACACACAGTTTTTATGTGGTAAACATCTGCGCTAGGTGTCCTAACGCAAACAGTTTTCATGAGGATGTCATGTGTGATTGTTCATTAATCTAACATGGTTTATTCCTAGAAACTGTGTGCGTTATTGAATGCATCGCACACGGTGTTTTCTCAATAACCGTTTGCAATAAAAAACCAATTATCATGCTAATTGTCTGGTTATTCATAATCCATTTATTAATCTAATTGACATTTCATATTAAGAACACAATATATTTCATTTTCATAATTGAAATACATCAGAGTACAGCATCATATAGCTTCAGCACTCAGCTACCCCATTACACAACTACACCAGGACCAAGTTTCACATGCAACATCTATAACCTTTCAAAATTAGCATCATAGAGGGTACATAGACAGATGTATCTCATCTAGAAAACTGCTGAAGCAGAAGGCGAATATTGAGCCTTCATTAATGTTGACGGTCTTTGTAACTTTAGGCCAGTGCATGTGGATGATTGACCATCCATCCTTCGCCCTCTTCAGGAACACTTTAATATTGAACCGTGGGTCTTGTATGAATACCTTCCTCGTCTCTTGACCATACATGTGGTTTGAGAGGTAATCATCAGTGAACTGCTTTGGAATGGCCTGAAAACAAGGATGTGCATAAATATCTTCTCTATATTGGAAATGGGGCAAAGGAATAAAAAGGAAAGGTATAATAGTTAGTACCATCCTGTAGTGAACTGATGTCTTCTTCATTGTGCAGATAAAGATCTTGTTTTGTCGCTAATTTCTTTATCCTAACAATCTTTCTGAGTTTCTTGACTTGACTGATATTCACGGACAACTCATTTCCCCATATGCAAAAAGGGTCGAACAGTGGGTCAAAACCTCTGACAGCAGGACCTACATATGCAAGTACAAATTGTTAAAAACCTAAATATTAGAATGGTTCCTGCAATTGCCCAATAATGTGCTATTAGACAACGGACCATGCACATGCTAACCTCGATTGTAAACCTCAGTGCTTCCCATTGTTTCCCTGCAACACATATAAGGTAGTTAGTCACAAGGTTAGGTAAGAGTTCGCACATGTTATCAGTAAAATATGTTGATGAAAAATAAGCACATTGTAGATTCATCAGATTAATTTAAGCCACATGGAAAACCCATTTATCCAAACCAAGCATGATTAAGAACTAGGAAATATAGCACTTGTATATGTTTATCATGTATTAAGTGCAGCCAAATTCAATTTATTCCTCACATGCACAACAGTACAAAATTCTACCCATGACAATTGGACATCACAGTGTAGAATTGAACCAAGCAGTTAGCTAAACACCACAACAAATGAACCAAACATTAACTGAGCACCACATTGCACAATATAACATACTCCTAATAGAAGATCAGACAGTTAACCAAACCAAGAATGCTTAACAACTTGGAAATATAGCAATTGTATTTTTTTGTCATGTATTTACTACAGCCAAATTCAATTTATTCCTCACATGGTATACAATAATAGAATTCACCCACAGCTACTGAACATCGCATTGCAGAATTGAACCAAACAAAACAGTTACCTAAACACCACAACAAATGAACCAAACATTAACTGAGCACCACATTGCACAATATAACATACTCGTAATAGAAGATCAGAAAGTTAACCAAACCAAGCATGCTTAACAACATGGAAATATAGCAATTGTATTTGTTTCTCTTGTATTTAGTACAACCAAATTAGTTTTATTTCTCACATGGTATACAATAAAAGAATGCACCCACAACTATTGAACATCGCATTACAGAATTGAACCAAACAGCCAACCGCGTCGCATCTTCGGCGCGCGAGGTGTCGACGGTGGCCTCGACGGTGAGGTGCTCTTCCAAGATCTGGGGGTCGACACAAATGGCAGCCATCGAGACCTCATCCGCGTGTGTGGCCGCGATTTGCTTCTCCACTGCCAAATGGTCCTTGGAATCCTGGCTATACTGCACACCATGGCTTAGGGCGGCGCTTATTTGGTGGAGCGGTCGGTGATTTGGGTGGAAGGTGTCGCGCCAGCGGTCGGGGTATGTGGGGTGTGGAAGGAGAAGGAGGATGGGGGTCGGGTGTGCATTACCTGCCTGGATAGGCGAGGCCGAGCAGCGTGGAGGAAGGTTGCCGGTGAGGAGGCGACGCTGCAAACAAGGAGTGAAGGTTTCAACTTGGAAAGGAAGGTGGAAACAAGGGAAATGTGGCTTTTGGTAAGGGGGAGGGGGCGGGGAGATAGATATTTCTGCGGAAGCTGAAAATTTGGAATCGCTTCAGCGAAAAAACTGGCGCGCAAAGTGTCATCAGACACAGTCATTTATTCAGAACTGTGTACGATATGTGAACATCACAAATGATTCAGATAGCTTAACCCATGTGTGTTGAGTTTGAACGTCAAAAAATTTTGGTTCGAATTTCCCTGGTTACAGTGGTCATCCACGTCATTGCATAATTTGGGTACACAAAGGAGACTAACTTCTTAATCGAGCAATTCAGCAATTAAATAGAGCCAGCTGACCTAAACATTACTCTAACAAATTAAAGACCGACGCTCTTAATTAAAGAAAGCAAAGAGTACTACTACGGCTGGTGCTCGTCAATCTCCGCCGCCACCTCCATCTCAAGCTCGCGCCCGTTGGTCTCCTAGGGAAGGGGCTCCATGGCATCAATTGCACCATACTCAGCAAGCATCTCACAATCCGCGTCCGCCATATCTTTGGAATAGGCCGCCATGAGCTGTGTGTGGTCAGCCGCGATTTGGGCTCTAGCGGGCTCCGTTGTGGCAAGGTATGCCGCGCAGGAACGAACAGCTGCTCGAACTCTCTCGGCGATTGCCAACTCTTCGGCCATGGGTTGTCGCTCGTTGTCGGAGAAGCTTCGTTCGATTTGTGCGGTGACCGCCACGAGCTGGGCGTGGACGGCCTCGACATGGTAGTGGGAGGCCTCCATCAGGGCTAAGGCCGCTGCTGCAGAACGGACAGTTGCTGTGCCGCTCTCGCCAGTTGCTATCCCCAAGGTAGATGCTGCTGCCGCTACCTGAGAAGCAACAATTGCCGTTTGGGCTGCCGTGGCTGCCCGGACGCAGAAGGCGGTCGCCCTCACAAAGCTTGTTAGCACACGCCTGGCGACTGCGGTTGCGCTCTCGCTGGAGTTGATAACCCACAAGCATAGGGGATTAATTGTAGCCTCTTTCGATAAGTAAGAGTGTCGAACCCAACGAGGAGCTAAAGGTAGAACAAATATTCCCTCAAGTTTTATCGACCACCGATACAACTCTACGCATGCTTGACATTCGCTTTACCTAGAACAAGTATAAAACTAGAAGTACTTTGTAGGTGTAACGGGATAGGTTTGCAAGAATATAAAGTGCACGTAAATAAAAACTAGGGCTGTTTTAGGTAAAGAAGCAATAAAGTTAGTACAACGAGTGTGGAAAAGTGGTGGTAGGAGTTGCAAATTTGTCCCTAAGCAATTGACTGCTTTAGTAGACCGATAGCAAGTTTTATGTGGGAGGGGCCACTGCTAGCATGTCATCCCTGATATGGAATTCTATTTACTTATGATTGGAAATATTAGCAAGCATCCGCAACTACTAACGTTCATTAAGGTAAAACCCAACCATAGCATTAAGATATATTAGTCCCCCTTCAATCACGTATGCATCAATTTCTATGCTAGGTTGAAGCTTCTGTCACTCTTGCCCTCCAATACATAGTCCTATCAACATACAACTAACTCGATGGTGTGATCCACGCGCGCGCTCATATGATGGGCACCAAAGGACTACAACATAACCACAAGCAAATTAAACCAATCATAGCAATTCACCAATTACCTATGACAACGAAAATCTACTCGGACATCATAGGATGGCAACACATCATTGGATAATAATATGAAGCATAAAGCACCATGTTCAAGTAGAGAGTACAGCGGGTTACAGGAGAGTGCACCGTTGTCGATAGATGGGGGAAGGTGATGAAGATGTTGGTGAAGATGACGGAGGTGTTGGTGTAGATTGTGGTGATGAGGATGGCCCCGGCGGCATTCCGGCGCCACCGGAAGAGAGGGGGAGAGGCCCCCCTTCTTCTTCTTCTTCTTCCTTGACCTTCTCCCTAGATGGCAGAAGGGTTTCCCCTCTGGTCCTTGGCCTCCATGGCTTGGGAGGGTGATACCTCCATTTTGCATCATGCTTTTATATTGATATTTATTGCATTATGGGCTATTATTACACATTATGTCACAATACTTATGCCTATTCTCTCTTATTTTACAAGGTTTACTTGAAGAGGGGGAATGTTGGCAGCTGGAATTCTGGGCTGGAAAAGGAGCAAATATTAGAGACCTATTCTGCATAGCTCCAAAAGTCCTGAAATTTCATGGAAGTCATTTTTGGAATTAATAAAAAATGCTGAGCGGAGAAAGCACCAGAGGGGGCCCACGCCCTGGCCACAAGGGTGGCGGCGCGCCCTACCCCTGGGCGCGCCCACCTTCCTTGTGGGCCCCCTGGTGGCCCTCTGATGCCCTTCTTCTGCTATATGAGGTCTTTCGTCGGAGAAAAAATCATAAGAAAGCTCACGGGACGAAACTCCGCCGCCACGAGGCGGAACCTTGGCGGAACCAATCTAGGGCTTCGGCAGAGCTGTTCTGACAGGGAAACTTCCCTCCGGCAGGGGGAAATCATCACCATCGTCATCACCAACGATCCTCTCATCGGGAGGGGGGCAATCTCCATCAACATCTTCACCAGCACCATCTCATCTCAAACCCTAGTTCATCTCTTGTATCCAATCTTTGTATCCAAACCTCAGATTGGTACCTATGGGTTGCTAGTAGTGTTGATTACTCCTTGTAGTTGATGCTAGTTGGTTTACTTGGTGGAAGATCATATGTTCAGATCCATTATGCATATTAATACCCCTCTGATTATGAACATGAATATGCTTTGTGAGTAGTTACGTTTGTTCCTGAGGACATGGGAGAAGTCTTGCTATAAGTAGTCATGTGAATTTGGTATTCGTTCGATATTTTGATGAGATGTATGTTGTCATCCCTCTAGTGGTGTCATGTGAACATCGACTACATGACACTTCACCATTGTTTGGGCCTAGAGGGAGGCATTGGGAAGTAATAAGTAGATGATGGGTTGCTAGAGTGACAGAAGCTTAAACCCTAGTTTATGTGTTGCTTCATAAGGGGCTGATTTGGATCCATATGTTTCATGCTATGGTTAGGTTTACCTTAATACTTCTGTTATAGTTGCAGATTCTTGCAATAGGGGTTAATCATAAGTGGGATGCTTGTCCAAGTAAGGACAGTACCCAAGCACCGGTCCACCCACATACCAAATTATCAAAGTACCGAACGCAAATCATATGAATGTGATGAAAACTAGCTTGACGATAATTCCAATGTGTCCTCGGGACCGCTTTACTTCATATAAGAGTTTGTGCGGGCTTGTCCTTTTCTACAAAAAGTATTGGGCCATCTTGCTGCACCTTATTTACTTTTATTACTTGCTACTCATTACAAATTACCTTATCACAAAACTACTGTTACCGATAATTTCAGTGCTTACAGAGAATACCTTACTGAAAACTGCTTATCATTTCCTTCTGCTCCTCGTTGGGTTCGACACTCTTACTTATCGAAAAGAATATGATAGATACCCTACACTTGTGGGTCATCAAGACTTTTCTGGCGCTGTTGCCGGGGAGTGAAGCTCCTTCGGTAGCTGGAATTTGGTAAGGAAAAATTTATATAGTCTACTGAAATTTACTGTCACTTGTTACTATTGAACATAATCCTCTGAGGGGCTTGTTCGGGGTATCTTTACCCCGACCAGTAGAGCAAAGAGTTGCTCCTCAACCTACTGAACCTACTGAAAATGTTTAGTTTGAAATTCCTTCGGGTATGATAGAGAAACTGCTAGCTAATCCTTTTGCAAGAGATGGAACATTGCATCCTGATTTACACTTAATCTATGTGGATGAAGTTTGTGGATTATTTAAGCTTGCAGGTATGCCCGATGATGTTATCAAGAAGAAGGTCTTCCCTTTATCTTTGAAGGGAGAGGCATTGACATGGTATAGGCTATGTGATGATATGGGATCATGGGACTACAAGCGATTGAAATTGGAATGTCATCAGAAGTTTTATCCTATGCATCTTGTTCATCGTGATCGTAATTATATATATAATTTTTGGCCTCGCGAAGGAGAAAGCACCGCTCAAGCTTGGGGGAGGCTTAAGTCAATGTTTTATTCATGCCCCAATCATGAGCTCTCAATAGAAATGATTATTCAAAAAAATTATGCTCGGCTTTCTCTCAGTAATCGCTCCATGCTCGATACTTCTTGTACTAGATCTTTTATGATGAAGACTATTGAATTCAAATGGGATTTGTTGGAAAGAATTAAACACAACTCTAAAGATTGGGACCTCGACGAAGGTAAGGAGTCGGGTATAACACCTATGTTTGATTGTGTGGAATCTTTTATGGATACCGATGCTTTTTGTGAATTTAGCTCTAAATATGGACTTGACTCTGAGATAGTAGCTTCTTTATGTGAATCCTTTGCTACTCATGTTGATCTCCCAAAGGAGAAGTGGTTTAAATATAATCCTCCCACTGAAGTAAAAGTAGTTGCACCTATTAAAGTTGAAGAAAAGACTATCACTTATAATGATCCTGTTGTTCCTACTACTTATATTGAGAAGCCACCTTTCCCTGTTAGAATAAAGGATCATGCTAAAGCTTCAACTGTAGTCAACAAAAGTAATATTAGGACACACAAACCCCCTGAGCAAGTTAAAGTTGAACCTAAAATTGCTATGGTTAAAGATCTCTTGGCCGATAATATTGATGGGCATGTTATTTACTTCTGCAATGAAGCTGCTAGAATTGCTAGACCTGATGCTAAAAACAAACATAGACCTGTTGTAGGCATGCCTGTTATTTCCGTTAAAATAGGAGATCATTGTTATCATGGCTTATGTGATATGGGTGCTAGTGCAAGTGCAATACCTCATTCCTTATACCAAGAAATTATGCATGATATTGCAGCTGCTGAGATAGAAGAGATAGATGTTACAATTAAGCTTGCCAATAGAGATACTATTTCACCAGTTGGGATTGTTAGAGACGTTGAAGTCTTGTGTGGGAAAGTTAAATATCCTACTGATTTTCTTGTTCTTGGTTCCCCACAATATGACTTTTGTCCCATTATATTTGGTAGACCCTTCTTGAATACTGTTAATGCTATGATAGACTGCAATAAGGATATTGTTTCTGTTGGTTTAGGGGATATGTCTCATGAGTTTAACTTTGCTAAATTTAGTAGACAACCCCGTGATGAGAAATTGCCTAGTAAAGATGAAATTATTGGTCTTGCTTCTATTGCCGTGCCTCCTAATGATCCTTTAGAACAATATTTGCTAGACCATGAAAATGATATGAATATGAATGAAAGAAGGGAAATAGATGAAGTATTGTTTAAACAGGGACCTATTTTGAAACACAACTTGCCTGTCGAAATCCTAGGGGAGCCTCCCCCACCTAAGGTTGATCCCGTGTTTGAGCTTAAACAATTGCCTGATACTCTTAAATATGCTTATCTTGATGAAAAGAAGATATATCCTGTTATTATTAGTGCTAACCTTTCAGAGCATGAAGAAGAGAAATTATTGAAAACTCTGAAGAAGCACCGTGTTGCTATTGGATATACTCTTGATGGTCTTAAGGGCATTAGTCCCACTCTATGTCAACACAAAATAAATTTGGAGAAAGACGCCAAACCAGTTATTGATCACCAACGACGGCTATATCCTAAGATGAAAGAAGTGGTAAGAAAGGAAATATTAAAGCTCCTTGAAGCAGGTATAATTTATCCCGTTGCTGATAGTCAGTGGGTAAGCCATGTCCATTGTGTCCCTAAGAAGGGAGGTATTAGTATCGTTCCTAATGATAAAGATGAATTGATTCCACAAAGAATTATTACAGTTTATAGGATGGTAATTGATTTCCGCAAACTAAATAAAGATACTAAAACAGATCATTACCATTTGCCTTTTATTGATCAAATGCTAGAAATATTATCCAAACATACACATTTTTGCTTTCTAGATGGTTACTATGGTTTCTCTCAAATACACGTGTCAGCAGAGGACCAAGAAAAGACCACTTTTACTTGCCCTTTCGGTACCTTTGCTTATAGAGTATGCCTTTTGGTTTATGTAATGCACCTACGGCTACCTTTGAAAGATGCATGATGGCTATATTCTATGACTTTTTTGAAAAGATTTGTGAAGTTTTCATGGATGATTTCTTTGTTTATGGATCCTCTTTTGATGATTTCTTGAGCAACCCTGATCGAGTTTTGCAGAGATGTGAAGGAACTACGTTGTCTTGAATTGGGAGAAGTGCCACTTTATGGTTAATGAAGGTATTGTCTTGGGGCATAAAATTTCTGAAAGAGGTATTGAAGTTGACAAAGCTAAAGTTGATGCTATTGAAAAGATGTTGTGTCCCAAGGACATCAAAGGTATAAGAAGTTTCCTTGGTCATGCCAGTTTTTATAGGAGGTTCATTAAGGACTTCTCAAAAATTTCCCGGCCTCTGACTAACCTATTACAAAAAGATATTCCTTTTGTCTTTGATGATGATTGTGTAGAAGCATTTGAAATACTTAAGAAATCCTTGATTTCTACACCTATTGTTCAGCCACCTGATTGAAATTTACCCTTTGAAATCATGTGTGATGCTAGTGACTATGTTGTAGGTGCTGTTCTAGGACAAAGAGTTGATAAAAAAATTAAATGTTATTCAATATGCTAGTAAAACTCTAGACAATGCCCAGAGTAATTATGCTACTACTGAAAAGGAATTCTTAGCAGTTGTATTTGCTTGTCATAAGTTCAGACCTTATATTGTTGATTCAAAAGTAACTATTCACACTAATCATGCTGTTATTAAATATCTTATGGAGAAGAAAGATGCTAAACCTAGACTTATTAGATGGGTTCTCTTGCTACAAGAATTTGATTTGCATATTATTGATAGAATGGGAGCCGAGAACCCCGTTGCAGATAACTTGTCTAGGTTAGAGAATGTTCTTGATGACCCACTACCTATTGATGATAGCTTCCCTGATGAACAATTAGCTGTCATAAATGCTTCTCGCACTGCTCCATGGTATGCTGATTATGCTAATTACATTGTTGCTAAATTTATACCACCTAGTTTCACATACTAGCAAAAGAAAAAGTTCTTCTAGGATTTAAGACATTACTTTTGGGATGACCCACACCTTTATAAAGAAGGAATAGATGGTGTTATTAGAAGTTGTGTACCTGAGCATGAACAGGAACAGATCTTACGCAAGTGTCACTCCGAGGCTTATGGAGGACACCATGCTGGAGACAGAACTACACATAAGGTACTGCAATCTGGTTTTTATTGGCCTACTCTCTTCAAGGATGCCCGTAAGTTTGTCTTATCTTGTGATGAATGTCAAAGAATTGGTAATATCAGTAGATGTCAAGAAATGCCTATGAATTATTCACTTGTTATTAAACCATTTGATGTTTGGGGCTTCGATTATATGGGACCGTTTCCTTCCTATAATGGGTATACACATATTTTAGTTGCTGTTGATTACATTACTAAGTGGGTAGAAGCTATTGCAACTAGTAGTGCTGATCATAACACCGCTATTAAGATGCTTAAAGAAGTTATTTTTCTGAGGTTTGGAGTCCCTAGATACTTAATGACTGATGGTAGTTCACATTTTATTCATGGTGCCTTTTGTAAAATCCTTGCTAAGTAGGATGTTAATCATAGAATTGCATCTCCATATCACCCGTAGTCTAGTGGTCAAGTAGAATTGAGTAACAAAGAGCTCAAATTAATTTTGCAAAAGACTGTTAATAGATCTAGAAAGAATTGGTCCAAGAAACTTGATGATGCATTTTGGGCTTATAGAACTGCATATAAAAATCCTATGGGTATGTCTCCATATAAAATGGTTTATGGAAAAGCATGTCACTTACCTCTCAAATTAGAACTTAAGGCATATTGGGCCATTAAAGAGCTCAACTATGACTTCAAACTTGCCGGTGAGAAGAGGCTATTTGACATTATCTCACTTGATGAATGGAGAACCTAGGCCTATGAAAATGCCAAGCTATTTAAAGAAAAAGTTAAAAGATGGCATGATAAAAGGATACAAAAACGTGAGTTTAATGTAGGTGATTATGTATTGCTATACAACTCTCGTTTAAGATTTTTTGCAGGAAAATTTGTCTCTAAATGGGAAGGTCCTTACGTCATGGAGGAGGTCTATCATTCCGGTGCCATAAAAATCAACAACTTCGAAGGCACAAATCCAAAGGAGGTGAATGGTTAAAGAATCAAACATTATATCTCAGGTAATCCTATAAATGTTGAAACTAATGTTATTGAAACCGCAACCCCGGAGGAATACATAAGGGACACTTTGCAGAACATTCAGACTCCGAAAAGGAATAGGTACGTGGTACGGTAAGTAAACCGACTCCAAAACAGTTCTACTGGCAATTTTTCTCCGTTTTGGAATATTTAAGAAAATAGGAAAATAAGAAGCAGACCAGAAAGGACACGAGGCTTCCACGAGGGTGGAGGGAGCGCCCTACCCCCTGGGTGTGGCCCCTGCCTCGTGGGCACCTCGTGTGCTCTCCGGACTCTGTTTTATTGCACGATACTTCTTTTGGTCAGTAAAAATTCATTATATAATCTCTCGAAGGTTTTGACCACCGTATCACGCAAATATCTCCAGTCTTTGTTTCAAGTTGTCCTGCTGCAGATTTAAGCAACATGTTGTCCCAAGATTTGGAAGGACAAAGCTATGTGGCTGATTACCTTGCAGATCATAAGGTCTATGGGGACTTGGATCATTGTGGTTGGACCACGGAGGAAGAAGAAGACTATGAGCCTAAAGGAAAGGAGGAGATGAGCTCGGATGAATATGAAGTCCAATTACCTCAACCTGGGGACATGCATGTGGAGTTCAAAAAGTCAAGCCTCCCCAATAGAGCAAAGAAACCTAAGATCAAGTTTATCCCTTTTTGTCTCTCGCAGGAAAACAAACAAGAACTATGCAAAAAGGTACTAAGCCCTGAGCGGGAGATCGAGGACCTAAACGAGCAGAATTCTGTCCTCAAGCGCAAATTAAGGAAGAAGCGCACATCATCAACCACCCCTTCATCACCACCTCCGAGGAAGGAAACATAAACACATGGGTGATACGTCTCCAACGTATCTATAATTTTTGATTGCTCCATGCTATATTATCTACTGTTTTATACATTATTGGGCTTTATTATCCAATTTTATATTATTTTTGGGACTAACCTATTAACCGGAGGCCCAGCCCAGAATTGCTGTTTTTTGCCTATTTTAGGGTTTCAAAGAAAAGGAATATCAAACGGAGTCCAAACGGAATGAAACCTTCGGAAACGTGATTTTCTCATTAGATAAGATCCAGGAGACTTGGACCCTCCGTCAAGAAAGCCACGAGGCAGTCACGAGGGTGGAGGGCGCCCCCTAAGGTGCGCCCCCTGCCTCGTGGGCCCCTCGAAGCTCCACCGACGTACTTCTTCCTCCTATATATACCTACATACCCCCAAACGATCGGGGACGGAGCCAAAAACCTAATTCCACCGCCGCAACTTTCTGTATTCACAAGATCCCATCTTGGGGCCTGTTCCAGAGCTCCGCCGGAGGGGGCATCGATCACAGAGGGCTTCTACATCATCATCCAAGCCCCTCCGATGAAGTGTGAGTAGTTTACTTCAGACCTACGGGTCCATAGTTAGTAGCTAGATGGCTTCTTCTCTCTTTTTGGATCTCAATACAATGTTCTCCCCCTCTCTCTTGGAGATCTATTTGATGTAATCTTCTTTTTGCGGTGTGTTTGTTGAGATCGGTGAATTGTGGGTTTATGATCAAGTCTATCTATGAATTATATTTGAATCTTCTCTGAATTCTTTTATGTATGATTGGTTATCTTTGCAAGTCTCTTCGAATTATCAGTTTTGTTTGGCCTACTAGATTGGTTTTTCTTGCCATGGGAGAAGTGCTTAGCTTTGGGTTCGATCTTGCGGTGTCCTTTCCCAGTGACAGAAGGGGCAGCAAGGCACGTATTGTATCATTGCCATCGAGGATAACAAGATGGTTTTTTTATCATATTGCATGAAACTATCCCTCTACATCATGTCATCTTGCTTAAGGCATTACTCTGTTTTTAACCTAATACTCTAGATGCATGCTGGATAGCGGTCGATGAGTGGAGTAATAGTAGTAGATACAGGCAGGAGTCGGTCTACTTGTCTCGGACGTGATGCCTATATACATGATCATACCTAGATATTCTCATAACTATGCTCAATTCTGTCAATTGCTCAACAGTAATTTGTTCACCCACCGTAGAATACTTATGCTCTTGAGAGAAGCCACTTGTGAAACCTATGGCCCCCGGGTCTCTTTCTCATCATATCAATCTCCATCACTTTATTATTGCTTTGCTTTTACTTTGCCTTTTACTTTTTACTTTGCATCTCTATACCAAAAATACAAAAAATATTATTTATCATCTCTATCAGATCTCAATTTCGTAAGTGACCGTGAAGGGATTGACAACTCCTAAGCGCGTTGGTTGCGTTGACCTATTGTTATTGTGTAGGCACGAGGGACTCGTGCATAGCCTCCTATTGGATTGATACCTTGGTTCTCAAAAACTGAGGGAAATACTTACGCTACTTTGCTGCATCATCCCTTCCTCTTCGGGGAAATCCAACGCAGTGCTCAAGAGATAGCAAGAAGAATTTATGGCGCCGTTGCTGGGGAGGTTCGCACAAGTCAAGATTTGACTCCCGACAACGAGCAATTTCTGGCGCTGTTGCCGGGGAGTGTGCGCGAAAGTCAACATACCAAGTACCCATCACAATCCCTATCTCCTGCATTACATTATTTGCCATTTGCCTCTCGTTTTCCTCTCCCCCACTTCACCCTTGCCGTTTTATTCGCCCTCTCTATCTCTATCCTCCCTCTCACTCTCTATTTGCCTCTTTTTGCCCGTTTTCTTTTTGTTTGCTCGTGTGTTAGTTTGCTTGTTTGTCGCGATGGCTCAAGATAATGCTAAATTGTTTGACTTCACCAATACCAACAACAATGATTTCCTTAGCACGCAGATTGCTCCTCTTACCGATGCTGAATCTTGTGAAATTAATACTGCTTTGTTGAATCTTGTCATGAAAGATCCGTTCTCCGGCCTTCCTAGTGAAGATGCCGCTACCCATCTTAATAGCTTCGTTGATTTGTGTGACATGGAAAAGAAGAAAGATGTCGATAATGATATTGTTAAATTGAAGCTATTTCCTTTTTCCCTTAGAGATCGTGCTAAATCTTGGTTTTCATCTTTGCCTAAAAATAGTATTGATTCATGGAACAAGTGAAAAGATGCTTTTATCTCTAAGTATTTTCCTCCCGCTAAGATCATCTCTCTTAGAAACGATATTATGAATTTTAAACAACTTGATCATGAACATGTTGCACAAGCTTGGGAGAGAATGAAATTAATGATACGTAATTGCCCTACTCATGGTTTGAATTTGTGGATGATTATACAAAATTTTTATGCCGGATTTAATTTTGCTTCTAGAAATCTTTTAGATTCGGCCGCGGGAGGCACTTGTCGGTGTTCTGGGAACGGGGGTCCCCAGACTTGCCTGCCTGCGGCCTGCGGCGTGGCTCAAGTGGGGGCCCAGCGCGGCCCATCTTCATCAGCTCAAGCTCAAGACCCTCGCGAGGGGCCAAGCCTCGCGGGGCGGACGACATGAAGCTTCCTCAGAGGCAGCCTCGTCAGGCAGGCTCACGAGGAGGCGGAGAGATCAAGGCAGGGGTACCTCACGGGGGCCCGTGAAGCAAGGCATGACGATCGAGACCAGGCGGGCGCCGGCCTGTGCAGTGTCCTTGTTTCCCCTTTGGTGCAAAGGGGGCAAGCACAGGCCAAGGCATCGGGCAAAGGTTACCATTCTGGTGCAACAAGACCAAGACCAACAGAGCGGCAGGACGGAGGTCACCATGGAGCCCAAGACAGCGTCATCACCAGAGCTTTTGGCAGCCGAAGACCACCTTTGGTCAGGATAACTTGTACTAGATGTTCCCCTTCAAAATGGCCAATTGTTTTGTGCCCTTCCCGCTCATTATTTGGGGAGAGGCCCAGGGCCTCTATAAAAAGAACTAGCCACACAGAGTAGAGGGACATCTAGAAATCTGGAAGAGCCCTAGCAGAGAGAGAGAGAGAGAGAGGCGATTGAACTCACCCAAGCAGTTCATCGCACCAGCTCAAGAACACCTCTCGCGAGGTTGTTCTTCCCTTGTACTGTTCCTCATCATCCCCTGAGGCAATCCACCACACCACACACTGGAGTAGGGTATTACACCACAACGGTGGCCAGAACCAGTATAAACCTTGTGTCCCTTGTGTTTTTCATTTTTTCCAGCTAAAATCACGCGAGGAGATTGGACGCAGATCGGTAGGGGAGAGATCTCCGCGCGCACCCCAGTGTTCAAACCTCAAGGGTCTGTCGGAACCCGAAATCCAACATTTGGCGTGCCAGGTAGGGGAGCGTCGGAATCTTTCTTCCGATGTTCGCGTATGATCTTCCGCCGTGTCCATGGCTGACGCTCGTCGGGCTCGCGCCGAGCGCCGGGCTGCTCTCGCCACCCGCGTCGCCCAGACGGCTCCCGTCGGCAGACGTCCTCGGTGTTCCCCGTTGCCTGCCGCCAACGCCGCCACCGGCCTGGCGAGGAATGAGCAGCAGGCCTCCTCCCAGCATCCTTCGGTGTGGCGAGAGGGCCGGACCACCACACCGTCGCTGACTCCAGCCGCTTCGTCGTCCCACGCCCGTCGCGCCCCCGCGGACGCGCACGCCACGCTGCTCCTGGGGAGAGAGCTCTTGCACTACCACCCCGTTGACGACCTCTACGAGGACTAGCTCGCCCGCATCACCGAGCTCGTCAGCGCCGCAGGGGGCTCCCCCTTGCCGTCCCTCTCGCTGCCTCGCCCTCCATTCCGCGCAGGAGGCGGGGACCAGGAAGCGCCTCCACCACCTCGTCCCCAAGAAGGCGCCCTGGCTCCAAGGCGCGCAGCCCCAGGGCGAGACCCTCCGCGTCCGGCGCCTGCGCAGCAAGAGAGGAGCTGCCAAGAGATCCCTCGTCCCCAAGAAGGTGCTCGCGTGCTCCCAGCGCCGGCGCGCCAAGATCGCGTCCCTGCACCTCCATGCCAAGACCCCGTGCTGCTCCAAGCGGCAGCGCGTGGTAATCCCCAGGAACAAGCCCAGCACCAGCAAAAGGCACCCGTGGCCACGGTGGGCTTCCGCGCCCTCACCCCCGAGCTACGCGGCGTCGCATGGCCAGGCAAATTCAAGCCTAACCTACCCCCTCACTACGATGGCACGACGGACCCCGCGGAGTTCCTACAGCTCTACGAGCTATGCATAGAAGCCGCCAACGGAGACGAAAGGGTCATGGCGAATTGGTTTCCCATGGCGCTCAAGGACGGGGCCCGCACCTGGCTCCTGAACCTGGCTCCTGGCACAGTCTCCTCCTGGGACGAGATGCGCACTCGCTTCATCGCCAACTTACAGGGCACTCGCGACCGAAACCCGGCCGTGAGCAATCTGCGCCGCATCAAGCAGCGGCAAGGGGAAACCCTGCAGAAATACATCCAGCGCTTCAAGAATGCTCGCTTCAAGATCCCCAAGGTGACTGAAGAAGCCATCATCTCGGCCTTCTCCGATGGCGTACACGACATCAAGATGAAGGAGGAGCTAGCTATCCATGAAGACCTGTGCACATCCCTGGAGCTGTTCAACTTGGCGACCAAGTGCGCCAGGGCTGAGGAAGGGCGCCTTTCCCTCCTCGAACTCCCGACTGCCGACCCAGAAGAGAAGAAGCCCAAGGCCAAGGACGTGAAGCGCAAGGGGGTTGCCGTGCTTGAAGTGGAACCAGACACCAAGCAAGGCAGGGATCAGCCTGAGTCATCCAAGGGCAGCCGGTACTGCGTGTACCACGACCTCCACACCCACAACACCAACGAATGTCAAGAGCTCAGGGCCGTGAGAGATGGACGTGTCGGCCGATGCCCTGAGCGTAATGACAGGGGCTATGGCCGAGGAGGAGGAAGAGGTGGCAGACGATGGGAAGACTGTGGCCCTCGCCAAGGGTGGCGTGACTAACCTTGCGTGGATCGCTGGCAGGGCCAGCCTCGCGAGGGAGGCTGGAGAGATCAGCCTCGTGAGGACCGCCCATACGGCAACGCAGCCTTCCTCCTCTGCCGCCACCGCCAAGGAGGAATGAAGACCAACATCAAGACGAGGGGGCTGGGGGCTTCCAGGAGCCGCACACAATTGCTTGCATCTTGGGTGGCGCGTAGGCCCCAGCCTCACAGCGCATTTTCAAGCAGTTTGCTCGCGAGGTGAATGCAGTCCTCCCCAAGCTTGAGGCCACACACCCTCTCAGGTGGTCTGCGTGCGCTATCACGTTCAGCTCAGCGGATCAGCTCAAGTGCGCGGCAACGGCCGGAGTCCTCCCGATGCTTTGCTCCCCGGTCATCAGCAACGTGCAGGTCACCAGGACCCTCATTGACGGCGGAGCAGGACTCAACGTCCTGTCCGTCGAGACGTTCGACAATCTCCAAGTGTCGTACGATCAGCTCTAGTCGACCAACCCCTTCTTAGGAGTCACTGATGGTTCCACTGTTCCCATAGGGCTGGTTCGCCTTCCAGTCACCTTCGGACAGTGCAACAACTACCGCACGGAGCTCATCGACTTCGACGTCGCCCACATCCGTCTGCCATACAACGCCATTCTCGGGTACCCAGCCCTGGCCAAGTTCATGGCGGTGACTCACCATGGATACAATGTCCTCAAGATGCCAGGAAGCGGTGGAGTCATCACCGTACCCTGTGAAGAAAGGGACGTAGTGTGTTCACTTGAGCGCGCGTTCCAAGCCGTAGCAATCGAAGACCCGGACCACAGGAATGGAAGGCTTCCCAAGGCGACCCTTAAGAACAAGGAGGTTTCGCCTGACCCAAGCCATAAGGAGGTAGGCGCCTCCGGAGGTGTTGCGCCAGGATCTGCGCCCAGTCAGGGAGCGCCACCCTTTCTCGCATAGGAAGGCGTGCCCGGCGCCCTCCTCAGGCAGGGCTCGGGGGCTCTTTCTTGGAGAGCCACCGACTTTGCCAAGGTCGCGAGGGAGGCGCTCAGGCACCACTTGGAGGGGTGCTTCCAGGTACGTTTCCCTCAGGAAGATACAAGACAAGGAAGACCAAACCCGCAGTAGTTCATCGCAAGAAACACCTAGGAGTTACAGGAGTCGAGAGTCATGCGCAGCAGCCGCCGCTTGCCCACCGTAGCCCCACATCCAGGCGAGGATGGTGGGCTGCGCATCTGCATCGACGTGCCAGGACTCAACCGAGCCGCGTCTCAGGAGCGCCTCTGGCCTTCACACGTGGGGCGTTGCGAGGGTCCACCTCACAGCTACGTTCGCATGCCTTTCGGCCTGCCGAACGCGGTCGCCGCTCATCAGCGCCTGCTGAGGAGCATTCTGGAGGCTCAGGAGGTCAGGCATCATGCGGACCTGGCTGAGATGGAGATGGCCCTCAGGAACCCACCTGTGCCCCCGGAGCCTCCCGAGGCTCCTGGGCCTGGGGGCTCATGAGGATCGACGTCTTCATCACGCATCGCTCGCTTCTTCAGCATCACTTCATCTTCAACGGCACCAGGTGACATCTTTCTAAGTCCCGTTTAGCTGGGAGTTCCCACAGGGCCGCATCATTCCCAGGTCGCGTGGGTCCATCCCTGAGGCATGTATCCGTTTTGCTTATGCTCTTTACTTACCTTGTTGGGGGAGCCCCTCGGGCTGCATCATCCTCGAGCTGCTCGGGCCTGGCCCAGCGGCGTTTGCTTTTCTCGCGTCTATTTAAATGAATTTCCTCCTGCGTGCTTAACACACCCGACGTAATCGCCTGCTCGATTGACGCCTACCTATGGAGCTGCTCGCTCTGGCACGGCATTTGCGCATGGGTCCATCCCTACAACACCGATAAACTTGAGTGGTCGAGCTCTGGCCGCGGCAGCCCCGCAAGGCGCCACCTCACCAGGCCCTCAGTGCCCCAATCACTCCCTCGGAGTGACCAAAGGTTGGCTGGCAACCGTAACAACAGGTCTTGTTTCTCTTCATGGTTGGTGTGTAGGACCTACTCCAGGAGCAACGTTAGGGACGTCGCGAGCCGCCTCACCCTCTCTTCGGCGCGGACCGCTTGCATGTTAAAAGGGGGGGGTACCTGAGCATCGCGACTCATGGGCTCCTACTGGCTCTCCAGCCCTCACCCCCTGGCCTTGACCCACGGCATCGCGACCTGTCATACCAGCGGCGGCTAAGCTCACTCGAGGGCCGGGACCTGAGGACGTAGAGCATTAAGGAAAGTGCGGGGGAGTGGGAAGGAGCTCGCGAGGACCTAACCCAGCAGCGCCTCAGCTGCCACTCGGGCCAGGCGGTTCATCGAGGAACTACACCAAACTCAAGAGATAAGTCACGCCCTTACAAGAGTTGGACCAACGCAGCGCCAAACCCTCGCCCAGTGCGGCTCTGTCATGGCGACGTTGCCTTCCTTTCTTACCCAGCGAGGGCTGCTTGAGCGCTAAAGGGGACCTCCCGAGCATCGGAACTCGGGGGCTCTTACCGGACCTCGGGCCGCTCACCTCCTGGCCTTGACCACGGCATCGCGACCTGGCATACCAGCGACGGCTGAAGCCTGCCTGGGGACTGGGACCTGTCAGCGTAGAGCGCCAAGTCCTCGTGAGGATAGAAAGGGGGAGCCGAGCCGAGACAGGACAAGCACCTCGTGTTGATTCATATTAAGGATATAATATTCATAAAAGACATGGCAGACGCCTTACATGCCCCCGCGGGGTGTTGCTTAGATTCCTCGCAGGGAACAAGAGTACTAATCCTAAGGAACTCTAATCGCCCGCACCGCCGCAAGGGACGCCATCATCAACAGTGGGCTGCCCAACGTCGACGCCAACCTCATCCAGATTAGTGGCGTCGGCGGCTGGACGCAGCTGCCCCGCTCCGAGCATGGCGCGAGCTCGGGGGCTCGTAGCTGTCGTCGCTCATCTCCGGAGTCGCGAGGAGCTCGGGGGAGCCGCTGGATTCCCCGGCTCCTCCGCTGCCACCTGAGGAGCTCCTGCAGGGCCGATGGGCGGGCCAGGTCCTCGCCGGTTCGTCTCCCCTGCTGCTCTCCCTGGGGCAGCACTCCAGTCGGCGTCCTTCAGCATCGAAGACCTTGAAGAACATCAGGGGGCGCCGTCGTATTCAATATGAATCACGAGGGCACCTACCGTGCGGCAGACCCGGGCGATTTCGCCCCAGCCCCGGGTCATGAAGACCTTGCCCGGGGCAACGACCGCGACCTCCGCTCCGGTCGCAAGGGTACCGCAGTCAGCGTGCTGCAGCCAGAGCTCCAGAGCCCCGCTCGGCGACATCTCGAAGGCGAAGGAGTGGGGAAGGTGAATCCAAGAGCTCAGAGGCATGTCGGCGTGGAGCACGAGCTCGCCAGAGGAGCGCTCGGCGTGGACTCTAGGAGGAACGAGACGCACCACCGTGACTCGCCGGCGTCGACGGCGGCACCGTCGATGTCTCTCGACACCTTCGCCCCCAGGACCCACGACGCGGGCGTACAAGGGTAGTGGATACCCAGGCGGCGGCCGCTGGTACCAGGGCCTCGGTGCCTCCGGCTGAGCATCCACATCTCGGTGGCAGAGGACCAGCCGTTTCTTCGGCAGAAGTGGGTTAGGACACTCTCGGGGGGCCTTTCCCTTCTCTTCTGTAGAAAACCGGCGGATTGGTGCTATTGGCATAAGGAGAAGCAAGAACGAGGAAGAAGAAGGAAAGGAGCGGCAGTAAGGGATGGACTGAAGGGACTCGCGCAACCCTGTACTTATAGCCGGAGGAGGCCAACCGCCAAGCACCACGATCGCAGGTAATCATGACCGGTTTCTCTGCATGCAGGGACATGTCAAGTCGAGCAGTTGCCGAAGCGTCGTGGGAAGCGCAGACGCCCATGTCCAATCAATCGCCACGCAGCCCCCAAGACCACAGGCTATTAGGGCCCGCGGCACTTCATGCTTGCCCCTTTGCTTCCCTGCCAGGCCAAGCCCGGGCGCGCCTTTGGCCCGGGGGCTACTGTCGGCATTCTGGGAACGGGGGTCCCCAGACTTGCCTGCTTGCGGCCTACGGCGTGGCTCAAGTGGGGGCCCAGTGCGGCCCATCTTCATCAGCTCAAGCTCAAGACCCTCGCGAGGGGCCAAGCCTCGCGGGGCGGAGGACAGGAAGCTTCCTTAGAGGCAGCCTCGTCAGGCAGGCTCACAAGGAGGTGGAGAGATCAAGGCAGGGGTACCTCACGAGGGGCCCGTGATGCAAGCCATGCCGATCGAGACCAGGCGGGCGCCCGCCTGCGCAGTGTCCTTGTTTCCCCTTTGGTGCAAAGGGGGCAAGCACAGGCCAAGGCATCGGGCAAAGGTTACCATTCCGGTGGAACAAGACCAAGACCAACAGAGCGGCAGGACAGAGGTCACCGTGGAGCCCAAGACGGCGTCATCACCAGAGCTTTTGGCACCCGAAGACCACCTTTGGTCAGGATAACTTGTACTAGATGTTCCCCTTCAAAATGGCCAATTATTGGCGCCCTTCCCGCTCATTATTTGGGGAGAGGCCCAGGGCCTCTATAAATAGAACTAGCCACACAGAGTAGAGGGACATCTAGAAATCTGGTAGAGCCCTAGCAGAGAGAGAGAGAGGCGATTGAACTCACCCAAGCAGTTCATCGCACCAGCTCAAGAACACCTCTCGCGAGGCTGTTCTTCCCTTGTACTGTTCCTCATCAGCCCCCGAGGCAATCCACCACACCACACACTGGATTAGGGTATTACACCACAACGGTGGCCCGAACCAGTATAAACCTTGTGTCCCTTGTGTTGTTCGTTTTTTCCAGCTCAAATCACGCGAGGAGATTGGACGCAGATCGGTAGGGGAGAGATCTCCGCGTGCACCCCAGTGTTCGAACCTCAAGGGTCTGCCGGAACCCCAAATCCGACAGAACTTTTATGGAAATCACTTTAGGAGAACCTACTAAACTCCTAGATAATATTATGGTTAATTATTCTCAATGGCATACTGAAAGATCTACTAAAAAGGTGCATGCGATAGAAGAAATTAACATTTTGAGTGGAAAGATGGATGAACTTATGAAATTATTTGCTAATAAGAGTGTTTCTTCTAATCCTAATGATGTGCCCTTGTTTACTTTGATTGAGAATAATATTGAATCTATGGATGTGAATTTTGTTGGTAGGAACAATTTTGGTAACAACGTGTATAGACGAAATTCAATCCTAGGCCTTATCCTAGTAATCCCTCTAATAATTATGGTAATTCCTACAAAAATTCTTATGGAAATTATAATAAGATGCCCTCTGATTTTTAATCTAATATTAAAGAATTTATTTCGTCGCAAAAGAATTTTAATGCTATGATTGAAGAAAAATTGCTTAAGATTGATGATTTGGCTAGGAACGTTGATAGAATTGCTCTTGATGTTGATTCTTTGAAACTTAGATCTATTCCTCCTAAGCATGATATCAATGAGTCTCTCAAAGCCATGAGAATTTCCATTGACGAGTGCAAAGAAAGAACCGCTAGGATGCGTGCTAAGAAAGATGCCTTTATAAAAGCGTGTTCTTCTAGTTCCTATGAAAATAATGATGAAGATCTAAAAGTTATTGATGTATCCCCTATTAAATCTTTTTTCTGCAATATGAATCTTGATAATGATGGGACTGAATATGATCCACCTTTACCTAGAATGCGTTCTAAGAATTCGGAATTTGTTGATCTTGATGCTAAATTTGATAAAAGTGGGATTGAAGAAATTAAAACCCTAGATGTTGCTAAACCCACTATTATGGATTTCAAGGAATTTAACTATGAAAATTGCTCTTTGATTGATTGTATTTCCTTGTTGCAATCCTTGCTAAAATCTCCTCATTCTTATAGTCAAAATAAAGCGTTTACTAAACATATCGTTGATGCCTTTATGCAATCTTATGAAGAAAAACTTGAATTGGACGTTCCTATCCCTAGAAAACTTTATGATGTGTGGGAACCTACTATTAAAATTAAAATTAAAAATTATGAGTTTTATGCTTTTGTGATTTGGGTGCTAGTGTCTCTACTATTCCCAAAACTTTGTGTGATTTGCTAGATTTCCGTGATTTTGATGATTGCTCTCTAAACTTGCATCTTGCGGATTCCACTCTTAAGAAACCTATGGGAAGAATTAATGATGTTCTTACTGTTGCAAATAGGAATTATGTGCCCGTATATTTTATCGTTCTTGATATAGATTGCAATCCTTCTTGCCCTATTATTCTCGGTAGACCTTTCCTTAGAACGGTTGGTGCAATTATTGATATGAAGGAAGGGAATATTAGATTTCAATTTCCATTAAAAAAGGGCATGGAACACTTTCCTAGAAAGAAAATAAAATTACCTTATGAATCTATCATGAGAGCCACTTATGGATTGCCTACCAAAGATGGCAATACCAAAATCTATTCTTGCTTGTTATGCCTAGCTAGGGGCGTTAAACGATAGCGCTTGTTGGGAGGCAACCCAATTTTATTTTTATTCCTTGGTTTTTGCTACTGTTTAGTAATAAATAAATTATTTATACTCTGTTTTGGTTGTGTTTTTTGTGTTTAATTAGTGTTTGTGCCAAGTAGAACCGTTGGGAAGACTTGGGGAAAGTCTTGTTGAACTTGCTGTAAAAAACAGAAACTTTAGCGCTCATGAGAACTGCTATCATTTTTATTTGGAAAGTGATATTTAGTTAATTATTTTTTAAGATGATTAATAGATAAATTCCTCACGTCCATAAATTTATTTTAGAATTTGTGGGGTTCCAGATCTTGCGCTAGCTACAGATTACTACAGACTGTTCTGTTTTTGACAGATTCTATTTTTCATGTGTTGTTTGCTTATTTTGATGAAGCTATGGCTAGTAAAATAGTTTATAATCCATAGATAAGTTGGAATACAGTAGGTTTAACACCAATATAAATAAATAATGAGTTCATTACAGTACCTTGAAGTGGTCTTTTGTTTTCTTTCGCTAACGGAGCTCACGAGATTTTCTACTTTAAGTTTTGTTGTTGTGAAGTTTTCATGTTTTGGGTAAAGATTTGATGGATTATGGAACAAGGAGTGGAAAGAGCCTAATCTTGTGGATTCCCATGTAACCCCCAAGATAATCTAAGGACACCTAAAAGCCAAAGCTTGGGGATGCCCCGGAAGGCATCCCCTCTTTCGTCTACTTCTATCGGTAACTTTACTTGGAGCTATATTTTTATTCACCACATGATATGTGTTTTGCTTGGAGCGTCTTTTATGATTTGAGTCTTTGCTTGTTAGTCTACCACAATCATCCTTGCTGTACACACCTTTTGGGAGAGCCATACATGATTTGGAATTTGATAGAATACTCTATATGCTTCACTTATATCTTTTGAGCTTTATAGTTTTGCTCTAGCGCTTCACTTATATCTTTTAGAGCACGGTGGTGGATTTGTTTTATAGAAACTATTGATCTCTCATGCTTCACTTAGATTATTTTGAGAGTCCCAATAGCATGTTAATTTGCTTAAAATCCTAATGTGCTGGGTATGCAAGATTAATAATAAAACTTTCTTATGACAGTGTTGAATACTAAGAAAAGTTTGGTGCTTAATGATTGTTTTGAGATATGGAGGTAATAATATCAAAGTCATGCTAGTTGAGTAGTTGTGAAATTGAGAAATACTTGTGTTGAGGTTTGCATGTCCCGTAGCATGCACGTATGGTAAACGTTATGCAACAAATTTGAAACATGAGGTGTTATTTGATTGTCTTACTTATCAGTGGCGGTCGGGGATGAGCGATGGTCTTTTCCTACCAATATATCCCCCTAGGAGCATGCGCGTAGTGCCGAGGTTTTTTATGACTTGTAGATTTTTGCAATAAGTATGTGAGTTCTTTATGACTATTGTTGAGTCCATGGATTATACGCACTCTCACCCTTCCATCCTTGCTAGCCTCTTCAGTACCGTGCACTTCCCTTTCTCACATTGAGAGTTGGCGCAAACTTCGCCGGTGCATCCAAACCCCATGATATGATACGCTCTTTCACACATAGACCTCCTTATATCTTCCTAAAAACAGCCACCATACCTACCTATTATGGCATTTCCATAGCCATTCCGAAATATATTGCCATGCAACTTTCCATCATTCCGTTCATCATGACACATTCATCATTGTCATATTGCTTAGCATGATCATGTAGTTGACATAGTATTTGTGGCAAAGCCACCATTCATAATTCTTTCATACATGTCACTCTTGGTTCATTGCATATCCCGGTACACCGTCGGAGGCATTCATATAGAGTCATCTTTGTTCTAGTATCGAGTTGTAATCATTGAGTTGTAAATAAATAGAATTGTGATGATCATCATTATTAGAGCATTGTCCCAAGTGAGGAATAAATAAAAAAAGTAAGGCCATAAAAAAGAGAAGGCCCAAAAAAAGAAAGGCCATAAAAAGAGAAGGCCCAAAAAAATGAGAGAAAAAGAGAGAAGGGACAATGTTACTATGCTTTTACCACACTTGTGCTTCAAAGTAGCACCATGATCTTCATAGTAGAGAGTCTCTCATGTTATCACTTTCATATACCAGTGGGAATTTTTCATTATAGAACTTGGCTTGTATATTCCAACAATGGGCCTCCTCAAGCGCCCTAGGTCTTCATGAGCAAGCAGGTTGGATGCACAACCACTAGTTTCTTTTGTTGAGCTTTCATACATTTTTATAGCTCTAGTGCATCCGTTGCGTGGCAATCCCTACTCCTTGCATTAATATGAATCGGTGGGCATCTCCATAGCCCAGTGATTAGCCTCGTTGATGTGAGACTTTCTCCATTTCTGTCTTCTCCACATAACTCCCTCATTATATTCTATTCCACCCATAGTGCTATGTCCATGGCTCGTGCTCATATATTGCGTGAAAGTTTATAGATTTGAGATTACTAAAGTATGAAACAATTGCTTGGCTTGTCATCGGGTTTGTGCATGATGAGAGCATTCTTGTGTGACGAAAATGAAACATGACTAAACTATATGATTTTGTAGGGATGAACTTTCTTTGGCCATGTTATTTTGAGAAGACATAATTGCTTGGTTAGTATGCTTGAAGTATTATCATTTTTATGTCAATATGAACTTTTGTCTTAAATCTTTCGGATCTGAATATTCATACCACAATT
The DNA here is from genome assembly GCF_003073215.2 of Triticum urartu. Classification (NCBI taxonomy): domain Eukaryota; kingdom Viridiplantae; phylum Streptophyta; class Magnoliopsida; order Poales; family Poaceae; genus Triticum; species Triticum urartu. The sequence continues at coordinate 346,166,438 of NC_053028.1, forward strand.
AAGAAGAATTACATTAAAATTATGCCAAGTAGCACTCCGCATCAAAAAATTTCTTTTTATCATTTACCTACTCGAGGACAAGCAGGAATTAAGCTTGGGGATGCTTGATACGTCTCCAATGTATCTATAATTTTTTATTGCTCCATGCTATATTATCTTCTGTTTTAGACATTATTGGGCTTTATTATCCACTTTTATATTATTTTTGGGACTAACCTATTAACCGGAGGCCCATCCCAGAATTGCTGTTTTTTGCCTGTTTTAGGGTTTTGAAGAAAAGGAATATCAAACGGAGTCCAAACGGAATGAAATATTCGGAAGTGATTTTCTCATCAAATAAGATCCAGGAGACTTGGACCCTCCGTCAAGAAAGCCATGAGGCGGTCACGAGGGCGGAGGGTCCGCCCCCTGCCTCGTGGGCCCCTCGAAGCTCCACCGACATACTTGTTCCTCCTATATATACCTACGTACCCCCAAACGATCGGGGACGGAGCCAAAAACCTAATTCCACCGCCGTAACTTTCTGTATCCACAAGATCCCATCTTGGGGCCTGTTCTGGAGCTCCGCCGGAGGGGGCATCGATCACGGAGGGCTTCTACATCATCATCCAAGCCCCTCCGATGAAGTGTGAGTAGTTTACTTCAGACCTACGGGTCCATAGTTAGTAGCTAGATGGCTTCTTCTCTCTTTTTGGATCTCAATACAACGTTCTCCCCCTCTCTCGTGGAGATCTATTCGATGTAATATTTTTTTGCGGTGTGTTTGTTGAGATCGATGAATTGTGGGTTTATGATCAATTCTACCTATGAATAATATTTGAATCTTCTCTGAATTATTTTATGTATGATTGGTTATCTTTGCAAGTCTCTTCGAACTATCAGTTTGGTTTGGCCTACTAGATTGGTTTTTCTTGCCATGGGAGAAGTGCTTAGCTTTGGGTTCGATCTTGCGGTGTCCTTTCCCAGTGACAGAAGGGGCAGCAAGGCACGTATTGTATCGTTGCCATCGAGGATAACAAGATGGGGTTTTTATCATATTGAATGAAACTATCCCTCTAAATCATGTCATCTTGCTTAAGGCGTTACTCTGTTTTTAACTTAATACTCTAGATGCATGTTGGATAGCGGTTGATGAGTGGAGTAATAGTAGTAGATGCAGGCAGGAGTCGGTCTACTTGTCTCAGATGTGATGCCTATATACATGATCATACCTAGATATTCTCATAACTATGGTCAATTCTGTCAATTGCTCAACAGTAATTTGTTCACCCACCGTAGAATACTTATGCTCTTGAGAGAAGCCACTAGTGAAACCTATGGCCCCCGGGTCTCTTTCTCATCATATCAATCTCCATCACTTTATTATTGCTTTGCTTTTACTTTGCCTTTTACTTTTTACTTTGCATCTTTATACCAAAAATACCAAAAGTATTATTTATCATCTCTATCAGATCTCACTTTGGTAAGTGACCGTGAAGGGATTGACAACCCCTAAGCGCGTTGGTTGCGTTGAGCTATTGTTTTTGTGTAGGTACGAAGGACTCGCATGTAGCCTCCTACTGGATTGATACCTTGGTTCTCAAAAACTGAGGGAAATACTTACGCTACTTTGCTGCATCATCCCTTCCTCTTCGGGAAATCCAACGAAGTGCTCAAGAGGTAGCAATGGGTATGGGCACTCCCCTTGGCAACTGCCTAGCTTGGGGGAGTGCCCCGGTATCGTATCAGCATCACACCTTTTATCTTTACCATTTTTCTTAGTTCGATACTTTTGATAATATCTTGATCTAGTAGAATAAAGTTTTAGTATGATCTAGTTGTGAGTTTTGCTTTATGATCTTCCTATGTAATCGAGTCCGTGAGCTATATATAATAAAGATTAGTGTTGAATCAAGGGCTTGATTATTTTGCTATGATCTTGAGGGAATAAAATAAAAGAGAAAGAATAAAAAGAAATAAAGAGATCATATGGATCTTATGGAGAGTAATGAGCTCACATGTAAAGAATATGATGAATAAAATTTATTGAGAGTTGACAAACATAGTTTTGGTCATCGTTGCAATTAATAGGAAGTAATAATGAAAGAGAGGTTTACATATAAATAAACTATCTTGGACATCTTTTACAATTGTGAGCAGTCATTAAAGTATGATATGCTAAAGAGTTGGTGTTGGACAAGGAAGACAATGTAATGGGTTATGTTTTCTTACATCTGAGATAAATTATATTGTCATGGATCATCCAACATCTTGAGCTTTCCTTTCCCTCTCTTGCTAGCCAATTTCTTTGCACCAAGTAGAGATACTACTTGTGCTTCCAAATATACCTAAACCCGTTTTTGCCATGAGAGTCCACCATACCTACCTATGGATTGAGTAAGATCCTTCAAGTAAGTTGTCATTGCTGCACGCAATAAAAAATTTCTCTCTAAATATGTATGATCTATTAATGTGGAGAAAATAAGCTTTATACGATCTTGTGATGTGGAAGAAATAAAAGCGATGAACTGCACAATAAAGGTCCATATAAAGTGACGTTCTTTTGCATTAAGATTTTGTGCATTCAACCATAAAAGTGCATGACAACCTCTGCTTCCCTCTGCGAAGGGCCTATCTTTTATTCTTATCGTATACTTCATGCAAAGAGTCACGGTGATCTTCACCTTTCCTTTTTACATTTTATCCTTTGGCAAGCACAATGTGTTGGAAAGATCCTTATATATATGGCTAATTGGATGTGGGTTTTCATGAACTATTATTGTTGACATTACCCTTGAGGTAAAACGTTGGGAGGCAAAACTATAAGCCCCTGTCTTTCTCCGTGTCCGATTAAAACTTCATAACCATAAATATCGCATGAGTGTTAGCAATTATGAAAGACTAAAAGATGGTTGAGTATGTGGACTTGCTGAAAAGCTCTTATATTGACTCTTTCCTATGTTATGATAAATTGCAATTGCCTCAATGACTGAGATTAGAGTTTGTTGGTTCTCAATGAAGTTTATGATTCATACTTGAATTTGTGATTGAATTGTTACTTTAGCATAAGAGATCATATGACAATATATATATATATGTGTGTGTGTGTGTTGATGTTCTAAGAATGATCATGATGACCTCATGACCGTATATTATTTTATCGACACCTCTATCTCTAAACATGTGGACATATTTTTCGAGATCATCTTTCGCTTAAGGACAAGCGAGGTCTAAGCTTGGGGGAGTTGATACGTCCATTTTGCATCATGCTTTTATATCGATATTTAATGCATTATGGGCTGTTATTACACATTATGTCACAATACTTATGCCTATTATCTCTTGCTAGCAAAAGGGCCCGTGCGTTGAAACGGGTTAACCAAGTTATATGTTGTTTACTTATCACAATGATTGATGAGGGTGTGACCTGAGGGCTTGAGACGTGTACGGGGAGGGAGTAGTGGCCACATGGAGGTGGGGCATGGCGAAGACATGGTGACCGCATCAACTGACATGCCGCATACCTCTCTCTCTCTGTTTGTGCATCCCCCTTTGGGTTTGAATTGAACAGGGTGCATCGATGTCACGCTCTCTCTACTCTTCATCCTTCCCTCTTTCTTAATCTCACCAAGGACACATATGGCATTCAGAGTGGAGGGATAACTTGGTGGTTGACACTGAACAACTCATGCCGTGTGGTGAAATTTGTTAGTGGAGGAAAAATGAAGTGATACAGATTGAGAGCAAGTCAACATTTCACACCAATATTTCCCTCACATATATATTAAGAATACAGTATAATTACTAATGTATTCGTAATAAGGTTGCTAGTAGGGATGCATGTGGACCATGTCGGCGTTTGCATGTCCACGACCTTCCACACAAAAAAACTAACACCGTCATTATAGTAACTAAAGATTAGCGTAAATATTTGCTTCATGGACAGGTGTGGGCATGCTGCTTTAAGAATCGTGTTAGTGAAATTTTTACTTCATGCACGGTCGTGGACATGCGGACGCCGTCCGCTTGCACACCTAGTTGCTGGACATTAACATTTAAAATATTACATCGCCGACGATGTTGTTGGTGGAATTCAAAAGTAGGCATGTTGTCTTTGAAAAAAAATCAATGTGAGTGCATGTATAGCAACTTCTAGTGGATGCCAAAGTACAATATCTACAACAACAATAGTACCAAATCCCCAATCCCACCAGGAGCTCCTCTTTCTTCCTCGTGTTATTTCACCACCCAGCGCCACCCTTTCTTTTCTCCAACCAGCGCCCGTGGTAAGGATGAAGCTACCTCCCGGTGCTCCCTACACCTCCACTCCATCTACTCGTGCTTTGTGTGTCACATGCTCCTCCATAGAACCTCAACCGTGGCACCCAGACCTAGCACAAAAGCATGGCCGTCTGTCAAATTTGGCACGGATGCGCGGTAGCTCCTCTCTCCCCTGATCTTCCCTATGAGATCTAGCGACCCCCTATGACTTCCTCTCCCACGCGGCACCGCCTCACAAACGACCTTGCTAGCAATGTGAGTGACAGTACCACTTCTCTTCTGTTCTCCTGCTGGTTAGCAAACTGAACCAAACCAGTTTTTTAGTCATCTGAAACTAAACCAAAACATTTAACTCTAGTTGGTTTCAGTCATCCAGCAGGAAACAGACAGACCTACAGGTGGTTTTCTCATCATGCTTTGGAACAGACCTATAGCCTTTTGAAAATATGTGCTTCATTATATGGTGCAATAGAATTTTATGAAATCAGATGGCAAGGATTTATAGCTGGGTGTAGCACAAAGAACAGGGGTTGTTAACTTAAAGTATGACATCTAAACAAATGATGCAGTAGAACATATATGATTACCTATGTAGGTTTCAGTTTAAAGAGCCTGATGCTCCAGTTACTCATTGTGATTGAAGATCAAGCTCAGTGTTCTCTTTCTAGTATTGACACTTGGAACTAAAAGTCTAAAATACACATTTTTGTCAATGAGTTTCCACACCAAAACTGAATACAATTTAACTGGTCAATTAGCCTTATGGAATCTTGATCTTAAGCTAAAAACTGAGAATCTACAAATGTGACAGTCAGATTCTCCCATGCTTGTTAAATTTCAACGTGTAAGTTAAATATCAAATACTTGAACTTTTTTAGAGAAGACATATCAGGTACTAACCATCAGTTTTATCCTTACTTAGATATCAAACGAACCTGAGCATTTCCTCGAAAGATAGCTCTTCAAAAAAAACTTCTGCTTACAATGAATATGGCTGCAACCTAAATATGTGCATAGGTAGCACCATCATCAATAATGTACATAAGTAAAAAGGAAGGATGCAAACCTCTTAGAATTATTTACATCAGTGAAGCCAAATCTTATCTTCCACTGGGACATTTAGAAGGAAAAGATAATTCTTGAGGTTGATAGGATCAAATTTGCATGTCACGGTGTCTTTCTAGCTTTAGGGAGAGAACTAATAAGTAAAAGGAAAGAAGGCGCATGATAATTTAAAGTAGATCAAATTAAGCATGCCATCCCCACCAAGCCACTTCTTTGCTCAGCACTTCGTTGTCACATCCTAGATGGATCTACCTCGTTTCTGGAGGAAAACAATGTCCACTTGGATTAATATATTTCTGTTGTCACGCACAAGCCTATAGTACTGAACCAACTCTCTCTCGAACCAATCTACAATGTAACACCCTACATTTGATTGGCTAACACATCATATGGTTCTTTAAAACTCTCTTCTAGAATTATTATGGTGGCTCTAATAGTGCCTCTCATACAGAAAAATGGTGCAATCTGTGGATACACCAAGAAAATAAAAAAGTAAAAACAAAGAGTTCTTTCACTGAAATCATCAGCCGCCACTTAATTAGTTCAGACTTCAGCCGTTGTATTGGTCTCGTACTGTAGGTGTGTCCTATTTAGTTTTATAGTTTTATCCTTACCTAGGTTATTAAATAATCTCCATGGAGGTATGTTGATCCTTTTGGTTGTGAGGGCACATCCATCATGATGAAGATGAACCATATCAATGAACCAAAGAAAACCTAGCTGCGTGTGCCTAGTGACTAAGCAACTGAAGGAGGGACATAGGAAGTGCCAATCTTAATTGCGGCGGATTAAGGACTTGGGAGCAGAGGAGGAGGAATCTCCATGGCCGCTTCGTCCTCGAGCAGCAGCAAGGTGTCCACTAGTCGTTCCTCCCTGCACATCTACAGGAGAAGAGAAGAGCAGAGGTTAGAGAAAAGGGGAGATAGAGAGGACGAAGCCAAGGGAGGGGATCCACTCACCGGACGAGAGGAGGACGGCATGGCCATGGGTGAGGACAAGATGCCCGAAACCCTAGCCATGGGGGGAGGGTCCGGGTGAGCTTTGGTGGCCTTGAGTGCTGGATATAGCCGGATGGGAGGGTGCCGCGGTGCGAGGGGAGCTCGGGCTGTGCTTCGTGATGGCGGGATTCGCCGGACGTCGCCTGAATCATCCGCCATAGGTGGCGCCACGAGGAGCCGCGTGAAGAGTGAGAGATGGGACAGGAGAGGGATGGGTGGGTAGGGGATGCCGCGGATCCGGCAACCTCCGGAGCTGCGAGGTGGGAGAAGAGGAGGGGGAGGGCCAGCGGCGAGGTCGCCGTCGCAGGAAAGGGTAAGTCTGGATAAGATGAAACAAAGGATTGTGGGCTGAATTTCTTATAGTATACGCAGGTAAAATAGTACCACCTCGGATATAGGTGAAAAAACTGAAAGCGTAAAATCACGGAAAGAAAGCACATTGTGACGGTGAACCCGAAGACTCAATCCGTGCTTTATTATTAGGGAGAGATTTTACAAGGTTTACATGAAGAGGAGGAATGCCGGCAGCTGGAATTCTGGGCTGGAAAAGGAGCAAATATTAGAGACCTATTCTGCACAGCTCCAAAAGTCCTGAAACTTCATGGAAGTCAATTTCTGAATTAATAAAAAATACTGAGCGGAGAAAGCACTAGAGGGGGCCCACACCCTGGCCACGAGGGTGGGGGCATGCCCTACCCCCTGGGCATGCCCCCTGCCTCGTGGGCCCCCTGGTGGCCCTCTAATGCCCATCTTCTGCTATATGAGGTCTTTCGTCCGAGAAAAAATCATAAGCAAGCTCACAGGACGAAACTCCGCCGCCACGAGGCGGAACCTTGGTAGAACCAATCTAGGGCTCCGGCAGAGTTGTTCTACCGGGGAAACTTCCCTCCGGGAGGGGGAAATCATCACCATCATCATCACCAACGATCCTCTCATTGGGAGGGGGTCAATCTCCATCAACATCTTCACCAGCACCATCTCATCTCAAACCCTAGTTCATCTCTTGTATCCAAATCTCAGATTGGTACCTGTGGGTTGCTAGTAGTGTTGATTACTCCTTGTAGTTGATGCTAGTAGGTTTACTTGGTGGAAGATCATATGTTCAGATCCATTATGCATATTAATACCCCTCTGATTATGAACATGAATATGCTTTGTGAGTAGTTACGTTTGTTCCTGAGGACATGGGAGAAGTCTTGCTATAAGTAGTCATGTGAATTTGGTATTCGTTCGATATTTTGATGAGATGTATGTTGTCATCCCTCTAGTGGTGTCATGTGAACGTCGACTACATGACACTTCACCATTGTTTGGGCCTAGAGGGAGGCATTGGGAAGTAATAAGTAGATGATGGGTTGCTACAGTGACAGAAGCTTAAATCCTAGTTTATGCGTTGCTTCGTAAGGGGCTGATTTGGATCCATATGTTTCATGCTATGGTTAGGTTTACCTTAATACTTTTGTTGTAGTTGAGGATGCTTACAATAGGGGTTAATAATAAGTGGGATGCTTGTCCAAGTAAGGATAGTACCCAAGCACCGGTCCACCCAGATATCAAATTATCAAAGTACCGAACGCGAATCATATGAACGTGATGAAAACTAGCTTGACGATAATTCCCATGTGTCCTCGGGAGCGCTTTACTTCATATAGGAGTTTGTCTGGGCTTGTCCTTTGCTACAAAAACGATTGAGCCATCTTGCTGTACCTTATTTACTTTTATTACTTGCTACTCGTTACAATTACCATATCATAAAACTATCTGTTACCGATAATTTTAGTGCTTGCAGAGAATACCTCACTGAAAACTGCTTATCATTTCCTTCTGCTCCTCGTTGGGTTCGACACTCTTACTTATCGAAAAGGCTAGAATAGATCCCCTACACTTGTGGGTCATGAGAGGGGTGAGAGCCCCTCCAAGATTGGATCTGTCTCTCTGTCTCTCTTTGTTTCTGCATTCCAGATTCTATCCTTTCACCATTTCTTATATTCCCGGAGATCTGTAACTCCGATTGGTCAGAAATTTGAACACGATTTCTATCCAGATATTGGATTTATTGCGGCGAAAGAAGGGCACCAACCGCCTTACGTGGTGGCCACGAGGGCCTAGGTCGCGCCTGACCCCCTAGGCGCGCCCCCTGCCTCGTGGCCCCCTCGGGCATCGTCTCACGTTGATTCTTCTTCACGAAAATCACTCATATTCCAAAAAATCTCCGTCAGTTTTTATCCTGTTTAGACTCTGTTTGATATGGAGTTTCTGCGAAACAAAAAACATGCAACAAACAGGAACTGGCACTAGGCACTGGATCAATATGTTAGTCCCAAAAATAGTATAAAAGGTTGCCAAAAGTATATGAAAGTTGTATAATATTGGCATGGAAGAATCAAAAATTATAGATACGACGGAGACGTATCAGCATCCCCAAGCTTAATTCCTACTCGTCCTCGAGTAGGTAAGTGATAAAAAAGATAATTTTTGATGTGGAATGATACGTAGCATAATCTTGATCATGTAATCCAATAATGGCATGAATATTAAGACACGAGTGATTCAAATCAATAGTCGATCATTTGACATTAAGACAATAATACTTCAAGCATACCAATCAAGCAATTATGTCTTCTCAAAATAACATAGCCAAAGAAAGCTCATCCCTACAAAATCATATAGTTTGGATATGCTTCATCTTTGTCACACAAAATGCTCCCATCATGCACAACTCCGATGACAAGCCAAGCAATTGTTTCATACTTTAGTATTTTCAAACTTTTTCAAGCTTCACGCAATATATGAGCGCGAGCCATGGACATAGAACTATAGGTGGAATAGAATATGATGATGGAGGTTGTGTGGAGAAAACAAAAAGGGAGAAAGTCTCACATTGATGCGGCTAATGAACAGGCTATGGAGATGCCCATCAATTGATGTCAATGCGAGGATTAGGGATTGCCATGCAATAGATGCACTAGAGCTATAAGTGTATGAAAGATCAAACTGGAAACTAAGTGGGTGTGCATCCAACTTTCTTGCTCATCAAGACCTCGGGCATTTGAGGAAGCCCATCATCGGAATATACAAGCCAAGTTCTATAATGAAAATTCCCACTAGTATATGAAAGTGATAAATCAAGAGACTCTCTATATGAAGAACATGGTGCTACTCTGAAGCACAAGTTTGGTTAAAGGATAGTAACATTGCCCCTTATCTCTTTTTCTCTCAATTTTTTTTGTTTTTTTTGTTTTGGTGGGCTTCTTTGGCCTCTTTTTTTTATTTGGACTTCTTTGGCCTCTTATTTTTTTTTAAGTCTAGAGTCTCATCCCAACTTGTGGGGGAATCATAGTATCCATCATCCTTTCCTCACTGGGGAAATGCTCTAATAATGATGATCATCACACTTTTATTTACTTACAACTCAATATTAGAACTCGATGTCTAGAACAAAGTATGACTCTATATGAATGCCTCCGGCGGTGTACCGGGATGTGCAATGATCTAGCTTAACAATGACATCAAAAAACAGACAAGCCATGAAAACATCATGTTAGCTATCTTACGATCATGCAAAGCAATATGACAATGAAAGCTCAAGTCATGTATAAGATGATGATGGAAGTTGCATGGCAATATATCTCGGAATGGATATGGAAATGCCATAATAGGTAGGTATGGTGGCTGTTTTGAAGAAGATATAAGGACGCTTATGTGTGATAGATCGTATCATATCACGGGGTTTGGATGCACCGGCGAAGTTTGCACCAACTCTCAAGGTGAGAAAGGGCAATGCACGGTACCGAAGAGGCTAGCAATCAAGGAAGGGTGAGAGTGTGTATAATCCATGGACTCAACATCAGTCATAAAGAACTCACATACTTATTGCAAAAATCTACAAGTCAACAAAACCAAGAACTACGGGCATACTCCTAGGGGGATAGATTGGTAGGAAAAGACCATCGCTCGTCCCTGACCGCCACTCATAAGGAAGGCAATCAAAGAAACACCTCATGCTTCAAATTTGTCACACAATGATTACCATACGTGCATGCTACGAGACTTGCAAACCTCAACACAAGTATTTCTCAATTTCACAATCACTCAATTGCATGACTCTAATATCACCACTTTATATCGCAAAACTATTGCAAGGAATCAAACATACATATTCAGTGATCTACAAGTTTTATGTAGGATTTTATGACTAACCATGTGAATGACCAATTCCTGTCATCTCTCTAAATAGATATAGGTGAAGCAAGAGAGTTTAATTCTTTCTACAAAATATATGCCCACGCTCTAACAAATATAAGTGAAGTAAAAGAGCATTCTACAAATTGCGGTTTTCTATGTGAAGAGAAACTGGCAATCCAAACTTCAAATGATATAAGTGAAGCACATGAAGCATTCTATAAAGCCATACTCAAAAGATATAAGTGAAGTGCAATGAGAATTCTTTAAATCAACCAAGGACTATCTCATACCAGCATGGTGCATAAAAGAAAAGTGAAAGCTAAATGCAAAAGACGCTCCAAGATATGCACATATCACATGAACGAAACGAAGCCGAAAACATACCGGTACTTGTTGAAGAAAGATGGGATGCCTTCCGGGCATCCCCAAGCTTAGATTCTTGAGTCTCCTTGAATATTTATTTGGGGTTCCTTGGGAATCCCCAAGCTTGAGCTCTTATCTCTCCTCCTTCTCCTCACATCAAGACATCCTCGATCTTCAAACACTTCATCCACACAAAACTCAACAGAAAGCTCTGTAAGATCTGTTAGTATAATAAAGAAAATCACTACTCTAAGTACTGTTGAACCAATTCAAATTTTGTTTTTGCATTTTATATTCTTTAATATAACTTTTCCATGGCTTAATCCACTGATAGAAATCGATAGTTTCATCAAAACAAGCAAACTATGCATTAAAAAACAGAATCTGTCTTAAACAAGACAGTCTGTAGTAATCTGAACATTCACCATACTTATGTTTGTCCAAAAATTCTGAAACAATTAGTAAGAATAAACAATTTTTATAGAAAGACAGTGAAAAAAGTCTCAGAAACTTTTGACGTTCCTGTAAAAAAATGTAAAATCGCGCACTACAGCCAAAGTTTCTGTTTTGCACCGCACGAACCAACAAGCAATGTAAACATCCTAAAGGCAAATCTTGGCACATTATTTTTATGATACAATGGATTTGTATTTTATAAAATCACAAAACAGAAAAAAAAATGACTCTCTAAAACTTCTGGGTTGTCTCCCTGGCAACACTTTCTTTAAAGCCATTAATCTAGGCATAAGGTGATCAAGTAATGAATCTACCCGGTTCCCAAGGTATATCAAAGCCAATTTGAATTAGCAGTGATTTGGCATTTAGTAGTGAGCACAAAGCAACATATATCATGCAACAATGAAGTCTAACTCTCTTACTATGCATCGGCATGTCATCAAAGAACAATTCATGCACACATAGTAAAGGCCAATGCATAATATAAATAGTTTCTTGAAATTTTATCATATTGGAAACATGGAGAGGTGGAGATGTAGTTCCTCTCTCATAATAATTGCAAGTAGGAGCAGCAAGCACATGCATATTATATTCATGAAAATTATCATGTGCAACGATAAAATACAACCCATCAATATAATCCTTAATAAGGGCAAACTTCTCCGATATAGTGTAGTCGGGAGAATTCAAAAAGATAATAGGACTATCATGCGTGAGTGCAATAGCAACAATTTCATGTTTAACATAAGGAACTATAGCAAGTTCATCTCCATAAGCATAATTCATATTGGCATCTTGGCCACAAGCATAGCAAGCATCATCAAAAAGGGATATTTCAAAAGAATCAACGGGATCATAACAATCATCATAGCAATCATCCTTTGGTAAGCACGGAGGCAAATTAAACAATGTATGAGTTGAAGAGTTACTATCATTAGAAGGTGGGCATGGGTAGCTAATCCGCTCTTCCTCCTGTTGTTATTCGCTCTCCTCATCATCTTTTTCATGCAATGAGCCCACAGTTTCATCAATTCCTTCTTCCATAGACTCCTACAAAATATTAGTCTCTTCTTGGACAGCGGAGGAGTCCTCAATATATGGTTTAACATGGGCATTAGAAGCATAATTATCATAACAATATTTAAGTATGGAAAAAAAATTAGATTTGTAAAGAGTAGCATCATACTTTCCAATCAAAGAGGCAATTTCATAAGCACCCTTAAAAGCAACAAATTCTTCAATTTGTTGAACATCATAGTAATTATAAACACCCTTAGCATACGAAGATACAATTCCATTATCACTAAACTCACATTGGTAGGTAAGGTGTTTCTTAGGGTCTTCAGAACAACAAGTAAAATCATATATTTCACGTAAATTCTAAGTATAGCATTGGAAATGATGAATTTGATGCAGTAAAAGTTTCCTTTTTCAGATATGCGGTGTCGCACATAACAAGAATGCTCATTTAAAGATTTGCCCTCAACTAAGCTAGTTGGGGTTTCAACCCGAGCACATGGGATCGAAGATGATCCAAGTAGAAAGCTTCAGGAGCGTGATAGATTTTAAATGGTTCTTCAACCATTGGTGTAGTAGGTACAACTAATTCTTTTGGTATTTTGCATTTCCTACCCATAACTAAAGATAGAAAACAAGAGCACAAAATAAAAACTACTTAGTAATAAAACAAACAAGCACACACGAGAATATTCACCCCACGCTATAACTCCCTGGTAACGGCGCCAGAAAAAGGTCTTGATAACCCACAAGTATAGGGGATCAATTGTATCCTCTTTTAATAAGTAAGAGTGTCAAACCCAACGAGGAGCTAAAGGTAGAACATATATTCCCTCAAGTTTTATCGACCACCGATACAGCTCTACACATGCTTGATGTCCGCGTTACCTATAACAAGTATAAAAATTAGAAGTACTTTGTAGGTGTAACGGGATAGGTTTGCAAGAATATAAAGAGCACGTAAATAAAAACTAGGGGCTGTTTTAGGTAAAGAAGCAATAAAGTTAGTATAGAGAATGTGGAAAAGTGGTGGTAGGAGTTGTGAAATTGTCCCTAAGCAATTGACTACTTTACTAGACCGACAGCAAGTTTTATGTGGGAGAGGCCACTGCTAGCATGTCATCCCTGACTTGGAATTCTATGCGCTTATGATTGGAACTATTAGCAAGCATCCGCAACTACTAACGTTCATTAAGGTAAAACCCAACCATAGCATTAAGATATATTGGTCCCCCTTCAATCCCGTATGCATCAATTTCTATGCTAGGTTGAAGCTTCAGTCACCCTTGCCCTCCAATACATAGTCCTATCAACATAAAACTAACCCTATGGTGTGATCCACGCGCGTGCTCATATGATGGGCAGCAAAGGACTGCAACATAACCACAAGCAAATTAAACCAATCATAGCAATTCACCAATTGCCGATAGGACAACGAAAATCTACTCAGACATCATAGGATGGCAACACATCATTGGATAATAATATGAAGCATAAATCACCCTGTTCAAGTAGAGGGTACAGCGGGTTGCGGGAGAGTGGACCGCTGTAGATATATGGGGGAAGGTGATGAAGATGTTGTTGAAGATCACGGAGATGCTGGTGTAGATTGCGGTGACGATGATGGCCCTGGCGGCGTTCCGGCGCCGCCGGAAGATAGGGAGAGAGGGCCCCCCTTCTTCTTCTTCTTCCTTGACCTTCTCCCTAGATGGGAGAAGGGTTTCCCCTCTGGTCCTTGGCTTCCATGGCATGGGAGGGGCGAGAGCCCCTTCGAGATTGGATCTGTCTCTCTGTCTCTCTCTGTTTCTGCGTTCCAAATTCTGGCCTTTCACTGTTTCTTATATTCCCCGAGATTCGTAACTCCGATTGGGCTGAAAATTTAACATGATTTCTATCCAGATATTGGCTTTCCCGCGGCGAAAGAAGGGCACCAACCGCCTTATGGCATGGCCACGTGGGCCCAGGGAGCGCCTGACCCCCTGGGGCGCGCCCCCTACCTTGTGGCCCCTTCGGGCATTGTCTCGCATTGATTCTTCTTCCCAAAAATCACATATATTACAAAAAAATCTTCGTCAGTTTTTATCCCGTTTGGACTCCATTTGATATGGATTTTCTACGAAACAAAAAACATGCAACAAACAGGAACTGGCACTGGACCCTGGATCAATATGTTAGTCCCAAAATACTATAAAAAGTTGCCAAAAGTATATGAAAGTAGTATAATATTGGCATGGAACAATCAAAAATTATAGATACGACTGAGACGTATCAGAGTGGACCGCCGAAGTTGCCCTCACGGCGTGGGTCCATGTACCCATCTTTCACGGGCGACGAATGAACAGTGAAATGATATTTGGGAAGTGAGCTAGTGTGCTTGACACGCTGGCTGTGGACTGTAGCCGACGCACCTTCTCGCGTAAGCCATAACCGTACTATACACCGACGGTGCTCCAAGATATTTTGTGCTGCATCTCACACGGTTGGTGATAATAAACTGTGTGCGATCTACTTGATTTATCGTCTTGATTTGAATTACGTAATGGGGTCACAACTACAAAGGATGGTGTTTGAATTGCTAGAACTTTTAGCTGTAGTGAACATGCAACTATAGGTGTGTTGTCAAAGATATGGAATTATTCATGGTTCGTTTGGACGTTTATATACATTAACTTGGTTTTGTAGGCATATCAGGTGCATAATTCTAATTTGAACTACATGCACATGCTCCAGTGCATATAAACGGGTTGAAAAAGAAAATATGTGTCCTTGGTTGCATGCTTAGGTCCCATGCGAGAAATGGGAATGAATGTCACACACCCTGCCACCATCACTTGGCCGCAAACATTGAGATATCTGGTTTTTAAATTCTAGTAAATCCAAAACACGTTTGAAATTCATGAAAGTTGTCATGCTATCATGGAGCGGCATCAACATGATGTGGTAAAAATGTTGTCCCATTTGGGACAGGTTTGGGTATAAGCTTCTCACAAACTAGAGCTTCTCACAACAAGCGTGATGGTTTCGGTAAGGAACGTGCCACCGTTGGGGACGAAACAATATCCGTTGCCTCTTATTACTTTCAAAAAAATTCGAGTGTCAACATAGAACAACAGGAGTGTTGTGTTCAATTTTGGAATTTTTTGGGGTTCGTTTCGACATTTTTAGACATTAATATGGTTTTCTAGGCATTTTATGTGCATAATTCAAATTTTAACTACATGCACATTGTCTAGTGCATATAAACTGGTTGAAAAATCAAATACGTGTCCTTGGTTGCATGCTTAGGTCCCATGCAAGAAATGGGAATGAATTTCAAACACCCTGCCACCGTCACTCGCCCGCAAACATTGAAATACCTGGTTTTAAATTCTAGTAAATCAAAAACTCATCTGAAATTCATGAAACATGGCATGCTATCATGGAGCGGCATCAACATGACGTGGTAAAATGTTTGTCCCATTTGGGGCAGGTTTGGGTATAACCTTCTCTCAAACCAGAGCTTGTCACAACAAGCATGATGGTTTCGGTAGGGAATGTGCCACCTTTGGGGACGAAATGATATTCGTTGCCTCTTATTGCTTTCAAAAAATTTCGAGTGTCAACATAGAACAACATGAGTGTTGTGTTTAATTTTGGAATTTTTCGGGGTTCGTTTCGACATTTATATACATTAACTGCGTTTCCGAGGCATTTTATGCGCATAATTCAAATTTGAACTACATGCACATTCTCCAGTGCATATAAACTAGTTGAAAAAACAAATATGTGTCCTTGGTTGCATTCTTAGGTCCCATGCAAGAAATGGGAATGAATTTCAAACACCCTGCCACTGTCACTCGGCCGCAAACATTGAGATACCTGGTTTTTAAATTCTAGTAAATCCAAAACTCGTCTGAAATTCATGAAACTTTGCATGCTATCAAGGAGCGGCATCAACATGCCGTGGTAAATTTTTTGTCCCATTTGGGGCAGGTTTGGGTATAAGCATCTCAAAAACCTTAACTTCTCACCACAAGCGTGATGGTTTCGATAGGGAACGTGCCATCTTTTGGGGACGAAACGATATCCGTTGCCTCTTATTGCTTTCAAAAAATTTTGAGTGTCAACATAGAACAATAGGAGTGTTGTGTTCAATTTTGGAATTTTTTGGGGTTCGTTTGGACATTTTTATACAATAGCTGGGTTTTCCAGGCATTTTATGTGCATAATTCAAATTTGAACTACATGCACATTCTCCCGTGCATATAAACTGGTTGAAAATCAAATATGTGTCCTTGGTTGCATGCTTTGGTCCCATGCAAGAAATGGGAATGAATTTCAAACACCCTGCCACCTTCACTCGGCCGCAAACATTGACATACATGGTTTTTAAATTCTATTAAATCCAAAACTCGTCTTAAATTCATGAAACTTGGCATACTATCATGGAGCGGCATTAACATACCGTTGTAATAAATTTGTCCCATTTGGGGCAGGTTTGGGTATAAGCTTCTCACAAACCTTACCTTCTCACAACTAGCGTGATGGTTTCGGTAGGGAATGTGCCACCGTTGGGGACGAAACGATATCCGTTGCCTCTTATTACTTTCAAAAAATTTTGAGTGTCAACATAGAACAACAGGAGTGTTATGCTCAATTTTGGAATTTTTCGGGGTTCGTTTGGACATTTTTATACATTAATTTGGTTTTCTAGGAATTTTATGTGCATAATTCAAATTTGAACTACATGCACATTCTCCAGTGCATATAAACTGGTTGAAAAATCAAATATGTGTCCTTGGTTGCATGCTTAGGTCCCATGCAAGAAATTGAAATGAATTTCAAGCACCCTGCCACCGTCACTCGGCCGCAAACATTGAGATACCTGGTTTTTAAATTCTAGTAAATCCAAAACTCGTCTGAAATTCATGAAACTTTGCATGCTATCATGGAGCGGCATCAACATGCCGTGGTAAAAATTTTGTCCCATTTGGGGCAGGTTTGGGTATAAGCATCTCAAAAACCTTAACTTCTCACAACAAGCGTGATAGTTTCGGTAGGGAACGTGCCATCTTTTGGGGACGAAACGATATCCGTTGACTCTTATTTCTTTCAAAAAAATTCGGGTGTCAACATAGAACAATAGGAGTGTTGTGTTCAATTTTGGAATTTTTTGGGGTTCGTTTGGACATTTTTATACAATAGCTGGGTTTTCCAGGCATTTTATGTGCATAATTCAAATTTGAACTACATGCACATTCTCCCGTGCATATAAATTGGTTGAAAATCAAATATGTGTCCTTGGTTGCATGCTTAGGTCCCATGCAAGAAATGGGAATGAATTTCAAACACCCTGCCACCTTCACTCGGCCGCAAACATTGAGATACCTGGTTTTTAAATTCTAGTAAATCCAAAACTCGTCTTAAATTCATGAAACTTGGCATACTATCATGGAGCGGCATTAACATACCGTGGTAAAAAATTTGTCCCATTTGGGGCAGGTTTGGGTATAAGCTTCTCACAAACCTTAGCTTCTCACAACAAGCGTGATGGTTTCGGTAGGGAACGTGTCACATTTGGGGACAAAACGTTATCCGTTGCATCTTATTGCTTTCTAAATTTTTCTAGTGTCAACATAGAACAACAGGAGTGTTGTGTTTCCTTTTGGGATTTTTGGGGTTTGTTTGGATATTTTTATACATTAACTGGGTTTTCTAGGCATTTCATGTGCATAATTGAAATTTGAACTACATGCACAAGCTCGAGTGCATATAAATTGGTTGAAAAATCAAACATGTGTCCTTCGGGGCATGCTTAGGTCCCATGCAAGAAATGGGAATGAATATCAAACACCAGGGCACTCTTGATTGCCGGCAAAACATTGAGATACCTGGTTTTTAAATTTTAGTAAATCCAAAACTCATCTGAAATTCCTGAAACTTGGCATGCTATCATGGAGCGGCATCAACATGTCATGGTAAAAAATTTGTCCCATTTGGGGCAGGTTTGTGTATAAGCTTCTCACAGCAAGCGTGGTGGTTTCGATAGGGAACGTGCCACCTTTGGGGATGAAACGATATCCGTTGCCTCTTATTGCTTTCAAAAAATTTCTAGTGTCAACATAGAACAACATGAGTGTTGTGTTTACTTTTGGATTTTTTCAGAGTTCGTTTGGACATTTTTATACATTAACTGGGTTTTCTAGGCATTTCATGTGTATAAGTAAAATTTGAACTACATGCATAAGCTCCAGTGCATATAAATTGGTTGAAAAATAAAATATGTGTCCTTCGGGGCATGCTTAGCTCCCATGCAAGAAATGGGAATGAATTTCAAACACCAGGGTACTGTTGATTGTGGGCAAAACGTTGAGATATTTTGTTTTTAAATTCTAGTAAATCCAAAACTCGTCTGAAATTCATGTAACTTGGCTTGTTATCATGGAATGGCACCCGATATACCGTGGTATTTTTCGTGTCCATTTTGAGAGAAGGCACACTCGAATAATAGCCAAGAATGGCATTTTGAAACAAATAGCTGCCATTGTAACATCTCAAATATTTTGCATAATTTAAATTGTGTGTGTTCTGTTAACCATTCACGTGATGCCACGCCTCACTCTTTTAATGGCTAGGAGGTGCCGTGTGGACAGGTGCTTGAGCACTTGACTAAACGGAAGGCGTGCGAGCTATACTCCAATGCGAAGGCTCACCGGGAAGCATGCGAGCTGTATGCCGCGCAGGCTCACCGGGAAACGAGGCCTTTGACTTCCATGGCCTCCCGCCTTGCTCACATCCTCTACATTAATGGCGCCCAAGATGCAGTTTAATACGGTTTTTAAATATAAAACACTTAACGCAAACATTTTAGTTATAACACCCGTATGCAAAACCAACAATTTGCCCAGGAAGCTAAGGGAAAATGTGCCTAGCAAGATTTGTGGAGGTCTTGATCACAAACGTTTTAGTTAGAACACATGTATGCAAACCGACAGCCTCCCCAGGAAGCCAAGAGAAAATGTGCCGAGCAGGATTTCTGTAGCTCTTGATCGCAAACGTTTTAGATAGAATACCTGTATGCAAAATGAGAGCTATGGTCTTCCCCCTTAAGTCAAGGGAAAATCTACAACGCGGGATTTGTGCATCCCTTTAACGTAAATGGTTGTTTTGGATGACCCGTGTGCAACCACGTACAAACAATTTGGTAAGATTTGCATCTGTCATATTGGGTATGTTGCCATTTGTCAAACTGGAAAGATTTACACTTGTTGATCTAGTAACGTTGCCATTTGTCAATCCTTGTAACACTGCGATTTGTCAAAATATGCAGCCAGAAATCACTGGCACTATCTAATTTTTGCAACTAAAATTCAATAATTAAGCATAGATTTCAATCATAGATTAAGCAGTCGTTCTTAATTTATACAAACAGTTCAACTCGGCAGTTGAACCGACCAAACTTTTCACCAATTATTGCCAACCACTTACTGAAATAGCTAGTTCAACTATATGTACTAGCTAATTTTAAGTACGTTGTACAGTTCAACCACACATCTATAGTCAGATGAACTAAACAAAATAGCCCCAAAATACTACTACTACCATGGAGGGGCTTTGTGCTACTTCCGGCAGCCTCTCCTTTGCCGAGCACGCTCAGTAAGAGGCAGAGGAGGAGCCTACCAACGAGCTGGAGAAATGCAATACGATGCCTGCCGGCGCTGCACGTTCAGCGACGCTCGCCAGCTCGAACGCCCACTGCCGCTCCAGACGATCCCTCTCGAAGCGGCCGGACTGCTCATAGATCTCCTGATTCCTCGCCTCTACGTCGGCGTGTGCTGCGTCCACGGCTATGGTAAGGCTCTTTGCATGCTCGACGAGGCGCACCTCCTCCTCCCGCAGGAACTCGATGTAGCATGCAAGGTCGCTGACGCACGTGCAGGCCTCCACATCGGCCTCCCTCCTTCGGGCGGTGGTGGCGGAGCGGGTGATGATCCCGGCGGTCGATGGTGGGCTGGCAGCCACGACCGCTAACGATGTGGTGGCGGCCATGACCACCACCTCCTGCCTTCAGGCCGCGGTGGCGGAGCGGGTGATGGCCACGGTGGCCGGCAGTGGGGTGGCAGCCACGATGGCCACCTCCCGCCTTCAGGCCGCGGTGGCGGAGTGGGAGATGGCACTGGCTTTCGACGGTGGTGTGGCGGCAATGGCGGCCGGCAACAGCTGCCGACAGGCGGCGACGGCGGAGCGTGTGGTGGTTGTTCCGCATACACCCAACAAGGACGCCATGCACACTACACTACGTCGGGGACTGCGCCGCCGCCACGGTGTAGCCTCCCGGCTGGAGCTGTCCTCTAATGGCGGCAGAGTGGCTGAGTGACGACGACAGACCAGTGCCATTGGCGATTGTGGGAGAAGCATACGAGATAAGCTATAGGGAGGGAGGGGAAAATGCGACGCAAGACTCGCCGGCCGCGAGGGTTTTTATAGCAGGCCGGCAAGCATTGGGATTTTGGGGGATTTCCCCGAGTCGGGCGGGAAGCTTGCCCGGGAACCTGCGAGGTTGCGTGGGAATAGGCTCACCGACGATTCATTGGCGCCACCGTTTGGCCAAAAGAACGCCCCCGCGCGTTGCGCAAGCTTGCGCTGTAAGCCGTCTGCGGCAGTGGGGTGACAAGACGTGGGAGAGGAGGACGAAAGGCCACGTACACATACAGTTAATACAATAAAACTTTTGTAATTTAATTACCTACTATACCCCCGTCTTGGTTTATAAGTAGGATTTAACTTATAAAATACGAATGTATGTCGCCAAAGATTATATCATTGGAGTTGTATTTGAACATAGTTTCCAGCTATACAATTTTTGTAACATGCATTAACACTTTTTTGGTTAAATTTAAGGTTATACACCAGCAAGCGTTTGCCCGCAACACACATGGCTTATTCTATCAGAAACAACTCGGATGGATCAACTGTATGCCACGTATCGCACATGCAACTCTAATCTAGTTCGTGCTTGGTGTCTTCGACATCGCTCACACAGTTCGTCTTATTTGCCGCGTATCACTGTGCCGGCCTCTGCTCGCGGTTAGGCACCGCAGCGCGTTGTGCTTGCCGTTAGGCGCCGCAGCACGCTTTGCTCGCGTCCGTTAACGCACTCTGCTCGCGTCCGTCGGCGCGCTCAGCTTGTGGACTTCTTTTCCTTGCGCGTTCAACTGCTATATATATGGTTGCTCGCCGCTAAGGCGGCCACGGAGCGCTCTGCTCGCGTTCGTCCGCGCGTGCTCTGACAGCGGTTGGGCGTGCGCACGATCACGTCGGGGGCCCCATATGCATGCGGTTGCGCCGCGCACGTTACCATGTGATGCAGTTTCGTGTGGCACGATGGAGTTACACGCTGCAAATTAGAACTACCATCAGGGCATGCCGATATTCCTGGCCGTCCGACTTCCCCTTTAATTCCTGCGGCCATTATAACCTTAGTCTCTTCAATCTTTCTATCGCTCCCCACAACAGAACAAGCACACCCATGATGACACATAGAGAGGGGATGTCCAGCGGCGCTCCAATGGAGTTCGGCGAGCATAGAGTGAAGACCCACGCGAGGGAGATGGATCTCTCGGTGCTGTACACCATCGACCCGGCCGCGGTGGACGACTACATCAACAGCGTTGAGCAGTTGCTTGCTCGAGAGAAGTACAAGGTGGTCGGCATCGACCTCCAGTACACCACCGGTCGTCTCGACATAGATCAGAATGTTGCCGTCACCCAGTTGTGCGTGGGCCATCATGTCCTCATCTACCACTACTACATGGCCACAGAGCCTTGCGATAGTTTCAAAAGGTTTGTCAACAGCACCGAATACTAGTTCGACATGGTGGAAACCACCGACGATGTAAACGCGCTTAGTGTTATGGGCTTGGCCTGCAAGAACCTTGTCAAAACCCGTGACCACTATAGGGTCTGGGGTAGCATGAACAAGGACTCCCTGGTCGAACTCGCCTCGGCCATCATCGAACCCTACTACAAAAAGATGAAGCAGGATGCCTAGAGAACAAGTCCCCTATCCTGGCACAGGGCCTGGATAGGGCAACTGGATGAACCTCACCTCAGGTTCGCGGCCAAGAGCATGTACACATGCTATGAGATGCATAGGCGGATTGTTGACATGAGGAAGTGCCTCATTACCCAAATCGACAAGCCCGGATCGATCCACAAGTAGAGCAAGCGTCACAAGAAGTAGATGATGATCAGATGATCGTTTATGCTAGTTAATCATGCATGTAATATATAGTTTACTTTATTGGTGTGTGGAAATGTCATGTGTGTAGTAGCCACCTATGTAATTATGCATGTAATAGTTTACTTCGGTGTGTGCAAATGCCATGGTTGTAGTAGCCACCTTTGTAAGTGGATGTTTAATTTGGTTATGCAAGCATGTCCTTATAAGTGTGTATATATATGTTGTTGTTCTGTATGCAATCCAATCGCATAGCACACACGTCTTATTAGCAGCAACCATCTGTGTTATTATCGGTCTTCACACACATTTCTGATTACAGACCTGTTTGCCGCGTATCACACACATCTTGTTAAGTTGAACCGTTTTTGTTCTCATGTATCAACGCAAATAGTTCATCCGAGTGAACCACATGACGTATATCGCACACAACTTCATCTGGCTGACTGTTTCTTTTATGTTGCCTAATCAAAAACAGTTCATCCCAGTGAACCTTATGATGTATATCGCACACACCTCCATCTGGCTGCCCGTTTCTTTTGTTCCTCCTCACTACAAACAGTTAATTGAACTGAATCGTATGCCCTACATTGCACACGCAACTAAAATTTGAACCATGTTTGATGGCCCCGCCATCGCAAATGTTTTGCACCTTTTTTGACGGTTTTTTACACCACCATTTGCGATTATGGCATCGCAAACAGTTTCGTCGAAGGGTCTCCGGTTGTAGTGTCGCGTTAGCAGCATCCTGCAGTAGTGATCATTTTGTCTCCAAAAGTGGGGCGTTCCCTACCGAAATCATGATGCTTGTTGTGAGAAGCTCTCGTTTGTGAGAAGCATATACCCAAACCTGCGCCAAATAGGACAAAAAAATTACCACAACATGTTGATGCTGCTCCAAGATAGCATGCGAAGTTTCATGAATTTCAGACAAGTTTTGGATTTACTAGAATTTAAAAACAAGGTATCTCAATGTTTGCAGCCAAGTGACGGTGGCAGGGTGTTTGACATTCATTCCCATTTCTTGCATGGGACATAAGCATGCACCTAAGGACAAAGATTTGATTTTTCAACCAATTATGCACATAAATGCATTGAAAACTCAATGCATAAAAATGTCCAAATGAACCCTAAATAATTCCAGTTCTTTTATGACACACATATAGTTGCATGTTCAATGTAGATAAAAGGTCTAGCAATTGAAACATCATCCATGGCCCCCGTGACCCCATTATGTAATTCAAATCAAGACGAAAAATCAAGTAGATCCACACGGTTTATTATAACCAACCATGTGACATGCAGCACAAAATATCTTGGAGCATAGTCGGAGTATAGTACGCACACGGCTTACGTGAGAAGGTGCGACGGATATAGTCCATAGCCCGCTCTGAATAAGGGACCGTGTCTGATGACACTTTGCGCACCAGTTTTTTCGCTGAAGCAATTCCACATTTTCGGCTTCCACGGAAATATCTACCTCCCTGCCCCCTCCCCTTACCAAAAGCCACATTTCCCCTGTTTCAGCCTTCCTTTCCAAGTTGAAACCTTCACTCCTTCCTTGCAGCGCCTCCTCCTCGCCGGCGACACTCCTTCACGCTGCTAAGCCTCGCCTATCCAGGCAGGTAATCCACACCCGACCCCCATCCTCCTCCTCCTTCCACATCCCACATGCCCCGACCGCCAAGGCGAGCGCGACACCTTCCACCCAAATAACCGACCCCTCCACCAAATAAGCGCCGGCCTAGGCCATGGTGCATGCAGTATAGCCAGGATCTCAAGGAGCATTTGGCAGCAGAAAAGCAAATCGCAGTCGCACACGCGGATGAGGTCGCGATGACTGCCATTCATGCTGACCCCCAGATCTTGGAGGAGAACCTCGCCGTCGAGGCAACCGTTGACGCCTCACGCGCCGACGCCACGATGCGGTTGGCTGCTTCAAACGACAGTTCATGGCGTTTTCTCGAGACCACCGTCGGTGCCTTCGACGATCACTACGAGGTGTTTTCTCAGCGTGCATGTGCTTACCTCATCTCGAGAGCCATTTTCAAGGGAACCCACTATGCAGAGGCCTCGCCCTCTAGCATGTCCAATGAACCAATCGTCATCGATATCTCCGACAATGAGGAGTAGCTTGTCTAATTAGCTCACTATAAGGACCCATGTTTAGTTTGCTAGCTACTGCTTTTCCTTAACAAATTCTAGTGAATTGTGCTATCTACTTTTATCATGCAATCTTCTGCTAAAGTGTATATGTTCTATATGTCGTGCTATGTGGTGTTCAGTTAACTGCTTGGTTCAATTCTGCAATTGTGATGTTCAATTCTTCAGGGTGCAATATTTCCAAATTTTTAAGCATGCTTGGTTTGGTTAACTGTCTGATCTTCTATTATGAGTAAGTTATATTGTGCATGTGGTGCTCAGTTAATGTTTGGTTCATTTGTTGTGTTGTTTAGTTAACTGCTTGGTTCAATTCTGTAATGTGATGTTCAATTGTTATGGCTGCATTCTGTTATTGTATACCATGTGAGAAATAAATCAAATGTGGTTGTACTAAATACATGAGAAACAAATACAATTTCTATATTTCCAAGTTGTTAAGCATGCTTGGTTTGGTTAACTGTCTGATCTTCTATTAGGAGTATGTTATATTGTGCAATGTGGTGCTTAGTTAACATTTGGTTCATTTGTTGTGGTGTTCAGTTAACTGCTTGGTTCAATTATGCAATGCGATGTTCAATTGTTGTGGCTGCATTCTGTTATTGTATACCATGTGAGGAATAAATCGAATTTGGCTGCACTTAATACATGAGAAACATATACAAGTGCTATATTTCTTAGTTCTTAATCATGCTTGGTTTGGATAAATGGGTTTTCCATGTGGCTTGAATTAATCTGATGAATCTGCAATGTGCTTATTTATCATCATCATATGTTATTGATAGCGTGCGAACCCTTACTTAACCTAATGACTAACTACCTTATATGTGTTGCGGGGAAACAATGGGAAGCACGGAGGTCTACAAGATGGTACTAAATATTATACCTTGCCTTTTTTATTCCTTTGCCCCATTTCCAATATAGGGAAGATATTTATGCACATGCTTGTTTTCAGGGTTCACTGATGATTACCTCTCAAACCACCTCTATGGTCAGGAGGCGAGGAAAGTTTTCATACAACACCCACGGTTCAATATTGAAGTGTTCCTGAAGAGGTCGAAGGATGGACGGTCAATCATCCACAGGCACTGGCCTGAAGTTGCAAAGACCTTCAACATAAATGAACTCTCTATGTACCATTTTCGCTTCAACAGTTTTCCAGATGAGATGCATCTCTCTATGTACCATCTATGATGCTAATTTCGAAAGGTTCTAGATGTTGCATGTGAAACTTGCTATTGGTGCAGTTGTGTAATGGGGTAGCTGAGTGCTGAAGCTATATCATGTTGTACTCCAATGTATTTCAATTATGAAATCATGCTTCCTTAATATGGAAATGGAATTATTATGTGCTTAATATCAATGTCAATTAGATTAGTAAACAGATTATTAATAATAGGGCAATAGCCCGCTAATTGGCCAATTAGCTTGCTAATTGGGTTTTCCTCTTGCAAATGGTTATTGAGAAAACACTGTGGGCGATGACCTTAGGCAATGCACATAGTTTCTAGGAATAAACCGTGTTGGATCAATGAACAATCACACACGACATTCTCTCGAAAACTGTTTGCGTTACGCCACCTTGCGCAAACGTTTTCCTTAGAGTGACTGTGTGGAATGTATATACGAACAAAAACGTTTAGCGGGGACTGATTGTGTGGGATGTACTTAGGACCGGAAACGATTTCTCCTGTATAATTTTATTTTTTAGCACTACTGTATGTATTTCTGTATTTGAGTGCTCGCTGGTCGCACACGACCTCATTTTGCCGAGCGTGTGTGCCAGGAGGGCATATCCCCGACGGTTTCAGGGTCGTGTGGGAAGGACCCCCCTATCGCCCACACTCACTAGGTGATGGTTCCGAACACCATCGCGGAAAGGGGTTAAAAACCGTTTGTATATCACCGACGTGTACCAATGTATGAATATTAAACCTTTATCATGAATATGGAAATATAAAATAACAACTTTATTATTGCCTCTAGGGCATATTTCCTTCAAAGGCAACTTGTTTTTAATGAGCAGGGAAATATTTTTAAAGAAGTAATATATAATATCCAAGGGACTAAGCACACAACCACGAGCAAGAGTATTAAACCATTCTTTAGCATCACACTTTAATGAGAAAGGAAACAACTTAAGAATATAGTAATAGCGAAATTTTTTCCTCTTGGGCAAACATGGTGGCTATGTCATTTAATTTACTAAGATGTGCTACAATAGTTTAAGATTCATAACCATGAAAAGGATCAGAATCTAGTTCAGGGCCAACAGAGAATTCATAATCCTTATCAATAACAAAGATAGGAGAAGTAGCAAATTTAGGATCATACTTCACCCTCTCTATCATAGCCTTTTCTTTTAGCCTACTCAATAATTTCTTACGATCTTCCCTATCATTACAAGAATAAAAGTCTCTAGTAATCTCCCCATCCATAACATAACCCTCAGGTACTTCAGGAAATTCAAATATAGTAGGGGAGCTAGGCATAATGAGTGAATCATAATTTTGAGTAGTTTCAACATTTTCAAATTCTTTAGCTTTAGCAATTTGTTCATCAAGAAATTCACCTAGTGGAACAGTTTCATCAAGCAAAACAGTAGCATCATCATAAGTATCATTTATAGCATAACTAGCATCATTAAATACCTGTGACATATCAGATTGAATAACAGGTGGTGGTGTCGCAAGTCTACTCAAAACAGTAAGGTGAATCAAGTGTGGTGTGGGATGGCAGTTCCTTACTCCCCCTCGTCTTTGAGGGCACGATCTTGGGTTTAGCGTCCTTCAGATTCTTCATAGTGATAAGTGGATGTATAAATCCCAAGTGAAATCAATAAATAAAGCCATACTCCCCAGCAACGATGCCAGAAAAAGGTCTTGATAACCCACAAATATAGGGAATCGTGGTACTCTTTGAGGGTAGTATTTCCCACAATTTATTGATTCAACACAAGGGGAGCCAAATAATATTTATGAGCCTTAGCAGTTGAGTTGTCTATTCAACCACCCCTTGAAAATAAATATCTCTGCAAAAAGTGTTTATCAGCACAGTAGTTTGATAGTTTTGATAGTAGCGGCAACAGTAGCGGTAACAGTAGCAGTTTTGTAGTGATTGTAATAGCAGCAGTAGCAGTAGTAACTTAGCAAAGATCAATATGACCAAAGCGTAGGCATTGGATCAACGACAGATAGTTGTGTTGGATGACATTCATCATATAATAGTCACAACCTAGAACGAGACACAATAGCTCAAATTCATCAATTCAATGTAGGCATGTATTCCGTATATAGTCATGTGTGCTTATAATAAGAACTTGCATGACATCTTTTGTCCTACCCTTCTGTCGGTGTCAAAACCGGCGGATCTCGGGTAGGGGGTCCCGAACAGTGCGTCTAAGGCGGATGGTAACAGGAGGCAGGGGACATGATGTTTACCCAGGTTCGGGCCCTCTTGATGGAGGTAATACCCTACGTCCTGCTTGATTGTTCTTGATGATATGAGTATTACAAGAGTTGATCTACCACGAGATCGTAGAGGCTAAACCCTAGAAGCTAGGCTATGGTATGATTGTTGTATATCTATCCACTAGCCTGGCCTGGTTTATATAATGCACCAGAGGCCTAGGATAACAAGAGTCCTAGCCGAATACGCCGGTGGGGGAGGAGTCCTTGTCTTGACCACCAAGTCTTGTGGAATCTTCCTTGTATGCGGCAGCTATCCGAACTGGCCCATGAGTATACGGCCATGGGGGTCCTCGGCCCAATCTAACTGACCGGGAGACGACGTGGTGAGTACCCCCTAGTTCAGGACACCGTCAGTAGCCCCCTGAACCGGTCTTCAAGTTGGGGACGCTCCTCGATTCTTCCGAACTTTTCTTTGTCTTCAGTCGTCGGTCTTGAAAACTGGTTCAACAAATCTTCCCATCTTCTATCTTGAGGATTGCCGAGCTAAATCTAAAGATCTCACACGTCGGGTATCCAAGGAGCCCTTTAAGTCTTCGGCCTTTATCAATGCCTTGTTATTTTTATGCCACACCTCGGGTTTGAAGTTGTTCCTGGGCGGCAGCGTCCTCTTGCGTCCGAGCTCCAATGCTGGACTACATTCGAGGTATCTTTTGCAGCCGAGCACCAATGTCGGACCGCTTTCCGAGCTCCAACGCCGAAATGTATCCGAGGTCCAATGTCGTACTATGTCCAAACTCCAATGCCAGAATGTATCTGGGCTCCAACGCTGGACTATATCCGAGGTGTCAGATCACCTTGGTTCAAAAAAGTTGAAGGAGTTTAGCCGAGCTTAATGCCGGAAATGCCCTCTATGGAGCCAGCCACTAGTGCCCGAGCTTTATGTCGAACTGCTTCCGAGGTGGTGCACCACCCCGACTGCGGGCCGATTTTTTGTCAATATTTTTGATTGGTGCAATTTATTCTCTGCCGAGATATATAGCCAGTAGCCCTCAAGGTGTGTATCGGTCTAAAACCCAAGATGCACCTGAAGAATGACATAAGACCGCTGATCCCAGTAGCTGCTGAGACTCGGGTTGATTTGAAAAATCGTCCTGAGGATCAAGTCCTAGCTCGGCAGAATACTTCGGGACGCACAAAGCGGCGTGCTCAGTCCCCGAGACTCAGTTTGGGTGCGGCCGACCAACTTTAGGATCAAAATCTCCTCGGAAACTATATTGCACTTAAATTTCATTCATTGGACAGGCAATGCAGTAGCCCCTGACACACTGGTCGGGTGGCAACACTAGATCAGGGGATCGATGTGACTCTTTAATATTTGTAGATAATAAGCCCGAAGCCCAGTAGCCCCCGAGCCTTAATGCGGGTACGGGTGGCCGAATTAAGTATCGATATCCATAGTAAAATCACAAATTATGTGTAATGACTCTATGTATCCAAGTACTTTACGTCATTAATGCTCAGATCTGCATTGTACACAACTTTGTTGACCGACCATCGGCTTCCACCTCCTCGGCCAGTCGCCGAGGAGTGTTTGTCCTACTTTATAAAGCCTTTATGAGGGCAAAGATTTATGACAAACAAGGCAATCTGGCCATACGGTTTTATAAACAAAGGTACGCAGAGAGATATGTTATATTAATGTTTAACATAAGAAATGACTTCCAAAGAAAATAGTCCCGCTATCGGTTCCTTTCTTTGGGTTGTCATGCTAAGCATGATCATGAAAGCTCAGCCCTAATGTAAGAGCAAAATATTGAGGATTTAGTTTGGGAGGCTAGTTACTAGCCCCCGATAGTGTTCGGCGACAGTTGAGGTCAAGCCGTAAACACTTCGGCCAATGTTATGAATGGCCCATCATTTAACACAGTCATCGGATCGCTGACCAGTTTACGCTTATTGTGACAGTCAGTTTTTGGCTTTCTCCACTGAGGTGTTTAACCATGTGAGCTGGAAGCACAATCACATTGTTTCTCCCTTTGCACACCTAGCCGAACAAAGCGGAAGGCAGGAGGCAAGCGCAGGAGCCAGGCAACCCAACTATTGACCAAAGACACAATTCAAAACCGATGCATATATAGCAATATCCGAGAATGTTTTTGCCGAATCTCTAAAGGTGTCCGTCGTTGCACTACGAGACTTGTGCTGAAAACACACAAATAGTTTAAAAGTTCCAAAAGCTTGGAAAACCAAAAAACATCAGTAAAACATGACATCTGAACAAGATCAAGTGTTCGGTGCCAATCCAAAAATTGGAAGAGAAAGAAAAAATAAATTGTGCTTCTGTCGTGTTTTGACAACGACCGAGAAGAAAACACATTTACAGCTCATATATAAATTTTAAGAGCCCCCAAGTGACTTGGGTAAAAGAAATTTATGTATAATGACTGTATGTACCGAAGTACTTATATCATATATGTGTTCACCCAAACTTTAAACGTGTCTTAACCGACCTTCGGCTTCTCCTTCTTCGGCCAAGGGCCGAAAAGTGTCATGTACTCCGCCTGTCGAGAGTATCGATGGTGTTTTCGATGACCAGGCAATCAGGCCATAAGGCTGTAACAGACAAAGCATGCCCAGGGAACTTATGCTATATTACTAACGAAGTGTAAGAAGCATCTTCGAAGAAAATAGTACCCCCACCGATACCTTTCTTCGGTGCTCATTATTACTATGAGACTTGTGCAATATATTTTTTGTACTCATGAGTTCCGTTGTGTGCCGACCATGATTGAAAACAATAAGAGCGCTAGCTTTCGGCTTCACCCAGTCTAAGTTCAGAGCTCGGATGTCCCGGTCGTGACAATCGCAGAGGTGCTCCCTTTACTCCCTAGCCGAACAATCGGGGACGTAGGGGTAAACACAGGAGCGAGGCAACCCAGCTTGCAAATCGCTTAGGTCAATATGGTGTATATTGTGGCATAATACACGAACAAGGAACGAAGCTGTACAAGTATAATCATCTGCAAGAGGAAAAGCTCCATCAAGGGAGCCCCCAAATAAACGGGGTATTTGAATATGTGAGTCACAAACAAAGTTTTGACAAGGAACTTTGTCACAAACAACTTTGTGGCGAAAAGTATAATGCTTGGTCGAACCGAACAAAATTTAAAACTGAAAGTTTTTGAGCATGAAAGCGACTTAGCTGGTTAATGTGCTCGATGTTGATGACGTAGGGCGAGATTGTGGCGGGACGAGATCCCAGCCCCCAAGCCGGTCCCAAGATGTGCGAGTAAAGAACATGGCTTGATGAAGTGGTGACACAGCATAGTCGATGGGCGAGGTGAAAACCCCAGTCCGACCGCGGCGACGGAGCAGGCCGGCAATATGACGCTGAAGCCCCCAGCGTGTGTTAATGAAGTGATGACGAAGCCCCCAGTCAGCCGAGGTGACATGGTACGTCGGTACGCCGCGGTGACAGCGCTGCCCGGATTATCTACCTGCGCACAAAAAATACTGCAAGCCGTAGATAATAGGAATAATAATAAAAAATGTTGCATAATCAACAATTTATGCAAAGTGAGTAATAAAAGAAATATGGCCTATGCGTCGAACACTCGATGAGGTAGAGCTGTCTCGGCGATGCCGAAGTCCCCGAGGCAACCGAACATGTCGGTATGGCAATACAACCAACAAGGTGATCACGCGAGCCGATTTACGCCGATTGGGATGACGGCGTTGGCTTGCCGAAGAGACCACGTGACGCAGTCGAAGTCGATCACCTACACACATAAAATAGTGCGGTCCAAAAAGGATAATTGCTTTTCACAAAAATAATTTAATGAAAGAGATGTGGCCTGGCGCCGAAGTCATGTCAATGCAGGGCGTCGGCGTGACGCGGTGAAGGCGTGGCCAAGCCCGAATTCGCAGGCCGGTTTGAGTTCCATATGCGGCATTCGCTGAACTGTATACAAAAACTGACCGAACCACCATGCAGCTGTTGTTAATGCGGCCACCATTTGATAGACCTGTGTATAGATGATGAAACAAACCGGAGTAATAATTCCTTGGGAAAAATAAACCCGAGCAAGAAAAATACTTGGATTAATAACACCTGGTTTATCTGTTGTAGCAATCTGGAGAAAGGTTACTCCCAAAATTGGGGCTCGATCCACACACCCATTTCCTGATGGGTGATGAAGCGGTGGCATGGCGATGCTAGCAAAGGTTGGCTCGCCAAGGAAAAGCCCGTGGTCCAGCTAATGAGATGAAGCTGGTCGGCTGGTGACGCCAAAGTCTCCGAAGTAAGTTGATGAAGAGATGGTGAAGCCCTCAGTCTAGCCGAGGAGACGGAGCAGGTCGGTAAGGAGACGTTGCAGCTGCCGTGTCAGCCAAGGTGTTGAAGCAGTTCGGCGTGATGGACATCGGCTTGAAGAAGCAATAGTGCGGCCATGCCGACGCGGGTCACAACTTGTGACGCGGTCTATGCCGGTTTGATGAAGTGATCATGCGGCGATGCCTGTGTTCCCGCTCCGTGTATTCCGTGGGGCGGGGATGTTGGTGATGATTTATCCTTGGTGATTCCGAACTCTTCTTCGCTCGCCGAGATGATGATCCGAAGAAGTTGAGGTCGGCTCAAAAGGCGACGACGTGTCTAGCGTAGGTCGGTAGCCGTGGAGCAGTATTGCCGGACTGGTCACCCGATCAACGGTTGGATCTTCCAAAAGACGTCTGAGCTAGGTGCTGGAGACCACGCCCTAAATTCGTCCAGATTCCCGTCCAGATTTGACAGGGCTCTGGTATATCGTGATTGCCGGAGATTCCTCCATCGGAACTCAACGAAATTTTGCATGTTTGTTGTAGACTTAATTTCGCACAATTCCACCAAAGGGATCATCAAAGCGATGCTCTAAGAGGTGGTGGCAGCGGATACAAGTTTGCTGTTCGGAAAAACACCACGGTCGCCGGAGTGCAATGTTGACGTTGAGCCCCCGAGCTCCATGGATGATTCCTCCATGATCTTGATAGAGATTGGAGTTGATGTTGATGAAGGCCCTCGTATGAACATGACGATCGGAGATGGAGCACGCTCCTCGGTCGAGCCAACGTGACTAGTCGAGCCGGCGACAAAGATGCCGGCATCACAGTTGACCTGCAGACGAGCCATCGATCCTTTTGCCGATCACACAGCAGAACTCTAAATGAAAGCACCAATGTCGGTGTCAAAACCGGTGGATCTCGGGTAGGGGGTCCCGAATTGTTCGTCTAAGGGGGATGGTAACAGGAGGCAGAGGACACGATGTTTACCCAGGTTCGGGCCCTCTTGATGGAGGTAATACCCTATGTCCTGCTTGATTGTTCTTGATGATATGAGTATTACTAGAGTTGATCTACCATGAGATCGTAGAGGCTAAACCCTAGAAGCTAGCCTATGGTAGGATTGTTGTATATCTATCCACTAGCCTGGCCCTGGTTTATATAATGCACCAGAGGCCTAGGGTAACAAGAGTCCTAGTCGAATACGCCGATGGGGGAGGAGTCCTTGTCTTGACCACCAAGTCTTGTGGAATCTTCCTTGTATGCGGCAGCAGTCCGAACTGGCCCATGAGTATACGGCCATGGGGGTCCTCGGCCCAATCTAACTGACCGGGAGACGACGTGGTGAGTACCCCCTAGTCCAGGACACCGTCACCTTCCATGGCAGCGGGGTCCATAAGAAAATCTAAGGGATATTAAGGCCTCCTTTTAATAGAGAACTCGCACAAAGCAATAACATTAAACGAATACATGAACTCCTCATACTATGGTCATCACCGGAGTGAATCCCAATTATTATCTCCTTGGGGTCTGCGGATCATAACACCTAATAGGTACATACAACTTGCAAGATAGGATATAAACTCACTTATATTCATGAAAACATAATTGATTCATATCTTAAATCATGGCACTCAGGTCCTAGTGACAAGCATTAGGCATAGCAAAGTTATAGAAACATCAATCTCTGAATATAGCGGATGCTAGGCATCAAGCCCTAACAAATTGACTCGATTACATGATAAATCTCATCCAACCCCGTCACCATCCACCAAGCCTACAAAAGCTAACTCCCGGCGGTGAGCATCATGCAATTGTTGATGATGAAGGGTTGATGATGATGATGGTGATGAATCCCCCTCTTCGGAGCCCCGAACGGACTCCAGATCAGCCCTCCTGATGAAGAACAGGAGGTGGCGGCGGCTTCGTATCATAAATGCGATGATTCCTTCTCTCTGTTTTTTCTTCATGGGACAATATTTATGGAGTTGGAGTTAGGGAAAACGAGGGCTCATGGGACCCACAAGATAAGGGGGCCCACCCTAGGTGGGGCACCACCTAAGCTTTTGGCTCTATGTTGGCCCCCTCCAGTAGGTATTTTCGCCAATAATTCATATATATTCTAGAAAAAATCTCTGTAAATTTTCAGCCCAATCCGAGTGTTGGGGAACGCGGTAATTTCAAAAAAAAAATCATACGCACACGCAAGATCTATCTAGGTGATGCATAGCAATGAGAGGGGAAGAGTCTTGCATGTACCCTCGTAGAACGTAAGCGGAAGCATTATGACAAAGCAGTTGATGTAGTCGTACGTCTTCACGGTCCGACTGATCCTAGTACCGAAGGTACGACACCTCCGCGATATGCACACGTTCAGCTCTGTGACGTCCCGCGAACTCTAGATCCAGCTGAGTGTCGAGGGAGATTTTCGTCAGCATGACAGCGTGATGAAGATGATGATGAAGCTACCGGCGCATGGCTTCACCTAAGCATTGCAGCGATATGACCAAGGTGGATTATGGTGGAGGGGGCACCGCACACGGCTAAATAATGTCAACTTGTGTGTTCTAGGGTGCCCCCCTACCCCCGTATATAAAGGAGCAAGGGGGGAGGCCAGCCGGCCCTTGAGGCACCCAAGGAGAGGATGAATCCTCCTCCTAGTAGTAGTAGGATTCATCCTTTCCTAGTCCTGCTAGGAGGGGGGAGGAAGGAGTGGGAGAGGGGAAGGAAAAGGGGGGCGCCACCCCCTCTTCCTAGTCCAATTCAGACTCAAGGGGGAGGGGGCGCGCAGCCTGCCCTGGACGCCCCTCTCTCTCTCTCCACTAAGGCCCATCTAGACCCATTAGTTCCCCGAGGGGGTCCCGGTAAACCTTCGGCACTCCGGTTTTACCCGAAACCACGTGGAACACTTTCGGTGTCCGAATATAGCCCTCCAATATATCAATCTTTATGTCTCGACCATTTCGAGACTCCTCATCATGTTCGTGATCACATCCGGGACTCTAAACTACCTTCGGTGCATCAAATCACATAACTCACAATACATATCGTCATCGAACGTTAAGTGTGCGGACCCTACGGGTTCAAGAACTATGTAGACATGATCGAGAACCATCTCCGGTCAATAACCAATAGCAAAACCTGGATGCTCATATTGCTTCCTACATATTTTACGAAGATCTTTATCAGTCAAACCGCATAACAACATACGTTGTTCCCTTTGTCATCGGTATGTTACTTGCCCGAGATTCGATCGTCCGTATCATCATACCTAGTTCAATCTCGTTACCAGAAAGTCTCTTTACTCGTTCTGTAATGCTACATCCCGTAACTAAGTCAGTAATCACATTGCTTTCAAGGCTTATAGTGATGTGCATTACCGAGAGGGACGAGAGATACCTCTCCGATACACGGAGTGACAAATCCTAATCTCGATCTATGCCAACTCAACAAGCACCATAGGAGACACCTGTAGAGCATCTTTATAGTCACCCAGTTACGTTGTGATGTTTGATAGCACACTAAGTGTTCCTCTGGTATTTGGGAGTTACATAATCTCATAGTTATAGGAACATGTATAAGTTATGGAGAAAGCAATAGCAATAAACTAAACGATCATAGTGCTAAGCTAATGAATGGGTCAAGTCAATCACATCATTCTCTAATGATGTGATCCCGTTTATCAAATGAAAACTCTTTGTCCATGGCTAGGAAACTTAACCATCTTTGATTAACGAGCTAGTCAACTAGAGGCATACCAGTGACACTCTGTTTGTCTATGTATTCACACATGTACTAAGTTTCCGTTTAATACAATTCTAGCATGAATAATAAACATTTATCATGACATAAGTAAATATAAATAAAAACTTTATTATTTCCTCTAGCGCATATTTCCTTCACTGGGAACTTTTATTTCTGCACAAAAATTAACACCATGGTAGTTCTGCTGAAGACAACGTCAGTTCGGTTTAGTTTCATTCAAATCATGAAAATTAGAGTCCAAAACAGTAGCACACATGTTTGGAAAAGCAGACACATTTGAGACATATCGTTGTGCTTGTTGGCCCAACCTTAGACCATACAATACTCGTAAACTCACTTTTCATTAAAAGAAATGTGTATTTCTCGGATACAGTTCAATCCACAAAGGAGTTAAATGCCTAGATGTTTCTACTGACAGAGTGTATATCTCTCACGATGTTGTATTTGACGAGTCCATTTTTCCGTTTGATGTTGTATATCTCTCACGATGTTGTATATCTCTCACGATGTTGTATTTGAGGAGTACTTCTTCAAAAAGAAATTCTTCTTCTGCCAAATCTCCAAAGCTGTGATCATGGTGGCGACAGTTGCACTAACCAAAGTGACATTCCTACGACCACCAGTATTGTGTTGTAGCGACCCGACCCGAATGGATCAAGTCTCTGTGCTTAAGTGTCATCCCTAGATCGGTATGCTGACACACACAATACTCAAGGATTTATAGCAGAGGTAAATCACATGTATAAAGTAACGTATATACTATTACCTCAATTCAAATAGAGGAAGTAACAATAAGGTTGTGGAGTCCCAACAACACCAACGACAAAAGTTAAGTGTAGACATCGCAACCCTAATGTATCACTTACTCGTCAGATAATTCCTGCAACATGAGATGTTGTAGCCATATAGGTCAGTACATTGAATGTATTGGCAATTTCACACCATAGAGTAATAATGAGAATTGTCTATGTCTATGTGCATATTTGGCTCGTGGAGGCTCTAAGTTTAAATTTTGCATAAAGCTAATTTTTCCCTACAACAAAGGGATAAATTTTATTTACTACTAAGTTAAATTACCCATATTGAGAAGGTAACCCCAACTCAATCTCGAAATCACCAAATCATTAATAACCCAATAAGTTCATTAAATAGAGTGATGAGATCAACCAATAATTCAAATACCAGATACTCGAAATGTCCATAACCGGGGACACGGCAAATCATGATTTGTTTATACACTCTACAAAGTGCTACCTCTTGAGCGTGCGTTGGTTTTCCCTTGAAGAGGAAAGGGTGATGTAGCAAAGTAGCGTAAGTATTTTCCTCAGTTTTGAGAACCAAGGTATCAATCCAGTAGGAGACAATGCTCAAGTCACCTAGTACCTGCACAAACAATCAAGAACCTTGCAACCAACACGACCACTTGTAAAAGTTAGATCTGATAAAGATAATAAGATATATATTTTTGGTAGTTTTGTTGTATATATTGGATAGTAAAAATTGCAAAATAATAAACCGAGATGCGATGTAAATAAAAGAGACGCAATATTATAAGAAAGAGATCCGGGGGCCATAGGTTTCACTAGTGGCTTCTCTCGAGATAGCATAAATTACGGCGGGTGAACAAATTACTGCCGAGCAATTGATAGAAGAGCGCATAGTTATGGGAATATCTAGGCAATGATTATGATTATAGTCATCACGTCCGTGTCAAGTATATCGAAATGATTCTACATCTACTACTATTACTCCACACATCGACTGCTATCCAGCATGCATCTAGAGTATTAAGTTCATAAGAACAGAGTAACACATTAGGCAAGATGACATGATGTAGAGGGATAAACTCAAGCAATATGATATAAACCCCATATTTTTATCCTCGATGGCAACAATACAATACGTGCCTTGCTGCCTCTACTGTCACTGGGAAAGGACACCGCAAGATTGAACCCAAAGCTAAGCACTTCTCCCATTGCAAGAAAGATCAATCTAGTAGGCCAAACTAAACAGATAATTCGAAGAGACTGGCAAAGATAACAAATCATGCATATAAGAATTTAGAGAAGAACCAAATAATATTCATAGATAGTCTTGATCATAAATCCACAATTCATCGGATCTCGGCAAACACACCGCAAAAGAGTATTACATCGAATAGATCTCCAAGAACATCGAGGAGAACTTTGTATTGAGAATCAAAGAGAGAGAACATCGAGGAGAACTATGATGTCTCTTACCGATTTATCACTATCATGTTGGGGTTATGCATTAGAGACAGCTGCATTCATGTTAAATAGGGCACCATCCAAATCCGTTGAGACGACACCATATGAACTGTGGTTTGGCTAGAAACCTAAGCTATCGTTTCTTAAAGTTTGGGGCTGCGATGCTTCTGTGAAAAAGTTTCAACCTAATGAGCTTGAACCCAAATCGGAAAAATGTGTCTTCATAGAATACCCAAAGGAAACTGGTGGGTACACCTTCTATCACATGTCCGAAGGCAAGATCTTTGTTGCTAAAAGTGGATCCTTTCAAGAGAAGGAGTTTCTCTCGAAAGAAGTGAGTGGGAGGAAAGTAGAACTTGATGAGGTAATTGTACCTTCTCCCAAATTGGAAAGTAGTTCATCACAGAAATCAGTTCTAGTGATTCCTACGCCAATTAGTGAGGAAGATAATGATGATGATCATGAAACTTCAGATCAAGTTATTACCGAACCTCGTAGGTCAACCAGAGTA
Organism: Triticum urartu; assembly: GCF_003073215.2. Classification (NCBI taxonomy): domain Eukaryota; kingdom Viridiplantae; phylum Streptophyta; class Magnoliopsida; order Poales; family Poaceae; genus Triticum; species Triticum urartu. The sequence continues at coordinate 346,205,389 of NC_053028.1, forward strand.
TGGTCCGCACCAGAGTGGTACGGTAATCCTTTCTGGAAGTCATGTTACTAGACCATGACGAACCTACGAAATCTGAGATGGGATCCATGTATGAGAACAAAGTATGGACTTTGATTGACTTGCCCGATGATCGGTAAGTCATTGAGAATAAATGGATCTTCAAGAGGAAGATGGGTGCTGATAGTAGCATTACTATCTACAAAGCTCGAATTGTCGCAAAATGTTTTCGACAAGTTCAAGGTGTTGACTACGATGAGATTTTCTCACTCGTATCGATGCTTAAAAGTCTGTCCGAATCATGTTAGTAGTTGCCGCATTTTATGAAATCTGGCAAATGGATATCAAAACTGCATTCCTTAATGGATTTCTTAAAGAAGAGTTGTATATAATGCAACCAGAAGGTTTTGACGATCCTAAAGGTGGTAACAAAGTGAGCAAGATCCAGCGATCCATCTATGGACTGCTGCAAGCATCTCGGAGTTGGAATATATGCGTTGATAAAGTGATCAAAGCATATGGTTTTATACAGACTTGCGGTGAAGTCTGTATTTACAAGAAAGTGAATGGGAGCACTACATCATTTCTGATAAGTATATGTGAATGACATATTGTTGATCGGAAATAATGTAGAATTTTCTGGAAAGCATAAAGGAGTGTTTGAAAAGAGTTTTTCAAAGAAAGACCTCGATGAAGCTACTTACATATTGAGTATCAAGATCTATAGAGATAGATCAAGACGCTTGATATATTTTCAATGAGTTCATACCTTGACAAGATTTTGAAGTAGTTCAAAATGGAAAAGTCAAAGAAAGAGTTCTTGCCTGTGTTGCAAGGTGTGAAGTTGAGTAAAGACTCAAAACCCGACCATGGCAAAAAATAGAAAGAGAATGAAAAGTCATTCCCTATGCCTCAGTCATAGGTTGTATAAAGTATGATATGTTGTCTACCAGACCTATTGTGTACCTCACCATAGGTTTGGCAAGAGGGTACAATAGTGATCCAGGAGTGGATCACTGGACAGCAGTCAAAAATATCCTTAGTGGAATAAGGAAATGTTTCTCAGTTATGGAGGTGACAAAGAGTTCGCCGTAAAGAGTCGATGCAAGCTTTAACACCGATATGGATGACTCTAAGTCTCGATCTAGATACATATTGAAAGTGGGAGCAATTAGCTAAGAGTAGCTCTGTGCAAAGCATTGTAGACATAGAAAATTTGCAAAATACATACGGCTCTGAATGTGGCAGACCCATTGACTAAATTTCTCTCACAAGCAAAACATGACCACTCTTTGGGTGTTAATCACATAGCGATATGAACCCTCCGTCCCATAATATAAGAACATTTTTTACACTGGACTAGTGTAAAAACGTTCTTATATTATGAGACAAAGGGAGTAGATTGTTGACTCTAGTAAACCCTTTGGGTGTTAGTCACATGGAGATGTGAACTAATCACATAAAGATGTGAACTATTGGTGTTAAATCACATGACGATGTGAACTAGATTATTGACTCTAGTGCAAGTGGGAGACTGAAGGAAATATGCAGTAAAGGCAATAATAAAGTTGTTATTTATATTTCCTTATATCATGATAAAGTTTATTATTCGTGCTAGAATTGTTTTAACCGGAAACATAGTACATGTGTGAATACATAGACAAACAGAGTGCTAGTTTGCCTCTACTTGACTAGCTCGTTGAATCAATGATGGTTATGCTTCGTAACCATAGACATGAGTTGTCATTTTATTAACGGGATCACATCATTAGAGAATGATGTGATTGACTTGACCCATCCGTTAGCTTAGCACAATGATAGATTAGTTTGTTGCTATTGCTTTCTCCATAACTATACATGTTCCTATGACTATGAGATCATGCAACTCCCGAATACCGGAGGAACACTTTGTGTGGTACCAAACATCACAACGTAACTGGGTGATTATAAAGGTGCTCTATAGGTGTCTCCGATGGTGTTTGTTGAGTTGGCATGGATTAAGATTAGGACTTGTCACTTCGATTGTCGGAGAGGTATCTCTGGACCCTCTCGGTAATGTACATCACTATAAGCCTTGCAAGGAATGTAGCTAATGAGTTAGTTATGGGATGTATCATTACGAACAAGTAAAGAGACTTGCAGGTAACGAGATTGAACTAGGTATTGAGATACCGACGATCGAATCTCGGGCAAGTAACATACCAATGACAAAGGGAACAACGTATGTTGTTATGCGGTTTGACCGATAAAGATCTTCATAGAATATGTAGAAACCAATATGAGAATCCAGGTTCCGCTATTGTTTATTGACCGGAGATGAGTCTCGGTCATGTATACATAGTTCTCGAACCCGTAGGGTCCGCACGCTTAACGTTCTGTGACGATTTGTATTATGAGTTATGTGATTTGATGACCGAAGTTTGTCCGGAGTCCCCGATGAGATCAGAGACATGACGAGGAGTCTTGAAATGGTCGAGACATAAAGATCGATATATTGGAAGGCTATGTTCGGACATCGGAAAGGTTCTGAGTGATTCGGGTATTTTTCGGAGTACCAGAGAGTTACGGGAATTTGTTGGGAGAAGTATTGGGCCTTATTGGGCCATACGGGAATAGAGGAGGCAGGCAAAAGGGAAGGAGGCGCCCCCCCCATTGGTCCGAATTGGACTAGGGGAAAGGGGGCAGCGCCCCCCTTGCCCTTTCCTACTCCCTCTCTCTTTCCTTTTTTTCTTCTCTCCTATTCCGGAAAGGAAAAGGGGAATCCTACTAGGACTTGGGAGTCCTAGTAGGACTTTCCACGCTTGGCGCGCCCCCTCTAGGGACGGCCTCCTCCTCCTCCGTCCTTTATATACATGTCCAGGGGGCTCCCCATAGACACACAAGTTGATCAGTTGATCTTTTAGCCGTGTCCGGTGCCCCCTCCACCATAATCCACCTTGGTCATATCGTAGGCGAAGCCCTGCGTTGGTAGCATCATCATCACCGTCATCACACCGTCGTGCTGAAGGAACTCTCCCTCGAAGCCCTGCTGGATCGGAGCTCGTGGGACGTCACCGAACTGAACATGTGCTGAACTCGGAGGTGCCGTACGTTCGGTACTTGGACCGGTCGAATCATTAAGACGTACGACTACATCAACCACTTTCTCATAACGCTACCGCTTACGGTCTACAAGGGTATGTGGACGAAACTCTCCCCTCTCGTTGCTATGCATCACTATGATCTTGCGTGTGTGTTGGAATTTTTTCGAAATTACTACGTTCCCCAACAATCGAGACATAGTCTTTCCGAAGAGGTCCCCTTAACCGATAGATAGGCCGGTACACCTACAATCCCCCTACATCTAGTAGCCTATCATGGAGAGGTTTACCACAACTTACTTAACTATGCTAGAGCCCATAATGGTTAGTGGCTGCACATGGAAGTTTCTAGCATGAATAATCTTATGATCCCTTTTGAGTCTGGGTGGCATTCCATAGGATGATCACACGGGTACCCCGGGATCTCCAAGGACAACACTGGATTCCCCAAGTGCCCACAACCAATCCACCCAGATGTGTATTAAAGTAGCCACCTTAAGTTTCCCTTAGATATTTTCTCTCACAACTTGCATGATTCTCACATACCAATCCCCGTCTACGAGCATGGCTAACCATTATGAGCATAACGTACATTCCCTGGGTGATCAAAGTAATAGATTCCTACCTCATGAACTACATAGAAATAACCACATGTTCCAAATCCTACTCATGTAATGTTTGAGGATTGAAACTAATGCATAAAAACTGGGTAATAAAGGGGTATGATCAAAGTGTAACTTGCCTTGTACTGTTGATGAAGATTCTTCGCACTCATAATTTCTGATAGTTCTACTCGTCACATTCCAATCAATCTATTGTAAGCAATCAATTTTAACCACACACAAGCAATCACTCAAAGACCCACAAAAATGCAAAGGAAGATCGCAAAAACTCCAAAAGAACCGAATCAAATTATTTTGCAAGATCAGATACTAATTTGGTGAGAAAGTGTGATGATGGCTCCAGATGATAGATTACGTCTAGGGATTCAATTGCAATAAGGAATCAATTGAAAATGCGCTACTGTTTACAAGATATGATCAAATGAAGTTTCGAATAGTTTGAAAGGTTCCAAAACTAATGATGCTACTAGATATAGGAAGTCAATAGGAACATGTAGGAAGAAGAATTACTAGATTGGAAATAACGGATCAAAAGATACAAGTAATTCAACATAGCATTAAATCTGCTTAGAATGTTGTGTGATAACTCTTTGTGGACTAGCAGAGTAATCTAACTATAATCGAAATTATATGTTGGAAAGATGACACTAATTGTGCAAACGGAAAGATTACTTCAATACGAATCCTATGCAGTTGGGTTCATCGGAACGGGGCTAAAGATAAAAAGATATGATCAAAAGAAGTTTGAATCTGAATCTAAATAAATTTCGAAATTTGAAAGTTGAAAAAAGTTTATTTGATAGATTCACTAGATAGGAGGAATCAATACGAAAATGTAGGCGTCGGTTTTATCTAATTTGGATGAACAAGTAAAAAGTCATGGCTATTTGAAAAATCAGGGCTAAGCTATTTTACGGAAGAGAAATAGTTACGGCTAAAAGAATTCTAGGTCTAATGTATAAATACATAGACGAATTGATAATCTAATTATTCTATCGTATACTAGTCTAAAAATAATAAGCTATGAAAGTATATAAAAAATACGAAGAAAGATACCTTTATAAGGTAGAGAAAAGACGACTTCGGATAGAGGAGACAACTTTCAGATGTCCCGCCGGAGAGGATAAATATATTTTTCTTTAGTGAATCTAGTCAAACCAAAATATTGATTTAATCCGAATCGAATGATTTTTGAAGGCTCTATGGGTCTATATTTATAGGTGGAAAAGAGGCTTAGAGATCAAAGGCTAGGCAATGTGGGACTAAATGTAGACGAAAGGGAAAGAAACAGAGGGGAAAGGTGCGCCATGGGCTAAATGGCATCCTCCGGCCGGCCGCGCGCATACACTGCAGCTGCAGTTTTTCTTTGATTCAGTCAACTGAGAAAAACATTTGTGAAAAAAAATCCGGGGAAAGAATATGGCCCGTTGGGCCTGGCCCATATAGGAGAGAAGGAAAAAAATGATGGGGCGCCCGATGCCACTATGCCGCGCACGTGGGCGACAATTAGTTACAGGCGCATGCATAGTTTTTTTAAATAGAAACAGAAAAGGAAAAGTAAATAATAAAATGAAAATAAAATTATACATAGGCATATTATATATCAAAACTTTTAGAAAATGATTTCCTAAAGGATGAACATTTTTTTAGCGACAAATAAATTCCACAAAAATTTAAATAAAGCGAACAGTAGTGGTGGTTCATTTAAAAACCAAATAATTTTTAAAAAAAATACCAAAATGATTTGAAACTCATTTTTTCTCTATTTTTCTACTGTAGGGAATCATTTTACCCTATTTTACATATATTTTATGTTTGGAGAAAAATAATTTGAATAAAAACCAAATAACACCAAATTGAAAGTGGGTTTCAAAATAACTTCAAAGAGACTTTCAATTTTATTCTTTGAAACTTCCAACTCTCTTTCTTAGCATTTGAAGAAGTCATTTTTCTTTTCTCATGAAACTCATTGAGTTGCATAAAGTTTCCGAATTTGAAATATTTCCAAATGGAATTCAAATCTTATCAAAACCCTTTTTCATTTATTTAAATGGAAGAAGTCATATCATCTTCACTCTAGGGTTTTGTGATGAAATGAATATGAATTCATGGAGATCATAAATGCAAGGTGAATGTTTGGGAAAGTCATTTCATTCCCTCTCATTCAACTTTCAAAAAGTTTCAAATTTCACTCAATTTCACACAAGCAACCACACCACAATCAAACAATCAATCAAAACTATTTATTTAATATAACATTCCAAAATTTAGAATTTTGGGATGTTACATGTGTCTCCACCTATGCAGGCTCATAGAGAAAACACATAAGAAATTGGTGACCAAAATCTTGAAGAAGGGGAATGCCCATAATGTGCCTTCCTGCATGCCATAGGCACAAACCACTTTTGTCCAACCCCTTTTGATGATCGCCCGCCCATCCTTCACCACCTTCAGGAAGACTTCTAGAGCATTATCATGGTAGCATGAATTATATACTTTAACCTTAGTTGCCTCCACTTCAGTCATGTAGTTTGCAAGGTAATCATAAGTAAATAGCTTCGGAAACCACTAAAAAGAGAAAAATATCAGATACTGAGGTCTAATAGAGTAACTTGTTGTGGGCAGGGAAAAGGCAACACATTACTTACCATCCTGAAGTTCACTGTTGTCTTGGACAAAATGTAAATAAAGAGCTTAATTCCAATCACCCGTTTCTTTTGCCTAATAATCTTTCTTAGTTTCCCCACTTGACGCTTGTTCATGAATATCTCATTTCCCCATACGCAAAAGGGATCGAAGCGTGGATCAGTGCCGCTCATATATGTACCTACAAGCAACCAGTAAATGTTAGAAGCTAAACTAAGATTGCACAAATGATGTAAAATACAACTACCGTTGTTCCTAAGTACAAGTATTTTTTTTAGAGTTGTATGTTAGAAGCTAAATGGATGTATATAGAATTATAGATATAGTTTAGATTAGAATCTAGATTCACTCATTTTGCTCCTTATGTAGTCTATATTGAAATCTCTAAAAATATTATATTTAGGAATCGATGGTGTATAAGACACATGATGCAGCTAACCTCAACGGTAAACAACAGCGTTGCCCATTGTAGCCCTGTGTAAGTATATGGAAAGCCAATGTTAACTACAACAGGGTTAACATCCACCAAAAATAGCAAATGGTAATAAAATAGCATTATTTGTAGAGATATCTTCATTGCGAAAGAGTAGTACGGTAGCAAAGGGACGGATTAAAAATGGATATAACTGTTAATTGCAACAGGCTTCACAGCATCCTAATTCATGTTTTGTAAGTTTGTATCCATTGAAATAACACTCTTTAAAAATGGATACAACTGTTAATCGCAACAGTCTTAATGGCCATTGAAACCGGTACTGATAAAAATGCAATTGGCAGAGTTAAACATCACAAGGAAGGTGCTGCCAGAGCAGATAATGGCCCAGTTGTCTATAAAAAGGTAGGGAAAATAGCTAAAATGTGTTAGGCACGTTTACTACAACATGCTTAATACATCGACCGTACAAAACATAGCCATTAATTGCAACTGGTATTGGTAAGATTGAACTCGTGAGTACATACTTGGTAAGTCCTGAGAGGTACTTGTTGGGGCATTTCATCTTGGCCAGAGCCTGCCCAAAGTCAGCAGCGGCGGAGGCGAGATGTTCCTCCAGGTCGAAGCATGGATCAGTGCCACTGGCATGTGTACCTACAGGAAACAAGTAAATGGTAGAAGTTAAACTGCAATTGCACAAATGATGTGAAATATTGTAAGACATGGGTTGCAGCTAACCTCGATGGTAAACAACATCATCGGCTATTATGACCCTACGTAAGTACATGGACATGCATGTTAAGTACAACAGGATTAGCATCCACCAAAAATAGCAAATGGGCAGCATCTCTAGTATATCTTCATTGCGGAGAGTAGCATGGTAGCAAAGGGACAAATTAAAAAATGGATACAATTGTTAATTGCAACAGGCTTAACAACATCCTAAGTCATGTTTTGTAAGTTTGTAGCCATTGAAATACAACTGTTTAAAAATGGATTCAACTGCTAATTGCAACATGCTTAATAGCCATTGAAACCGGTACTTATAAAAATGCATTTGGCATAGTTAAACATCACAAGGCAAGTGCTGCCGGAGCAGAGAATGGCCCAGATGTCTATAAAAAGGTAGGGAAAGTAGCTAAAACGTGTTAGGCATGTTTACTAGAACATGCTTAATACATCGACCGTACAAAACATACCCATTAATTGCAACTGGTATTTGTAAGATTGAACTAGTGAGTACATACTTGGTATGTCCTAAGAGGTAGTTGCTGGGGCACTTCATCTTGGCCACAGCCTGCCCAAAGTCAGCGGCACAGAAGGCGAGCTGTTCCTCCGGGTCGAAGCGTGGATCAGTGCCACAAACATGTGTACCTACAGGCAACCAGTAAATGGTAGAAGTTAAACTACAATTGCACAAATGATGTGAAATACTGTAAGGCATGAGATGCAGCTAACCTCGACGGCAAACAACAGCATCGGCCGTTATGACCCTGCGTAAGTACATGGACAAGCATGTTAAGTACAATAGGGTTAGCATCCACAAAAAATAGCAAATGGGCAGCATCTCTAGTGATATCCTGAGTCATGTATTATAAATTTGTTGTTGGTATTAGTGAAATTGAGCTTGACATGGTAATATTTGAACATCACATAGTGTGAAGTACTGAAATAAACAAGGCACGAACATGCTTAATACATCAACTGTACGAATCATAGCCGTTGCAAGTGGTATTGGTAAGATTTAGCTGGTCAGATCTTACCTGTTATGTCCTGGGGGGTAGTCGCTGGGGCACTTCATCTGGGGTAGAGCCTACACCATGTCATCGGCGGCGAAGGAGAGGTGTTCCTCCGGGTCGACACGCACATCGGCCATCACGCCATGGACCGCCATCAGCTCTTGGCGGTGGGGATTTGGAGGCATGAGGATGTTTCACATGCGCCATTTAAGGAATTAGGCCGGGGCCGTGATAGAGATCGGTGGGTTACCTGACTGGATCCGAGAAGAACGTAGATGTGGTTGAAGCTGTGGTTGCGGCGTGGTGGTTTGAGATGCCGGTAGGGGGAGGCGCGGGGGGGGAGATACTGAGGAAATTTGATGGGTGGGGATGTGGTTGGAGAAATAAATTTTGAAATCGCATGCCTAATGAAAATTTCGCCGCGAAACTTGAAACTTGGGCGGGGGAAACACACAACACAGACGAAGCGTGTAAAATACTCGTGTGCGAGAAAATAGAAAATTGGCAGATCCCGTCTCCAAAAAATGTACACGTGTAGTTGATTTTTCGATCAATGGTACACCTGGTTTATTAGGAAACATCGCACAGGTAACTGACTTATGAATCATTAATGCAAACAACGCAGACGGGTATGGCATAGAAACTGTGCGTTTTGTGATCTTCTAATGATTAAGGAAAAAACGCACATGGGCACACGTGCTAATCAATGCTCAAAGCCCTCAAAGGATGCTCTTACCGACATTGTATGTTAATACTAGAAACTTAAAGTACTACTGGTAATTTTCTCTAATACTACAAACTTAAACTACTTCTCACATGCTGCCATCGGGGCATGCTGGCCACACGTCGGCGTTCTCCTTCACGGCCTTGTAGGCGGCAGCCCACCGTGCTTCGATCTCCACCAAGCTCTCCTCACCACGACATGTGGCCTATTCGTTCGTACGACGGTGGGACTCTCTTTTCTTGACAGCTTTCTGCCTTTTCCGCTCCTTTTGTGCGGCTATGGCCGCCTCTAGATGCACCACCCATTCAGCCATGGCTGCCTCAAAGTCCGCCCATGTAACTATGTGGCCACCGGCGGCGATGAACTTGACGCGGTGAGATGCCATCGCTTCCGTACCATGTGTGCGGACGCGAGCAGCAAGGAACACGGCGCGGTGGGATGCCATCGCTTCCTTACCAGTTAGTGTGTGCCGCTGTGCCATGGGCGACGCCTAGAGAGAGCTTTGGGATGGAGGGGCCGGGCAGCCGTACATTGTGCTCGTTCATTATCGCACACGGTTCATCTCCGCCGCTTCTGGAAACAGTGTGTGCTGAGCCTATTGTGTGTTGCGTTATGATTGGCCGGAACCCCAGCAACGCGGATCATGCGTGTGCACCGTAGGATGCGCCCCGCTCGAACGGCAATCCACGTCCCTCACATCACACCCGTGCAGTTGTATATGGATTGGATTTATATGTGCTAAATGCCTAGAAAATGCACATAATCCCCTAAATATGGTAAATGAGCCCGAAAAAAATGCCAAATTTGAACACGGTGGTTTGAAGGGTGTATGCTCATCATAGAAAGAAAAAAACTCCTGGGCAAAGAACGAAGAAAATTTGGATTCCCCTTCAATCTTGGTGATTTCTCTCTCGAAAGGATGGAACTTATTTGGCGATGGTTCGATTTATGAAGGGCGTGCATAACGACATAAGCCAAACCTTCTCAAATTTTTACCAGCGCATGGTGAGGTCATACCATGGCACACCATGCCAGGCGTCATATTTATCAAGCATTTATTTCATTTTTTCTATAGTTGAAAACCCAATAAACAAATGTTTGTGGTTCACTATTGCCACACATTTCATCGAAATATTTGTCCATTCCTTGTAGAAGGCATGAGAATTTACTAAATGGCACGAGCATGGTTTTCCAGGCCGTTCTTGTGCACCCTTTCATGCACCGATTGTTTGAACTTGAATTATGTGCATTAATGCCTAGGAAATGCACATAATCCCCTAAATATGGTAAATGAACCCGGAAAAGTGTCAAATTTGAACACGGTGATTTGCAGGGTGTATGTTCATCATTGAAAAAAAATCGTGGACAAAGGTCAAATGAAATTTGGACCCACCCCCTTCCATCGTGGTGATTTCCCCCTCGAAACCATGAAACTTCCTCAGTGATGATTCAATTTATGAAAGACATGCATCAAGACATAAGGAAAACATTATCCAATTTTTACCAGGGCACGGTGAGGCCATACCATGGCACCACGCCAGGCGTCATATATTCCAACCATGTATTTCATTTTTTGTATAGTTGTTAACCTAGTAAACGACGCGTTTATGGTTGACTATGCCACACATTTCCTTGAAATATCTTCCCATTCCTTGTAAAAGGCATGAGAATGTACTAAATAACATGAGCATGGTTTTCCAGACCATTCTTGTGCACCTTTTCATGCACCGATTGTTTGAATTTGAATTATGTGCATTAATGCCTAGAAAATGCACATAATCCCATAAATATGGTAAGTAAGCCCGGAAAAATGTCAAATTTGAACACGTTGCATTTGAGGTGGTATGTTGATCATTGGAAAAAAACTGAATGACAAACTAGGACGGAAATTTGGATTCTCCTTCAATTTTGGTGATTTCCCTCCCGAAAGCATGGAACTTCCTCAGTGATGGTTCGATTCATGAAGGGTGTGCATGACGACATAAGCCAAACCTTCTCAAGTTTTTACCAGAGCATGGTGAGGTCATACCATGGCACCATGCCAGGCGTCATGTTTTTCAAGCATTTATTTCATTTTTTCTATAGTTGAAAACCCAATAAACAAACATTTGTGGTTGACTATTGCCACACATTTCATCGAATTATCTGTCCATTCCTTGTAAAAGGCATGAGAATTTACTAAATGGCACGAGCATGGTTTTCCAGGCCATTGTTGTGCAACTTTATTGCGCCGATTGTTTGAACTTGAATTATGTGCATTAATGCCTAGGATATGCACATAATCCCCTAAATATGGCAAATGAATCCAGAAAAGTGCCAAATTTGAACACGCTGATTTGCAGGGTGTATGTTCATAGTAGAAAAAAACTCATGGACAAAGGACAAAGGAAATTTGGATCCCGCTTCAATCTTGGTGATTTCCCCCTCGAAACCATGAAACTTCCTTGGTGATGGTTCGATTTATGAAAGGTGTGCATGATGACATAAGGAAAACATTCTCAAATTTTACCATGGCTCCACACCAGGTGTCATGTATTCCAAGCATGTATTTCATTTTTGTATAGTTGTTAACCCAGTAAATGACGCATTTATGGTTGACTATAGCCACACATTTTCTTGAAATATATGCCCATTCCTTGTAAAAGGCATGAGAATGTACTAAATAGCACAAGCATGGTTTTCCAGACCATTCTTGTGCACCTTTTCATGCACCGATTGTTCGAATTTGAATTATGTGCATAATTAATGCCTAGAAAATGCACATAATCCCCTAAATATGGTAAATGAGCCCAAGAAAATGTCAAATTTGAGCACGTTGCATTTGCGGCAGTATGTTGATCGTTGGAAAAAAAAACTAAATGACAAACTAGGACGGAAATTTGGATTCCCCTTCAATCTTGGTGATTTCCCTCTTGAAAGCATTGAACTTCCTCAGTGATGGTTTGATTTATGAAGGGCGTGCATGATGACAAAAATCAAACCTTCTCAGCTTTTAACCAGGGCACGGTGAGGCCATACCATGGCACCATGCCAAGCGTCATGTTTTTCAAGCCTATATTTCATTGTTCTATAGTTGATAACCCAGTAAATGACGCGTTTGTTGTTGACTATTGCCACACATTCCCTTGGAATCTCTGCCCATTCTTTGTAAAAGGCTTGAGAATTTACTAAATACCACGATTATGATTTTTCCAAACCGTTCTTGTGCATCTTTTCAAGCACCAATTGTTTGAATTTGAATTATGTGCATTAATGCCTACAAAATGCACATAATCACCTAAAGTAAATGAACCCGGAAAAGTGTCAAATTCGAACACGGTGATTATCAGGGTTTAGGTTCATCGTAGAAAAAAACTCATGGATGAAGTACAAAGGAAATTTGGATTCCCATTCAATCTTGATGATTTACTATCGCACACGATTCATCTCCATCAGCTCTGCGAACCGTGTGTGTTCACTCACACATGCAAAAGGAAAAAAGAAAACCCTCGCCCACTTCGTCCCAACCCAATCATCGTGGACTCCTCCGCAACTCTACACCTCATCAACTTCTATTGCGGCAGCCACCCTAAGCTCTACGGCTGTTGTCGGCGGGCGTAGGTCGTGCTCCAAACGGCATGGGATTTTGCCCCTACCTCTTTCCGCCGCCTATCTGCACTGACATTCTAGACTCTGGTCGACTGGGTTTTCTGCGGGATTGGGCCAGGGATTTTTCTCATGGACAAGGTAATCAACTTAGCGAAATATTCACTCATCTCTTATCGTAGTCCGTCCGTCGATGTTAATCAACCAGCGGAAATCGTCGGGGAATCATTTTTGTTCTAGCTGATTCGTGGATGTTCATTCATGTGTCCATAGTGTGAGCACAAATCGGGCAAGTGTGGTCATGGCCAGTCGGAAACGAAGTTCTATCTCACCATTTCGGATTACTTCAGGGAGCGCTCGGTATGTTCAATCTCAACCTACCACGGTCGGCATGGCCTAAATTTGTGAACATATACCATCTATTTCTACATTATCTATATATTTGAATCAAATATATTTTTTACATTATAAATTTTTAATTCTATATTTTTGTACTTTACTTTCATCTATATATTGATCCGTTCTATCAGTTACTCCCACATTTGCATCTTGCTCTGTTATTTCAATATATCTAGTTTACGATCTTAATTTTCATTTCAAGCAGTACATCCCTTGCTTTGCAAGAACAGGAGTAGAAGGAAATCTTGGGCTTTACTTTGTTGATGACTCCCAGGATGTCATATTGACAACGCAGCATGGATTTACAATGACGGTTAGCGTAAAACTTGATAAAGATGGTCACTCCTACTTTAATGCGGACCTTTGGAGAACAATGTCTAAGTGTTATGAACTGATAGATGGCAATAAAATTCTAGTGCGTGCACCACAACCTGGTCTAATTGACATGGATGTTTACTTCCCCAACGTCATCAGCCGACCAAAGTCTGATCGAGGTTAGTGTCCTTTCATTTCTCCATGCTGTCATATTACTTAGCAAAATCGGGGTATTTGTTCTGACTAATTGATCACTATTTAAGCAACCAATTGTGATTTCATATTCTGACTCTGTTCCTAGGCCGCAACAAATTCTATTTACCAATTTATGCGTACTATGTATTCTTTTGCCATGTTCTAAATAAATAATACCTTTCCACCTTTTAAGCAGGATATGTTGGATGCATAATGAACGATCTGTATGTTACTAAGCATACCAAATTGTTGGGGAACGTAGTAATAATTCAAAAATTGCCTACATGTCACCAAGATCAATCTAGGAGATGCTAGAAATGAGAGAGAGGAGTGCATCTTCATACCCTTGAAGATCTCTAAGCGGAAGCGTTTCAAGAACACGGTTGATGGAGTCGTACTCGCGGCGATTCAAATCGCGGAAGATCCGATCAAGCACCGAATGGACGGCGCCTCCATGTTCAACACATGTACATCCCGGGGACGTCTACTCCTTCTTGATCCAGCAAGGGGAGAGGAGAAGTTGAGGGAGAGCTCCGGCAGCACGACGGCGTGGTGGTGGAGCTTGCAGTTCTCCGGTAGGGCTTCGCCAAGAACTACGAAGGAGGAGGTGTTGGAGAGGGGCAGGGCTGCGCCAGGGAAGGGGTTCGGCTGCCCTCCCACCCCCTCTATTTATAGGGTGAAGGGAGAGGGGGCCGCCCCCCCTAAATGCATCCAGAGGGGGGGCGGCCAAGGGGGGAACTTGCCCCCCAAGTTTGGTGGGAGGCGGCCCCACCTCCTAGGGTTTTCAACCCAGGCACCATGGGCACTTGGGGGGCGCACCGGCCCACTAGGATCTGGTTCCCACCCATGTTCAGCCCAATTGGCCCACCGGGGTAGGTGGCCCCACCCGCTGGACCCCCGAACACCTTTTGGTGGTCCCGGTACAATACTGATAACCCTCAAAATTATTCCGGTGACTGAAATTGGACTTCCCATATATAATTCTGCACCTCCGGACCATTCCGGAACTCCTCGTGACATCTGGGATCTCATCCGGGACTCTGAACAACCTTCGGTAACCACATACTATTTCCCATAACAACTCTAGCGTCACCGAACCTTAAGTGTGTAGACCCTATAGGTTCAGGAACCATGCAGACATGACCGAGACATCTCTCCGGCCAATAACCAATAGTGGGATCTGGATACTCATGTTGGCTCCCACATGTTCCACGATGATCTCATTAGATAAACCACGATGTCGGGGATTCAATCAATCCCGTATAGAATTCCCTTTGTCCATCGGTATGTTACTTGCCCGAGATTCGATCGTCGATATCTCTATACCTCATTTAATCTCGTTACCGGCAATTCTCTTTACTCGTTCTGTAACGCATGATCCCGTGGCTAACTCCTTAGTCGCATTGAGCTCGTTATGATGATGCATTACCGAGTGGGCCCAAAGATACCTCTCCGTCATACGGAGTGACAAATCCCAGTCTTGATTCGTGCCAACCCAATAGATACTTTTGGAGATACCTGTGGTGCACCTTTATAGCCACCCAGTTATGTTGTGACGTTTGGTGCACCCAAAGCATTCCTATGGTATCCGAGAGTTGCACAATCTCATGGTCTAAGGAAATGATACTTGACATTAGAAAAGCTTTAGCAAACGAACTACACGATCTTGTGCTACGCTTAGGATTGGGTCTTGTCCATCGCATCATTCTCCTAATGATGTGATCCCATTATCAACGGCATCCAATGTTCATGGTCAGGAACCATGACCATCTATTGATCAACGAGCTAGTTAACTAGAGGCTTACTAGGGACATATTACGATCTATGTATTCACACATGTATTATGATTTCCGGTTAATACAATTATAGCATGAGCAATAGACAATTATCATGAACAAGGAAATATAATAATAACCACTTTATTATTGCCTCTAGGGCACATTTCCAACCATCTCCCAGTTGCACTAGAGTCAATAATCTAGTTACATTGTGATGAATCGAACACCCATAGAGCTCTGGTGTTGATCATGTTTTGCTCGCGGAAGAGGTTTATTCAATGGATCTGCGACATTCAGATCCGTATGCACTTTACAAATATCTATGTCCCCATCTTGAATATATTCACGAATGTACTTGAAGTGACGCTTGATGTGACTGGTCTTCTTGTGAAACCTGGGCTCCTTGACAAGGGCAATAACTCTAGTGTTGTCACAGAAGAGAGTCATCGGGCTCGATGCATTGGGAATTACTCCTAGGTCGGTGATGAACTCCTTCATCTAGACTGCTTCCTGTGCTACCTCTGAGGCAGCTATGTACTCCTCTTCACATGTAGATCCCGCCACGACGCTTTGCTTGCAACTGCACCAGCTGACTGCCCCACCATTCAAAATATAAATGTATCCAGTTTGTGACTTGGAGTCATCCAGATCTATGTCGAAGCTAGCATCTACGTAACCCTTTACAATGAGCTCTTCATAACCTCCATAAACGAGAAACATATCCTTAGTCCTTTTTAGGTACTTTAGGATATTCTTGACCGCTGTCCAGTGTTCCATACAGGGATTACTTTGGTACCTCCCTACCAAACTTATGGCAAGGTTCACATCAGGTCTGGTACACAGCATGGCATACATAGTAGACCCTATGGCCGAAGCATAGGGGATGACACTCATCTTTTCTCTATCTTCTTCCGAGGTCGAGCATTGAGCCGTGCTGAATCTCACACCTTGCAATACAGGAAAGAACCCCTTCTTGGACTGATCCATATTGAACTTCTAAAATATCTTGTCAAGGTACGTGCTTTGCAAAATACCAATGAGGTGTCTCGATCTATCTCTATAGATCTTGATGCCTAATATGTAAGAAGCTTCTCTAGGGTCCTTCATTGAAAAACACTTATTCAAGTAGGCCTTTATGTTTTCCAAAAGTTCTATATCATTTCCCATCAATAGTATGTCATCCACATATAATATGAGAAATGCTACAGAACTCCCACTCACTTTCTTGTAAACACAGGCTTCTCCATAAGTCTGCATAAACCCAAATGCTTTGATCATTTCATCAAAGCAAATGTTTCAACTCCGAGATGCTTGCACCAGCCCAGAGATGGAGTGTTGGAGCTTGCATACCTTGTCAACATTCTTAGGATCGACAAAACCTTCCGGCTGCATCATATACAATTCTTCCTTAAGGAAACCATTAAGGAATGCCGTTTTGACGTCCATTTGCCATATCTCATAATCATAGAATGCGGCAATTGCTCACATGATTCAGACGGACTTCAGCTTCGCTACGGGTGAGAAGGTCTCACCGTAGTCAACCCCTAGAACTTGTCGATAACCCTTAGCGACAAGCCGAGCCTTATAGATGGTCACATTACCATCCGCGTCAGTCTTCTTCTTAAATATCCATTTATTCTCTATGGCTTGCCGATCATTGGGCAAATCTGTCAAAGTCCATACTTCCTTTTCATACATGGATCCTATCTCGGATTTCATGGCCTCAAGCCACTTGTTGGAATCTGGGCCCGCCATCTCTTCTTCATCGTTCAAAGGTTCACCGTTGTCTAACAACATGATTTCCAGCACAGGGTTGTCGTACCACTCTGGTGCGGAACATGTCCCCGTGGACCTTCAAAGTTAAGTAGCAACATGATCCGATGTTTCATGATCATCATCATTAACTTCTTCTCTAGTCGGTGCAAGCACCACAGAAACATCATCCTGAGTTGCGCTACTCTCCGGTTCAAGAGGCAGTATCTCATCAAGTTCTACTTTCCTCCCACTTACTTCTTTCGAGAGAAACTCTTTCTCTAGAAAGGATCCATTCTTGGCAACAAAGATCTAGCCTTCGGATCTGAGGTAGAAGGTATACCCAATAGTTTCCTTAGGGTATCCTATGAAGATGCATTTTTCTGACTTGGGTTTGAGATTTTCAGGTTGAAGTTTCTTGAAATCAGCATCGCACCCCCAAACTTTCAGAAACGACAGCTTAGCTTTCTTTCCAAACCATAATTCATACGGGGTCATCTCAACGGATTTCGACGGAGCCCTATTTAAAGTGAATGCGATAGTCTCTAAAGCATAACCCCAAAAAGATAGTGGTAGATCGGTAAGAGACATCATAGATCGCACCATATCTAATAGAGTGCGATTACGATGTTTGAACACACCATTATGCTGAGGTGTTCCAGGCGGCGTGAGTTGTGAAACAATTCCACATTTCCTTAAGTGCTTGCCAAACTCATGACTCAAATATTCCCCTCCACAATCTGATCGTAAGAACTTTATTTTTGTGTCATGTTGATTCTCTACCTCACTTTGAAATTCCTTGAACTTTTCAAAGGTCTCAGACTTGTGTTTCATTAAGTAGACATACCCATATCTACTTAAGTCATCAGTGAGGGTGAGAACATAACGATAGCCACCGTGAGCCTCAATGCTCATTGGACCGCACACATGAGTATGTATGCTTTCCAATAAGTTGGCTGCTCACTCCATTGTTCCAGAGAACGGAGTCTTGGTCATTTTTCCCATGAGGCATGGTTCACACGTGTCAAATGATTAATAATCAAGAGACTCCAAAAGTCCATCTGCATGGAGTTTCTTCATGCGTTTGACACCAATGTGACCAAGGCGGAAGTGCCACAAGTATGTGGGACTATCATTATCAACCTTACATCTTTTGGCGTTCACACTATGAATATGTGTAACGTCACGTTCGAGATTAAACAAAAATAAACCATTGACCAGTGGGGCATGACAATAAAACATATCTCTCATACAAATGGAACAACCATTATTCTCAGATTTAAATGAGTAGCCATCTCGCATTAAACGAGATCCAGATACAATGTTCATGCTCAAAGCTGGTACTAAATAACAAGTATTGAGGTTTAAAACTAATCCTGTAGGTAGATGTAGAGGTAGCATACCAACGGTGATCACATCGACCTTGGAACCATTCCCGACGCGCATCGTCACCTCATCCTTCGCCAGTCTCTGCTTATTCCACAGCTCCTGTTTTGAGTTACAAATATGAGCAACCGCACCGGTATCAAATACCCAAGATCTACTACGAGTGTTGGTAAGGTACACATCAATAACATGTATATCACATATACCTTTGGCGTTGCCGGCCTTCTTATCCGCTAAGTACTTGGGGCAGTTCCACTTCCAGTGACCATTTCCCTTGTAATAAAAGCACTGAGTCTCGGGCTTGGGTCCATTCTTTGGCTTCTTCTAGGAAACTGATTTATCGGGCGCAGCAACTCCCTTATTGTCCTTCTTGAAGTTCTTCTTACCCTTGCCTTTCTTGAAACTATTTGTTTTATTCACCATCAACACTTGATGTTCCTTTTTGATTTCCACCTCTGCTAATTTCAGCATTGACTATAACTCGGGAATGGACTTCTCCATCCCTTGCATATTGCAGTTCATCACAAAGCTCTTGTAGCTAGGTGGAAGCGATTGGGGATCATGTCAATGACCGAGTCATCTGGAAGATTAACTCCCGGCTGAGACAAGCGGTTGTGCAACCCAGACATTTTGAGTATATGCTTGCTGAAAAAATCGTTTTCCTCCATCTTACAACTGTATAACTTGTCAGAGACTTCATATCTCTCGACCCGGCCATGAGCTTGGAAAACCATTTTCAGCTCCTGGAACATCTCATATGCTCCGTGCTACT
Source organism: Triticum urartu (assembly GCF_003073215.2). Taxonomy (NCBI): domain Eukaryota; kingdom Viridiplantae; phylum Streptophyta; class Magnoliopsida; order Poales; family Poaceae; genus Triticum; species Triticum urartu. The sequence goes on from NC_053028.1 coordinate 346,224,813, forward strand.
CAAAACGCTTTTGGAGACCCGGTTATAAGCTGTAAAGGATGCTGCACTGAACCAGGGAGTAATCATCACTATGCGACTGCCAGGCATTCATAACATCTTGAGTTGCTGGGAAAATAGGTGCATCACCTAGTGGTGCTTCAAGGACATATGCTTTCTTGGCAGCTATGAGGATGATCCTCAAGTTATGGACCCAATCCGTATAGTTGCTACCATCGTCTTTCAGCTTGGTTTTCTCTAGGAACACGTTGAAGTTGAGGGCAACATTAGCATGGGCCATTTGATCTACAAGACATATTGTAAGACATTTTAGACTAAGTTCATGAAAATTAAGTTCATCTAATCAAATTATTTAATGAACTCCCACTCAGATAGACATCCCTCTAGTCATCTAAGTGATACACGATCCGAATCGACTAGGCCGTGTCCGATCATCACGTGAGACGGACTAGTCATCAACGGTGAACATCTCCATGTTGATCGTATCTACTATACGACTCATGTTCGAACTTTCAGTCTCTTGTGTTCCGAGGCCATGTCTGGACATGCTAGGCTCGTCAAGTCAACCTAAGGGTTTCGCATGTGTAAATCTGGCTTACACCCATTGAATGAGAATGTTAGAATCTATCACACTCGATTATCATGTGGTGCTTCGAAACAACGAACCTTCGCAACGGTGCACAGTTAGGGGGAACACTTTTCTTCAAATTTTAGTGAGAGATCATCTTATTTATGCTACCGTCGTTCTAAACAAATAATATGTAAAGATGAAAAACATCACATGCAAATCATAAAGTGACATGATATGGCCAATATCATCTTGCGCCTTCGATCTCCATCTTCGAGGCACGGCATGATCATCATCGTCACCGGCATGACACCATGATCTCCATCATCGTGTCTTCATGAAGTTGTCTCGCCAACTATTACTTCTACTACAATGGCTAACGGTTAGCAATAAAGTAAAGCAATTAAATGGTGTTTTCATTGACACACAGGTCATACAATAAATTAAGACAACTCATATGGCTCCTGCCGGTTGTCATACTCATCGACAAGCAAGTCGTGATTTCTATTACAAGAACATGATCAATCTCATACATCACATATATCATTCATCACATCCTTTTGGCCATATCACATCACATAGCATACCCTGCAAAAATAAGTTAGACACCCTCTAATTGTTGTTTGCATGTTTTACGTGGCTGCTATGGGTTTCTAGCAAGAACGTTTCTTAACTATGCAAAAAGCCACAACGGTGATATGCCAATTGCTATTTACCCATCATAAGGACCATGTTCATCGAATCTGATCCGACTAAAGTGGGAGAGACACACACCCGCTAGCCACCTTATGCATCAAATGCATGTAAGTCGGTGGAACCAGTCTCACGTAAGCGTATGAGTAAGATCGGTCTGGGCCGCTTCATCCCACAATGCCGCTGAATCAAGATAATACTAGTAACGCTAAGAAAATTGAACAAATCATCGCCCACAACTACTTTGTATTCTACTCGTGCATAGAATCTACACATAGACCTAGCTCATGATGCCACTGTTGGGGAACATAGTAATAATTCAAAAATTTCCTATGTGTCACCATGACCAATCTAGAAGATGCTAGCAACGAGAGAGAGGGAATGCATCTTCATACCCTTGAAGATCGCTAAGCGGAAGCATTACAAGAAGGTGGTTGATAGAGTCGTACTCGCGGCGATTTAAATCGCGAAAGATCCGATCAAGCACCGAACGGACGGCGCCTTCGCGTTCAACACACATACAGTCCGGGGAGGTCTCCTCCTTCTTGATCCAACAAGGGGAGAGGATAAGGTGAGGGAGAGCTCCGACAGCACGACGATGTGGTGGTGGACCTTGTAGTTCTCGGGTAGGGCTTCACCAAGCACTACGGAGGAGGAGGTGTTGGAGAGGGGGAGGGCTGCACCAGGGAAGGGGTTCAACTGCCCTCCCACCCCACTCTATTTATAGGGTGAAGGGAGAGGGGTCTGGCCCCCCTAGATGCATCCAGAGGGGGTGGACAAGGGGGGAACTTGCCCCCCATGTTTGGTGGGAGGCGCCCCCACTCCCTAGGGTTTTCAACCCTAGGTTCCTTGGGCCCTTGGGGGGCGCACCAGCCCAGAAGGGGCTGGTTCCCACCCTTGTTCGGCCCACTTGGCCCACCGGGGCAGGTGGCCCCACCTGGTGGACCCCTGGACACCTTTCGTTGGTCCCGGTACAATACCGATAACCCCCGAAATTATTCCGGCCACAGAAACTGGACTTCCCATATATAATTCTTCACCTCCGGACCATTCAGGAACTCCTCGTGACATCCGGGATCTCATCCGAGACTCTGAACAACCTTCGGTAACCACATACTATTTCCCATAACAACTCTAGCGTCACCGAACCTTAAGTGTGTAGACCCTATGGGTTTCGGAACCATGCAGACATGACCGAGACATTTCTCAGGCCAATAACCAACCGTAGGATCTAGATACCCATGTTGGCTCCCATATGTTCCATGATGATATCATCGGATGAACCACGTTGTCGGGGATTCAATCAATCCCGTATACAATTCCCTTTGTCCATCGATATGTTACTTGCCTGAGATTCGATCGCCGGTATCTCTATACCTCGTTCAATCTCGTTACCAGCAAGTCTCCTTACTCATTCCATAACGCATGATCCTGTGTCTAACTCCTTAGTCACATTGAGCTCGTTATGATGATGCATTATCGAGTGGGCCCAGAGATACCTCTCTATCATATGGAGTGACAAATCCCAGTTTCGATTCGTGCCAACCCAACAGATACTTTCGGAGATACCTGTAGTGCACCTTTATAGCCACCCAGCTACGTTGTGTCATTTGGCACACCCAAAGCATTCCTATGGTATCCGGGAGTTGCACAATCTCATGGTCTAAGGAAATGATACTTGACATTAGAAAAGCTTTAGCAAACGAACTACACGATCTTGTGCTACGCTTAGGATTGTGTCTTGTCCATCACATCATTCTCCTAATGATGTGATCCCATTATTAACGACACCCAATGTCCATGGTTAGGAAACCATGACCATCTATTGATCAACGAGCTAGTTAACTAGAGGCTTACTAGGGACATATTACGATCTATGTATTCACACATGTGTTACGGTTTCCGGTTAATACAATTATAGCATGAACAATAGACAATTATCATGAACAAGGAAATACAATAATAACCACCTTATTATTGCCTCTAGGGCCTATTTCCAACACAAATTTCACTGGAAGGACTTGAAGCATGTCATAATCTTTGTTTATAATCTGACAGAGATAGCACAACATATGAACGCTGGATTTTGGATGGGATGAATTAGACCTATGGTGCACACATTGAACAAGACCTATTGTGTGCACAAAACACTATAAAATGTCTTATTTCAGTGTTGATGCTCATAAACTATATATATCTTCAACGATATGTTACAATTGGTTTTTATTCTACATGTCAACAGAAATTGCCTGTTGTAGCAGTTCCTGGATCGATTTCCCGGCGTGGTCGAATTACACTTGTGCCTGCTAATAACGCTGATAACCCACAAGTATAGGGGATCGCAATAGTTTTCGAGGGTAGAGTATTCAACCCAAATTTATTGATTTGACACAAGGGAGCCAAAGAATATTCTCAAGTATTAGCAGCTGAGTTGTCAATTCAACCACACCTGGAAACTTAATATCTGCAACAAAGTGTTTTGTAGCAAAGTAATATGATAGTAGTGGTAACGATAGCAAAAGTAACGGTAGAAAAAGTAATATTTTTGGGTTTTGTAGTGATTGTAACAGTAGCAGCGGAAAAGTAAATAGGCAAAGAACAATATATGGAAAAGCTCGTAGGCAATGGATCGGTGATAGAGAATCATGCCGGATGCGATCGATCATGTAACAGTCATAACCTAGGGTGACACAGAACTAGCTCCAGTTCATCAATGTAATGTAGGCATGTATTCCGAATATAGTCATACGTGCTTATGGAAAAGAACTTGCATGACATCTTTTGTCCTACCCTCTCGTGGTAGCGGGGGCCTATTGGAAACTAAGGGATATTAAGGCTTCCTTTTAATAGAGTACCGGATCAAAGCATTAACACATAGTGAATACATGAACTCCTCAAACTACGGTCATCACCGATAAGTATCCCGATTATTGTCACTTCTGGGTTAACGGATCATAACACATAATAGGTGACTATAGACTTGCAAGATAGGATCAAGAACTCTCATATATTGATGAAAACATAATAGGTTCAGATCTGAAATCATGGCACTCAGGCCCTAGTGACAAGCATTAAGCATAGCAAAGTCATAGCAACATCAATCTCAGAACATAGTGGATACTAGGGATCAAACCCTAACAAAACTAACTCGATTACATGATAAATCTCATCCAACCCATCACCGTCCAGCAAGCCTACGATGGAATTACTCACGCACGGCGGTGAGCATCATGAAATTGATGATGGAAGATGGTTGATGATGGCGACGACGACGAATCCCCCTCTCCGGAGCCCCGAACGGACTCCAGATCAGCCCTCCCGAGTCTCGGGGGAGTTTTGTTTGCAGTTATTTTGATTTGATTTGCATAAAGCATTGGACTGGGCATCCTGGTGACCAGCCATTTTCTCGTGAGTGAGGAGCAGAGTCCACTCCTCTTGAGAATAACCCGTCTAGCATGGAAGATACAGACAACCCTAGTTGATACATGAGCTATTCGAGCATACAAAACAGAATGTTTATTTGAAGGTTTAGAGTTTGGCACATACAATTTACTTGGAACAGTAGGGAGATACCGTATGTTGGTAGGTATGGTGGACTCATATGGAATAACTTTGGGGTTTATCACTAGTAGAAAAGGGGGCTTTCGTTCGGGCCTGGCCAGCCCATTAGTCCCGGTTCTGCCATGAACCGGGACCAATGGATGCATTCGTCCTAGCTCTTTAGCCCAGGGGGCCGGCCGGGGCCTCGTGGGCATTGGTCCCAGTTCGTATGGACCCATTTGTCCTGGTTCTAGGCACGAAACGGGAACAATGGGCCTCGCTCCTGGCCCACAAACATTGGTCCCAGTTCTTGGCTCGAACCAGGACAGAAGGCTGGGATTTAGTCCCTGTTCCAGCCACGAACCGGGACAAATGAGTTGCCTATATATACCCCATCGCCGGCGAGCAGAGCACTCAACAGTGCTCTGTTTTTTGCTGGCCGGCGAGGAAGGGCATTTGGGTGCTCTAGCTCACCTCTTATGCATGTGAGGTGTTTGATGAAATGCCCGAGCCACACTAGTTAAGCTTTCTCCTCTCAAAGCTCGACCTCTGAGTTCCATTTTTTCCGAGATTTGTCTAGGTTTAGTGGTCCGTCACGCCCCGTCCTCGTCTTCACCGCCGTCGATCGCCCGCGCCGATCTCGTCGCCGGCACCACCATGGTGAGCCTCTTGTTCTTATCTTCTTTCTGAAAGAAAAAAAATCTTACTTTAGATAGATACTTGTTTAATTTTCTTACTTTTGACACACGTAATTATATATAATGCACGCAGATGAACCAACAATGGATGTACGGTGACAGACACACCTATGAGTACATTAAGGGCGTGCATAAATTTCTCGAAGTGGCTGAGGCAAACAAGCAGAATGGTTTTATGTGTTGTCCATGCCCTGATTGTGGGAATATGAGGTCTTACTCTGACAAGAAAATCCTTCACACCCACCTGCTTTATAAGGGTTTCATGCCACACTATAATGTTTGGACGAAGCATGGAGAAATAGGGGTTATGATGGAAGACAGCAAAGAAGAAGAGGACGATGACAACTATGTGCCCCTTGAATACAGTGATGCTGCAACGGGGTAAGCTGAAGATCAAGAGGAAGCTGAAGATCAAGAGGAACTAGACGATGTGCCCGATGATGATCTCCGCCGAGTCATTGTTGATGCAAGGGGAAATTGCGAAAGTGAAAAGGAGAAGCTGAAGTTCGATCGCATGTTAGAGGATCACAAAAAAGGGTTGTACCCCAATTGCGAAGATGGCAACAAAACGCTCGGTACCATACTAGAATTGTTGCAGTGGAAGGCAGAGAATGTTGTGCCTGATAAAGGATTTGAAAAGCTACTGAAATATTGAAGAAGCTTCCAAAGGATAACGAATTGCCCGACAGTACGTACGCAGCAAAGAAGGTCGTATGCCCTCTAGGATTGGAGGTGGAGAAGATACATGCATGCCCTAATGACTGCATCCTCTACCGCAGTTCGTACAAGGACTTGAACGCATGCCCGGCATGCAGTGCATTGCGGTATAAGATCAGACGAGATGACCCTGGTGATGTTGAGGGCGAGCCCCGCAGGAAGAGGGTTGCTGCAAAGGTGATGTGGTATGCTCCTATAATACCACGATTGAAATGGCTATTCAGAAACAAAGAGCATGCCAAGTTGATGTGAGGGCACAGTGAGGACTGTAAGAAAGACGGGAAGTTGAGATCACCCGCTGACAGGTCGCAGTGGAGAAAAATCAAGAGGAAGTACTGGCTCAGTTTGCAAGTGTAGCGACCAGACCTCAAACGGTCCAATCTCTGTGCTCAGGTGTCATCCCTGCATCAGTAATGCTGACACCACACAGTACTTGAAGGATTTATAACAGAGTAGCAATCACACACTTATTACATCGAGTGTCTCAAAAGAGAACTTATTACAATAAATATGGCGTAAGGCCATCTAATAACGATAACAGTGGAAGGCTTGGAAGATAAGTGAGTCCATCAACTCCAACGGCATCACTGAGTATGGAGCCACGACCTAAAACTCCTTAATCGTCGTCTGAAAAGTCTGCAACATTAACGTTGCAGCCCAAAACGGGTCAGCACATGGAATATGCTGGCAAAGTAACACATAGAGAGTAATGCAATGAAACAACTATTCTATATGCATATTTGGCTGGTGGAAAGCTCTATGGTTACAGTTTTGCGTAAAGCCAATTTTTCCCTACTGCAAAGGAATAAATTTATTTAGCTATCATGGTAGTTGTTAAACATGGATAATGGTTGACAGCATTCTCAATCCCAATTAAGCATCATCATTAAACAAACCCATCAAAATTTGATTTAGAGTAACATGTTGAGATTCACATGATAATCCAGGTACTAGATACTCAAGATGTCCATAATCGGGGACACGGCTAACCATGATTAGTTTATACACTCTGCAGAGGTTTGCGCACTTTTCCCCACAAGACTCGATCTCCTCCGTTGGATTTCTCGCATTACATGGTGTTTGAGAAACGGATGACCGAGACATAGTCTTTTAGAAGCGCTAGCACCTTATGAACGGGTAGACCGTACCAACCTACATCCCCTACATCTGCTAGTATACCACTGTAAGAGTTCGCACAACTTAGTCAACTATGCTAGAGCCCATAATAGCTTGTGGCTGCACACGGAAGTTTCTAGCATGAATAATCTCATGATCCCTTTGAGCCTGGGTGGCGGTCCATAAAGAAAAACAGGCAATCGCTGGAATACGCAGGTGCCTCAGTCCACCCAGATGTGTATTTAAGTTGCCACCTTAAGTAAACCATTAATTAACAATCTCACATCTGTCATGGATACACTCACCCAATCCACGTCTACTAGCATAGCATGACATAATAAGCAAACGTTGAAGTAACTCCCAAAGGTTTGATAATAACAGGTAATAGGTACTACCTCAACTACTTCCCAAAACCACAATTTAATTAGATCCTAATCATGCAATGTGTGAGGATTGATCTAATGCAATAAAACTAGGTAGAGGGAAAAACATGATCAAAGTGTTACTTGCCTTGCTGATGGTCCGGGAAACCTAGCGATTCGAAGTAGCAAGCGGCGCACTCTAGGTACTCTATCGCAAACAAACAAGCATACAATAAGTACTCAACTAATGCACAGGTAAAACTCAAATAAGAGATCTAACCAGAAAGTTCAACTTAAGAACTCCGGTTGGCAAAAAGAATCAAATCGAACGAAGCAACGGAAGACAAACGACAAAGGAAACAGGCTTCGTTTACTATTCTAGATCTAAGGCAAATTTTATGGTGGCAAAAACTTGTTTAAGTTGTCTAAACGTAAAGAGGGTTTCGAGACGAAACTCCAGGCGCTTGAATCGCCTGATTCTGATAAACGAGCGAAAAGTTAAACTAAAACGAAAATCGGATCAGAAATCACGATCAGAAAAATCGCGGATTTAATCCGAGAAAAAGAAAAACGACATATAGTTTAACGAACGAACGTTCGTTAACTGGATCTAAAGGAAGAATGCGTTCGTTAAAACGAACGAACGAGTGAACGCTCGCTAATTAGCCTAAACCGAAAAAAGACCGATCTAAAGAAAAAAAACGGAAACTAAAAAAAGCGAATGAAAACCGGCGAAAACCGAACGAAAACTGGCGGGTCAACCTCGGCGACTCGGCGGCGAGACGGGCAGCGGCGGCTCCGGCGAGGCAGCGGCGGCGAGGGCAGCGCGGGGCGGCGGCATCGGGCGCAGCGGCGGCGGTGAAAGGCGGCGGCGGCGAAAAGCGACGGCGGGGCGGCGCGGGGTTCGAGGTGGGCGGCGGCGCGGGGTTCGAGGCGGGCGGCGGCTAGGGTTTCGGCCCGGAGTGGGCCGACATCTTATAAAGGCTGGGTCTGGAGGAGTCCGGGCCTAGCATAGCCCGTAGGTCGGTTCGGACGTTTTTTAAATAATTACGCTCGGAAGAAAAAACAAAAGAAATACTAAACGGACTCGAAAAATCCCGAAATAAGTTTTCCCCGACTTCTAAAATCAAGCCGCACAGGGTGAACATTTATTTGGGGCCTAAATGCAATTTTGGAAAATGCGCATTTTTCCTAAATTCAAATAAAATAGCAAATAAAACCAAATAAAATCTTAAATGATTTTTTTATTAAATCCTCAATATTTCTTTATTTTGGGAAAGGCATTTTTTCCCTCTCTCATAATTTTTGTAATAGAAATAATTGAAGATATAATAAATAAAATCAAATGATCCTATTTTCAAAACTTGAGACAACTCAAATATGAAAATAACGAAATCCCCAACTCTCTTTGTGGGTCCTTGAGTTGCGTAAAATTTCTAGGATCAACCAGAATGCTATAAATATGATATGCAATGATGATCTAGTGTATAACATTCCAAATTGAAGATTTGGGATGTTACAAACCTACCCGCCTTAAGATGAATCTCGCCCTCGAGATTTAGGTTGGCTAGAAAATAGGTGAGGGTGGTCCTTCAGCAAATCTTCCTCTCGCTCCCAGGTGGCTTCATCCTCCGTGTGGTGGCTCCACTGAACTTTGCAAAACTTGATAACCTTGCTGCGGGTGACTCGACTGGCATACTCTAGAATCTTAACTGGTTTCTCCTCATAGGTCAAATCACTGTCCAACTGGATTGCTTCCAGCGGCACTGTATCTCTCAGTGATATGTCAGCCATCTCTACGTGGCACTTCTTCAACTGGGAAACGTGGAACACGTCGTGAACTCCTGACAATCCCTCGGGGAAGTCCAACTTATAGGCTACTTCTCCCATACGTTCCAAGACTTTGTATGGGCCTGCAAAATGTGGCGCTAATTTTCCCTTAACTCCAAAGCACTTAACTCCTAGAAATGGTGATACTCGAAGATAAACTCGGTCTCCGACTTCGTAAACTATCTCCTTGCATTTAGAATCTGCATAACTCTTCTGCCTAGATTGAGCTACCTTGAGACTATCGCGAATCAATTTCACTTTCTGTTCAGACTCCTTTATCAAATGAGGTCCAAACAACTGGCGGTCTCCAACTTCATCCCAAGACAATGGGGTCCTGCACCTCCTTCTGTACAAGGCTTCAAAAGGGGCCATCTTCAAACTGGATTGATAACTGTTGTTGTAAGAGAACTCTGCATATGGCAAATTCTTGTCCCAACTAGATCCGTAATCTAGCGCACAAGCTCTTAGCATATCCTCCAAAATCTGATTGACTCTCTCAGTCTGTCCATCTGTTTGCGGGTGGAAAGCTATGCTAAACTCCAATCTGGTTCGCAAAGTTTCATGCAACTGATTCCAGAACTTTGAGGTAAATTGGGTTCCTCTATCTGATACAATGCTCCTTGGAACTCCATGCAGACATACGATCCTGGTCATGTATATCTTTGCCAACTTTGCACTGGTATAGGTAGTCTTCACTGAAATGAAATGAGCTACCTTTGTCAAACGATCGACTACAACCCATATTGAGTCATAGCCTGAACGTGTTCTAGGCAATCCTGTGATAAAATCCATGCCTAGCTTATCCCACTTCCATTCGGGTATTGGCAACGGTTGTAGCAATCCTGCTGGCTTCTGAAGATCTGCCTTTACTATCTGACATACATCACAAACTGCTATATATTCTGCAATATCCTTCTTCATTCCCGTCCACCAGAAAATATCCTTCAAATCCAAATACATCTTGGTATTTCCTGGGTGAATCGAATATGGTGAATCATGGGCCTCTTGTAAAATTAACTACCTAACCTCCGAGTCATTAGGCACATAAACACGATCTTCAAACCATAGGGTGTCGTGCTCATCCTCACGAAATCCCTTAGCTTTTCCTTTGCTCATTTTCTCCTTAATAGAGGCAATCTCCTTGTCAGTCTTTTGGGCTTCTCTGATCTTATCCATCAACATGGACTGAATCTCCAATGCTGCTACATAGCCTTTTGGGACTATTTCCAAACATAGCTCTCGAAGATTTCCGGCTAACTCACTTGGTAAATCTCCCTTCATTAAGGTGTTGACATGACTTTTACGGCTCAACGTGTCAGCTACTACATTAGCCTTTCCAGGGTGATAATGCAATCTCAAATCATAATCCTTGATGAGCTCCAACCATCTCCTTTGTCTGAGATTCAACTCCTTCTGTTTGAAAATATACTTCAAGCTCTTGTGATCCGTGTACACCTCGCAATGGTTTCCAATGAGAAAATGTCTCCAAGTCTTTAATGCATGCACTACGGCTGCTAACTCCAAATCATGCGTCGCATAATTTAACTCATGGGGCTTAAGCTGTCGTGATGCATATGAAATAACTCTTCCTTCCTCCATAAGCACTGCTCCAAGTCCTCGACGTGAAGCGTCACAATACACCTCATAATCCTTGGTCTGATCCGGTAAAATCAACACTGGTGAGGTAACCAAACGTTTCTTCAACTCCTGAAAACTAGCCTCACATTCCTCAGTCCATATGAACTTGGTATCCTTCTTCAACAACTCTGTCATGGGTTTCGTAATCTTTGAGAAATTCTCAATGAACCTCCGGTAGTATCCTGCGAGTCCAAGAAAACTCCGGATCTCTCCAACTGTGGTTGGCGCTTCCCACTTGGTCACGGTATCAATTTTAGTGGGATCTACTTCTATACCTTCTCCGGATATAACGTGTCCGAGGAATCCAACTTCTTTCAACCAAAACTCCCATTTGCTAAACTTGGCATATAGCTGCTGTTCTCTGAGCTTTCCAAGAACCAAACGCAAATGCTCCTTATGCTCCTCTTCATTCTTCGAGTAAACTAGGATATCATCAATGAACACTACGACGAACTTATCCAAGAACTCCATAAACACTTTGTTCATCATGTTCATGAAATATGCAGGTGCGTTAGTCAGACCAAATGACATAACAGTATACTCGTACAGCCCATACCTGGTGGTAAAAGCCGTCTTGGGTATATCCTGTTCCCGAATCTTCAACTGGTGGTATCCTGATCGCAGATCGATCTTGGAAAATACCTTAGCTCCTTGCAATCGATCAAACAGATCATTGATCATCGGTAGTGGGTATTTGTTCTTGATGGTTACTTCATTCAATCCACGATAATCGACAACCATCCTTAATGATCCATCCTTCTTTTCCACTAGAAGTACTGGCGATCCCCAAGGTGAAGAACTTGGGCGAATGTATCCTTTATCCAATAACTCCTTAATTTGCTTCTTAATTTCCACCAAATCCTTTGCAGGCATCCTATATGGTCTCTTTGATATTGGCCCTGTGCCTGGCAAAAGCTCAATCAAAAACTCAATATCTCTATCCGGTGGCATGCCTGGCAATTCTTCTAGAAATACATCGGGGAAATCCTTCACTACTGGTACTCCCTCATGCACAACTCCTGTTAAACAATTTGCTTGAGTCCTCTTTGGCACATGTCGGGATACATACTTGATCCTTCTCCCTTCTGGGGTGGTAAGTAAGATTGACTTACTGGTACAATCGATGTTTCCTCCATACATCGACAACCAATCCATACCCAGAATTTCATCCAAACCTTGTGATTCCAACACTATTAGGTCTGATGGAAATATGTAGTTACCAATCCTTAATGGTAACCGATCACACCATAGACTAGCCATATATTCTGCTCCAGGCGAGGTTACTAACATGGGTGACCTAAGGGCTTGGGTTGGCAGTTTATACTTATCCACAAATCCCCTTGATATGTATGAATGCGATGCACTAGTATCGAAAAGAACAAGCGCAGTAAATGACTTAACCAAAAACTTACCGATTACTGCATCCGGCTACTCTTCAACCTCCTCCACGTTAACGTGGTTCACTTGTCCCCTATTGAAAGGGTTCGGCTTCTTCCCATAGCTTCCATTGCCATTTCCATTCTGGGATTCAGGACATTCATCGGCATAATGTCCGGTCTTCTGGCACATAAAGCAAGTGACTTGGCTCAGGTCTCTCTTGGCTGGGGTTGATGGGTTGGGGCGGTTCTGGCCCTTGCTTCCTCCATTCCCATTGCCATTCTTGGTGCCATTGTGGTTGTGCGAGCTACCTCCTCCATGGGTATGCTGAAAATGTCCTCCCGGTCTAGGGGTGGAACACGGCTTCTGCTAAGCTCTTGAATTGTGATTTCCTTGTCCATACTTCCTCTTGCGATTCTCAATTTGCCGTTGCTTCCCTTCAATCATAAGAGCACGATCTACCAACTCCTGGTAGTTGTTGAAGGTTGCTACCATCAACTGCATGCTCAACTCATCATTCAGTCCTTCTAGAAACTTCTCCTGCTTTGCTGCATCCGTAGCAACGTCATCTGGGGCATAACGTGCTAATTTACTAAAGTCCTCCACATACTGGCCAACTGTCCGTCCTCCTTGGCGCAAGTTGCGAAACTCGCACTTCTTTATGGCCATAGCTCCTGCTGAAACATGGGCAGTTCGAAAAGCCTGCTGAAATTGGTCCCATGTGACAGTGTCGACAAGGAAAGTGGCTGTGAAATTCTCCCACCATGATGCTGCGGGTCCTTCAAGCTGATGTGCGGCAAACTTCACCTTTTCCGCATCCGTACATCCTGTTGTGGTCAACTCCCTAGCTGTCTTGCGGAGCCAATCATCTGCTACTATCAGCTCGGTGCTACTGGAAAACACCGGCGGATTTAGCCTAAGAAAATGGGCTAAGTGATCAACAGGTGGTGGTGGTGGGTTGTTGTTGTTGTTCCCCTGATTCTGATTCTAGACTAGCAACTGCATCAATGTGTTCTGCTGCTGGATCAACTGGGTGAGCTCCGGTGGGAAAGTAAATCCAGGGTCACATCTCGGAGGCATCTGAGGGTTTAGAAAAGATGATATTTAAGAATAGAGAGGGGTCTATAGATAAACACTACCCATATGCACATGAGGCAAAACAAACAATTCACTTCATTCAATCAATCAAACAAGGGCATACAATTGATTTAACTATCGCAAAAGTGATCGGACTACTATATTTACATGGTGGACTACTACTACTGATGAGGTGGTCTACTAGAAGTATTCTTCGGTTGCAGACTCCATGATATCTGCTCCATCTTCATCAACATAGTCATCATCACTATCATCTAGATCCGAGTCGGTGTCGTCGATGATGATGTAGTCTTCCGGGCAAATCTCCTTGGGTTCTTCGTCTTCTTCTACCGGTGTAGGGCCTCCCATAAATATTCTGATCTTCTTGATCAGATCGTCATTCTTCTCCACTAATACTTGAATTTCCTCTTCATAATCTTCACGTGTAGCCTTGAGTTCTTCCTCCAGTTCCTTGATTCATGTCTTAGCCTTCTTCAGGTCTATCATGTCGGTGCACATCTGGTTCTCCTGACGTCGAATGTGCTGGTTTAACTCCTGGATAAAAGCTGCAACTGATCTGTCCTTTCTGGTGCTGATCATCTCCCAGTGCTCATCTCGGCGCTCAATAATTTGGTAGATAGTATCCTTGAGATCATTATGGTAGACTTCTCCAATGCGTCCCATGGCGATGTGAGCTGCCATGCTCTTTCCTAGACTCCAAGTTGGCGCGTCAAAAGAAAACTCTATGGGCTCGGTGACTGGCATGAACGTCCTTCCTGGAAATTGAACTTGAATCATCCAGTGCTCATCTTTAGGTAAAGTGGCGTTGTAGGTTCCGGTGAAGCTTGGTACTCCTATGTTCAGGTATCTAGTAACTTCCTTCAAGTGACGTCCAAAGGGTGTATCTTCATCTGGTTGAGTGAACTTGTTCCTTGCATCCGCCATCCTAAAAGAGTAGAAAAGATGAGAAGTCAGAAAAGAGAAGAGAGTGAGTAGTGATCTATGTCTTTAGCTTAGTGGTCATGTCCTACAGTCAACGTGTGCTCTGATACCATCTTGTAGCGATCAGACCTCAAACGGTCCAATCTCTGTGCTCATGTGTCATCCCTGGATCAGTAATGCTGACACCACACAGTACTTGAAGGATTTATAACAGAGTAGCAATCACACACTTATTACATTGAGTGTCTCAAAAGATAACTTATTACAATAAATATGGCGTAAGGCCATCTAATAACGATAACAACGGAAGGCTTGGAAGATAAGTGAGTCCATCAACTCCAACGGCATCACTGAGTATGGAACCACGACCTAAAACTCCTTAATCATCGTCTGAAAAGTCTACAACATTAATGTTGCAGCCCGAAAGGGTCAGCACATGGAATATGCTGGCAAAGTAACACATAGAGAGTAATGGAATGAAACAGCTATTCTATATGCATATTTGGCTGGTGGAAAGCTCTATGGTTATAGTTTTGCGTAAAGCCAATTTTTCCCTACTGCAAAGGAATAAATTTATTTAACTATCATGGTAGTTGTTAAACATTGAGAATGGTTGACAGCATTCTCAATCCCAATTAAGCATCATCATTAAACAAACCCATCAAAATTTGATTTAGAGTAACATGTTGAGATTCACATGATAATCCAGGTACTAGATACTCAAGATGTCCATAACCGGGGACACGGCTAACCATGATTAGTTTATACACTCTGCAGAGGTTTGCACACTTTTCCCCACAAGACTCGATCTCCTCCGTTGGATTTCTCGCACTACCTGGTGTTTGAGAAATGGATGACCGAGACATAGTCTTTCAGAAGCGCTAGCACCTTACAAACGGGTAGACCGTACCAACCTACATCCCCTACATCTGCTAGTCTACCACTGTAAGAGTTCGCACAACTTAGTCAACTATGCTAGAGCCCATAATAGCTTGTGGCTGCACACGGAAGTTTCTAGCATGAATAATCTCATGATCCCTTTGAGCCTGGGGAGCGGTCCATAAAGAAAAACAGGCAATCGCTGGAATACCCAGGTGCCTCAATCCACCCAGATGTGTATTTAAGTTGCCACCTTAAGTAAACCATTAATTAACAATCTCACATCTTTCATGGATACACTCACCCAATCCACGTCTACTAGCATAGAATGGCATAATAAGCAAACGTAGAAGTAACTCCCAAAGGTTTGATAATAACAGGTAATAGGTACTACCTGAACTACTTCCCAAACCCACAATTTAATTAGATCCTAATCATGCAATGTGTGAGGATTGATCTAATGCAATAAAACTGGGTAGAGGGAAAAACATGATCAAAGTGTTACTTGCCTTGCTGATGGTCCGGGAAACCTAGTGATTCGAAATAGCAAGCGGCGCACTCCGGGTACTCTATCGCAAACAAACAAGCATACAATAAGTACTCAACTAATGCATAGGTAAAACTCAAATAAGAGATCTAACCAGAAAGTTCAACTTAAGAACTCCGGTTGGCAAAAAGAATCAAATCGAACGAAGCAAAGGAAGAGAAACGGCAAAGGAAACATGCTTTTGTTTACTATTCTAGATCTAAGGCAATTTTTATGGTGGCAAAAATTCATTTAAGTTGGCTAAACGGAAAGTGGGTTTCGAGACGAAACTCCAGGCACTTGAATTGCCTCATTCCGATAAACGAGCGAAAAGTTAAACTAAAACTAAAATCGGATCAGATATCGCGATCAGAAAAATCGCGGATTTAATCCGAGAAAATTAAAACGACGAACAGTTTAATGAACAAACGTTCGTTAACTAGATCTAAACGAAGAACGCGTTCGTTAAAATGAATGAACGAGCGAACGAAAACGGAAACTAAAAAAACCGAACGAAAACCGGTGAAAACCAAACAAAAACCGGCGGGTCAACCTCGGTGACTCGGCGGCGAGACGGCGGCGTCGGGCGCGACGGCGGCGGCGAAAGGCGGCGGCGGCGGGGCGGCGCGGGGTTCGAGGCGGGCGGCGGCTAGGGTTTCGGCCCGGGGTGGGCCGGCGGCTTATAAAGGCTGGGTCCGGAGGAGTCCGGGCCTAGCACGGCCCGTAGGTCGGTTCGGACGTTTTTTTTAATAATTATGCTTGGAAAAAACATAAATACTAAACGGACTCCAAAAATCCCGAAATAAATTTTCCTCGGCTTCTAAGATCAAGTCGCACAGGATGAACATTTATTTGGGGCCTAAATGCAATTTTGAAAAACACGCATTTTTCCTAAATTCAAATAAAATAGCAAATAAAACCAAATAAAATCTTAAATGATTTTTTGATTAAATCCTCAATATTTCTTTATTTTGGGAAAGTCATTTTATTCCCTCTCTCATAATTTTTGTAATAGAAATAATTGAAGATAAAATAAATAAAATCAAATGATCCTATTTTCAAAATTTGAGACAACTCAAATATGAAAATAACGAAATCCCCAACTCTCTCTGTGGGTCCTTGAGTTGCGTAAAATTTCTAGGATCAACCAAAATGCAATAAATATGATATGCAATGATGATCTAGTGTATAACATTCCAAATTGAAGATTTAGGATGTTACAGCAAGTGACCCAAGGAACGTATGGTTTGCTTTAAGCGCGGATGGCATTAATCCTTTCGGGGAGCAGAGGAGCAATCACAGCACCTGGCCCGTGACTCTATGTATGTATAACCTTCCTCCTTGGATGTGCATGAAGCAGAAGTTCATTATGATGCCAATTCTCATCCAAGGCCCTAAGCAACCGGGCAATGACATTGATGTGTACCTAAGGCCATTAGTTGAAGAACTTTTACAGCTGTGGAATGGAAACGATGTACGTTCGTGGGATGAGCACAAACATCAGGAATTTAACCTGCATGCATTGCTGTTTGTAACCATCAACGATTGGCCCGCTCTCAGTAACCTTTCAGGACAAACAAACAAGGGATACCACACATGCACACACTGTTTAGCTGACACCGAAAGTATATACCTGGACAGATGCAGGAATAATGTGTACCTAGGCCATCGTCGATTTCTCCCGACCAACCATCAATGTCAAAAGAAAGGCAAGCATTTCAAAGGCGAGGCAGATCACCCGAAGAAGCCCGCCATGCGTATCGGTGATCACGTACTTGATATGGTCTCTGATTTACACGTAATATTTGGAAAGGGTCTCGGTGGACTAGCTGTTCTGAATGACACTGAGGGACGTGCACCCATGTGGAAGAAGAAAGCTATATTTTGGGACCTACACTACTTGAAAGAGCTAGAGGTACGCTCTTCAATCGACGTGATGCACATGACGAAGAACCTTTGCGTGAACCTGTTAGGCTTCTTGGGCGTGTATGGGAAGACAAAAGAACACCTGAGGCACGGGAGGACCTGCAACGTTTGCATGAAAAAGACGACATGCCTCCAAAGCAGTATGAAGGTCCTGCCAGCTACGCTCTTACTAAAGAAGAGAAGGAAATATTTTTTGAATGCCTGCTCAGTATGAAGGTCCTGACTGGCTTCTCATTGAATATAAAGGGAATAATAAATATTCAAGAGAAAAAGTTCCAGAACCTAAAGTCTCATGACTACCACGTGATTATGACGCAACTACTTTCGGTTGCATTGAGGGGGCTTCTACCGGAAAACGTCCGATTAGCCATTGTGAAGCTATGTGCATTCCTCAATGCAATCTCTCAGAAGGTGATCGATCCAGAAATCATACCAAGGCTAAGGAGTGATGTGTCGCAATGTCTTGTCAGTTTCGAGTTGGTGTTCCCACCATCCTTCTTCAATATCATGACGCACGTCCTAGTTCATCTTGTTGACGAGATTTTCATTCTGGTTCCCGCATTTCTACACAATATGTTCCCCTTTGAGAGGTTCATGGGAGTCCTATATAAATATGTCCATAACCGTGCTAGGCCAGAAGGAAGCATCTCCATGGGCCATCAAACAGAGGATGTCATTGGTTTTTGTGTTGACTTCATTCCTGGCCTTAAGAAGATAGGTCTCCCTAAACCGCGGTATGATGGGAGACTGACTAGAAAAGGCACGCTAGGAGTGGACTCAATAATATGCAGGGACGGGCATTCTTGGTCTCAAGCACAGTACACAGTTCTACAGAACTCTACCTTGGTGACCCCGTATGTTGATGAACACAAGAACAGTCTGCGCTCCAAACACCCAGAGCAGTGTGACGACTGGATTACACATGAACACATCGGGACTTTCAGCAGTTGGTTGGAAACACGTCTCAAAGGTGACAACACTGTTTGTGATGAGCTGTACTCATTGTCCAGGGGACCATCTTCGACTGTATTGACTTACAAAGGATATGAGATAAATGGGAATACATTTTACGCGATCGCCCAAGATCAAAAGAGCACCAACCAAAACAGCGGTGTCCGCTTTGATGCAGCAACCGAGACGGGAAAGGACACATATTATGGTTACATAGTGGACATATGGGAACTTGACTACGGACATGATTTTAAGGTCCCCTTGTTTAAGTGCAAATGAGTCAATCTATCAGGAGGCGGGGTACAGGTAGACCCACAGTACGGAATGACAATAGTGGATCTGAACAATCTTGGGTACACTGACGAACCGTTCGTCCAAGCCAATGATGTGGCACAGGTTATCTATGTGAAGGACATGTCTACCAAACCGAGAAAAGGAAAAGATAAGGAAGCGAATACATCATACAATGAGCCAAAGCGCCACATAGTTCTTTCAGGAAAAAGGGACATCATGGGAGTGGAGGGCAAGACAGACATGTCCGAAGATTATGAAAAGTTTCATGAAATTGCTCCCTTCAAAGTCAAGGCTGACCCAAGCATCCTCATAAACAATGAAGATTATCCATGGTTACGGCGCAATAAGCAAAGGATACAACCAAAGAAAAAGTGAAGACTTTCTGTCCACAACTATTATGATGATACCATGCCAACTTTCAACCTTTTCCTAGTTCATTTGAAATGCATGTTGTAACAGACGAGTTTCTGTATGAAACCCTGATATCTCGAAACAGATTGTCCATTTTGTTGAAATGCTTTGAATGTTTTGTTGAAATGCTTTGAATGTTGCATTTTATAAACCTCTAGTATTATTGAAACTAAAATTATATAGAATTTATGCAACTAAAATTATCACAATATTTTCTGTTCAAAACATTAAAAGCAAAAAGAATTTTATTGATGATGTGGCTTATAACTCAATAATAATCAGTAAATGCTTTTCAATTTTAGAGTCTTATAGCTCAAAATAATCAGTAAATGCATGAAAAATAACAAATGAAGTCAGAAAGGGTTGAAAATTGATGATGTGGCTTTGAATGGTGCATTTTGAACACACAAAAAGTCGGGAGTTCACAGAATTTTCATAAAGAACTTTTTTGTTACAAACTTTCATAGCAAAAATAATTATCATAAAATAAATTAAATAAGTAATTAGAAACAAAATAATATAAACTTTAATAAAATATATAAGTAGAAACAAAATAAAATAAAATAAAGTAAACTTTCATAACATAAATAAAATTTATGAAACTAAAATTATCAAAGTATTTTCTGTTCAAAACATTATAAGAAACCTCTAGTATTATTGAAACTAAAATTACATAAAAAATTGATGCAACTAAAATTAACAAAGTATTTTCTGTTCAAAATCATTAAAAGCAAAAAGAATTTTCATAAAGAACTTTTTTTGTTAGAACCTTTAATAGCAAAATTACATAATAAGGAAGTAATTAGAAACAAAATAAAATAAATAAGTTTTTTGTTGTAAGTAGAAACAAAACAAAATAAATAAAGCAAAAAAGAAAACAAAAAAGGGAAAAAATAAAAAATATGCCACCTACTGTGCCTCCACGGCCTGAATACGACTAGAAACCCATCCATGGGCCAGGATTCAGGCCCGTTGAAGGCCCAGTAGGCCCATCAGGCATACGAGTGATAATTATGCCCGAAAGCCTGCAATGGAGAGGAGCTCGAGAGGGGTGCGGCAGTGGGGCTTATAAACCACTGCGTGCCACTCTCAGCTAGCGAGGTGGGACTAAACATTTGGGCACGGGCAGCATGAGGCCTTTGGTCCTGGTTGGTGCCACCAACCGGGACTAAAGGGGGGCATTGGAACCGGTTCGTGGCACCAACCGGTACGAATGCCCCCCTTTGGTACCGGTTGGTGCCACCAACCGGAACCAAAGGCCACCGCTTCCCGCCCTTTGGGCTGCCAAAAACTGACCTTTGGTCCCGGTTCGTGGCACCAACCGATACTAAAGGGGGGCATTGGTCCCGGTTGTTGCCACGAACCGGAACCAATGCTCTAGGTATATAAGCTGGACTTATGAAAATTTCACAATCAGTTACCCCCGCCCTCTGCCGCCCCCGAGCCGCCCCTTGTCGCTGTCACCCTCCTCTGCCCCCGAGCCGCCCCCCGTCGCCGTCGTCGTCGCCCTCCGCCCCCCGCCGCCGTCGCCATCGCCCTCCTCCGCCCCCGCCGTCACCCGCCGCCCCTGCCGTCACCCTACGCCCCCCGTCGTCGCCCTCCGCCCCCCGCCGTCGCCCTCCGCCCCCTCGTCGTCGTCGTCGTCGCCCTCCACCCCCCGCCGTCGTCGCCCTCGCCGGCCGCCCCCGATGTGAGCCCCCTTTTTTCATATATGTATTAATTTTTTATTTAGATTGTTAGTAGATATCGATTTTAGTTTAGTGCATTTTAGGTTAGTGTAGAGGAAAAAGTAAAATAAGGAAAAGGAAGAAAAGATGAAGAAGGAAAGAAGGAAGAAGAAGAAGAAGAAGAAGAAGAAGAAAAAGAAGCAGGAGAGGAAGAAGGAGAAGAAGAGGAGAGGAAGAAGAGGAAAAAAGATGAGACGAAGAAAGGAATAGAGGAGAACAAGAAAAACTTGAATATTTTCTATTTTTTTCTTCTTCTCCTCCAGTCCTTTCTTCTTCTCCTCTTTTTTTGTTCTTTTTTCTTCGATCTTCTTCTCTATTAATCCTTTCTTCTTCTTTGCTTTTTTTCTTCTTCCGGACACCACGGAGGTGGTTAATTAGTAGTTGAACTAGTTAAACTAGTTTATTTATAGTAAATGCTTAATTAGTAGTTGAACTAGTTGATTTAATAAAACTACTTTATTTATAGTAAGTGCTTAATTAATTAGTAGTTGAACTAGTTGATTTAATAAAACTAGTTTATTTTACTATATATAGAAGTAGTTTATTTTTAGTAAGTACTAATTTATTCTATTTATAGTAAGTGCTTAGTAGTTGAACTACTTGATTTAATAAAACTAGTTTATTTTACTATAGAAGTAGTTTATTTTTAGCAAGAAAATTAATAGAACTAGTTTATTTTTTAGTTAAAGCAATTATTCCCGCATCGACGTCGATGATGCCTATCCCGCATCGGCGGAGGAGGCCGGCTTGACCAAAGCGGCCATGTCCAGGACTGGGCTCTGCCGGGATGGTTTGGGGATGTGCTACCTTCCGGGGAGCGTAGGTTGGTGAGGAGCCAGCCCGTCGTTGACTTGATCCTTGTTTGGTGGCGGTCGCGTGGTCCAGTGACGGTGCCAAGGCTTCCGGAAACCGCGGAGGTGGTACGTCACCGTGTCAGCGAGGAGGACGAGCACGTCCGTCGCTACATGGTTGCGTTGGAGGGCAGGTTCGACAATACCTAGCAGGTTCTTCAGGGATCTCACTGGAGCGATCCTGTGATGGTTCCTTCTCTTTGGGTGTCCACCGCCCGTGCCGATACCCGTCGGGCGCTACGGTTCTACATGTACTAGCGATGTTATATGTATGATAGTATTCAAGGTGTATTAGTGATAATATTCAACGATGTACAGACGCAAGAGATGATGTAGTTTATCTTATAATTGAATGCATCCTAATTTGAATACTACTTTATTTTGCGATTTGATTTTGCTTATTGAATGCTCAAATTGGAAAACTACTCCTACTTTGAATGCTAAAATTGGAGAGCACTATGCCAGGCGTATGCATATGATTAGTTGATAGCTTATTGGGTTTTTGTTTTCACAGAAATCTAGGAGCCCCCCTCCATCATCCCCACCGTCGTCCCCGTCACCGACCCCCTCCGACCTCGAGGTGAGACCAGCCAAATCCTTTTTTAGAAAGATAATTAAACGATATTTTGGGTTGACTTTAAGTCTGTCGAGTGTCCACCATATATGAGAGGACGAAGAAGCCCTACTGTTGTCGTGGGGGTCATTTCTCCTTCTTCTCCGGGTGCTAGACCTTTGTTATGCACTAGGGGAAGAAGGAGTAACGACCATCACCGACGGTCGCAAATGTCAGAGAGGAATCAGTGAGGGAGAGTTCCACCATATATATATGAGAGGACGAAGAATCCTGACTATTGTCGTGGGGGTCGTTTCTCCTTCTTCTCCGGGTGCTAGACCTTTGTTATGCACTAGGGGAAGAAGGAGTAACGACCATAACCGGCGGTCGCAAATTTCAGAGAGGAATCAGTGAGGGAGAGTTCCACCATATATATATATATAAGAGGATGAAGAATCCCGACTATTGTCACGGGGGTCGCTTCTCATTCGTTCCCGTGTGCTAGACATTTTGGTGTAATGCACTCGGGGATGATGTGAGGAGCGACCATCACAGAGAGTCAAATATATACACCACGTGAGCTGAGAGTTTTCAAGAAAAGACTCGACAGACCAATAGTCAACCCGTGATGAATAATAATGATCTAATTTAGTTTTTGTAGTACATATATTTAATTGTACAAGTTTAATCTTTGAATTATGAATGTAGGAAATGTCGTCATCAGACGATGAAAGTATCCCGAGGGAGTGAAGCTGGTGCCACGATGATCGAGATCTGTGTGACAGGCCTCACCTGGACGATGATCGGCGCTTCAGCATTAAGCTCGAGGAGACCTTCGATGTTGAAACAATACGCAATGACGACAAGTGTTTTTTCGTAATTAAGCATGACTACAACTATTTCAACATGTAATTTTCATCTTTTACAATTCGAGTAGCTTATCCCATGCCATGCAAGATGCTATGTCTTGGAGAGGATGGATTTTGAAGACCATGAAAGTTTCGAAACAAAGAAAATTCACCTAAGGACTCATCATAATGTGGATTTTGAAGTAAGCTGTACAATTCTGAGAGCGTAACCTATTTTGGTTGCAAAAAATGGGAAGCACTTTGCAAGATGTATGGTTTTGATGAGGGTATGCTTGTCCCCATGGATCTTGGTGATCTTGAAATCGAGCAAGACAATATGGACATTTGGGTCCTTGTTGATACGCCTCCAATTCTACCGCTATGTGAGTTTCTCAAACATAGTTAGTAGCTAATTTATATTGTTTATTTCAAAATAGTTGACAGCTTATTTCCATTGACATCTTATTTTCATTCTTCAAAGAATGTGCGGGAGATGGTAGACAAAACCCACTACACCGATGGCTCTGAATTAACTTATCAGGAGAAAAATCATCTGGTCGGATTTTGTACTAATATTGAGAATTACAATATATACAATCAAACTCCTCAACATTATGGTCAATACGTGCCACTAGTGCATGTGTTGAACTATGGTAACTACCATGGAGATACCCTGGTAAGATTTTTTACTATTACGACATCCGTGCATCTTTTACATACTTCTAAAACTAGTACATCATTGCTAACTATGAAGTTATTACTATGTTTTTCAACAGAGAATCCCAGAGGATTGTGTGCCTCATTTGATGTATCAGAATGGCAGCCTTCGTGTTTTGAACATATATCCAGGTCATCCTATGAATCACAACTGTCCATACCTGATTTCTCAAAGAAGTGGAGACATGCTAATCAAAAAATTGAAAAAATGTATGGACGGTCGCAAGGAGGTTCTTGGAAGCAAAAGGAAGCAAAGCGCAAGAATTGGAGACATGATGATCTCCATTCTTCATAATGGAGAGTTAGGTTCTATATTGTTTTATGCTATTTTACCTTAAAGAGGGTATTTAGGTCCTACCTAATACTGATGATCATGTGCTAAGAACAATTAAGTAGGGTTGGTTCGATGACTATCAGGATGATGATCGTATGACTTGTTATTAATAACGAGTAGAAGTTGTATGATGATGATTAGTAGGACTTGTTATTATGATGATGCATGATGTGAGCATGAAGAGTTGTTATATATCTGTGGGTGAAATAAACATGGATTGGATTGAAGTGAAGGAAACATGCATGTGGTGCATGTCGAAAGTAGTACAATCCAAACTTGATCAAGTTAGGATCAGTATTACTTTCGACATGCACCACATGTTGCCTCATTTGAATCTAAGTCATGTTTAGGAATAGCAATAGCAGTAGCACGGAGATAAGAGAGGACACATCTCTCTATTAGCTACCTATACCAACCTAAATTAACCCCCAAAACCCCCAAACCACCTCCTTTCAAAAAAACCAGCCACTGAAATGCTGACGCGTGGAAGCTTATTGGTCCCGGTTGGTGCTACCAATCGGGACCAAAGGCCCTCGTGCATGGGCTCGCCGGAGCGGCCATGTGGAGGCCCATCTGTCCCGGTTAGTATAAGAACCGGGACTAAAGGCCTAGGGAATTAGTAACGACCCTTTAGTCCCGGTTCCCCAACCGGGACAGATGGGCCTTATGAACCGGGACAAATGGCCCTTTTTCTACTAGTGTATGGAATTGGATGCACAAGAAGTATTCCCGCTTAGTACAAGTGAAGGCTAGAAAAAGAATGGGAAGCGACTAGCTGGAGAGCAACAACAGTCATGAACATGCATTAAAATTAATCAACACTGAATGCAAGCATGAGTAGGATATAATGCACCATGAACATAAATATCGTAGAGGCTATGTTGATTTTATTTCAACTACATGCGTGAACATGTGCCTAGTCAAGCCACTCAAATCGTTCAAAAGAGGATACCACCCTATCATACCACATCACAACCATTTTAATAGCATGTTGGCACGCAAGGTAAACCATTATAAGCTCCTAGCTAATTAAGCATGCCATAAGCAACTATAATCTCTAATTGTCATTGCAAACGCGTTTATTCATAATAGGCTGAATCAGGAATGATGAACTAATCATATTTACAAAAACAAGAGAGGTCGAGTTCATACCAGCTTTTCTCATCTCAATAATTTCATCATATAATCATCATTATTGCCTTTCACTTGCACGACCGAATAGTGTGGATAATAATAATAGTGCATGTGCATTAGACTAAGCTGGAATCTGCAAGCATTCAATTCAAGAAAGAAGACAAGGTAATATGGGCTCTTTGTTAGATCAACAATATGCATAAGAGAGCCACTCAACATTTTCATTATGGTCTTCTCCTCTCGACCCCCAAAGAATAAGAAAATAAATAAAACTATTTACACAGGAAAGCTCCCAACAAGAAAAAGAAGAATGAGAAATCTTTTTGGGTTTTCTTTTTAGTTACTACTACTACAGGCATGGAAAGTAAACTAACTAAAAGCTACAACTAAATTTTTTGTTTCTTTAAGATTTATCAAACACACAAGAAGAAAGCATAAAAAGGGAAATAAACTAGCATGGATATTACAATGAAAAAGTATGAGCACCAACAACTAGCATGAGTGTGTGAATAGGAATGTAATGTCGGTGAGAGATATGTACTCCCCCAAGCTTAGGCTTTTGGCCTAAGTTGGTCTATGGCCATGGCTGGCCTGGCGGATATCCAAAGTTGTAGCTGGGGTTGTACTGAGATGCAACGGCAATTGCCTGATGAGCTGCAGCTTGGAGGCGAGCTGTCTCTGCCCTCCTCTCGTACTTGGTTGCCTCCTCCCTGGTTATAACATACCTCCCCTTTGCCTGAAAGGCAAAGAAAGTAGGAGCAGGGAGAGCGACGTGATAGGTTCGTCGTCTGTCAAAGATTAGTCGGTACTAGAGGAACTAATCGTTCCTCTCAACAAACTGATGACGAACCATAGCATCATAATCTAAATAAGAAGGGGGCAACTCAATATCATATCCACATATGGGTATCTCAAGAAAGTTAGCTATACAAGTTGCATAAATTCCACCAAAGAAATCTCCATGAATACGATTATTATGCAACCTACGTGCAACAATAGCCCCCAAGTTGTACTGTTTATCTCCTAAAACAGCGCTCCTGATAACGCTAAGATCAGGTACACACATGTGACATGCTTCATCTTTACCGTTTATGCACCTTCCTATGAAGAGAGCAAAATAATGTATAGCAGGAAAATGAATGCTCCCTATGGTGGCTTGTGTTACATCCCTAGATTCCCCCACTATAATACTAGCAAGAAAATCTCTAAATTCAGATTTGCGAGGTTCACTAACATTACCCCACTGTGGGAGTTTACAAGCAGTGTTAAAATCTTCTAAGCCCATGGTATAAGATTTATCATAAAGATCAAACAGGACAGTTTGAGAATTGCGTGATGATGAAAATTTAAACCTTCTCACAAATGAATCAGTTAAATACAGGTATTGACGGCACTTATCTGCCTCGAAGCTCTCAAGATCGGTATTGCACACATATGCATCAAATTCCTCCTTAATTCCTGCTCGGACCATCAAATCCTCTGACGGCCATTCACAAGGCCGCACTTGAGCTTCTCTTGGTGGTTCCTCGTCCGCATCGCGTATTGCGGGTTTGGGTCCTTGCTTCCTTGATGAACCACCTTGGTACATTTTCCTAAACATATTTCTTCCTCTGAAAATTTTCTGAAATTTTTAGTAACTCAAAATAAAAGTGAACCAAACTCAACAAAATTGATAGCAACTACTCCCACAAATGCCTAGAGACTATATCATGCATTAAAACTACTTTTGAACATATAAATTTGACATGCAAGCTCAAGAACAGGGTCACCTAAGCAGCAAAAATTTGCAAGGAATAAGGCACTAGAACAAAAACTAATTGGACCTGTAGGAGTCACATACCAAAGAACAATCCCCCAAAGCAGTTTTGTGAATGGAGCTTTGAGCAAGGAGATCGAAAATGGCAGCAAGATGAGCTAGAACTCGAGTTTGAGCTGATTGGTGATTTTTTTGGGAGGAAGGAGTGTGTGGTAGCTGGAATAAGTGGAGGGGAGCCACCATGGGCCCACGAGGCAGGGGGTCGCGCCTAGGGGTGGGCGCGCCCTGGACCCTCGTGGCCAGGTGCTTTCTCCCCCTTCTGTGTTCTCAGTGCCAGATATTCTCAAATATTCTAGAAAAAATCATATATAAATTTCAGGGAATTTGGAGAACTTTTATTTTCAGGGTATTTTTTATTGCATTGATAATTCAGAAAACAGATAAAAATTACTATTTTTGCATTCTTTAATATAAATAACAGAAAGTAAAAAGAGGGTATAGAGTTGTGTTTTCTAAATTCATCCATCTCATGATCATCAAAAGGAATCCACTAACAAGGTTGATCAGGTCTTGTTAACAAACTCATTTCGAATAACATGAAACCGGAGAATTTTCGAATAACACTAGGTTACCTCAACGGGGATATGCACATCCCCAACAATAAGAATATCATATTTCTTCTTGACAGTAGGAAGAGGAAATTCAAAACCTCCAATAGTGATTGTTGAAATTTTTCCAATAGAATTAATACTGTGGACTTGAGGTTGTTTCCTCGGAAAGTGTACCGTATGATCATTACCATTAACATGAAAAGTGACATCGCCTTTGGTGCAATCAATAACATCCCATGCCGTATTCAAAAAGGGTCTTCCAAGAATAATAGACATACTATCGTCCTCGGGAACATCAAGAATAACAAAGTCCGTTAAAATAGTAACGTTTGCAACCACAACAGGCACATCCTCACAAATACCGACAGGTATAGCAGTTGATTTGTCAGCCATTTGCAAAGATATTTCAGTAGGTGTCAACTTATTCGAATCAAGTCTACGATATAAAGAGAGAGGCATAACACTAACACTGGCTCCAAGATCACATAAAGCGGTTTTAACATAGTTTCTTTCAATGGAGCATGGTATAGTTGGTACTCCTGGATCTCCAAGTTTCTTTGGTATTCCACCCTTAAAAGTATAATTAGCAAGCATGGTGGAAATTTCAGCTTCTGGTATCTTTCTTTTATTAGTAACAATTTCCTTCATATATTTAGCATAAGGATTCATTTTAAGCATATCAGTCAAACACATACGCAAAAAGATAGGTCTAATCATTTCAGCAAAGCGCTCAAAATCCTCATCATCCTTTTTCTTGGATGAGTTAGGAGGAAAAGGCATGGGTTTCTGAACCCATGGTTCTCTTTCTTTACCGTGCTTTCTAGCAACAAAGTCTCTCTTATCGTAACGTTGATTCTTTGATTGTGGGTTATCAAGATCAACAGCAGGTTCAATCTCTACATCATAGTCATTGCTAGGTTGAGCATCAACATGAACATCATCATTAACATTATCACTAGGTTCATGTTCATTACCATATTGTGTTTCAACATCAGAGATAGAAATATTATTGGGATTCTCAGGTGAGTCTATAACAGGTTCACTAGAAGCATGCAAAGTCCTATCATTTTTCTTTTTCTTCCTTTTAGAAGGACTAGGTGCATCAATACTAATCTCTGAGAATCTTGCTCAATTCTCTTAGGATGACCCTCAGGATACAAAGGTTCCTGAGTCACTTTACCTCCTCTAGTTGCAACTCTAACAACAGAGCCATTATTGTTACTATTCAATTCATTGAGGAAATCATTCTGAGCTTTAAGTACTTGTTCTACTTGAGTGGTAACCATAGAAGCTTGTTTACTAATAAGTTTAAGTTCACCTTTAACATTAGCCATATAATCATTCAAATGTTCAATCATATAAGCATTATGTTTCAATTGTCTACCAACATAAGCATTAAAATCTTCTTGCTTACCCATAAAGTTATCAAATTCATCCAAACATTGTCTAGCAAACTTAGCAGGAGGGGTTTCAGCTTTATCATATCTATAGAGAGAATTTACCTTTACTACCTGTGTCGGGTTATCGAGATCTTGTGTTTCTTCAATAGGTGATGAATTAAGTCCATGTATTTCTTCAACAGGAGGTAAATTCTTAACATCTTCAGCTTTAATACCCTTTTCTTTCATAGAATTCTTTGCCTCTTGCATATCTTCAGGACTGAGAAATAGAATACCCCTCTTCTTTGGAGTGGGCTTAGGAGTTGGCTCAAGAAGTCTCCAATTATTTTCATTAGTCAACATATTATTCAATAGAATTTCATCTCGATCAATAGTTCTTTCCCAGAAAACACAACCACCACGACTATCCAGGTAATATCTGGAAGCATTAGTTAGTCCGTTATAAAAGATATCAAGTATTTCATTTTTCTTGAGAGGATGATCCGTTAAATCATTAAGTAATTGGAGAAGCCTCCCCCAAGATTGTGGGAGACTCTCTTCTTCAATTTGCATCAAATTATATATTTCCCTTAAAGCAGCTTGTTTCTAATGAGCGGGGAAATATTTAGCAGAGAAGTAGTAAATCATATCCTGGGGACTACGCACACAACCAGGATCAAGATAATTAAACCATATCTTAGCATCACCCTTTAATGAGAATGGAAATAATTTAAAGATATAATAGTAGCGACTTTTCTCATCATTAGTAAACATGGTAGCTATATCATTTAATTTAGTAAGATGTGCCACAACAATTTCAGATTCATAGCCATAGAAAGGATCAGATTCAACCAAAGTAATTAACTTAGGATCGACAGAGAAATCAAAATCCTTATCAGTAATAAAGATAGGTGAAGTAGCATAAGCAGGATCATATTTCATTCTAGCATTCAGAGATTTTTCTTTCATCTTAGCTAATAATTTCTTAAGATCACTTCTATCATTGCTAGCAAGAAAGTCTCTAGCAGTTTCTTCATCCATAACATAACCCTCAGGAAAAATAGGCAATTCATATCTAGGGGGAGAATCTTCATCATCACTTTCATCAATATTATCAGTTTCAATAATTTCATTCTCTGTAGCCCTAGCAAGTTGTTCATCAAGAAATTCACCAAGTGGCACAGTAGTATCAAGCATAGAAGTAGTTTCATCATAAGTATCATTCATAGTTGAAGTGGAATCATCAATAACATGCGACATATCAGAATGAATAACAGGTGTAGGTGTTGCAAGCTTACTCAAAACAGAAGGTGAATCAAGTGCAGAGCTAGATGGCAGTTACTTACCTCCCCTTGTAGTTGAGGGATAAATCTTGGTTCTTGGATCCTTCAAGTTCTTCATAATGATAAGCAGATATAAATCCCAAGTGACTCAAAGAATAGAGCTATGCTCCCCGGCAACGGCGCCAGAAAATAGTCTTGATAACCCACAAGTATAGCAGATCGCAACTGCTTTCGAGGGTAGAGTATTCAACCCAAATTTATTGATTCGACACAAGGGGAGCCAAAGAATATTCTCAAGTATTAGCAGCTGAGTTGTCAATTCAACCACACCTGGAAACTTAATATCTCCAGCAAAGTGTTTAGTAGCAAAGTAATATGATAGTAGTGGTATCGATAGCAAAAGTAACGGTAGCAAAAGTAATATTTTTGGGTTTTGTAGTGATTGTAACAGTAGCAGCGGAAAAGTAAATAGGCGAAGAACAATATATGGAAAAGCTCGTAGGAATGGATCGGTGATAGAGAATTATGCCGGATGCGATCAATCATGTAACAGTCATAACCTAGGGTGACACAGAACTAGCTCTAGTTCATCGATGTAATGTAGGCATGTATTCCGAATATAGTCATACGTGCTTATGGAAAAGAACTTGCATGACATCTTTTGTCCTACCCACCCGTGGAAGCGGGGTCCTATTGGAAGCTAAGGGATATTAAGGCCTCCTTTTAATAGAGTACCGGACCAAGGCATTAACACATAGTGAATACATGAACTCCTCAAACTACGGTCATCACCGGTAAGTATCTCGATTATTGTCACTTCCGGGTTAACGGATCATAACACATAATAGGTGACTATGGACTTGCGAGATAGGATCAAGAACTCTCATATATTGATGAAACATAATAGGTTCAAATCTGAAATCATGGCACTCGGGCACTAGTGACAAGCATTAAGCATAGCAAAGTCATAGCAACATCAATCTCAGAACATAGTGGATACTAGGGATCAAACCCTAACAAAACTAACTCGATTACATGATAAATCTCATCCAACCCATCACCGTCCAGCAAGCCTACGATGGAATTACTCACGCACGGCGGTGAGCATCATGAAATTAGTGATGGAGGAACGTTGATGATGACGATGGCGATTGATTCCCCTCTCCGGAGCCCCGAACGGACTCCAGATCAGCCCTCCCGAGAGAGTTTAGGGCTTGGCGGCGGCTCCGTATCGTAAAATGCGATGAATCCTTCTCTCTGATTTTTTTCTCCCAGAACACGAATATATGGAGTTGGAGTTGAGGTCGGTGGAGCGTCAGGGGGCCCACGAGGCAGGGGGCGCGCCCCCACCCTCGTGGACAGGGTGTGGGCCCCCTGACATGGATATTTCTTCAAGTATTTTTTATATATTCCAAAATAATTCTCCGTTGATTTTCAGGTCATTCCGAGAAATTTTATTTCTGCACAAAAATAACACCATGGCAATTCTGCTGAAAACAACATTAGTCCAGGTTAGTTCCATTCAAATCATGCAAGTTAGAGTCCAAAACACGGGCAAAAGTGTTTGGAAAAGTAGATACGACGGAGACGTACCAAACGCCAAAGTGATTGCAAGGTACTGCATTTGCCGTAGAAATGGAACCATT
Organism: Triticum urartu; assembly: GCF_003073215.2. Lineage (NCBI taxonomy): Eukaryota > Viridiplantae > Streptophyta > Magnoliopsida > Poales > Poaceae > Triticum > Triticum urartu. The sequence continues at coordinate 346,257,194 of NC_053028.1, forward strand.
CAAATTAACAAGTTCTCGCTTGTCGTGGCAATGCATCCATATTGGAAAATTGGAGACACTGTTCTACTCATGCTCTACCATGGCACATGAGGGCTCTTCCTTTTCATTGACGAGATGCTGAGTCGCCATGATCAAGCTGCTTCCAGTGGATAGTTGTGGTTGTTGGTCCCCAGCCTCTTAAAATGTTCTAGCTGTTACTATGTTAAGTATGTAGATATGGACCAAATGGTTGTTGGCCCTTAGCCTCTTCAAATGTGATAGTTGTTACTATGTTAAGTATGTAGATATGGACCATATGGTTGTCAAAACCGTGTTACAAAGATCCTCCTTTTGTCGAATAGTGTAACCACTATATATATGTTACTCAAATCCTGTTACCCAAATTCTTAAATTTTCATGGAAAGTATTAGTATCATACACAGTTCATTGAGTTTAAGCGTGTGCTCGATGTCCAGAAAGCATTTACATATTAACTGTCCATATTGCAAATTCACACACACATTTGTTGGGGAACGTAGCATGCAATTTCAAAAAAATTCCTACGATCATGCAAGATCTATCTAGGAGATGCATAGCAACGAGATGGGGAGAGTGTGTCTACATTCCTCGTAGACTAAAAGGGCAAGCATTAGGTTAACGCGGTTGATGTAGTCAAACGTGTTCATGATCCAACCGATCCAAGTACCGAACGTACGGCACCTCCGTGTTCAGCACACGATCAACTCGATGACGTCCCTCGAGCTCTTGATCCAGTAGAGGGTTGATGGAAAGTTCTAACAGCACGACAGTGGGGTGACGGTGATGGTGATGTGATCCGTGCAGGGCTTCGCCTAAGCACTACGACGCTATGACCGGAGGAGTAAACTATGGAGGGGGCTCCATACACGGCTAAGAGAAATCTTGGTGTGCCTTTGGGGTGCCCCCGCCCCCGTATATAAAGGGGGGGAGGAGGAGGTGGCCGGACCAAGGGGGACACACCAAGGGGGGAGTCCTACTTGGACTCCCGGTCCAAGTAGGATTCGCCCCCTTCCTTCCAACGGAGAGGGGAAAGGGGAAAGGAGGGAGAAGGAGAAGGAGAAGGAAAGAGGGGGGGCGCGCCCCCTCCCCTTGTCCAATTCAAATTGGGAAAGGGGGGCGCGCGCCTCCTCCCGTGGCCTGCCTCCTCTCCTCCACTATGGCCCATTAGGCCCATTAACTTTCCCGGGGGGGTCCGGTAGCCTCCCGGTACTCCAAAAAAGCACCAAACCTTATCGGAACCATTAAAGTGTCCGTATATAACCTTCCAATATATCAATATTTACTTCTCGACCATTTCGAGACTCCTCGTCATGTCTGTGATCTCATCTGGGACTTTGAACAAACTTCGGTCACCAAAAAACATAACTCATAATACAAATCTTCATCGAACGTTAAGCGTGCGGACCCTACGGGTTCGAGAACTATGTAGACATGACCAAGACACATCTCCGGTCAATAACCAATAGCGGAACCTGGATGCTCTCATTGGCTCCTACATATTCTACAAAGATCTTTATCGGTCAAACCGCATAACAACATACGCTATTCCCTTTGTCATCGGTATCTTACTTGCCCAAGATTCGATCATCAGTATCATCATACCTAGTTCAATCTCGTTACCGGCAAGTCTCTTTACTCATTCCGTAACACATCATCCCGCAACTAACTCATTAGTTACATTGCTTGCAAGGCTTATAGTGATGTGCATTACCGAGAGGGCCAAGAGATACCTCTCCGATACTCGGAGTGGAAAATCCTAATCTCCATCTATGCCAACTCAACAAACACATTCGGAGACACCTGTAGAGCATCTTTATAATCACTCAGTTACGTTGTGACGTTTGATAGCACATAAGGTGTTCCTCCGGTATTCCGGAATTGCATAATCTCATAGTTAGAGGAATACGTATAAGTCATGAAAAAGCAATTGGAATAAAACTAAGCAATCATTATGCTAATCTAACGGATGGGTCTTTTCCATCACATCATTCTCTAATGATGTGATCCCTTTCATCAAATGACAACACATGTCTATGGTCAGGAAACTTAACCATCTTTGATTAATGAGCTAGTCAAGTAGAGGCATACTAGGGACATGCTGTTTGTCTATGTATTCACACATGCACTAAGTTTCTAGTTAATACAATTCTAGCATGAATTATAAACATTTATCATGATATAAGGAAATATAAATAACAACTTTACTATTGCCTCTAGGGCATATTTTCTTCAGTCTCCCACTTGCACTCGAGTCAATAATCTAGATTTCACATTAATGATTCTAACACCCATGGAGTCTTGGTGTTGATCATGTTTTGCTCGTGAGAAAGGCTTAGTCAACGGGTCTGCAACATTCATATCCGTATGTATCTTGCAAATCTCTATGTCTCCCTACATGACTTGATCGCGGATGGAATTGAAGCGTCTCTTGACGTGTTTGGTTCTCTTTTGAAATCTGGATTCCTTCGCCAAGGCAAACGCTCCAGTATTGTCACAGAAGATTTTCATTGGGCCCAATGCACTAGGTATTACACCTAGATCTGATATGAACTCCTTCATCCAGACTCCTTCATTTGCTGCTTCCAAAGCAGCTATGTACTCTTCTTCACACGTAGATCCCACCACGACGCTCTGCTTGGACTGCACCAACTTACAGCTCCACCATTCAAAATAAATACATATCCAGTTTGCGACTTAGAGTCATCCGGATGAGTGTCAAAGCTTGCATCAAAATAACCATTTACGACAAGCTCTTTGTCACCCCCATAAACGAGAAACATATCCTTAGTCCTTTTCAGGTATTTCACGATGTTCTTGACCGTTGTCCAGTGATCCACTCCTGGATTACTTTGGTACCTCCCTACTAAACTTATAGTAAGGCACACATCAGATCTTGTACACAGCATTGCATACATGATAGAGCCTATGGCTGGGGCATAGGGAATGACTTTCATTTTCTCTCTATCTTCTGCAGTGGTTGGGCATTGAGTCTGACTCAACTTCACACCTTGTAACACAGGCAAGAACCCTTTCTTTGACTTATCCATTTTGAACTTCTTCAAAACTTTATCAAGGTATATGCTTTGTGAAAGTCCAATTAAGCGTCTTGATCTATCTCTATAGATCTTGATGCCCAATATATATGCAGCTTCACTGAGGTCTTTCGTTGAAAAATTCTTATTCATGTATCCTTTTATGCTATCCAGAAATTATGTATTATTTCCAATCAACAATATGTCATCCACATATAATATTAGAAATGCTACCCACTCACTTTCTTGTAAATACATGCTTCTTCAAAAGTCTATATAAAAACATATGCTTTGATCACACTATCAAAGCATATATTCCCACTCTGAGAGGCTTGCACCAGTCCATAAATGGATCGCTAGAGCTTGCACACTTTGTTAGCACCTTAAGGATCAACAAAAACCTTCTGGTTGCATCATATACAACTCTTGTTTAAGATATCCATTAAGGAATGCATTTTTGACATCCATTTGCCAAATTTCATAATCATAAAATGCAGCAATTGCTAACATGACTTGGAAAGACTTAAGCATCGCTACGGGTGAGAAGGTCTCATTGTAGTAAACTTCTTGAACTTGTTGAAAATCTTTTGCAAAAATTCGAGCTTTGTAGACAATAACATTACCGTCAGTGTCAGTCTTCTTCTTGAAGATCCATTTATGCTCTATGGCTTGCCTCATCGGGAAAGTCAACCAGAGTCCACACTTTGTTCTCATACATGGATCCCATCTCAGATTTCATGGCCTCAAGCCATTTTGTGGAATCTGGGCTCATCATCGCTTCCTCATAGTTCGTAGGTTTGTCATGGTCAAGTAACATGACTTCCAGAACAGGATTACCGTACCACTTGGGTGTTGATCATACTCTAGTTGACCTACGAGGTTCGGTAGTAACTTGATCTGAAGTTTCATGATCATCATCATTAGCTTCCTCACTAATTGGTGTAGGAATCACTGGAACAGATTTCTGTGATGAACTACTTTCCAATTCGGGAGAAGGTACAATTACCTCATCAAGTTCTACTTTCCTCCCACTCACTTCTTTCGAGAGAAATTCCTTCTCTAGAAAGGATCCATTCTTAGCAGCGAATAGATTGCCTTCAGATCTGTGATAGAAGGTATACCCAACAGTCTCCTTTGGGTATCCTATGAAGACACATTTCTACGATTTGGGTTCGAGCTTATCAGATTGAAGCTTTTTCACATAAGCATCGTAGCCCCAAACTTTAAGAAACGACAGCTTAGGTTTTTTGCCAAACCACAGTTCATATGGTGTCATCTCAACGGATTTAGATGGTGCCCTATTTAACGTGAATGCAGTTGTCTCTAAAGCATAACCCCAAAATGATAGAGGTAAATTGGTAAGAGACATCATAGATTGCACCATATCTAATAAAGTACGGTTACAACATTCGGACACTCAATTACGCTGTGGTGTTCGAGGTAGCGTGAGTTGCGAAACTATTCCACATTGTTTCAAATGAAGACCAAACTCATAACTCAAAAATTCTCCTCCATGATCAGATCGTAGAAACTTTATTTTCTTGTTACGATGATTTTCCACTTCACTATGAAATTCTTTGAACTTTTCAAATGTTTCAGACTTATGTTTCATTAAGTAGATATACCGATATCTGCTCAAATCATCTGTGAAGGTTAGAAAATAATGATACCCACCGCGAGCCTCAACACTCGTCGGACCGCATACATCAGTATGTATTATTTCCAACAAGTCAGTTGGTCGCTCCATTGTTTCGAAGAACGGAGTCTTAGTCATCTTACCCATGAGGCATGGTTCGCAAGCATCAAGTGATTCCAAAAGTCCATCATCATGGAGTTTCTTCATGCGCTTTACACCAATATGACCTAAACATCAGTGCCACAAATAAGTTGCACTGTCATTATTAACTTTGCATCTTTTGGCTTCAATATTATGAATATATGTATCGCTACAATCGAGATTTAGCAAAAATAGACCACTCATCAAGGATGCACGACCATAAAATATATTACTCATATAATAGAACAACCATTATTCTCTTATTTAAATGAATAATCGTCTCGCATCAAACAAGATCCGGATATAATGTTCATGCTCAATGCTGGCACCAAATAACAATTATTTAGGTCTAAAACTAATCCCGGTGATAGATGTAGAGGTAGCATGCCGACGGCGATCACACCGACTTTGGAACCATTTCCCACGCGCATCGTCACCTCGTCCTTAGCCAATCTTCGTTTAATCCGTAGCCCCTATTTTGAGTTGCAAATATGAGCAGCAGCACCAGTATCAAATACACAGGCGCTACTACGAGCATTAGTAAGGTACACATCAATAACATGTATATCAAGTATACCTTTCACTTTGCCATCCTTCTTATCCGCCAAATACTTGGGGCAGTTCCGCTTCCAGTGACCATTCCCTTTGCAGTAGAAGCACTTAGTTTCAGGCTTAGGTCCAGACCTGGGTGAGGGAGTCCTGGACTAAGGGGTCCTCGGGCGTCCGGCATGTTGGACATGGGCCAGACTATTGGGCCATGAAGATACAAGATAGAAGACTTTCTCCCGTGTCCGGATAGAACTCTCCTTTGCATGGATGGCTAGCTAGGCGGCCGGATGTACTATTTCCTTTCTATGTAACCGACTTTGTACAACCCTAGTCCCCTCTGGTGTCTATATAAACTGGAGGGTTTATTCATAGGGACAATCATAATCCGATAGGCTAGACTTCTAGGGTTTTAGCCATTATGATCTCGTGGTAGATCAACTCTTGTAACCCCCATACTCATCAATTAATCTAGTGGGACGTAGGGTTTTACCTCCATCGAGAGGGCCCGAACCTAGGTAAACATTGTGTTCCCTATCTCCTGTTACCATCAACATCAGACGCACAGTTCGGGACCCCCTACCCGAGATCCACCGGTTTTGACACCGACATTGGTTCTTTCATTGGGAGTTCCACTGTGACGTCGAAGTCAGGGTTGATGGCTCGCCTTGTGATCAAGGACAACATCACCGCCGATGGAGCCATGGCCTCAGGCCAAACCCTCTGGTTGGGTGGTTTTATCATGACCGCCCGTTCGGACGGTGAGCCGACGATGACTTCTCGGGTCATCAAAAATCGCCTCCGAATTGACTCCAAATACTCCAAACAGATGGATCCAACGGAATTATTGTCCTTGAATGAACTCCTGGATCGCATCGCTGCTTTGGGGGTCGCCACAGACTACGGACGGATTGGGCTTAAACCCGATCAGAGAGAAATCAAATCTCCATCGATCACCCATCAAATAGTGGTAGTGGAGGAGCAAAACAAGAACTCTCCCTCTATACTGAGGATGAACTATGTTCGGATCTCCTAGCTCGAAGAGCCGGATACCTGTCCACGGAACGACACGCCTTCTCCTCCGAACTTGGAATCAGATGGTAGACTTGAAAAATTGGTCGATCTCCCGAAGCCTGAACTATTAAGCTCGGAAATTTCTCAAACTCCGAATCCCAAATTGGGTCAGGGTTAGGACTTAAATCCACCCACCCACCCAGATATACACGATCTCACATACCTACGGCAGCAGTCTCAGGAAACAGCCCATCACTTTTGGGCCAGATTCCTCCTTGTCAACAACAAGATCATAGATTGCCGCGACAAAGACGCGATCTCAATATTCTGCAGTAATTGTATGAATGAAGGAATCCTCAACGCTATCAACCGCCGTCACGTATTACACTTCGCTGACTTGGCAACCATAGTACGGAAGTACTACGCAATGGAAAGCCCCTGGAAAACTTGGGCAGCTCATTGGGAACCGCTAGCTCCCACTCAACATTTCCTCTGGACAAAAAGGATGCACCCTCACGGGGTTCCCGGCACAGCAGTAAAGAAATCCAAACCCATTACGGAGCGTGGAACCGTTCTGGAGGGATGGCTCGATAGGCCGTGCAAAATACACACAACACCGGATACCATACCTATCCGCAGCCTTAGAGCATGTTGGATACTTCGGCAAGTGGCCAAGAGTGGTGAGGATATCCTCACCAAAAATACCTTGGAACAACTCCCCCCGGAACACGACGACCGCAGAGTATTGACAGTCATCAAGACTTTCGCTTCAAACAATCGGTGCAAAAGGGCACTCCACGACCTCACCGAAGTCTGTCAAGTTGCAACAATAAATCCTTGGAACGACATGGCCATAACTTTAAATGCCAGTGAAAAACCAAAAATCTGGTCAGTCCGGGCACCAGCCGCCTTGGTCCTCAATCCAATTGTGGACGGCTTTCGACTCACCAAGGTGCTCATGGATGGCGGCAGCGGATTAAACCTCATCTACGAGGATACACTCAGTAAAATGGAAATAGACAGGAGCCGTATCGAGCAAAGTAGCACGACCTTTCGAGGAATTATTCCCGGTCGGGAGGCACGATGCGCGGGAAAAATCACACTTGACGTGGTATTCGGCATGCCGGAGAACTATCGGTCCGAAGAGATAACCTTCCAAGTGGCCCCTTTCAACAGTGGATACCACGCCCTGTTGGGGAGAGATGCATTCACATGCTTGGGCCCAATGGTATAATCACTCTCGCTGGTGATCTAGATATAGCCCTCCGCGCCGAAAACAAAACAGCCTCCCTGGCCCTTGAGGCACTCTCCAAGGCCCTTGCGGCCGAAGAGTTAACTGTGCTGCGCTCAACGGTGTATATGGATGACATAATCCTCGACAAGCGCTCCAAATTCACCTTCTTCAAACCAGCATATGAAATAGTCAAATTTCAAGTCCACTCGACGGACCCAAAGAAGACAGCCTCCATCGCTGCACAGCTAGACCCAATGGTGGACGCCACACTACAAGCGTTCCTACGCGAGAACTGGGGCATATTTGCCTGGCTCCCTTCTGATATGTCAGGAATCCCACCCAGGTTGGCTGAGCACAACCTCAATATACTGAAGGTATACAAGCTAGTTAAGCAAACACTACGATGCTTTTCCGAACCCAAACGACAAGCTATGGGGGAGGAGCTAGCCAAGCTAATTGAGGCCATATTCATTAGAGAAATGAAACATTCGGACTAGCTAGCAAACCTGGTGATGGTGCCAAAGAAGGATAGATCATGGCGCTTGTGCGTCGATTTCAAAGACCTCAACAAAGCTTTCCCTAAGGATCCATTCCCCCTCCCCTGCATCGATCAAATTATTGATGCCACTATAGGACATGACTCACTATGTTTCCTCAATGCGTATTCCGGATACCATCAAATTAAAATGAAGGAATCCGACCAAGCCGCAACGTCATTTATTACCCCATACAGGCCTTTCTGCTTCAACACTATGCCCTTTGGGCTCAAAAACGCCGGCGCCACCTACCAACACATGATTCAAACATGCCTCGAGAAACAAATCGGCAAGATAGTTGAAGCATATGTGGACGACGTCATCATCAAGACTAAGCGCGTCGAGTCCTTAATAGATGACTTATGTCTCACATTCGACTATCTCCCGACATATGACAATAAGCTCAATCCAAAAAATGTGTTTTTGGTGTCCCCTCTGGAAAACTACTGGGCTTCATTGTTTCCAGTAGAGGAATTGAGGCAAATCCAGCCAAAATCTAAGCTTTATCACAATTGGCTACACCAAAAGACCTTAAACAGGTCCAAAAACTAGCTGCATGCATGGCAGCTTTAAGCCGCTTTATCTCCAGACTAGGAGAAAAAGCATTGCCACTTTATCGACTTCTCCGGCGCACCGATCACTTCGAGTGGACAGATGCAGCAACGGCCGGATTGGAAGAAATAAAGGCACTGTTAGCAAGCAACCCAATCCTAGCCGCGCCAAGCGTCAGCGAACCAATGTTATTGTACATATCTGCAACACACGAGGTGGTGAGCGTAGTACTCGTCGTCGAACGAGAGGAGGACGGACACAAATTCCCGCTCCAGAAGCCGGTATACCACGTATCCACTGTCCTAACTCCATGCAAGCCCCGGTACCCTCATTATCAAAAGATAGCATACACGGTCTTCGTGGCATCCCGGAAGCTACGACACTATTTCCAAGAGTGCTCGATCATGGTGGCTTCTGAAGTTCCACTGAACAACATAATAAACAATTGTGACGCCACGGGCCGGATTGCCAAGTGGGCCATTGAGCTCCTTCCATTCGATATAACATATAAGCCACGCCGGGCCATCAAATCCCAAGTACTGGCAGACTTCGTCGCCGAATGGACAAAAGCCGACCTCCCTAAAGACTACGGCACATATTCCAACTGGGTCATGCACTTCGATGGTTCCAAAATGCTGGCGGGCTTAGGGGAGGGCGTTGTCTTAACATCCCCCACTGGATATACAGTTCAGTACATACTCCAAATGTTATACATAGACTCAAACAATGCAGCTGAATACGAGGCCTTATTGCATGGTCTTCAGATGACTATCTCCATTGACATATATACAATGCCTAGAAGTTCGCGGGGACTCAAACCTCGCGATATCTCAAATAAATGGAGATTTCAATGCCAAGGATCCGAAGACGGTGGCTTACCATAACGCCATTCTCAAAATGTCGGCTCGGTTCGAGGGGCTCGAGTTTCACCATGTGGCTCGAGAAAGTAATCAAGCGGCGGATGTCCTTGCTTGCATCGGCGCCAAGCACGACCCCATCCCACCTAAGATCTTTTTGGAAAGGCTTTTCAAGCCATCCGTGGTGTGGCAAGGGGAGAGCGGCAAAGTCAGTCCGAATCCGACCATAACCCCAGATTCCGAACATACCGATATCATCGGAGGCTCAGCCACCGAAATAACACCGTCGGCCCATCTTATCATGGCAGTCATTGCCCCATGGACCGAACCCTTCTTGGCCTACCTCAATAGGCGAGAGCTCCCTGAGGATCATAATGAGGCTCGCTGCATTGTTCGGTGTTCGAAAGCATATAAGGTCCACGAACGAGAACTCTACAAGAAAAGTGCTACCGGAGTACTTCAAAGATGTATCTCCGAGGAAGAGGGGCGGCAGCTCTTGGCTGAAATTCATGCCGGTCTTAGTGGTCACCATGCCGCAGCTCAGGCCCTTGTCAGCAAGGCCTTCCGTACAGGTTTCTACTAGCCAACGGCCCGAGCAGATGCACATGACCTTGTCCATCACCGCGTCGGATGCCAGCTTTTCGCCAACCAAAGCCATGTGCCACCCACCGCTCCACAAACAATCCCCATCACTTGGCCTTTCGCGGTCTGGGGGCTTGACATGGTAGGACCCCTTAAATGAGGCATCCATAAGAAAAAATATCTGCTAGTCATGGTAGATAAGTTCACTAAGTGGATAGAGGCCAAACTAGTTAAAACGGCCGAAGCCGGACCAGTGATAGACTTTATATCCCGTGTTGTGCACCGTTACAGTGTCCCACACAGCATCATCACCGACAATGGCTCTAATTTTATAGCCAATGAGGTGAAAGCCTGGTGTGCTAATCTAGGCATTAAGCTTGATTATGACTCCGTCTATCATCCACAAACAAATGGTCAAGTCGAACGAGCCAATGGTATTATTATGAGCGGCATCAAACCCAGACTAGTGCGGTCATTGAAAGAATCAGACAAGCACTGGGTTGGGGAGCTCGACTCCGTACTTTGGGGGCTGCGGACCACGCCCAATTGCACTACCGGATATACACCTTTCTTCATGGTGTACGACGCAGAGGCTGTGTTACCCCGTGGCATTATTCATGACTCAGCTCGAGTGCGCATGTACGAAGAGAGAGAGGCCGAGCTTGATCAGCATGACATCATGATAGCTTAGATTCCCTAGAGGAGGATCGCGATTTTGCAAAAGCATGTTTTGCATTTTTATCAACCGCAGGCCCGCAGATATCAAAGCAGAGAAGTACGGGCCAAGACTTACAATGTTGCCGAACTCATTCTACGCTTGCCGGAGAAGAAAAAGGACAAACTCAAGCCCAAGTGGGAGGGTCCCTTAATCATTGACGAAGTTCTCACTGGAGGAGCATACCGCCTACGTGATGCATTAGACGACCGCCTAGAACCGAACCCCTGGAATGCGGCCAGACTCCGAAGATTCTATGCCTAGCGCCGAACCCTTCACTTGTTTCCTCCTCCCTATTGTTTACATTATTTTTTATCCTCTCTTTTCACCCTCTTTTATTAGCCTTAAAGCTTTCATGCGGCTAAACCATACACCTATGACATACACATTCTCAAATGTGTATGCCCATTATACCTAGGGGCTTCTTGCACAGAAGCTTATTATTGTTATTTTTCAAGCATCAAGCTCATCACATATGCATCGATATGACTTAGGTTTTGGCCAAGCTGGGTTGCCTGGCTCCTGTGCTTATGCCCTACATTCTCGTTAGTTCGGCTAGGGAATAAAGGGAGCACCTCTGCGATTGTTACTGCCGGGTCATCCGGATGTGTACCTCAGACTGGGTGAAGCCGAAAGCTAGCGTTCTTAAGGGAATATTCGGTCGGCGAACTAAATAGGTTTTACATGTCTTCCACTATGAACCCCCAGATGTTACCTATACTCCGATATTTTCAATCATAGTTCGTACATGCATATTAACGCATGCACACCCAGGGAAAGGAACCCTTAACGGAACTATTCTCCCTGGAAGATGTTTCTTACAATCACAATGTAATATAACATAGCTAGCCAGATACAACTTGTCTGTTCAAGCAACTATGACCCCTACACCTGGTTTCCACGCATACCACAGTCTATTTTACTGCTCGAGTATTCAGAAACACTCCGAACCTTCGGGTCCAGAGGTCGAAGTGAAAAGGTCAGCCATGACAATCATTTTAAAATCCGACTAGAAACAAATATATCAAGGAAAGTACATAGTCATTTGGACTCAAAAACTTCCTCCTCTATACCATCCAATAGGATGTCTAGCTTACAATCCTGTTGGGAATATTTGGTAGCTACTTCTACTTGGTCATATACCAAATTAATGGGAATTTCTTTCCCATATGACCCTAGTGGTCCGACCCGGGCCATATGATTCGGATCAAGCTTGGTATACCATGTTTTTACCATGGCTCGGGCCTCTCGCGCACCTTCCTGGCAGGCTGGTATATTCCATAATTGAATACACCGCCGTGCCCCTTCGAACAGCTCCACGAGCTCTACCATACCTCCTGGAGGAGAGGCGGATGGCCATTAAGCCTTGGCAACACTATGCATTGCCTGCGAACTCGGTCGTTCATCAGGGACAGCTCTTGTAGTAGGTCGCCTTGAGATCCGGACATTTCTTCCTCGGGACGGCTGGTCAGCATACCTGCAGACATAAATCTATCAGTTCCGGCCCTCGCTGAATTATAGGGAGGCAAGTTTGAAAAGCATACTCAATATGCCGCCTTGTAGCCTCCTATTCTCCTTGACGGCGTCAGCTAGCTGGGCTCGAACATCTTTTAGTTCTTTGCCCACTTGGGTATGGGAATCCCGCAGCTTGTTCCTTTCATCCCTGACCCGCGTAAGCACACATTCTCCTGCCGCATGTTGCCTTTTGGCCTCTTGTTCACCAGCCTAGGTGTCCTTCAGTTTCTCTCTCACTTGCTCTACTGATTCTATCAGCAGAAATACAACGGTGTTAATATAACTGGTATATGATTATACTTCTTTCCGTTGGGGAGAAACATTACCAGGTGATGCCTCCTTGGATTTTTTTCAATTCGGTGGTAGCTGCAGTTAGTTGAGTCTGACATTTTTCCAGCTCTTGAGACAGCAGGCTATTCTTCTCCATAAGTGCTTGATTATACAATGATCTTAAATCAGTTGTATCACCTGCTTTAAGTCTCGGGGGCTACTGTTGTATGATTACTAAATCTACACTTACCCGCATATGTTTTAGATGCTGGTCCATGGCTCTGGCAAGCCCATCCCGAGCAGCTCGGATATACGCATTGGCCGAGCTAAAGGCATCGAATGCCTCCTTTGAAGAGCCGGGGTCACGGAGAGCGGCCCTCCGACGATGATGATTCATGGCGCTCTCCACTTCAGAATTCGTGACGGACATATCGTCTGAATCGTCTGCGGAAGGACAATTTGGCGTCACTCCCGTGTCCGCCCCCATCCTTAGGGCGGGGTCTGGGACCTGACTAGTGGAAGCACGGCAGGCAGGATCCCCGGACATAGTCTAGCGGACACTTTTCCTGATAGAATGCGGTGAATGGCATCACGATTTGATGTGGCGATTAGGAGATGTATTTTCAAAAAGAAAGCCTTACCTCTTTTATGAAGGTTCTGCCATATTGTCGTTTGCCTTTCTCTTCAAAGACGTGCTCGGCGTGGGCGCCGCTCTCCTCAGAGATACTTCTGGTGCATGTTGTGACGTCGAGCGCCTCCCCTTTGGAACACGAAATAGTGTCGTGGGTGAGGCATAATAAGGAAACTCTTTCGAAGAAGGTGTCTCTTAAGTTACTTACATTTGAAGCAGGGAGGAGGCCAGGATGATCGGCGATGATAAGTACTTCTGTAACATCATAGCTCATTTGATAGAATACTCCATTATCGAGCTCCACAAATATGCCCGGATCTTCTTCGAATCCGGGGTCAAGGTCCCGGTTGTGACCCTCTGGCTGGGGGGCGGGGCTATGGATCCCCTCGATAGCCTTCTGCCATTCCTGTTGCGAGTGGATAGGTTACTATCCATTAAAAATGATTTAGGGAGAGGAGTAAAATGGTGGGATTGGTGCTCACCCAACAAGGAGGATTATACATGGAAAATCCTTCTCGACATTGGAGATGAGTGAACTCCTCCTTCTCCCCTTTGTACAGTTCGGCCAATATTTTGGCCAAAGTGGCGGGTGTTTTCGGACCCTTCCAACCGCAGCGTGATGTGCCATCTTCTCCATTATAGTGCCACATGGGAATCCCTCTGTATTGGAGTGCTTGGACCCCCTGCACTATGGAGATCGCCATTACTTCAATTATTGATAATCCGGACTGGGCGAGCATCTTGTAACACCCACGATGCGGCTATATCTCCCATGTGTCGGAGCATGACTTAGAGGCATAACCGCATTGTAGGCATGTCGCAAGAGGGTTAATCTTTACACATCCCATGTACTGAATAAGAAAGAGGTACAGAGTTGGCTTACAATCGTCACTTCACACAATAGATAAATATAGCATCACATCATCCAGATACAATCAAGGTCCGACTACGGAACCAAAATAAAGACAACCCCAAATGTGTAAGATCCCCGATCGCCCCAACTGAGCTCCACTACTGATCGTCTGGAAAGGAAACGTAGTAACGTCCTGAGTCCTCATCGAACTCCCACTTGAGTTCAGTCGCATCTCCTGGAATGGCATCATCTCGACACCTGCATCTGGTTTTGGAAGTAATCTGTGAGTCACAGGGACTCAGCAATCTCACACCCTCGCGATCAAGACTATTTAAGCTCATGGGCAGGAAAAGGTATTGAGGTGGAGCTGCAGCAAGCACTAGCATATATGGTGGATAACATACACAAATGAGAGCGAGAAGAGAAGGCAAAGCATGGTGGAGAAGCTACAAAGATCAAGAAGTGATCCTAAAACTACTTACGTTCAAGCATAACACTAGACCGTGTTCTCTTCCCGGACTCCTCCGAAAAGAGACCATCACGGTTACACACACCATTGATTCATTTTAATTAAGTTAAGTTTCAAGTTCTCTACAACCGGATATTAACAAATTCCCATCTGCCCATAACCGCAGGGACGACTTTTGAAAGTTCAATCCCTGCAGGGGTGTCCCAACTTAGCCCATCACCAGCTCTCACGGTCAATGAAGGATATTCCTTCTCCCAGGATGACCCGATCAGACTCGGAATCCCGGTTACAAGACATTTCGACAATGGTAAAACAAGACCAGCAAAGCCGCCCGATGTGCCGACAAATCCCGATAGGAGCTGCACATATCTCATTCTCAGGGCACACCGGATGAGCCAAACGTCGGGTTGGCATAGACCCTGGTTGCCCAGGGGGCGCTGGACATCGCTCAGGTTGGACCAACACTTAGAGAAGCACTGGCCCGGGGGGGTTAAAATAAAGATGACCCTTGAGTCCGCGAAACCCAAGGGAAAAAGGCTAGGTGGCAAAATGTAAAACCAAGGTTGGGCCTTGCTGGAGGAGTTTTATTCAAGGCGAACTATCAAGGGGTTCCCATTATAACCCAACCGCGTAAGGAATGCAAAATCAAGGAACATAACACCGATATGACGGAAACTAGGGCGGCAAGAGTTGAACAAAACACCAGGCATAAGGCGGAGCCTTCCACCCTTTACGAAGTATATAGGTGCATTAAAGTAAACAAGATATAATAATGATATCCCAACAATAAACATGTTCCAACAAGGAACAAACTCCAATCTTCACCTGCAACTAGCAACACTATAAGAGGGGTTGAGCAAAGCGGTAACATAGTCAAACAACGGTTTGCTAGGAAAAGGTTGGTCAGAGGTTTGACATGGCAATATGGGAGGCATGATAAAGCATGTGGTAGGTATCGCGGCATAGGCATAGCAATAGAGTGAGCAACAAGCAAGCAAAGATAGAAGTGATTTCGAGGGTATGGTCATCTTGCCTGCAAAGTTCTCTGAGTTGGCGTAAGCTTGATCCTCGTAAGCATACTCAAAGGGTTCCTCGATCACGTACTCGTCTCCCGGCTCTACCCAAGGAAAGAACATAAACAAGGGTAACACTATCAACCACGGTGCAATGCACAAGCAACATGATGCAAAACATGGCATGATATGCGCGATGTAATATGCAATGCATATGCGTGCTCCGGAAGGAAAAGATTAAACCAGGCCTCAACTTGGCAAACCAAGAGCGCCGCTGGAAAGATGAGTTGATTTCGGTTGAAATCTATATAAAGATCACCGAAATCGGATGCACGGTTTGCAAATGGCAAGAAAAACAATAATGGCACAATTCTGCGATTAACAGCACGATGCCATATAAAATGCAACAAGAAACTAAGCTACTACACTCCAACATATCAACAAAGCACATGGCAGTGATCTAATCAACATGCTTGACAAAATATGAACACTGAGCTACGGCTAAATCACACAATAGCAGGTTCAAACAAGCATGGCAAAAGGGCAAAAGATAACAGCATCACAGACTTGGTGAAAAAACATGTCAGGAATTAACATCAGGAAGCAATGTTTAGAGCAAGATAACAACCTGCTACAGGATCAGATCATGGCAAAGCAAAGCATGGCATGAAACTAATCAAAGCATATAACATAAGTCCCTTACTGACCATACGCCAAAAGGGCACAGAAAACATGATGGCACCCATGTAAACATAGCAAGTTTCGTTAACAGATTCAGACTTAGCAGAAAACTGGACATGGCATAAATAGAGTTACGTAGGCATGTTTGTGAGCTCGATGCACTCACCACAAGGCACTGCATGACAAACTAAGCATACACCCAGCAATAATACATGATCAAGTAGCTAACCATGGCAAGAACCATCTTATAGCATGCAAGGATAAACTACAACAACCTTGGCAAAATTGATTAACACGTAAACAATCTGCCAGGAACATTTTATAGAAAAAGTAGAGCAAGATTGAGTCATGATAGGGTACTCCATAATTGCAAACAAAGACATATATGGATATAACATAATATATCTCAAAATCATCCTTACTGAACATGCTCAAAAGAGGCATGGATCACTCTGTAGCAACATGAATACATGGCATAAAAATAACATCAGGGAAATGACTTAGAAGAATTCTAAGTCCCTGAAATCAGCAACATCACGAGAGCTACTTTGCATGATTGTGCTAGTCACCACATTGATCACAAAAATACATGGCATACACCCCTGTAATGATGGCATGGCATAGCCCAAAACACATGTAGGGCTCAAGTTTATAGGAGGCACACAATAATCATGGCAAAAATGACAAATGCCCATAATCTGTTAAGAAGCAGAAACTAAAATTTAATAGCACTCTTGCAATAGCATTTAGGGCATCAAGATGGACTCAAACAAACATGGTGCAATGGAATGAAATGAAGAGGACAACCTACCGAACATTTTGATATATGGGACGCACAAAACGGAGCTATGGATGTAGAGTTATGGCATGATGAAGAATGCTTAAAAAATGAACAGGGATGAGGACTTAGTGAAAATAGACCTAGGGTTTCTCAGATCTGGCGCATGAACCGAGGTGGCGCCGGGGCTTCGCCGGAGTAGCGGTTGCCCGGGTGGAGGAAGGTGGCTGGCGCGGCGGGCTCATCGGATTTGGTGAATCCGGCGACGGGTGGAGCCTGACGGCGTGGAGGAAAGCGGCGAGGTGCGGTGGTGCGGGTGGCGCTGGCGGGCAGGCGGCGGAGGCGGCAAGGCGGAGGCGGCGGCCGGCGTGGATGACGGCGTGGAGGCGCGGCGGGCAGGCGGCGGGGTCGCGCGGCGCACGCGGGACGGGCGGCGTCGATGCACGGGCCGGGCGGGCCGGCCTTGGGCCCGAGCAGGCCAGCGGCGGCGGGCGAAGTGGAGTGCCACGTGGCACCCTCTGGCTGGTCGAGGGGGGCGGCGGACGTGTCCGGCGGCACGGAGGAGCGGGGCTAGGGTTTCGGGATCTGGATTTTTGGGGAGATGCGCATATTTATAGGTAGAGGGAGCTAGGAGAGTCCAAATGAGGTGCAGTTTTCAGCCACGCAATCGTGATCGAACGACCGAGAGGATGGAGGGGGTTTGGATGGGTTTTGGGCCACTTTGGAGGGGTGTTGGGCTGCAACACACACGAGGCCTTTACGGTTCCTCGGTTAACCGTTGGAGTATCAAACGAACTTCAAATGGCACGAAACTTGATAGGCGGTCTACTGGTGGTGTACCAAGGCCACTTGGCAAGTCTCGGTCCAATCCGAGAACGTTTAACACCCGCACACGAAAAGAGGCAAAAGGGGGTACCGGAGGGCGTAGGAGTGCCGAATCGCAAAACGGACAACGTGGAAAAAGCTGGGATGCATGAGACGAACACGTATGCAAATGCGATGCACATGACAACATGATATGAGATGCATGACATGGACAAAATGCAAAACGAAGACGAAACCCAACCACGAGGGAATATCATAACTTAGAGCTGAAAATGGCAAGAGTTGGAATACAAATATGGGAAGTTACATACGGGGCGTTACAACACTCCACCACTACGAAAGGATCTTGTCCCGAGATCTAGGACTGGAAAAACTCCGGATATTCGGAACGGAGGTGGTCCTCGCATTCCCAGGTGGCTTCACGGTCGGAATGATGTGACCACTTCACTTTCAGGAATTTGATAGACTTGTTGCGAGCCTTGCGCTCAGTTTCTTCAAGAATAGCAACGGGATGCTCATGATAAGACAGGTCTTCTCGGAGATCAATCTCTTCGAAGTTCATGGTGCGGTCAGGAGTCTTGAAACACTTCCGAAGCTGAGACACGTGAAACACGCCGTGCACATTTGCAAAGTTGGATGGAAGCTCAAGTTGATAGGCAAGGTCGCCTCTTTTGCCAATGATCTTGAAAGGACCCAGGTATCTAGGGGCAAGCTTCCCTTTGATACCGAAGCGACGAGTACCTTGCATTGGAGAGACGCGGAGGTAGACATGGTCTCCGATCTCGAAAGCCAAGTCACGATGCTTGCTATCATAGTAACTCTTCTGGCGCGATTGCGCGGCTTTGAGATTTTCACGAATGACTTTGCACATTTCTTCAGCCTCTGTGATCAAGTCATTGCCAAGAAGTTGGAGTTCACCAGTCTCTGACCAATTAAGAGGAGTACGACACTTTCTGCCATAGAGAATCTCGAATGGAGCCTTGCCCGAACTCGCTTGAAGCTCTTGTTGTAGGAGAAATCGGCATATAGAGGACAATCTTCCCACTTCATACCGAAATAAATGACACAAGCCCTCAGCATATCTTCAAGAATTTGATTTACTCGCTCGACTTGGCCACTAGTTTGAGGGTGAAAAGCTGTGCTGAAGCGAATGTTGGTGCTCATGGCCTTCTGAAAGGAGTCCCAGAACTTAGAAGTGAAGATGCTTCCACGATCTGAAGATATCAACTACGGAATGCCGTGCATGGAGACAATCCTGGAGGTATATAGCTCTGCCAACTGAGCTGTTGTGATAGATTCTTTGATAGGAAGAAAATGAGCCACTTTAGTGAGCTTGTCGATGACAACAGAGATAGCATCATTGCCATGCTTGGACTTGGGAAATCCTTTCATGAAGTCCATCTCTATATGGTCAAACTTCCATTCTGGAATGGCAAGAGGTTGGAGGAGACCAGCTAGTCGTTGGTGTTCTGCTTTCACTCTTCTGCAGACATCACATTCATTCACGAACTGAGCAATCTCGCGCTTCATTCGAGTCCACCAATACGGCTGCTTGAGGTCATGGTACATATTTGTACTTCCAAGATGAATAGAAAGGAGTGAATTGTGAGCCTCGTTCATAATGACTTTACGAAGGTCACCTTTAGGAACAACAATGTGATTCTCGAAGAATAGAGTATCTTTGTCATCAAGGCGATAGCACTTGTACTTGGGTTGGCTTATCCCACTTCCATTCGGGCACTTCCATTCGGGTATCGGCATAAGCTGTAGCAATATTGCTGGCTTCTGATGTTCTTCCTTCACTCTCTGACATACATCACATACGGCTACATACCCGGCAATATCCTTCTTCATACCAGTCCACCAGAAACGCTCCTTCAAATCCAAATACATCTTGGTGTTTCTGGGGTGTATCGAGTATGGCGAGTCATGAGCTTCCTGTAGAATCAACCTTCTGAGCTCCGCATTATTGGGCACATATATACGGTCCTAAAACCACAAGGTGTCGTGCTCATCCTCACGAAACCCTCTAGCTTTCCCTTCACTCATCTTCTCCTTTCTTTCAGTGATCTCTTTGTGATCCTTCTGATCTTGTCAAATCTTTTCCAATAATGTTGACTGAACCTCCAATGTTGCCAAAAAGCCTTTAGGAACTATCTCCAATTGAAGTTCCCTCAGATCCTCGGATAACTCCTTTAGCATCTCTCCACTTACAAGGGTGTTAACATAACTCTTACGCCTCAAAGCGTCTGCTACGACATTGGCCTTTCCTGGGTGATAATGCAGCTTCATATCATAATCCTTTATGAGCTCCAACCATCTCCTCTGCCTGAGGTTAAGCTCCTTTTGGGTGAAGATGTACTTCAAACTCTTGTGATTCGTGTATACATCGCAACGGTTTCCAATGAGAAAATGTCTGCAGGTCTTGAGCGCATGCACTACGGCTGCTAACTCCAAATCATGCGTGGAATAATTTAACTCATGTGGTTTCAGTTGTCGTGAGGCATACGAAACAACTCTCCCATCTTGCATCAGTACTCCTCCAAGTCCTAAGCGTGAAGCATCGCAATACACTTGGTAGTCCTTGCGTATATCCGGCAGAATCAGCACTGGGGCTGAAGTCAAACATTTCTTCAACTCCTGGAAACTTGCTTCACATTCATCGGTCCAATGGAACTTAGTGTCCTTCTTCAACAATATCGTCATAGGCTTTGCAATCTTAGAGAAATTCTCAATAAATCTCCAATAATATCCCGTGAGGCCAAGAAAACCGCGGATCTCTCCAACTGAGGTGGGTGCCAACCACACAGTGACTGACTGAACCTTGGTGGGATCCACTGCTATACCCTCTCCTGATATAAAATGTCCGAGAAATCCAACTTCCTTCAACCAAAACTCACACTTGCTGAACTTGGCATACAACTCATGTTCCCTGAGCTTCTCCAGAACCATACGTAGGTGCTCCTTGTGCTCCTCTTCATTCTTCGAGTATACCAAGATATCATCAATGAACACCAGAACGAACTTATCCAAGAACTCCATGAACACCTTGTTCATCATACTCATGAAATAGGAAGGGGCGTTAGTCAATCCAAAAGACATGACCGTATACTCGTACAGCCCGTACCTTGTGGTGAAAGCTGTCTTGGGTATATCCTTCTCTCGAATCTTCAGCTGGTGATATCCTGATCGCAGATCGATCTTCGAAAACACTTTAGCTCTTGTCAACTGGTCAAATAAATCATTGATCATCGGCAGTGGGTACTTGTTCTTGATCATCAATTCATTCAACGCACGATAATCTACAACCGTTCTCAAGGATTTATCCTTCTCAACCAAAAGCACTGGTGCTCCCCATGGTGATGAACTTTGTCGGATGTAACCTTTCTCCAATAAATCCTTAATCTGCTTCTTGATCTCTTCTAGATCATTTGCGGGCATCCGGTAGGGTCTCTTTGATATTGGCCCAGTGCCTGGCAATAGCTCTATCAAAAACTCGATATCTCGATCTGGCGGCATGCCTAGTAACTCCTCTGGAAAAACATCCAGGTAATCCTTCACTACATGCACTTCCTCTTGAACAACTCCCGTGAAGGTATTTACTTGGCTCCTCCTAGGCGCATGCCTAGATACATACTTGATCCTTTTTCCCTCCGGGGTGGAGAGCAAAATCGACTTACTCGCGCAATCGATGTTTCCTCCATACATCGATAGCCAATCCATTCCTAGTATCACATCCAATCCTTGTGACTCCAAAATTATCAGGTCTGAGGGGAAAACATGCCTTCCAATGGTCAATGGCATCTGAAAACATCCTTGGCTTGCCATATACTCTGCTCCTGGCGAACTTACTAACATGGGTGTCCTTAGTACTTTAGTGGGCAGTTTATACTTATCCACGAATACCCTTGATATGTATGAATGCGATGCACCAATATCAAAAAGAACGATTGCAATAAATGACTTAACCAAAAACTTACCGATAACGGCATCAGGCTGCTCCTCAACCTCCTCCACGTTCACGTGGTTCACTTGTCTCCTGTTGAAAGGGTTGGGCTTCTTCCCAGCGCTTCCGTTGCCATTTCCATTCTTTGCTTCAGGGCACTCAGTGGCGTAGTGTCCAGTCATCCTGCATTTGAAACAAGTAGTGTGACTTAGGTCCTTCTTGGCGGGAGTGGCTGGGTTAGAGCGGTTCTGATTACTACCTGCTCCGTTCCCGTTTCCATTCTTGGGGCCACTATGGTTGTGAGAAATCCCTCCATTGTGGGTGTGACCTCCATGGTTATGGACAAGTCCTCCCGAGTTCGGGGCTAAACGTGGCTTTTGCTGAGCTCCTAGGTTGTACCTTCCTTGTCCATACTTCCTTTTGCGGCTCTCAATCTGCTGTTGCTTCCCTTCACACTACACCACAACACTGATGTAGGGACAAAAAACTGCCGGGAGAAAGCACTTTATAGGGCAGACAAACTGCCGGGATAGGTTTTCTCCCGCCAGATAGAACCGCCATGAGAACGGCTGCCGGGGATTACTTCTCCTGGCAGATAATTTTTTCCCAGCAGTTGCATTGCCGGTGCCCATCAATTTGCCGGCAGTCCACTTTCTCCCGGCAGATTGGTCAAGGCACGTGTAACATCAATTACCGGCAGTCTTGCTGCCTGCAGAAGCTCATTTTCCTAGCAGTTCTTATGCCAGCACATAGATTTCACTTCCTATTTTTTTAGGCATCCCTTATGTAATATCCATTCATTCTGTTCAAACCATCAGTACATACCACACGATTTATACACACATTTCACTCAAAGTAACATGTCTCATCCATACACTTCAATCAGAGTATCATGTAGCCCTCACCGAGAACCTTAAAGTTGATTCGATAAATTAACATAACAACCATATGTATAAGTTGGTCGCGCCACAAAAGGTACAATACATCATGTTTCTAAATGTGTCCCACAAAAGGAGTACATATGTTTCTAGGGTGTGTCACACAAGCAAAATGAGCATATACTGGCTTAACAACCAGCAAAATGAGCAGAGCAAGTGTCATAATCACTCTACGAACTTAATTATAGGTCTACCAAATCTTCACTAGCTTGAAGATCTTCCAAATCTCCCAACTCTTTAGCAGATTGAAGATCTTCCAAAGCTCCATCAGCTCTATAGGGAAATCTGCAACAAATAGAAAACTCAAAATGGAGCTCTCGTTTCAGATTTTAAATTAGCACATTAAAGATTTTGACATGCTTCAGTTTTTAACTCGTCGGCATAAATAAAACTCTTCTAAATGTGCAGCATCTCATCATCATAGCAAGCAAGGTTACATCAATAGATCAAGAAAGATTTGTTTGAAGTACACATAAACAAATCTTCATGTGCAAATAAGCAAAACAAAAAGTTGTACAATGAACTTGCAAAAGCTGCTTAGTCTAAAAAAATACAACTTACTAGTGAAAGCTATGACTAAACCTGAGTTAAACATGTATCTCTGGAGTTAATATAGTACTCTGAGTTCGAATTTTTTTTGCACCAAGTTAAACTCAACAAATAGGCAAAACTCTATACAGTACTATATTGAACAAATAGTTAAAATTGTGTACAAATAGGCAAAACTCTGCACTATAAATAGCACAGTAGTATACAAGTAGGCAAAACTCTATACTATATATAGTACAGTAGTACAAATAGGCAAACCTCTATACAAATAGGCAGGGGCAGGCCATTGGTTATTGGTTTCTCTATATCATAGGAAAAAAGAAACTCATGAAATAACCATTGGTTACAGATTTCTCTGTCTATCTCATGCATCTTAGCTTGTTTTTAATAGAGTTCACTAAAGAGAATACCCTCTAGCAGATTAGCAAGCCAAAACTGGTATGAGGATCAGTTTTATACGCCAAAACAAGTCTGAAATTCTGTACTGTATAGTAGAGTTTAACACTGAGTTCTAACTCACAGTCAAAAATCTTTCATGTTCAAATAGGTAAAACGTGCTCAGTTTGAATCTTTCCTTTTTTACTAAGATAAACATTTGTACTAAGTCTCCAGGAATGACGTAAAAGATTTCAGCACAGTAGTTACTCTATGAAATATTTTTATTTTGTAAACTTCAATACTGTATAGAGTCGAGTGCATGAAATTTCTTGGAAACATACAAACATAAAAAAATATGATTATGTCGCCTACCACTCTACCTCAACGACCCAGCTAGCATGCTAGAATAAGATTCGATCTCAAATAAACATGCATATTACCTCAGCTTGCTTGTGGTCGCATTCCTGCTTTCGTCATGGACTTGTCCACTTGCAACTG
The DNA here is from genome assembly GCF_003073215.2 of Triticum urartu. Classification (NCBI taxonomy): domain Eukaryota; kingdom Viridiplantae; phylum Streptophyta; class Magnoliopsida; order Poales; family Poaceae; genus Triticum; species Triticum urartu. The sequence continues at coordinate 346,281,401 of NC_053028.1, forward strand.
CATACATAGAACGAAAGCTTCTTAAGCAATCAACCATGATAGTAATTGTTAAGTTCAATCATAAGAACAAAAGCTCACATGCTTGTATGGCCATGCGATCCATCACAGCGCTTCCCATTAGCCAATCCTTCGGTTTTTCATCCACAACATAGTACATCTGCTTTCAAGCAAGTGTAAATGGAGAGTGTAAGGGTGATGTATTAGATAAAGGGGAAAGTTATACTACAAGTCATCAAGAGATAAAGGGGCAAGTTATACCAGAAATCATACACATTGTGCATTCTAGTGCATTTTTTCCCTTCTTCCCCTGCGTTTCTTGATCCAACTCATGGTCTAAACATGGAAAATAGTTACTTCGCTATCATCCATTTAACCAATAGTCTATATACATAGATTTTAGAGCTACACACCTTCATGCTCTTCAGTGCCGTCACTTGGCATGTCATCAACATCTCTAGTCATTTGGGACCTAAGAACTCGAGCATCTCATCGTAATCATCTAGGTCGATCTCCTCTTGAACATCATCAGGTTGAACCTCATCATGGTCACTAAGATTGAGCATCTCATCGTAATCCCCATCCCACTCTTATCCATTCTTGACCAATTTCACTAAGATTGCCTAACATGAGAAAGAAAGAATACTTCTATTAAGGAAAAAATCTAGTAACAAAAATGCATATCGTCCTTATCTAGTACAGGCAACAAGAAATACACACTAGTAGAAAAAGGGTCAAACGTGAAGCACATTAGTGCCGGTTTGATTTGGGCCCGGTACTAATGGTACCATTAGTGCTGGTTCGAACGGATTTGCATTAATGTCGGTTCGTGTTGAACCTTTAGTACCGGTTCGTGGCACGAACCGGTACTAAAGGGGTGGTGGCAGGCTGGCGTCAGGCCGGGGCCCCATGATCACCTTTAGTACCGGGCACGAACCGGTACTAAAGGGTTCTGACCTATAGTACCGGTTGGAGACACAAACCGGCACTATAGGGCAATTTTCAAACTTGAAAAAATCATAACTAAATCATCCTAATTCAGAAAAATACATATAATATATCAAAATTTGCAGAACAAAGGGGTTGATCCGCTGAAACAACCAATTTTCCGTTTCGACAATTTTTTAAAATCACAAAATTCCAAAGGGAAAATAGAGTTTTTGGGCGTTTTAGACGTTTTTTTGGACGTTTTTAGCGTTTAGTGCTAGGGTTTAGATTTCAGCGTTTAGGGTTAGGTTTTATGGTCTAAACCCTTAGTTTTTACTGTTTAGCATAGAGTTTCCGACGATTTAAGTCCCGGGTTTAGGGTTTAGGACAATTTTTGAAATGACAAATTGTAAAAGGAAAAAAAATATGCTCTAATTTATGTTTTTTTGAATTTTGGTTAAATCTTGTCAAACCGGTCAAACAACTGATTCAAGAAAGTTTGAGTGTTACTAAATAATTACGCAATAATATTAGTGTTACTAAATAAGTATCTCAGTTTTTTTGAATTTTGTTCAAATCTGTGGTCAAACTACTTATTCAAGAAATATTAGTGTTACTACATAATTATTCAAGAATATTAGTGTTACTAAATAATTATTTCAATTTTTTGAATTTTGGTCAAATCTGGTCAAACTATGGTCAAACTGTGGTCAAAATATGGTCAAACTTATTCAAGAAATATTAGCGTTACTAAATAATTACTTTTTTTTAGAATAATAGTTTCAAACTCAAACGGTGAAATGTGTGACTTCATGCTCAAGCTAAACTCCTGAGGGTTAATAGGATTGACATCTTACTATTGTCAGGAAAACAACAAGTGCAGACTCGGAAACGAAGGAGAATAGAACCTGAAAGTTAAGCATGCTCGGGCTGGAGTAGTGAGAGGGATGGGTGACCGGTCGGGAAGTTAGATGATTTGGAATGAGTGATCCACACTTGAGCAGTTAAGAGAGGTGATTAGAGACTAAATCATCAAATAATTCAGAAAAATTAAAAATCAAAAAAATCAAAAAAAAATTCCAAAATTTTCAAAAAAAATTCAAAAAAAACCTTTAGTATTGGTTGGTAACACCAACCGGTACTAAAGGTCCCCCATACCAGGGCGCGAGCTCACGCCACATGGTGGCACTTTAGCGTCGGTTCGTGCCGAACCGGTACTAAAGGGGGGGGGGGCTTTAGTGCCGAAACTTTAGTGCCGGTTCCATAACCGGCACTAAAGGCCCTTACAAACCAGTTTTAAAGCTCCGTTTTCTACTAGTGACAATACGGAGAAGGAATGTCATCCCACAACAGAATATAATTAACTGAAACATGTCATTTCAGAAAATATAATAACCAAAATAGAGTAAGAATGTCATCATCTATATCATAAAAGCATAGCACCTATTCTGTCCACATATGGTATTTCACAAAACACAAACAAAGATGGTAGTAGGTGCATCAACTAAACAAACAAACACTTAAAATAATTATCTTTGTTTCATCTCAAATTAAAATGACCTCCAAAGCTCAACTAAACAATCAGGTGTCAACCAATTTAATTACGGTATGCACTTGTTAATCACCAACAGTACATGTCCTTTGATCTAAAGGGCTACTAATAGTAGTAGTGATTGTTTTTAGACAACCAAACAACCTTCAAACCTGTCTGGTTCATGGTTTTTTCGCTATTATCATATCAAAGCAATTACAAATTGTTGATTTGTTCTAACTGTCAGAATAGTTCAGTGCTGAAGTACAGGAGGGCACATTCAGAACAAAAAAAGGGCACAAAAATTGCAACATCTCACCTGTCAAATGAAGTATAGGAGGCAGTGAAGTCCACGGAAAGGATGTTGAGGATATGGTCGACGACCTGCTGCTTCGGGGTTGCGTGTGGAGGAGGCGGACCCGCGGCTTGGTGCTTGGTGAAGCTTTCGGGGAGGCCTGCTCGAGGAGTAAGTGCGCGAGTAGGTTTGTGGCGAGGATGGTGGCCGCCGGTGGGGTGGCTCGGCGACGACGGTGCCGCTATGGAGTGAGGCGACGACAGTAGTGATCGGCAGCAGTGGGTTGGTTGTTGGGGGCGGCAGAGGGGCGGAGCGGCTGCCGTGATGGAGGGCGACGACGGAAGTTCTCGGTTGTAGAGCTTCCGTCGGTGGTGGGATGGTTGGGGGCGGAGGCCTTGCAGTCCTATGGAGGGTCTCGATTTGTGGGCGGCAGAGGGGTTGCGGTGGTGAGGGCCTATGCCGGCGGTGGACTGAGTGGAAGGCGGCCGCGCGGCGGCGGTGGGAAGCTTTGGGGGCGGCATCGCGCGACGGCGGTGGGAAGATTTGGGGGCAGCAGTGTGCGGCAGCGGTGGGAAGGTTTGGTGGCGGCGGCGGTCTGGTGGAGGGGATTGGGCGTGGATTTGGGGCGGAGATGCGGTCTGATTTTTTTTAGGGTTATGCGGTCAGGTGGAGCAGGACTGCAGGAGGGCTGGCGCGTGTATTTCTTCTTGGGCCTAAAATTCTGCCAAAGTCGCGCGCTCTTTTTTTCTCGTTGGCGCGCTCTTAGGGCCGACTTTTGGGTCTCACGGCAAAGGCGGTCTCCGGCAGACTATGGGCCGAAAGTTAGTTCTCCCGGCAGTTTTTGGGCCGTAAAATGTACCGGCAGTTACAGCGCCGTTGTTGCTCAAGTTCTCCCGGCAGTTCATATGCCCTAATGTGATTTTAGCGGCAGAAACTAATGTCCCGTCAGATACTTTGCCATTAGATAGGTTTTTCTCCCGACAGTTAACTGCCCCCAATCAAGTGTTGTGGTGTAGTGTCAATCATAAGAGCCTTGTCTACCAACTCCTGGTAGTAGTTGAATGTTGCCACCATCAACTGCATGCTCATCTCATCATTCAGCCCTTCCATAAACTTCTCCTGCTTTGAAGTATCTGTGGCCACATCATTAGGGGCATAACGAGATAGCTTACTAAATTCATCCATGTACTGCCCCACAGTACGGTTCCCTTCGCGTAAATTGCGAAACTCACGCTTCTTCATGCTCATAGCTCCAGTTGAGACGTGGGTTGTGCTGAATGCTTGCTGAAACTGCTCCCAAGTGACATTGTCTATGGGAAAGGTGGCTGTGTAATTCTCCCACCATGAGGCTACTTGTCCATCCAATTGGTGCGCGGGAAAACGCACCTTCTCAGCATCTGTACATCCTGCAGTGGTTAACTCCCTTCCAATCCTGCGGAGCTAATCATCTGCAACTATTGGCTCGGTGCTACTGGAAAACACCGGCGGCTGTAACCTCAGAAAACGAGCTAAGTTGTCAACTGGTGGTGGTGGGTTGTTGTTGTTGTTGCCTTGGTTCTGAACTAACAACTGCATCAAGGTATTCTGTTGTTGGATCAACTGAGTGAGCTCCGGTGGAAAGGTAAATGCGGGGTCACGTCTCAGAGGCATCTGAGGGTTTAGAGGGAAGAGAAGTAGAATAGAATGAGGTCTAGTGAGAAAATACTACCCATATGCACATGAGACAAACACAAAAATATCACTCAATCAATCAAGCAAGGGCATACAATCGGTCTAGAACTATCGTTACAAAAGTGCTCGGACTATACTATATACATGGTGGAATACTACTACTAATATGGAGGTCGACTAGAAAAATTGATCGGTAGAGGACTCCATAATATCCGCTCCAGCTTCATCAACATAGTCATCATCACTACTATCCGGGTTGGAGTCGGTGTCGTCGATGATGATGTAGTTCTCCGGGCAAGTGGAATCGTCATCTTCTCCTCCTGGCGCGGGGTCTCCCATGAATACTCCCAGCTTCCTTTTTAAATCGTCATTCTTCTCCACTAGTACGACGATTTCCTCCTCATAATCTTCGCGAGTAGCCTTGAGTTCTTCCTCCAGCTCCGTGATCCTTGTCATTGCCTTCTTCAGATCTATCATGCCTGCACACATCTGGTTCTCCTGGCGACGAATGTGCTGGCTTAACTCCTGGATTAAAGCTGCGATTGGTCTATCCTTCATGGTGTTGATCATCTCCCATTCCTCATCTCGACGCCCACAAATCTGGTAGATAGTATCTTTAAGATCCTTGTGGTAAACTTCTCCAATGCATCAAATGGTGATGTGGGCTGCCATACTCTTTCCTAGACTCCAGGTTGGTGCATCAAAAGAAAACTCTATAGGCTCAGTGACTGGCATGAATGTCCTTCCTGGAACATGAACTTGAATCATCCAGCGCTCCTCTTCTAGTAAAGTGGTGTTGTAAGTCCCGGTGAAGCTTGGTATTCCAATGTTCAGGTACTTAGGGACTTCCTTCAAGTGTCGTCCAAAGGGTGTGTCTTCATCCGGTTGTGCAAACTTGTTCCTTGCGTCCGCCATCCTAAAGATTAGAAAATGGAGAGGAGTCAGAAATGAGAAGAGAGTAGCGATCTAGGGCTTTAGCTTAGTGGTTGTGTCCTACACTCAGCGTGTGCTCTGATACCATCTTGTAGCGACCCGACCTCAAACGGTCAAGTCAATGTGCTTCAGTGTCATCCCTGGATCGGTAATGCTGACACACACAGTCATCGAAGGATTTATAACAGAGTAGCAATCACACACTTATTACATCGAATGTCTCCAAAAGAGAACTTATTATAGTAAATATGGCTTAAGGCCATCTAATACGATAACAGTGGAAGGCTTGGAAGATAAAGTGAGTCCATCAACTCCAATGGCATAGCTGAGCTGCACGGCAACGACCTAACGAACCTTACTCCTCGTCTGAAAAATCTGCAACATGATATGTTGCAGCCCGAAAACGGGTCAACACATGGAATATGCTGCCAATGTAACACAGTATAGCAATAAACAGAAATAATGCTAACACTATATGCATATATGGCTGGTGGAGGCTCTATGGTTATAAGGTTTTTGCAAAAAGCCAATTTTTTTCCTACAACAAAGGAATAAGTTTTATTTTAACTATCATGGTAGTTGAAACATCATTGAGAAGGTTCCTCCAACTCAATCCCAATTAAAGTAATTCATTAACCCAACAAATTAATTTAGAGTGATGAGATACAATAAGATAATCCAAATACTAGATACTCAAGATGTCCATAATCGGGGACACGGCTAACCATGATTAGTTTATACACTCTACAGAGGTTTGCGCACTTTTCCCCACAAGACTCGATCTCCTCCGTTGGATTTCTCGCACTACATGATTTTTAACAAACGGATGACCAAGACACAGTCTTTCAGAAGCATTAACTCTTTACTCTAGGTGTATAGTTACACCTACTTTCCCTCTACATCTGCTAGCCCACCACTGAAAGAGGTCACACAACTTACTCAAACTATGCCAGAGCCCATAATGGCTTGTGGCTGAACACGGAGGTTTCTAGCATGAATAATCTTAAGATCCCTTTGATCCTGGGTAGCGGACTGTAGGAAGATCACACGGGTACTCCGGGATATCCTAGGACAACATTGGGTTCTCCAAGTGCCCAAACAAGCAATCCACCCAGATGTGTATTAAAGTTGCCACCTTAAGTTGAACCATTAATTAACAATCTCACATCTGTCATGGATACACTCGGACCCAATCCACGTCTACGAGCATAGCATAGCAATATAAGCATAACGTAGAAGTAACTCCCAAGGGTTTCATAACAAAACAAGGCAATAGGTTCTACCTCATCAACTACTTCCCAAACCCACAAGTTAAACACATCCTAATCATGCAGTGTTTGAGGATTTGAACTAATGCATAAAAACTGGGTATGAAAAGAGTATGATCAATGTGTTACTTGCCTTGTTGACGATCCGCAAAACCTAGGGACTCGAAGTAGCACGCTTCGCACTCCAGGAATTCTATCGCAAACAAACAATAGCATACATAAGCAATCAATTATAGATGCACGGGTAAAACTCAAATAAGAAGAACTAACCAGAAAGTTCAACTTAAGAACTCCGGTTTGCAAAAAGAATCAAATCAAACATAGCACTGAAACTCAAACTTCGAAAGAAATAAGATCTGAATACTAATCTGAACTAAACTCAAATTTTATAGTACCAAAATCGTGTTCAAGTTGGTTAAAAAGAAAGAGGGTTTAGAGATGAAGATCTAGGCGCTTGAATCGCCTGATTCCGATAAACGAGCAAAAAGATAAACTAAGACGAAAATCAGATCAGAAATCGCGATCGAAAATAATCGCAAAAAACCCGAGAAAAAGAAAAACGGACGAACAGGCCAACGAACGAACGTTCGTTGTCTATAACTAACGGGCGAAAACCATTCGTTAAAACGAACGTACGGACGAACGTCCGCTAAATAAACTAAACCGAGAAAACCGGCGAACCGAAAGAAAACCAAACTAGGGTTTCTAATAAAACCGAGCGGTTAACCCAAAAAAACAAAACGGCGGCGGCTACCTCCGGCGAGGCGAGGTGCGGCTATGGAACGGCGACACGGCGGCGGAGCGGCGACGCAGGGCGGCAGGCGGCGGGGCGCTGCAGGCAGCGGCGCTGCGGCGGTGCGGCACGGCAGGCGGCGGCGTCTTGGGCTGCTGCTGCTGCTTTGCAACGGCGGGGTGGCGGTTTGGGGGCGCGGGGCAGCGGCTTATAAAGGGGGGGGGGGGGGGGTCTTGGGGGGGGGGGGGGGAGGAGTCCCAGGCGGCGACGGCGGCGGCCCCGTGTCCCGGCCGGACTCGGGCACGGCGGCGGAGGCGGTGGCGTGGCGCGGGCCGGCTTGGCTCGGCTGGGCCTTGGCCTAGTTGGGCGCAGAAGTTTTTTTAACATATTCCACTGAAAGAAATCCTAGAAAAATAAATAAAAATCTAAAAATATCAAAACAATTTTTCGTCGTCTAAATAAAATATTTAGAACAGAGTGAACATTTTCTTCGCCTAATATGCAATTTTGAAAAATGCACCTTTTTTCTAATTCAAAATAAATACCAATAAAAACCCGGAAAAAAATATCAATCTGGTTTTAATGTTTTTCCTCCAATACTTCATTTGTTTTGGAGAAGTCGTATTATCTCCACTCTTATATTTTTATATGAAATATTTTGGAGAGAAAAATAAATAAACCAAAGTGATCCGTGTTTCGATATTTGATAAAAGTCAAATATGAAAACTTGAAATCCCCAACTCTCTCTGAGGGTCCTTGAGCTGCATGGAATTTCGAAGATCATGAAAAGAAATGCAACAAAATATGATATGCATGAATGACCTATGTATAACATTCCAAATTAAAAATTTGGGATGTTACAGGCGCGCCAAGGGGGGAGCCCTACTTGGACTCCCAGTCCATGTAGGATTCGCCCCCCTTCCTTCCAACGGAGAGGGGAAAGGGGAAAGGAGGGAGAAGGAGAAGGAAAGAGGGGGGCCGCACTCCCTCCCCTTCTCCAATTCGGATTGGGCAGAGGGGGGCCTCCTCGTGGCCAGCCTCCTCTCATCCACTATGGCCCATTAGGCCCATTAACTTTTCCGGGGTTTCCGGTAGCCTCCCGGTACTCCGAAAAATCCCCGAACCTTATCGGAACCATTCCGGTGTCCGTATATAACCTTTCAATGTATCAATCTTTACCCCTCGACCATTTCGAGACTCCTCGTCATGTCCGGTCACCAGAACACATAACTCATATTACAAATCTTCATCGAATGTTAAGCATGCGGACCCTATGGGTTCGAGAACTATGTATACATGACCGAGACACATCTTTGATCGATAACCAACAGCGGAACATGATGCTCATATTGGCTCCTACGTATTCTACGAAGATCTTTATCGGTCAAACCACATAACAACATATGTTATTCCCTTTGTCATCTGTATGTTACTTTCCCAAGATTCGATCGTCGGTATCATCATACCTAGTTCAATCTCGTTACCGGCAAGTCTCTTTACTCGTTTCGCAATGCATCATCCCGCAACTAACTCATTAGTTACATTGCTCGCAAGGCTTATAGTGATGTGCATTACTGAGAGGACCTAGAGATACCTCTCCGATACTCAAAGTGACAAATCCTAATCTCGATCTATGCCAACTCAACAAACACCTTCGGAGACACATGTAGAGCTTCTTTATAATCACCCAATTACGTTGTGACGTTTGATAACACACAAGGTGTTCCTCCGGTATTCGAGAGTTGCATAATCTCATAGTCAGAGGAATATGTATAAGTCATGAAGAAAGCAATAGCAATAAAACTAAACGATCATTATGCTAAGCTAAAGGATGGGTCTTGTCCACCACATCATTCTCTAATGATGTGATCCCGTTCATCAAATCACAACACATGTCTATGATCAGGAAACTTAACCATCTTTGATTAACGAGCTAGTCAAGTAGAGGCATACTAGGGACACTCTGTTTGTCTATGTATTCACACATGCACTAAGTTTTCAGTTAATACAATTCTAGCATGAATAATAAACATTTATCATGATATAAGGAAATATAAATAACAACTTTATTATTGCCTCTAGGGCATATTTCCTTCAATGTTAACATAAGGAAACGCATGTGTAACTTACAAATCATCGCACACGAGTACTTGCAGACACATCGTGTGCGATACTCCTAGCCACCGCAAGCAACTAGTTTGCATTTTCAAAGATTTTGTACACACAGAATCGCACACGAACTAACTATGTTAACCATCTGTGTTGTAATTTCTCATGGCAAACAGTTCCTCCAAGTCGGCTGTTTGTCAGGTATCACACACATCTTGTTTACACGACTCGTTTGTGCTCTTTTGGCTCATCGCAAACAGTTCATCCATGTGAATTGTATGTCGCATATCACACATATCTTGTTAAGTTGAATCGTTTCTCTTGTGATCCCTAATCGAAAATAGTTCGTCCGAGTGAACTATATGTCGTATATCGCACACACATTGATATGGCTGACCGTTTCTATTGTTCTGCCTATTGCAAACAGTTCGAATAGATTAATCGTGTGCCCTGCATCGCACACGCAATTAAAATCTAAACCATGTTTGATGGCTCCGCCATCGCAAACGTTTTGCACCTTTTTGACGGTTTTTTACACCACCATTTGCGATTATTGCATCGCACACAGTTTCGTCAAAGGATCTCTGATCGTAGTGTCGCGTTAGCAGTATCCTGCAGTACTGTAGCATTAAATCAGGAAAATATGCCACTAACTTCTAAATCGTATGGGGATGAAAGATTGTAAGCCTTCACCCACACCATTGTCTTCCTTAGAAAAACTTTCAGCATTTGAAAGAGAGCCACTTAAGAAAGAAGAGAGCACAAAATACAATAGTGTTGTAGGAGCCTTACAATACTTAACTATGACAAGGCCTGATATATCCTTTATTGTTAATAAGGTTTGTCAGTATCTACATGCACCTACCACTGCACACTGGACAACGGTTAAGAGAATAATACGATATATAAAACACATTGTGAGCTTAGGCCTTTAGTTCAGACGTTCCAACTCTACTCTTGTTAGTGCTTTTTCTGATGCTGGTTGGGCAGGATGTAGTGATGACACAAAGTCAATTGGAGGATTTCCAGTATTTCTTGGCTCCAATCTCATTTCATGGAGTGCCAGGAAAGAAGCCACAATGTCAAGATCAAGTACCGAGGCTGAGTACACGTCACTAGCAAATGCTACTGCTGAGATCATTTGGGTGGAATCACTGCTTAATGAATTAGGAATCAAGCAACATCATGTTTCATATCTGTCGTGTGATAACTTGAGTGCCACTGTAACGCCCTCGATGCGGCTATAGCTCCCACGTGTCAAGGCACGACTTAGAGACATAACCGCATTGAACGCAATGTCGCAAGTCAGGCAATCATTACAACATCCCATGTAATACATGATAAAACGGGGAAGATAACATAGTTGGCTTACACTCACCACGTCACATCAGAGTACATAAATAACATTCATCATACAAATCACTCATGGCCCGACTACGGCGCCAAAATAGAAAAGACCCCCAACATGCGACAAGGCCCTGAATCGATAACCCCAACTAGGCACCACTACTGATCGTCGGGAAAGGAAACATAATAACGCTGAGAGTCCTCGTCGAACTCCCACTTGAGCTCGTACTCGTCACCTGGAGCGGAATCACCTGGACCTGCATCTGGAGTTGTAGTATCTGTGAGCCACGGGGACTCAGCAATCTCACACCCACGCGATCAAGACTATTTAAGCTTATAGGAAGGATAAGGCAAGTATGTGGAGCTGCAGCAAGCGACTAGCATATGTGGTGGCTAACTTATCCGCAAAGGAGAGCGAGAAGAGGAGGCAAAGCGCGAGCGAGAGACTAGAAGGAACAACCTGCGCAAGCATTACTCCAACACCGTGTCCACTTCCCGGACTCCGCCGAGAAGAGGCCATCACGGTAACACACTCAGTTGATTCATTTTAATTAATTAAGGTTTAAGTTATCTACAACCAAACATGAAAAAAAAATACATGGCAGTGATGTACACAAGATGGTTAACAAAACACTAGCACTTAGCCATAGGCAAATTCATCCATTAAGAGGTTCAAACAAGCATGGCAAAAATGAATATGCAAAACAGATTCCAGACTTGGTGAAATTAACACTAGCCTGAAATTTCAGATCACGATGCTCTCTTTGGAGCAGCAAAACAACATGATAAATGACCCGAACATGACAAGTAAGAACATGGAATGGAGCTACTCAACAAGCTTAACAAAACACCCAAAGTGACCTGGGGCCAAAAGGGTTCACAAAATACTCTACCGAGCTCACGAACATAACTCGAACACAATCAGTTTTCAGACTTAGTGAAAACTGAGACATGCTGAAATTTAACTCACGAAGGCATGTAAACGAGCTCGATGCACTCACCATGGTGCAATTCATGGCAAGTCAAGCATATATATAGAAATAAGACACAATATTCTAGCTACACATGGCAAGAACAAAGGCATAGCATGCATGGAACACTAACGGTAGCATCGGCAAAATCGCAAACAAGTTGACGATCTGCCCAGATTAACAACGAAGCAAAAGTTGAGCTCGATTGAGTCAACCTAGAGCACTCCACATATGCAAACAAAGACATGGATGGATAGATCATAACATAAATATCAAAACTCCCTTACTGATCATCCTCAAAAGAGGCACGGATCACTAGGAAACAAGCTGGACATATGGCATCACGAACTAAAATATCCCAGACTTAGTGAAAATCACTAAGTCCCTGAAATCAGCAATCTCAGGTACCTCTCTTCGCAAGCTTGCACAAGACAACTCACACATCCTAAAAATGCATGGGTGGCACCTATGGAAAGAAGACAAAATGCTTAACAATTCATCCCAAAGGGGCACAGGCATATCATGCACGGATCAAACATGGCAAAAATGACAAAAGTGCATGATGAACTAACGGATCTGCAATTTAACTCACGAAGCCTCCTTCTAACAGCATTTAGGGCATCAAGATGAGCTCAAATGCAAATGATGGAATGGAATGAAATGATGTACATGTCGAGACGAAGATTTTGGTATATCATACACCCAAAACGGAGCTACGGTTGCAGAGATACGGGTCCTCAAACAGGAGCATATGGAGTAAAAATTCTAGGGACTTAGCAAAAAAAAACAACCTCCCAGATCAGATCTAGGGTTTACTGTAGCACTTCGCGACACTGTAGCAGATTGGTGCCGGAGCTCGCGCTCGCCGGAGAAGGACGCCGGAGGAGAGGAGGGGCTCGCCGGCCGGTGGAGGGGCGGCCGGATCCGGCCCGGTCGCCGGTGGTGGAGGCGGCGGGCGGCTCGGCGACGGAGAACCGAGGCGGGGCCGGGCGAGGCGGAGGGCGGCGATGGCGGCGGTGGTGGCTCCGGCCACCGGAGCTACGGGCGGCGGCGGAGGCCGGTGGCCTCGGGCGGCGGCGGTCGGGCCACGGCCACCTCTGGCCCGGGAGGAGGAGGAAGGGGGCCGGCGCGCGGGCCAGGCGGCCCGGCGGCGGCGATGTGGGCGCTGCCCACGTGACGGCGCGTGAGTGGGTGCGGCGGCGGGGCGGACAACGTCCGGCGCGGGCGGACACGTCCGGCCCAGCGCGGGGGAAGATGGATCTGTTTTTTTTATGGTTTTGAACGGGGGAAGAGGAGATCTGAATGGAGGGGGTATAAATAGGCATAAGTGGAGGTAGGAGAGTCCAAATGAGGTGCGGTTTTCGCCCACGCGATCGTGATCGAACGCTCTAGGACATGGAGCAGAGTTTGGTGGGTTTTGGGCCAAATTTGGGGGGTGTTGGGCTGCAACACATACGAGGCCTTTTCGGTCCCTCGGTTAACCGTAGGAGTATCAAACGAAGTCCAAATGACACGAAACTTGACAGGCGGTCTACCGGTAGTAAACCAAGGCCGCATGGCAAGTCTCGGTCCAATCCGGAAATGTTTAATCCCCACACACGAAAGAAAGCTAGAAATGGTCACCGGAGGAGAACGAAGCGTCGGAATGCAAAACGGACAACGGGGAAAATGCTCGAATGCATGAGATGAACATGTATGCAAATGCAATGCACGAGATGACATGATAAGGGATGCACGAAAAAGAAAACAACACACGGAGACAAAGACCCGAACCCGAGAAATAAATATAACTTAACACCGGAAACGGCAAGAGTTGGAGTACAAATAGGGAAAGTTACATCCGGGGTGTTACAGCCACATATCTCTGTGCTGATCCTATCTTTCATGGCAGAACCAAACACATTGAAATCGATTTTCTTTTTTTTTTGAGAATCACCAGAGGGGGGGGAGCTCCCCCACCTGAATATATTGCTCAAAGGACTGCCGTGGCAGTGAATACAGAATTACATAGGCATGTGCAGAGAGGTAGGAGCGCCACGAGAAGATGCCCTCCTTGTCTTGTGAATGCGCAAGACATTGAAATCGATTTTCACTTTGTGCGAGAAAGAGTTGTAGAGAAGAAGTTGGATATACAGTTCATTCGTCCCTCTAAAGATTGGATAGCAGATGGTTTCACCAAAGCTTTGCCAGTCAAGTCATTTGAGGAGTTTAAGAGGAATCTTAATATAGGATAGTTGAGATTAAGAGAGGATGGTAGAATTGAAGAGAGCTTCATATTGTAATCGAAAACTAACTTTATCTCTATTTTTCTCCCAAAGCTATACATCTTTCCTCCTCTCATATAACAACCGAACTCCTAGCGATCGGTACAAACTTGTAGCATGACAAAGGCTTTTTCTGCCTACGATCAATACATACGTGCGGCTCCTCTAAGGAGGAGTAGGAACGCTTCAACCTACACCGATGATGTGGCCAATGTTGATGTACCAACACAACACCAACACCATCGCCGCTCCCTTGGCCTTCCCTTGCCCAGAGACGGCTGGGAAGATCACGGTGCTTGGATCTGAGAGAAAGGAAGGGAGCAGGTCGCACATGAAGGAATCTCGCCGCCGCCGGTGGCGGGGAGGTGAGGTTCCCGCCCGTATCCCTCAGGGAGACGACGCGGTGGGCAGTTGAGATGCGGCTGTCTAAACTTTCTCTTTTGTTGTGTTGAGCGCAACTCATAAAAAAAATCCATGTATTCGGTGATTTTGACATGAAGAGTTAAATCATGTGGACACGCACTCCTAGAATCCCAAGGTACACAAATACCGGCCGGCCAGGAAAAGGGTAAAAGCGACGAAAGGATGTGACACAACCAGTGGAGAGTGGCGACGATGGTGTGCACATCCATCAATGACCGGTGTGTTTGTGTGTGTATTGTTGGCAACAGAGTGCATGCAAGATGTGGTTGCCAGTGCTGGCACATCCATCCCTTTGTCGGCCTCTCGACCCAGGATGAGATTTTGTTGCCTGCTTAATCCCCCTCCATCCCCTTCATCTCTTCTTGCATTCCACCATACGTATTTCGACCATCCAAAAGAGTTCTCAACATTACAGCAGCGCTAGCTACCTAGCTGCTCATTTAGATTAGCGTTAACCCTAGTATTGGTTAATTATCACATGCATGTGTGCATGGATGGTTGCATGTGGGGGGTCGGAGTTAAGTAAACAGCGACACCTGGGGCCGTTCACCACATTTTTCAGTTTAGAATAGTCACAATGGGTAATAATTTAGACTCGTAACATGTGTATGTTAATAGTCTATATTATTATCTTTATAGTGAGGAATAACATATGTATGGTGTCATGTAACATTTTATTTATTAGATTATAGATTCATCTTATCTTGATATGTGTGATGTTATAGTAACCAGCTATATTTTTCTTTCCTCATTAACTATTCGCTACATCATCTGTTTTGTCTAAAGATGTGTGATGTTATCACTTATATTACTCTCATCGTGTGTAGTCTTACAGCGAGGAGATCTAGCCAGCTTGTGTATGTTCAACAGGCCAGTGCGCCGCATGCTCCAAATAACAGCTGACCACCTATCGATCATCAAGAAATTAAGCACGTACGCTAGAGACCGTTAAGGTGAGACATTGTTGTCAAAAGTTGGTAGATTAGCAAGCTGTAGTAGTAGTGGTGGTGGTGGTGCATGGTAATTAAGATAGGATTATAGTCATGTACGAACAAGTGGAATCATTATCTGGGCAAGTGATGATGGTGTGTGTCGCTGCAGAGGCAGGCAACATTTTTTTAGAAAAGGAGGATGACCTC
This sequence comes from Triticum urartu, assembly GCF_003073215.2. Taxonomy (NCBI): domain Eukaryota; kingdom Viridiplantae; phylum Streptophyta; class Magnoliopsida; order Poales; family Poaceae; genus Triticum; species Triticum urartu. The sequence goes on from NC_053028.1 coordinate 346,297,009, forward strand.
CGGCCTCTGCATCTGGGAGATGCATATAAGTATTTTATTGATTATTCTCGAGAACCTTACAAAGTATTACAACAATATGCCCTGAATCCGCCATCTTGGCAACATATGCCACAACTCCTATCCATATGATGAAGGGGTGCTACCTGGGTCACATACCCGGTCTATTCACCTAAGCTTATCATCAAAACCAGAAGACCCAGCCGAGTCACATACCGGGTCTAGGGCATAAACTGGTCTGACTGTGACGCCCCGAGACCGCTGCGCCATGTGTCGTCCAGTTATTCGTTGTTGTTGCCTTGTCATTTGCTTGCGTGTCATGCATTCCATATCATGTCATCATGTGCATTTCATTTGCATACATGTTCATTTCATGCATCCGAGCATTTTCCCCGTTGTCCGTTTTACAATCCGGCGCTCCTATCTCCTCCGGTGCCCCTTTCTACCTTTTTTCATGTGTGGGCGTTAAACATTTCCGGATTGGACCAAGACTTGTCAAGCGGCCTTGGTTTACTACCGGTACACCGCCTGTCAAGTTTCGTGCCATTTGGACTTCGTTTGATACTCCAACGGTTAACCGAGGGACCGAAAAGGCCTCGTACGTGTTGCAACCCAACACCCTTCCAATTTGGCCCAAAACCCACCTAAACCTCCCCCATCATCTCGTTCTTCGATCACGATCGCGTGACCGAAAACCGCACCTCATTTGGACTCTCCTAACTCCCTCTACCTATATATATGTGATCTTCTCCAAAAATTCGCGGTACAACCCTACTCTAACCTTCCCCGCCGCCGGCGGCCACCTCACCTCCACCAATCCGGACTCGCCACGTCGCCCTTCCCCACCGCCGCAGCCAACAGGCACCCGCCATCTGACACGCGCCGCCTACCACCACCGCACTGCACCGCGCCTGGCCCGCCGGGCCCGTGCCGCCCATCCCGTCACCGCCGGCTGCCCGCGGCCGCCTCCTGTGCGCAGCGCCCCGCACCGGGGAGCGCCTCGGCCGCCCGCTCCTTCCTCAAGTACGGTCGGCACCGGCCGGCGCCGCCGCTCCGCCGCCTCGCCATCAACGCCCCGCCGCGGCGAGCTCCGCCGACCGCCCGAGCCGGTCCCCGCACCACCGTGCACCACCACCCTTCGCCACCACCGCCGGCGACTGCCGCTCCGGCGACCTCGCCGCACCACTGCGTCCCTCGATGCCCGGCGACCTCCAGCTTCCTCTCCGGCAAGTTCGACATTCCGGCAAACCTCGTTTTCCGCGCCGGCCCGATCTCGATCTCAGATCCAAAATCACCTCGAGTTGACTTTTTTCTCTGAACCCTAATCGTTTTGCATATTTAATCGCATCGTAACTCATTATCCGTAGCTCCATTTTGTGCGTGTAGCATATCAAAATGGCACCCGCCGCCGCAGCCAACAGGCACCCGCCATCTGACGCGCGCCGCCTCCCACCACCGCACTGCACCGCGCCTAGCCCGTCGGGGCCCGGATCTGGCCCTTCGGGCCCATGCCGCCCATCCCGTCGCCGCCGGCTGCCCGCGGCCGCCTCCTGTGCGCAGCGCCCCGCGCCGGGGAGCGCCTCGGCTGCCCGCTCCTTCCTCAAGTCCGGTCGGCACCGGCCGGCGCCGCCGCTCCGCCGCCTCGCCATCAACGCCCCGCCGCGGCGAGGTCCGTCGACCGCCCGAGCCGGTCCCCGCACCACCGTGCACCGCCGCCCTTCGCCACCACCGCCGGCGACTGCCGCTCCGGCGACCTCGCCACACCACCGTGTCCCTCGATGTCCGGCGACCTCCAGCTTCCTCTCCGGCAAGTTCGACATTCCGGCAAACCTCGTTTTCCGTGCCGGCCCGATCTGGATCTCAGATCCAAAATCACCTCGGGTTGACTTTTTTCTCTAAACCCTAATCATTTTGCATATTTCATCGCATCGTAACTCATTATCCGTAGCTCCATTTTGTGCGTGTAGCATATCAAAATGGTCGTCTCGACGAGTACATCATTTCATCTCATTGCATCATTTTCATTTGAGCTCATCTTGATGCCTGAAATGTTGTTGGAAGAGGGCTACGTGAGTCTGTTGTCAGATCTGTTTCAGCAAATAGCTATTTGTCATTTTTGTAATGATTAATGTGTGCATGATATGATTCTGAACTCTACATGTGTTTTGTTATATGCCATGCCATCTTTATAGGAGTGTATGCCATGTATTTTTGTGATATTTGTGGTACTAGCACAAGCTTGCAAAGTAGCGTAATCGGTAATGCTGATTTCAAGGACTTAGAATTTCTCTAAGTCCTTGTCCTGATTTTGTCGTTATGTCATATGTTCATGTTGTTTCCTAGTGATCCATGCCTCTTTTGAGGATGATCAGTAAGGATGATTTGTTAATATTGTGGTGCTCTATCCATCCATGTCTTTGTTTGCATTTATGGAGCACCCTAGCTTGAGTTAATCGAGCTCTACTTTTGTTATATCGTGAATCCTGGCAGATTGTGGACTTGTTAGCGATTTTGCCGAGGATGTTGCTATTGATCCGTGCATGCTATGATGTTGTTCTTGCCATGTCTAGTTTCTATGCCATGTATTCTTGATAGGTGTATTCTTAGTTTGTCATGCCATGATCTGTAGTGAGTGCATCGAACTCGTAAACATGCCTACTCGTTAACTGTTTTGCATGCTCCAGCTTTTCACTAAGCCTGAGATCTGTTTATGTTTTTGCCATGTTCACATGCTTGCAATTGTATTGTCTGATCCCTTCTGGCTCAAAGTCACTAAGGGACTTTTGGTAAGTGCTTTGAGTAACTCCATGTCATGCCTTGCTTTGCCATGTTAAGTTCCTGTTGTATGTAGTTTTCATGCTCTAAAGTGTGCTTCCTGATGATAAATTCCAGACTTGTGTTAATTTCACTAAGTCTGAAACCTGTTATCATTTGCACTTTTGCCATGCTTGTTTGAACCTGTTAATGGATGAATCAGTCGTAGCTTAGTGTTCATCTTTTGTCGAGCAGCATGAGTGAATCCCTACCATGTATTTTGTTGTCTTGTTTGTGTGCTGTAGCTTATTTATCTTGATGCATTTAGATGGCTACTTGCTGTTTATCGTAGACCCGTGCCATATTTGTTTTGCTTGCCATTTTCAAACCGTGCATCCGATTCCGGTGATCTTTATATCGTTTTCAACCGAAATCACCTCACCTTTCCAGTGGCACTCTTGGATTTCCAAGTTGAGGCCAGGTTAAATCATTCCTTTCGAAATCATGCATATGCATCGCATACCGCATCCCGCATATCATACCATGTTCATGTGTTGGTTGTTTATTATGTTGTGTGCTTCTTTCCGGTGTTGCTTCTTCGGGTTGGTTCCGATAACGTCGCGTTTGTGAGGACCTGTTCGACTACGTCCGTTTGTCTTATTCATGGACTCATTCTTCTTCCTTGCGGGATTTCAGGCAAGATGACCATACCCTCGAAATCACTTCTATCTTTGCTTGCTAGTTGCTCGTTCTTTTGCTATGCCTATGCTGCGATACCTACCACTTGCTTATCATGCCTCCCATATTGTTGAACCAAGCCTCTAACCCACCTTGTCCTAGCAAACCGTTGTTTGGCTATGTTACCACTTTGCTCAGCCCCTCTTATAGCGTTGTTAGTTGCAGGTGAAGATTGAAGTTTGTTCCTTATTGGAACATGGAGATGTTGTTCTTTGTGGGAACATGTTTACTTGTTGGGATATCACAATATCTCTTATCTAATTAATGCATCTATATACTTGGTAAAGGGTGGAAGGATCGGCCTTATGCCTGGTGTTTTGTTCCACTCTTGCCGCCCTAGTTTCCGTCATATCGGTGTTATGTTCCCGGATTTTGAGTTCCTTACGCGGTTGGGTTATAATGGGAACCCCTTGACAGTTCGCCTTGAATAAAACTCCTCCAGCAAGGCCCAACATTGGTTTTACCATTCGCCACCTAGTCTTTTCTTTCCCTTGGGTTATGCAGACTCAAGGGTCATCTTTATTTGAACCCCCGGGCCAGTGCTCCTCTGAGTTTTGGTCCAACCTGTCAACTGCCGGTGGCCACTAAGGGCAACTCTGGGCTGGCTTACTGGAACCTTGGACAATCCGGTGTGCCCTGAGAAAGAGATATGTGCAGCTCCTATCGGGATTTGTCGTCACATTCAGGTGGCTTTGCTTGTCTTGTTTTACCATTGTCGAAATGTCTTGTAACCAGGATTCCGAGTCTGATCGGGTCTTCCCGCTAGAAGGAATATCCTTCGTTGACCATGAGAGCTTCTGATGGGCTAAGTTGGGACACCCCTGCAGGGATTTGAACTTTCGAAAGTTGTGCCCGTGGTTATGGGCAGATGAGAATTTGTTAATGTCCGGTTGGAGAAAACCTGAAGTTGACCTTAATTAAAATACATCAACCGCGTGTGTAACCGTGATGGTCTCTTCTCGGCGGGGTCCGGGAAGTGAACACGGTGTTGGAGTTATACTTGACGTAGGTTGTTCTAGGTTCACTTGTGGATCATAGTTTCTCGACCGTGCTTTTGCCTTCTCGTCTCGCTCTCTTTTGCGAATATGTTAGCCACCAAATATGCTAGTCGCTTGCTGCAGTTCCACCTCATACCTTTTCCCTACCCATAAGCTTAAATAGTCTTGATCGCGAGGGTGCGAGACTGCTAAGTCCCCGTGACTCACAGATACTTCCAAAACCAGCTTGTAGGTGCCGTTGAACCGTGCAGATGACGCAACCAAGCTCAAGGAGGAGCTCGTTGAAGATCTTTCCCTTTATGTGGTTTCGTTCTAGTTGATCAGTAGTGGAGCCCAGTTGGGGTCAATCAAGGACTGTGTCGCTTTTGGGGTACTCTTCTTTTATTTTGGTTCCGTAGTCGGACCTTGATTGTATTTGGATGTTGTAATGCTTTATTCATGTAATTATGTGAAGTGGCGATTGTAAGCCAACTATGTTTCTCTTTCCCTTTATGTATCACATGGGTTGTGTGAATATTACCTCACTTGCGACATTGCTTTCAATGCGGTTATGCCTCTAAGTCGTGCTTCGACACGTGGGAGATATAGCCGGATCGAGGGCGTTACAAGTTGGTATCAGAGCCCTCCCCCGACTTAGGAGCCCCCCTGCTTGATCGAATCATTGGTGTTGTTTGAGTCTAGAAAAATGTTTTGGAGTCATTTAGGAATTATATATCGGAGAGTTTAGGAATTCTTTTTACTCCCCAGTCCCTTCGTCGCTCTGGTGAGGCATCCTGACGTAGAGTTTTGACTCTTCTCTTCTCAAATTTCACTAAAAAAATTAGGATAACGCGGGTATCTTGGAATGGTTCCGATGGTTTTGTGACGAGAACATTGTTCTTGGTGCCTCCTGTCATTTAGGGGTTGTGGCAGTGTCCCGGGGAGTTGAGCTCCGAAGTGTTGTCGTCACAATTTTATCGTTACAGTTCTAGAATACCTGAGTTTAGTTTCGTCGACATTGAAAATCTCTTTTTATGAAGTTGTTGGTGAGATAACCTCGATGCCACCCAGTACTGGGGCGGGAGTTCGGGAGTATTGCCATAACTTGTATAACGGATGCTTTTCGAAGGTTGAGGTAGATGATTTTCGAAGGTTTCTTGGTTATGTGTTGAAGGATGGATACAGCTGGATGTAGAATTTGCTAGTTTTGGGTGAGATATTATGCTTTCCCTGTATCCCCAACACCTGATTGCATAACCGGAAAATTTCGGGAGTTTATAAGTGGGAATTCAAGTAGCTCCTAGGATTTCTTTCCGACAAATGTATGATTTGAAATTGGGGTTCGACGTCTAGTGGTCCGCCTATCCACAGTTGGTTCTACAGTGGTCTCGTTGTGTCTTAAAGAGTCCTTGGCTATGCCGACTCGGGGACGCGTCGTATGTCATGTGCACTGCCTTGTACATGATGGTGCTGTACGATTGAGCCCGTGTAGGCCCCACCACGAAAACTTCGGACGAAATCTCTATCATATGTTTGTTCCGGTTTATTCTGCAAGCCAATCCTTTGTTTTGTTTTGAGTTGTGGTATTCGAGTTGCTTCAATGTCAAGTGTTGATTCCATACCTTCCCCAAATGGTGTTCTCATACTCCTATGTGAATACCAAACCTTCATGAAAATCGAGACTGTCATGCCAATCCTTTTCAACCGGTGTGTCTCTCTTCAAGTGGATCCGATCATGTCAACATTCGCAAGACCACCTTTTAGTTCTTCTCAATGGTGTTCGTTTCATCCGTCTCCAAGTTGACTTTGTTTTCCCCCCCTCCCCCCCTTTTTTCTTTAAGGACTCAGATTTCTTAATCATGTATCCTTTTATTGATGGGAAGTATCTCCATTCCTTTCCGTCAATGTTCTTATTCGGTGATTCTCATGAAGATGCTAAGGAAGCTACAAGTTCAATATTCTTCATTCTGTTTTTCTTCTCCGGTGGATTCAATTCAAGTTTTCAGTGTTGATCATATTCCTTTCCTTGTTTCAAATGCTTTCTCATGCCGGTGCACCTCTTAATCATTCCCCGCTTGCTATTCAATTGTTCCGGAGTGCTGAAAATATCTCAAAGATTCGCGTTTCCATTCCTAATTCCATTCAAGTTATTTCGTGGTTGTCACCTTATTCAAGCCATTTAATTCAACCGATGCAATCTCTCTTTTCAAGCAATTGTTCTACGGTGTATCTTTTGAGTGGGCCCTAACCCACAGGTCTTTTCCCAGGATCTTACCTGACTCTTCTTATTTTCCCGGAGCTATCCTCAAATTTCTTTTCGAAGTTTGACGTAAGAATGATTTATCATCAGTCAAATGTCTTTTCCCAAGATCTTCCAAATTCTTTTCATCATTGGTTCAATTTTTCCATTCTTCTTCAGTCCGGAGTATCTCAACAATTCTTGTTGGTATTTCTCGTCGTCATTCTCAACTTTTGAAGACCGAAGAAGAGTTTTTCCTCCATATCCTTCTTGTTCTCTCGAGATTCATGGTTCTAGCTTGATGCCTTCCTCTCATAATTGTTTTCGATTGTGAGAATTCTTTTCACCCATCTGGAGCATTTCATGAGTTGTTTCCATTTCTTTCCCCCGGAGACCATCTTTTCAAATATTACTCATTCCCAGTTTTCAGCTCTCGTTCTCCAAACCTTACCGGTGCATCGTTCAAGTATTCTCTAGTCAGCTCATGATCTCTTCGTTCTTTTGTATCGATTCTCTCAAGTGTCTTCATTTTTTTAATTCCTCCCAATGTTCCTTTATCTTTTGCTCGTTCATTTTTAATTCTTACAGTGGTTCTTCCAGGATTCTCTTCCGTTGTTATC